>NC_090808.1:43294094-43914094 GCF_036512215.1 Solanum lycopersicum | reverse complement strand
GGTAGCATATTTTCTATAAGTACTCGGGGTTCCAAATGAATCTCGGAGTCCATTCAGGAATTTGTGTCTTGTGTGTAGTGCTGTTTTTTTTTCTCGTGCCACGGATGTTGTTCATTGAGACTGCGAGACCTTCTATCACGATCGCGTAGAGTTAGTTTGTTGGTCATCACAACTGCATGAGTCCCACTAACGATCGTGATGGTCAACTTTAATAAGTAGACCTATATACTCATTCCGATTATGAGGCTTTGGGTCATGATCGTAATAAGCATTTTTTGCCTAAACATTGTTTTCTTCCAAAAGCTCACCATTTTTCTATTGTTGGAGCTAAGTATCAGCCATTTTAAAGGGTTTTCAAGTTTCAATGATTGATTAACAATTTGTAACTCCCTTACTCTTTTACCCATTGATTAACTCATGATTTTAATGTTTAAACATTGGATTTCACCCCAATTTGAACGACTTTGAAGAAGACTGAAACATTTTGATAAATTGGATTGTGGATCGATTTTGATGTCATTTTTGAAATGATTTTCATCATTATCTCTAAATCCTTTGGGTAACAAATTTTGTTTTTATTTTCAAATTTACCTTTCATTTTTGAAATCGAATTTATGGTTCATTTTGGTTCCATTTTTCAAATTGCTTGACAGGGATGTTGTCAGCTTCAGAATCTTGTTGTAAGTATTTATTTAATTATATTGCATTGATTTGGATGCTGAAAGAAAAGGAAAAACACACGTATATAATATCCAATCCAAGTCAAATTAAATAAGCTACTAAAGTCATACCACGTGTCAAAGTTATGTGGCAATCCAAGCCAAATTAAATAAGACACTAAAATCATGAAACATATCAAGGTTATGTGGTAATCCAAGTCAAATTAAATAAGCAATTAAAATCATGTCACATGTCAAGGTTATGTGGCAATCCAAGTCAAATCAAATGAGCCACTAGAATAATGACATGTGTATGTGTGACATGTTCTTATCAATAAGATCAAAGTTTTTCTACGGAGCAATGTGATTGGTCAGTAAAACACACCAGTAGATCACTCCCTACTACTATAAATATGGCTCCTCATTATTCATAGAGGGAGGTTTTTTAAGAAAAAGAAGCCCTCCCAAAAACAACCTTGGAAATCGTGTAAGTATCAATCCACAACCAGAGCCACGCACCATAGGTCAAGCCACGGGTTGTGGCCTTGGTCTGTGGATTGATGACCTAGAAATTAATTCTCTGAAGCCAAGATGACGATTTACACGATTGACCATTATTCAGTCGATTGATAGCTTCTGCTGAGTTTTAAGTCAAGGTTCATTTAGTCTTTTACTTATGCGTTGGACCCCTAAACTATGTCGTTTCAATCCTAAACTACGTGGATTATTTTTTGTCAGTTTTAGCCTAGTAAATATTTAGAACCTAACCTGATCCTTCATTCACCAAAGTCAAGTGAAACTTCGAGCAAATTAGAGGAAATAGTCGAGCTGCCGTAGTTCAAGAATACAACAAGTTGTCGTCGATTCCAGCCCCAAAATTGTATGATTTCTTCTTGGTATATGTCATTGGTATGTGGAGTTTCACTAGTGGGTTTGTTTTACCCATTAGGTCTCAATAATTTAGTCAGATTTTTCATTCTTTATAACATGTTAGACCTAGGGTTTCTAGAATTTCCAAATTTATATTGTGGTGCAGTTGTTAGACTAATCCAAATAATATTATCATTTTTTCATGAGATTGTTGCTAGTTATAACATAAACTCAGAAACATAGTTATGTAGTTCTGTTAGTTCATTAATTACATTAGCTAGGACAAATAAATTTGTATACATGCCTCATATTTCATTATCAATACATTAATGTTCCATTTTCACTTAGCATTTCAGTATTTTGAGCTATAAAGTATTTGAATTAATCAATAATAATATTGATTATATACATAATTACTAGGGAGTACGCTTAATATCAAGTCAGAGTTGTGTTAGTCACCGTCATAGACCCAGGACTGAGTTCCCCATAGGTTTATAAGTCCCCTATGTAGGCCTCATTTTTGTGAATTTTTCAATCATGCCTTTACAGCTTTGGCATGGTATATTGGGTCTTTTAAATGGGGAGTATACATTAGACACTCCACATTAAGGTCATGTGGTTTTTATGTCGGTTATTAGTAGCCCCAACGTGAGATTCTTGTAATGTCCATGTTATCAATTATAGTTCAACATTCAGTTTCAGCATGATATAAACTTGGTCATTACATTCAGTTAGTTCATGTTCATTATTTCATATATTAGATCATGATCATCTTATCTCACTTCTCTATTTTATGTTTCGTTCAATTATGTACATTGTTTAGCTTTATTGTATCTTGGATTCTCCCTAACTACTTATTCATATTTTGCGATACATATTCTCATGATATAGGCTTAGGTCCATAACATCGACATCATACATAGATCGGTTTCCAATATCTATTTCAGCAACATCAGTTGTGAGTTATCATTCTTCGAGGACGAATCACATGATTATATTTTCTTATTTAGTATTTAATTTCAGTTTTTGCTAGATCTAGTTGGGCTACGTACCATAATTTCTAGTTAGTGAGAGGCTTTATTTCATATATAGCTAGTTTCAGTTTTTGCTTTGGTGTTTGATATTTTAATTGTTATTAAAATCACATATTATATATTCAGATAGTTTTGGGTATTCCCCATAATTTCATTTGATAATACGTTTCTAGCTTTCACACTATATGACTATTATGTTGAAAATCATTGAATATTCTTTTGATATGGAAGTAGGGTTAACTTGGGGTCACTCATGATCCTAGATCCCGTGCCTCGGTCCTGGGGTAGCCTCGAGGACTGACAAACTTTGTTTTAAAGCATTAGGTTTAACAGTACTAGGATTTCAAAAAAGTCGCATTCAATAGAGTCCTTTTCATGGGTGTGAAGTGATGTACATGTAAAGAGAACGAGGCTACGATGTGTTTTAGGAAATTTTGCTTTCTTGATATTCTTATCATGTGTATGGTATGATCTCTTTCTAATCCATCATTGTGCGCTTTCTGATCATGCCTTCTCATAGAACTTATGGGAGGAATGTGAATGCACACAACATTGACACAACTCATCCAGTCTTTCGAATGTTGAGTTTGGAATATCATTAAGCCTTTGTCTTAGAGTGTGACCGACCATAACAACTAGAATATTGCACTACCTGCATATTTTTGTTGTGAATTAAAGGAATCCAGGGTTCATGATTTTGTTAACATGAATCCTTCTTTGTTTTTAGGGTCACAGATTGGTGAAGACCCCCAAAACTTCGTAGATGAGGTCAAGAAGATATTTGGACTGATTCAAGTGAATAGAAATGATAAGGTTGAGTTACAATCTTATCGTCTTAACAATATAACTTATATTGATATTGCTCAATGGAAAGAAAAAGGAGTACAAATGTAGCTCCTATACTGTTATTGCTTAAGTAAGACTTTTTCTAGACAGGTTCTTCCTAGTTGAGTTGAGGGAGGCAACAACTCAGGAGTTCATGAATTTGAGGCAAGATAGCATGCCGGTCCAAGAGTACGGAATCAACTTCATCCAACTCTCCATGCATTTTCTTCACTTGGTTGCCTATTCCAGGGCTCAGATGTACATGTTTCTATATGGGGTATCCTACTTAGTGAAAATAGAGTGTAGGAATGCTACGTTGTTGGAAAATATGAACATCTCTAGGCTAATAAATCATGCTTTGCAGGTTGATGGGGATAAGCTTAAGAAACATGTGATGGATAAAAAAGGATATGACACGCAAGTATGAGTATTTTCACTAGAAGTCTTGAGCCCCCTCACCTTAATCATCTATGTATAATCATCTAGGTTTTGACATGATAAAAAAGGTATGACATCAAGCTTCAAGTCTTATGGGAGTTGCTCAGGCAACAAATCCTACTGAACTTGTCATAGGCGAGTGTCTTGCAGGAAAAAAAGGATGTTTTGGGTTGGTTAGGCTGGTCACAGGGTGCGAGAGTGTCTTTCATCTAAATAGGGTCAAGGAGGCAATAATGGTAGGGATCATTATAAAACTTCAGCACCACCATCACATTGGCAGGCTCAGCAGGGTAACTCATCTCGTACAGGTGACGGTCATCACAAAAACAGGTTGTATTCTCTCCAGGCACGCTAGGATCAGGAAGATTCTCCTGATGTGGTCACTAGTACGTTATAAGTATTTTACTTAGATGTTTATGCTTTGTTAGATCCTGGGTTACTCTTTCCTTTGTAACTTCTTATATAGAAGTCATCTTCAATGTTAGTCAAGAAAATCTCTCAGAACCCCTGTCAATATCTGCCACATCAGGTGACCCTGTTAAAACTAGAGGACATAGAGAAATTTCCATGTCACAGTCTCGTAGAAAGAAAACTCACCAGATCTTGTGGAGTTAGAAATGGTCGATATCATTCTAGGCATGGATTAAGTATATTCTTTTTATGCCTCAGTCAATTGTAGAACTAGGATCCTTCATTTTTTAGTTTCGAGACGATCCAATCTTATATTGAAAGAGTAGTAGCTAAGCATCTACAGGTAAATTTATTTCTTACCTTAAGGCAAGAAAGATGATTTCTAAGGGTTAATATCTATCATCTTGTTTGTTTTATAATTCATGTTCTAAAACCCTAACTCTTGAGTCAATTCCAATAATTAATAAGTTCCTAAAAGTGTTTCCAACATATCTTATTGGAGTTTCTTCCCCACGAAAAATCAACTTTAGAATTGACATTCTAGTTAAGGGCTTTATCAGACCTAGTATTTCCCCATTTGATGCACCAGTGTTGTTCATGAAAGAAAGGAAGATGGTTCTCTCAGTGTGTTCATTGACTATGGATACTTGAACAAAGTCACAATAAAGAAAACATATCTTATTCCCAATATTGATTACTTGTTTTACCAACTATAGGGTGTTAGTCATTTCTCAAAGAGAGAACTCAAATTAGGTTATGATCAGCTTTAGGGTGTGTTAGTCATTTCTCGAAAATAACCTATAGAACTAGGTATGGTCATTATGAATTTGTATTTATGTCATTGAACTAACCAATTCACCCGCAACTTTTATGGATTTGATGAACATGGTGTTTTCAAGTAGTATTTGTACTTGTTTGTTGTTATCTTTATTAATGATATTCTCATTACTCTATGAATGGGGAAGAACATGCGACTTATTTGAGAGTTGTCCTGAAAACTCTCAAAGATTGCTATATATTTGCTAAGTTTAGCAAATGTGAGGTTTGGTTGACATTTTTTGTTTTTCTTTGGCATATATTATTTAGAGAAAGGACCTTAGTAGATTATGAGAAAATAGAACTAGTGAAACAATGGAACAGACCTACTTTTCCTATAGATATTTTAAGTTTCTTGGGTCTAGCAAGTATTACTCGAGGTTCGGGGAAGGATTTTCGTCCATAGCTTCTCCGTTGACTAAGTGAACTCTTAATATGGTTATGTTTTAGTTATCAAATGATTATGAGAAAATATTCATAGAATTAAACACTAGGTTGACTATAACTCCTGTTGTGACTTTACCGGAGGGTTCAAACGATTATGTGATGTATTTATGCATCCAGAGTTAACTTAGGTTATGTACTGATGCACCAAGATAATTCTATAGCTTATGATTCTATTCAACTTAAGGTGCATGAGAAAAATTATGCAACTCATCTCCTCGAGCTTGAAACAGTGGTATTTGCCCTTAATATTTGGAGACATTACTTTTATGGTGTACTCAAGGATTATGATATGAGTGTGAATTACCATCCTGGTAAGGGTATGTTTGGGTAATCAATGACACAACTTTCATTACAAATGTCCACGATCGTGCAATAGTATAGTAACTCAACCAAGGCTTGGGATCGTTCCCCAAGGGAGTGGTTGTGAAAATTTGTAGATAACTAGAATTTCATTCTAATTAGTCATAGAAAAAGAAACTAATGATTAAAAACATATTAAATTCAATGGGTTACTCAAAATGTGTCAAATATCAAATTTGTCACAAGTAGTAAAAAAATTATGATATTAACAAGGAAATTTAAGCAATGAGAGGGTATATTCTTCAGATGTGACCGACATATGGAATAAATCTAAATTATTGGGTACATGCTCTCAATAGAAGATTTATAGAGTAATAATGAGTAGCCTAAGATTTACATAGAAATAAGTTCTCAGTCAAGCAACTTATCCCTTTTCAAATGGGTTTCTCTCAGACACCCACTTTTTGTCTGAAGAACAGCCTATGACTTACCCCTCTTACTCTCTCTAGCTGAGTGTCAGTATATGGGACTAGGGATCACATTCTAGAGCTTAACCTCATGTCGACCCACTTCTTAGGCCATCAATATAGTATTCTTCGTTTAACGACTTCTCTCTCTCGCAAGCCGAAAACATAAAAATAAACTTTTATTCGCAACTACAGTTTTGTTAAATTCATCCACATAATCTAGCCAAAATTACCATTAAATTACAATTAATATATCAACAAGAAAGACCCAACAACAATCTTAACCCGTATTTACTAAATCACACCCCAAGAATGGGTTTTTTAGACAAATATCATGAAATTTAAGTTATTCCTTTAATCATGTTGATATCAAATGGGTATGAGAAAATAAGTCCTTATTTAGGCAAAGCAAGATGAATCAAACAGACCCACTTCAAAATTAAAATAGATGGAACCCTGTTCTTCTTGAAGTCTTCAAAACCCTTTGAACTTACGATAAAAATGTGAAAAACTATTATTCTAGATAGAAAGTAATAATAATAATGTTTGGCTCTCTATAAACTACAACTCTAACTAGTATTTATAGTGTTTTATATCTATAATGCAATGGATCTTTTGGTAACGTTAGTCAGAATCACCGGCAAACTCAGCGATTCACCAATTAGTGTAGTTCACCGACTTCTGGTACAGCCTACAACAATAGTGTTCTTTAGTCCATTGGGCGATATTGTACTGCCTCACAAAGCTCCTTGGTGACGCTCCAGCTACTCATTTTTTTTAGCTAATTTGATCCTTTCGTTCAGGGCTCCGCACACTGGAACAAAAGGCAAATTTGGTCTCTTTGGAGATCCACCAAGTGGACTCGCAGATCCCCAAGCTTCTATTTCTTAATTCATTTTGTCCCTTTTGCGATATAGTGTTCATGCTTTCCTTCTAACATCAAATACAGTTTTCATCAAATATTAAGATAAAATAAACATTTGAGGATGCTTTTCCCATTAAACTATAACCCTAAATGAGTCTACTTTGTGAACTCATCAAGAAAAAACACAAGTTTAGCATTTCAAAAAGTATAGATCTAATAGTGCTACACAAGACTCAATCATGAATGTACAATAGGACTCAAATTACTTATGTAAGGATCAATTGTGTACTCTAAGATTCAAGTTGTGACACACCACTACCAAAGATTCTCAGGCTCGCATGACTCGCTTCAAATTCAAGTTCAAGCTTAACAAAAGCATTTGAATACCCTCAGACAATATGCTTTCAACTGTAGGTTTGCCCTTATTTCCCAATCGACATTTGTTTCAACTTTGTCAAGATTAAAAAGGTCTTTCTAAGGTTTGTAATGTGGTTGAGTGTGAAGGTATTGTCATTTGGCCTTAATGACTGATGATCCTCATGAATTGTGGTGTTCATAACACTTCTTTCATTCTTCCATTCTCATCTTTGTTAGCCCTCACAAATCATCATATCATTCACTACCATAGATTGCTAGAAACCATATTTCTATTGTACATTATTCCATGTCTTTCTTTTTGATTTCTTTTTTTTTCTTTTTTTTTTCTTTTCTCTCATTTTTTTTACAAATGGAGGGTTTCAATCTTTTCACAACACCATAGACTAAAGGAGAATTTCCTTACAATTCTTTGACTTTTCGCTTTTCTTTTCACCGCATCCCCTACTTAGATATTTCAATCAATCCAATCATTCATGAGGATTACGAAAGACGGATAAAGAAGGGTCTAGTATTCATGAAATATCTTTCAAAGAAGTATACGATTAAAAAGGGTGTTCAAGAGAGATTTACACACTCAACAGGGAGGTTATAAAAGATGTATATGTAAGATCAGCTCACACCCAACGAGATTGACTAAGATTATACCAACAGAAAGCATTACTTAGCTGACTGGAGTAACGGGAAAAATTCTAGGTGTTGTGATGTATGGTTCAAGGTAAGCTTATCATAGAAGGCACTGATACTAACGTCAAACAAGACTTTACACTTTACCTAGCGTGTAACGGGCAACACACGAGAATTAATTTGACCATGACCAGTCACATCGAGATGCAAAGAGTTCACATATTGTATATCAACTTCATTTGGTCTCATCGTAGCCGTACCCTAATGTTTTCTCGATTACAAGAACGATTTTGTCATCGATATTGATCAAAATTAAGACTCAAATTTGCTAATGAACAACCATATTTAAGTGCATCCAAGGGGTGCAAAAATTTGTGATACATTTTAAACTTTTTTGAACGGTCAAAATCATTTTAAAAATGAAATTAAAATGGGAACTAAAATCTCAAAAATCCACAAAAAGAATATAAACATAATTTCAATAGAGCAACCGAAATAAAAAAAATGAGTATCAAGTCTAACACAAAAAGGGTAGGCATCACCCACCAAAAAAACATATTTCTTGTCTTGTCAGTGCAGTCTGTCCATTTGCTAGGGTCATTATGTTTGGTGCAATGACTTGTACTTGGGCTTCAATGCTCAAGATCTCCACCTGAATTCTCTTCTTGCTATATCTTTGCACATCTCCGATGGTAGTCGGAAGAATCCCCGAGGTCTCTGTAGCGTCTAAGTCCTCTACCCTTCCTATTAATAAATTGATGTTGATAGACTTAAGGTAGTCTACGTCCTTTGTCTGGTTTGCGACTTTGACTTTTAAAGTCATTACCTTGGAGGATGCCCCCTGTCTAGTGTCAAGTTGTGAATCTCATGGTTAATGTATCCATAAAATCATTAAGGTGACGTATGATAATATCGATCATCCCTAGGACATATCTCTCGAGTCGGGATACTCTTGCATCAATTGATTAGGATAATCGCCCCATCTATAGGATCATGGCCTAAATAAGCTTGGTCGGTTTGGAGGAGGAAGAGGGAACTAGGACCTGTGAAGAAGAAGAAGGTGCAAATGTACTTGAAGGCTCAATTTCTAGAGTACGCAAAGGGGTCTTACTGGCAACAAGTCTATATCGATCTTTGGGTAGTGTCGGTCGGATCTGCTCTCCTCATCTCAACCTTCTCTCGTTTGTTCTCGGCCACAATTCTCCAAATATTGGTGGAGGAGGATGGGATGACCTCAATGTCCCTCGTAGTCTACTAAGGTACTCAAGAACTTCCGTATAACTTGGTCACCAATACTAGGATAGATAAAGAGGTCAGCTTTTTGTTGATCCTCATGGCCATCTCTTGTGAAGTCAGCAGCCCCAGGTCGATTCACTGTCTGGAGATGATACAAACCAAGCAAGTTTCTTTTGGAAGCACACAATAGACTCGCTCTGAGATGAAATTATGGTGTTGTTGATGAAGCCAAACCAAAACCCGCCAGTAATGTTTAGGTCCTTATTTTCAATGTGATTTCCTACCCAACCTATCTGTTGGTGGTGTCAGAAATCATAGAGGTGGAAGAAATAACAGGCAACCCCTCATAAGGGTGTAATGCGTGCATCACTCTTCCCAATATGACTTTAATGTGCTCGCTGTGGAAGTCCACCTATTTACCTCTGACACTGACCAATCTCATCGGTCTAAACTTGCTCGCTTTCTTCTTGTTCTTGGGCACCAACTCTATGTATCCAAGAAGTAATATAGGGACTTCGGGGCCTCATGAACTACTCAAAATTATGGTATCAGATGATTTCTAAACGTCAAAATGTTTGCCTTCGAGGCTGTCCATTGATAAGAGTTTCTCCTCTAGGATGGTTCATAGCCCCATCACCCTTTAATATGACCAACATAGGTTGGGGAATGATATGGAATATAGGAGTTATTGGAGGGGCATGAGCTGTCACTAATTTTTATGTAGGAGGGGTTATAACTAATGTAACCCTAGTGGGAGGAGTTGCAGCTAATGAGACCAGGAAGATGTGGAAGTAGGACTATCTCGAAACTTATTTTGTCGTTGAATCAATGGTGATCATCTTGATGATCAGTCCACTCAACATCGGCCTCAAAAATTATGTCTTTCCTTGCTATATGTTTCTTCCTCTAACCTTTGTCTCCCGGTGGCCGTTCCTCTCTTCCACTTTTTAGAGGATTTGACCCCCCCTTCATTGATTTCAATGACCTTTGATGCTATCTTGGGTGGCATGTTTGAGTCTATATGTACTTTATCTGCGTAATATCAGAAATTGTTAAAATTAAATTAAGCAAACACACAGATAATATATGGTAGAGAGTTTTGCTAATTGAATCGGCAAATCGCTGAACTTCTTTAGCGAGATAGGTTAGGCTTTCCGAAGGGATTGTATTCAATTTATAGCCAGTTGGATATTGAAAATTCTTTCAGCTATACATTGACTACTTCTTGTGAGCTCGAGTTAGTCCGCTAAAAGTTCTAGTGCATCAAGTGTTCAGGGGTACATATGAAAGGCAATATAAGAGTAAATTTTGTGAGACACTGAGCTCTTTCATCAATCCATATCATTTCGCCTAAAGTAACAAATTCAAACATCAAATTTAAATCCATATAAATGGAGAAATGGAGACATTAGGCGAACCCATGAGTATTTAGGCGAGCACGACCCAACTCTTTAAATTGCCCAACATGCCTGTTTACTAATCACCTACATGAAGTCTACACCCACCTTAAAAAAAATGATCTCATGCAAATGAATAACTAAGCACAGGCCGATAGTACCCATAAATCCAGGATATTCAGATTTCTCATGGTTTTGCCAAGTTTGGCCATTTTGACGATATTTTGCTCTTAAGAATGGGGTCAGCTATTCTATTATTAAGCAATTTTAGTTGTTTATAAAAAACAAGGGTTACTAAGCCTTCACCAAAAACTATCTAACCAACATGCAATCACAATCCAACGATATTTCATTCAATTTAAAGAACAAACATCATGGAAATTTGATGACCAAACATTATGGGTAAGATTTTCAAATTAAATTAGGCATGAAAACATTGCAATCCTAGCATAGAGGCCCAACACATATAAACTTAATACTAATATTGCAAATAAGTACAAAATCGTCAAAATTCGATTCGAGGTTTTAGACACTAATCTTTAATACTAATTGAAAATATGATAGAAATTCTAAGCATCAAATAAATCCTAATCTTAAGCACCAATCACCACTACAATACTAGTTGATAACCAAAATAAATAAAGTTTTACCTTGGTGTGAATTTGTGAAGTCTTGAAGAGAGGGAAAGTGAAGAAATTCAAACTCTAAGTCTCTTAGCCCTTAAAAATCATCCAGTTCGCTTCCATTCGGCGACATTATTGTTGCTCGCCGACCTATTAGGCTTCGCGTCGAATTGTCTATTACTTCACCAAGTATTACTAGACCCCCAACGCGTGTGAAGGTCCAAACGACGGAAAATAGTGGTACCACCAACAATTTCCATGATTCACCTAATGGATTCTTTGTTTGCCAACCTTTATGTTTTACCACATTCTTTGATCCATCCCACAATATTAACACACTATTAAAGCGATAAAACCTTGGGTTCCTCCCAAGAAGAGCCTTAATTTATATCCTGGCTCGATGTTAGCTACCAGTCAAGATTTATTATTGGGGTTAGACCTAAAAACACTAGACAACCCTCCTTTATTGCTAGGGCGAAGATGATTCAATGTGTGGTCAAAGAGGTCGTCAATCAATTTGATTGTTCTTGAGTGAGAAACAGTCATCAGATCCAGCACCTCCAAGATTTCCTTCATCGCCTCTAGCATTTTTTCTTGCTTGTGAAGCTTCTAGAGAATGTTCTATAGGATATACTCTATACAGTTATTCTCATTTTTGCACTACTTTTCCACCGTAAATATTTTGGTGGCTAATGCATTTAGTTGAGCTACCAGTGCATTTAACTCGAAGTTACCCTTAACTTCTTGATTTACCTCAACCGACTTGCCACCCTTCCCTCTGCCATGCTCAGTGTGCCTGCCTACACAAACAACTCAAAAACAACTTAAACTAATGTTAGTAAAGCTATATCTAATTAACAATGAAAAAATATACTTTACTACATTTTCTAATCTAACATCACTTTTCGGCAGCGGCGCCATTTTCATGTTTTGCATAATCAATGACACAACTTCAAGTACAAGTGTTTATGATAATAAAATAGTATAGCAACCCAACCAGGGATTTGGTTCGTGTCCCAAGGGAGTTTTCATTATTAGTAGATAATTAGAATTTCATTCTAATTAGTCATAGCTAAAGAAATTAACAACTAAAACATAGTAAATTCAATGGGTGACACAAACGTGTCAAATATCAAAGGGGAATTTTCTCACAAATACTAAAACATTACGAAACTTACAAGGAAAACTAAAAAATTAGAGGGTAAATTCTTGGGATTAGACCGTAATACGGAATAATCTTAATTATTGTGTACATACTCTCAATAGAAAATTTATAGAGTAATAGTGATTATGCTAAGGTTTACATGGAAATAAGTTCTGTCTTGACCAACTTACCCCGTTTCAAATAGGTTTCTCTCGGACAATTATTTTCCGTAAGAAGACAAGCCTACGCCTTAACCCACTCATTATCTCGAGCTTGGTGTTAGAATATGAGACTAGGTCTCACTCTCTCGAGATGAACCTCATATCGACCCAATCCTTATGCCATCAATCTATTATTCTTTGTTTAACGACTTCTCTCTCATTAAAGCCAAAAAACATAAACAAACTTGTACTTACAACCACAGAATTGATAAACTCATCCAGACATACTAGAAAAAATCACTGTTAAACTACAATTAATCTATCAACAAGAAAGAACCAACAACAATCTTAACACATATTTTCTAAACCACACCCCAAGAATGGGATTTTTAGCCACACATAATGAAATAGAAATTATACCTTCAATTATGTTTTAATAGCATGGGTATGAGAAAATAAGTCTTCATTTAGGCAAAGCAAGAACAATGAAAGAGACCTACTTCCAAATGAAAAAGATGAAACCCTATTCTTCTTCAAGTTTTCAAAACCCTCTCATACTTAGAGCAAAAATGTGAAAAAATAATATTCTAGATACAAAATAATAATTATGTTTGACTCTCTACAAATTACAACTTTAAGTAGTATTTATAATGTTTCAAATCTGTGTTGCAGTGGATCATTCGACCTCGCTAGTAAAAATCCCCGATAGAGTCGGTGAATCGCCTATTTGTGTACTTCATCCGGTACAACCTTCAACATCATCATGGTTTGGTTTATTGGGAGACATGGTACCACTTTACGGAGCTACTCGGTGAGGCGTCGACTGCTCTTTTCTTAAATCAATTTGACCATTTCCTTCAGGGATCCTCACATTGGAACAAAAGGTGAAGTATTCCTCTTTGGCGATCCACCAAGTCGAGTTAGCGATCCCCAAGCTTCCATTCCTTCGTTCTTTTATGTCTTTTGTCCCTTTTTGCAACAGAGTCTCCATGTTTTCCTTAAAACATTAAAATAACTAAAAAAAACTTAAGCGTTTCATAAGACCAGCATAGCAGATAACCTTAGTAGAATATATATGGGTAGAGTACCTCAATTTTAGGAAGAGAGTAAACAAGTTCACAAGCTTGCTCGTTTGGGAGTTCTTGATATAGAAGCTCAAATGGTGGTGTAACGGTTCAGAATGGGTCTGAATCTATATTGGTAGCGGAGGTTAAGCAAAAACATGACCATGATCCTATACTACTTCAACTGAAGGGTGAAAATCATCGGTAGAGAGTTGAGGTTTTTTCCCAAGGGGAGATGGTGTGCTTCGCTATCAGGGTCAATTATGTATTCCTATGGCGGTTAGTTGATATAGAAGATTCTTGCAGAAGCCCATAAATCCATGTATTTTTTTCATTGAGGAACCACTAAGATGTACCGTGATAGGTGAAAAGTCTTTTGGTGGAATGTTAGAAAAAAGATATATCTGATTTTGATGCTCAGTGCCGTAATTACCAACAAAATAAGGTAAAACAATAGAAAATAGTGGATATGTCCAAAGAGATAACATTCGTATTTGGAAGTATGAAGTTATTAAAATGGACTTCATTACAGGTTTACCATGTACTCATAGATAACATGACTCAATTTGAGTGACAATTGATAGAGTTACTCAGTCTCTATGATTTTCAGTTTTTAAGACTACATATACGGTGTAGGACTACACCACACTTGAAATTAATGATATTGTTACATTTCATGGGATACTTTGTCAATCATATCAAATAGATTTCCATAGTTCACCTCTCTTTTTCGGAAGTCATCTTAAAAAGGTCTTGGTACTAATGTTAATCGTAGAACATCATTTCATCCAAAGAAGGATGGTAAGGAAGAGCGTACCATTCTGACCTTAGAATACATGTTATGAACTTGTGTGATTGACTTCAAGGGTATAAGGGATGATCACCTTCCTCTAATATAGTTCCCCACAATAGTAGATATTATTCCAGCATTTAGATGGGCCTTTATAAGGCATTATATGGGTGTAGGTGCAAATCTCCAGTTGATTTGTTTGAAGAAGGTGAAAAAGTCATGATAAGAATAGATTTGGTTCATGATAATATGGAAAAATTTTAGCTCATCAAAGATAGACTTAAGACAGATAGAGTCTTTACAAATCATATGCATATGAAAGGAGAAGGGACTTACAGATCAAAGTTGATGATTGGGGTTTCCTTAAACTATCACCTAAGAAGGGGTAGATGAGATTTTGCATGAAAGAGAAGCTATGTCCTAAATATGTAGTCCCTTACAAGATCTTTAAAATATTTTGTAAAGTGGCTTATGAGTTATGGTCGCCAGCAGAACTAGCACTAGTGCATCTGGTCTTTCACATTTCATTGTTGAAGAATTGTGTGGACGATCCAACATCCATAGTACCTTCAAGAAATGTGGCTGTGAAGAATAGTCTCACTTATCAAGATGTGGTAGTTGAGATTCTTGATCTTCAGGTTTGAAGGTTGAGAAACAAAGAAGTCGTCTTAGCTAAGGTGTTCTGGAAGAGTGAATCCGTAGAGTGAGCTACTTAGAAAGCAGAAGCAACCATGAAGGCCAAGTATGCTCCTCTCTTTTCTTTCAATTCCATTCTAGCTTGAGGTAATAGTTCCTCTTAGCCTTTCAGTCATTAAGGTGTAACATCAGTCATTGAATAATTTTCCTTTAGTTTATACTTGCATTTCAGCGTATTTGCATCTACTAGGAACTTAGTTATGTCAGAAATAGATTTCTAGTAAAAAGTTGTAGGGTTTGCAGCTTTCTCCCTCCCTATACAGCTAATTTAGACCATATTTGAGGATGAATGTTTCTAAGGTGGACACATTATAGCTCCTAGGAAACCATATTTTCAAATAACAACAGGAAAACCTCCCGAACCGGTGAACAAGGGAAGGGTTCACGGACTGCGATAGGGTCTAGGGTACGTTGACCTACCCATGGTTTCAGCCCTCTCCAAAAAAAGGTGGACCACAAGACCCTTCACAGGTTGTGGACCACCTCATGGACCGTACTGGCACTTGTGGCCTCCAGGAAGAGACCACCAGGACCTGACTTTCAGACCACGAGACCTTTCACGAGCCATAATCCTAACGACGAGCTGCAGGAGTGCTCGTGGAATCCTCTTTAAAAACATCTTTGGAAATTGCCGAAGTGTCAACCTCTGACCATACCTATGGATCATTGGTCCGACCATGGTCCATGGTCCTTTTCCATGGTTAGAGGCCCAAGAAATAAAGACTTTGAATCAAAGACGACGGTAGACATGATTGACCATCGATCAGTCTATTGGTGGCTCCAGTAAACTCTTAAAAGAGGGATCATTTGGTCTTTTCCATATGCGTTGGACCCCTAACTATGTCGTTTAAACCCTCAATTACATAATTTTGATCAGTTTTAGCCTATTAAACTAATTAGAAGCTAACCTTATCCATCATTCACCAAAATCAAGCAAAGCTTAGAGCAAATTAGAGGGAAAAGTCGAGCATCCATTGTTCAAGAATGCGACAAGTTCTCGTCAATTACAGCCCCAAAATCAAAAGATTTCTCCTTGGAATTCGTCACTAGGTATGTGGGATTTCATTAACAGTTTACTTGCACTAGTGGGTTCCTTTCACCAAATAGGTCCCTAGAATTCAGTAAGTTTTTTGATTCTCTACAACATGTGAGACCTAGGATTTCTAGAATATCAGAATTTATGTTGTGATTAAGTTGTTAGACTAATCGAAATAAGATTATCATGTTTTCGTAGAATTGTTTCTTAGTTCTTGCATAAACTCAAAAACCTAGATATTTAGTTCTTTTGGTTTGTGAATCACATTAGCTAAGGCAGATAAAGAGTTATACATGCCTTATTTTTTGAATGTTTCATTATGAGTGTATTAATTTTGCGTTTTCAGTATGCAGGTCATAGTTTTAAGCTATCGAGTATTTCGAGAATTTAGTCATAATATAGCTTATATACATAATCAATTGGGAGTACGCTTAATACAGAGTTGGACTAGGGTCATTCACTCGTATAGTCCGAGCATTACATGTCCCATAGGTTTATAAGTCCTCTATTTAGGCATCAATTTTGTGATCACGCCAGAGGTTATGTTGGGTCCTTTTGATTGACTTTATACACCTGACTCCACATTTGTCACTCATGGCTTTATGTCAATGACTAGTAGATCCCACAGTCAGATTCTAGTGTATTGACAAGGTTATCAATTACAGTTCAGCATTCAGTTTCAGCATGCTATCTAACTTATTCATTACATCAGTTAGTTCATGTTCTATATTTTCAGTATAGTATCATGCTTTTTTCATTTACGTACGTTGTTCAACTTTATCCTATCATACATGCTCAGTACCTTTCAAATATTGATGCACACTCTCCGCTACATCTTCTCGTGCTGTAGGTTTAGTCCTCAACATCAAGATAAGGCATATATCGGTTCTCGATCTCTATTTCAACAGCATCTGTGATAAGTTTGATATTTCAGTTATCAACAAACTCACAGATTTTTTATAAATATAACTTTGGGTAATCTCCATCATTTCATTTTATGAATGTTTCTAAATTTTGCACACTATGAATATTATGTTGAAAACGTTTAAGTATGCTTTTGATATGTTGGCAGAGTTTTCTTGGACTCTTCCCGTGCTTGCATCCTAAGGGTAGCCTCGGGGCATGATATATATATATACACACACACACACACACATACTATCACATCCTGAACCATACGAAAAAGTTAAGAACTATACAAAAACTTTAAAAGATATGAATGATTAAATCATTTAAAGATAATTTATACAGAGGTATGAAATAAAACTGTATAATAATGATAATTTTTAAATATTTAAATATCAAAGACTCAATTTTCTCGTTAATTTTTCTATAAAATCTCTACTGAACTAGGATAGGTTTTGAGACAAAACCCACAACTATCTTTTGGGCCTATATAAACTCCATAATAGTTTAAGTTAGAGTTAATGACAAGTTAGTACTGAAAACCTAGTCTCGATGAATTTTAATCTTATCAAACCTATAGTTTATAAGATGAGAATTTGTATTGAAACTTAATTTTTGATACACTTTGATCTAATCAAGGCTCAAATTTAGAACAATTTATATGTAGGCTTTAGGAATATTTTCCATGTTGACATCCTTTAAATGGGAGCAACGTCCCGATGACTCAAATAAAAAATAGTTAAAAGAATGTTAAATGGTTAAAGAGGTAAAACGGAAAATGGATTTGAACACCTTATTTTTAGGAAAACTTGAAAATCAATTATTTAATTAACTTAAAAGGAAGTTTACGAAATCAATTGATTCTAGGTAAGGGGTTCAAATTATTCCAAACAGAATGAGTTAGACACCCTTCGGAATCCAGAAGTGTGGGTCCTGACTGAATTCATTTTTTTCAAATTGAGAGGAGACAAAATTAATATTCAAGTATAATAAACATGTAATATGCACATGTCATAAAATAACATAATACAAGAATAATAAATGAAGAATATAATTTGAACTTAATTCGAATAGCTTCAATGAGGAGGAACTCCAGATACCTATAAAGACACTAGTAAAAGTGTTAGCAATTAATAAATATGAGTAATAATAAATTAATCAAATAATACCTTAAAAAATAAAAAATTCATTTTATTAACATGGAAAGTCTTGAATATTGACGGTAATTTCTTCATCGGTAAATTATAACAAACAAAATATGTAAACTTAAATTAAATTTTGCGTCTTTTAAAATAGGGAGGCCTCCAAAACCAACGGAGAGATTTTTATTGGTCATTTAATGTGAAATCTAAACTCATATAAAATCAATATGCAATGATTTAAATAAAATGCAACAACCAAAATGATAACATGAACAAAATGGTAGTAAAAACTTTAATTAAATAATAACAAGAATGCGGGACATCCTTAGAATAATAGGAATTGAAAAAAACAAATAATAAACAATAATGAAGGGAAAAATGATTTTTCATAGAAAAGAATAACACAACCAACAATACAACAATACCAATAATAATTTAATTGATAACTATTAGCATGAGGAGTCAACAAAACATATAATAACTTAACAATAATTTGAAATAATAATAAAATAAATAGTAGCAACCAAAACATATGACTTATCAATGAAGCATTTTTAAATTATACACCATATATTCAACAAAAATAAGATTAAATCACCTAGCTAGCTGTACAAGGCTAGAATTAAAAATAATAAAAACAAACACCAAACTGTACTATACACTACCATTTTTTATTTGATAGTCAAAAACGTTAATAGCATAACCTAGACAAAAACAAATAAAGCCAAACAAAATTATAGATGCAGATCTGAAAATTTGAAACTAAACAAAAACTCAACCTCAACATAACAAGCAAAGAGATGGTAGCATCAAAACTAAAATATTAATAGTAATACACCATCACAAAAAAGAAATACTAACAGTAACAGACCACCACAATTATACATGAATGAAAAAAGTAGACCGGTAAGCAAAAAATAAAATAAAAGAAAAATTAACAAAGAGAAGATAGATTTGTATTACCATTTGGAGCTCACCGAATTTAACGTTGCAGCAGCTGGTTATTTAAACGCCTAAAAATTTCATCCACCACCATCTTAATCTAGTGAACCAGTAAATGTATATATAGGAAATTGTTAAAAATTGACCTAACTTATCGGCTTAAGAATGTGACCCATAAATTATTGGTTGATTAAATATTTGTGTATGCAAATTATATTCGCATTTGAATAAATTTTTTAACTGTGTAAAATACTAAAATGAATATTAACCAATGTAATGAGCAAAATTAATATTAAAAAACATAATGAACGTAACTAATGCATATGAAAATGCAATCTCAATATTTACTAATAAAAATCCTAATTTTTGATAAGTAAAGATAGTTATCGATAAACTTATTTAAGATTAAAAACAATTATTTTGAACTATTAAATAAATAAAAAAATAAATAACGAATTTTGAATAATGTTAGGCAAAAATTGAATGTCAAAAATTCAAATGTATGTGTTACTATTTGACTATATTAAAGGACTCCCTGTGAAGAGATGAGCTCTCCAGTGAAATCTGGTTTATTGTGCCCGAGGGCTTACATACACTACCAAAACCATAAAGGTTACATTGTCACTGCTATTGTTTAACATTTTATAATGCAAATAGAGTCTCATTAGTTGTCAAAATTTAAAGAGTCATTAAAGTAAGAAAAGAAAGATTCATCTTCACTTTTACATACACTGCCAAAGTATAGAGGCTACATAAGTATAAACAAAATGTATATATGATATTAATTAGAATATTCATTAAAAGAAAATGCATATATAATCTGATCAAGTTTATCAAGTACTTGAGGCAACCTCAAAGTTAGAATTTATATAGAAAGGTCCAATTGTCTATCCCTTGAAAGAGGTACCTGAGAAAGTTCCACAATAAAAAGGCGAGCATTAACATAAAAGCAAGTCAGGTGAGAAACACCACGCAAAGTTGTTCTCAGAACAAATTTCAATGAAGAACTTCACGCTAACCTTCCCAAAACCTTCTACAAAAGAATTGAGAAGATGCAAGACTTCTAAGTTCCATGAAACCACAATAAAAAAGGATAAATAATTTACTGATGATTGCATTTCTCCTTCATCAACTGCGAATGGTGATTCACAAGCATGTAATTAATACTAATACTAATGTATCTCGTATGATGAAGATTCTTATCATGTTTTTCACTATGACCCTAAAGGATGAACTGCAAAAGTTGAATTAGGAAAAGGTTAACCATTAAGAAGAATTTGGAAGTCCGCTCAGTGTGTATTCCTTTATGAAAGGTGAAGTAGGAAATGAAAGATTTGAGATTGAAAGCGTGCATCATGTTTGTTATGACTTGCTAAAAAATTGGAGTTGTGTCTAATAAAATTGGAGAGCCAGATGCGTTTGGTAAACAAAGAAAGAGGTGAGCCTATTGCACGTTTTTAGTCCTAGTATCATTTAATTCTAAAGGAGTTAGAAACCATTTCAAAGTTGTATAAGGGTTACTTTGGAGGAATTGTTTTGGGAGAAATTAAGGCAAAGAAGAGTTGTGTTGTGCTTTATGATAGGTAGACTTTCAAAAAGGTCTAAAAATTATCAGTGGGTTCTTGAGAAAAAGGAGGTAACACATATTAAGATAAGGCGACGTTTTGCCTTGAAGATGCTTGTAGAAGGGACACACAAGAACGAGGAGTATTATGAGATGCTCTTTTGTAGGTTCCTTTTGTGTAAAGAATCAATTGAGTACATTGGACATACGAGTCCTCGATCACTGAAAATCCGGTTATTTATGCAATTTGAGAATGAATAAGCTACGACTCTTGTTCGTTTTCATCCATTCTTATATTGCAGGAATAAATTTCCTTGCAGCGATCTATGATCCACATGTCCAATTGACTCAAATGATTCTTCCAACAAATGGGTCCTACAAATGAACATCTTGTATAGCTCCTTATTTTTGAATTTCCCTTCTCGAAGCATATTCGAGGAAATTGTTTTTCTTATTTTAACTAAGTTACCTCTATGTGCAATATAATCCACGGATAATCTCTAGACATTTTTGATAGTCTAACAATTAAAAAGCAGAATGGAACTCTTCTTTCCCTCTTCTTCTCCTAAATTCCTCCAAGCTCTTGTATAGTTTTGAAATGCACCTTAACTCCATTAGAAGTACGAGATACTAAGACCAATAAATTACAATTGGTTCACCTCTTCATTTTTTATCGCTAGCTGTCTTGTTTCATTAGACACTACTCTATTTTGTCCAAGTTACAAAATACATTAACCACACCTTTAATCTATATTTTGTAATTGTACATCTCAAATCATTTCCTTCCTACTTCAATCTTACCTTGCTTCAATAAAGGGAAAATTAATCGGACAACCAAATTCCTTGAAGCTATATTGTACACTTCACGGGATGTATAAAATTGATAAACTAATTCACATCTTTACCTCATAACCCTATAAACTCAACTGATCACAAACTCAATTTACTTGTTTCAAACTCGTGAAAGATGAAAAATATCCTGTAATATTAGCACATTCCTAAGATCATACCACTTCATCGTAAATACTAAACTACTACCAAACAATATATACAGAGCATCATTAAAACCAACAATCCCTCTAACAAATTTATAGAACTCTAACAATATAGGAGCACTATCAAGACCCAACCCACTAGACAATGTAAGCACCTCTTTTAGCATTTCCGTAGATTGTTTAGTTTATACTTGTTGTTCTTCATCAGAGGATAGTTCCATTCCCCCTCAGCTTCTATAACTTTTTGGATTTTATATGCGCGGAGATCAATGATATAAAAGGTATACAAGAAGAAGAAGACAACCGACAACACCTTAGAAAATGTCCTTGGTCTGATATAAGCCTCTTCGTAGATAGCCTCAACACCATAAATATTCTATGTAAATTGTTGTGCTAAAAAGGAAATAACCTCTAGGAAGTTTTGGAATTCAAAATCAATGATTACTTTTTATACAAAGTCAGAAAATACCCTAAAGATATTTAGAAAATAAAACAAACACATAAATAAATTATAACATGCACTAGTATATGCACTCTCATAAATTAGAAATAATTGATTGCGGTGATACATGAACCTCCTCTTTATATATGTCCATATAATGTTAAGAGTAAAAATATTGTATTCGGAGATTAAGGTGAAAAATTACACTTAAATGCATCCATTTAGAGAATGACTAACCTTTCTTACACCTTGGTGGAATCATTGGAACTCAAAGACCAACATAGAATACTATATCTTCAATGCTTGTTTAAATTGATTGAGTATTGGAGTCTACCAATGGCTGCATTAAAGGATTCCCCACTAAGAGATGAACAAGTTTGAAGGTTGTCTCTCAATTTTTTCGTACTGTCAAAATAATATCTGATTTATTGGATCCTAGAGTTAAATCAAGAAACAAAAAGCTAACTAAAAAATTATCAGACACATGTTAGCTTGTGTAAACTTAAATCCTCATTTCCACTACGTATATCACTTTTATGATCATGTTTATCAATTAATTGAGGAAACCTTAATGTTTGCATTGTAGAGAGGGCCAAACAAATTGAATTCTTCCAGAAAGAGGTAACATTATCCCCCTAAGAAATTTTCACATAACAAAAGACAACAATAACATAAAACGTCAGCTGAGGAACACCACACAATGTTGTTATCATAACTAATTCAAGAAGAATTTCAATCCTAATTTCCCCAAACCTTCTATAAAAGGATTGAAAAGATTCAAGACCTCTATGTTCCATGAACCCACAATAAAAAAGGATAAATAATTTATAGATGATGGCCTTTCTCTTTCATTAACTAGAAAACGTGATTACCAAGTGACTAATTCTACTAATAATGTCTCTCATATGATAAAGATGCTTATCATGTTTCTCACAATGACCCTAAAGCATGACAGTAGTATATCTGAGGAATATATCCTAATATTTGATTACTCCTTTGTTCCTGCGCCTCCTTCTATATTAAGCAAACAAGCTGCTCATGGATGCATTTGTAAATTTGTAGATTCATGTAAGACATTTTCCCCAACCATGTAACCGTATATAGGTAGTGTGCTCCTATTTATTAGAATTTGTAATCTTTTGTCAGGGGTTGTATGATGTTAAGAATATTTTAGGATTGCAGATGCTTTACATTTGTTCGCCCATTGGGAACAAGGTAATTGCACATTTTAGAATATAATGTGTAATCAAATCTGTTTATGAGGTTATCAGGTATCCATGATTTATCAAGTTTATGTAGAGAATAGCAAAAGAAAACTATAAATAGGAAGGTTGATTTAGGAAGAGAATGTAGCTTCAAGAATAAGACAAGACCAACCCAAAGTCTAAGAATAAGTTATAGGGCTGGGAGGTATGAGTTGATCGGATGCGAGGAAGCTCGAGTAATCCGTTCCTATCAATCATTCTTTAGTCCAAGATAGTTATCTATGAATGGAAGACTCAATTAAAGAAGAGGAAGCTAAAGAGGAGAAGAAAGATCTTGGATAAGAGAACTTTATTATATAAGAATACACTATTGATTTAGGTTGTTTTTGGGTTTTTCTTAGGTTGAATATCAATGACTAAATTCACCCCTATGTATACTTGTTTGGAATGGTTGTTGATATTATAACATATATATTATTCTATATTTTACTTCAAATATCTAACTCTCTAAAATATCTAGTTATTTCTTCAAGGAAACATCTATAAATTTTTTTTAAAAATTCATTAAAATAGTTATTTTTCAATACAACACTAGACTATTCTAAAAATCATACTTGAAATCAACGATATTCCAAAAATCAACTTTAATATTTTTCACATTTTATGCATCACTTGAACTGTGCAATATACCATTAAGAAGAGTTTTGTTGTACACTTAGTTTCCCTTTAAAGTAAGTTAAAACTGAAGCAAGAAGAAAAGATTTGAGATGCACTATTACGAAAAAAAGATTGAAGGTGTGCATTATGTCTAAAGAAATTGGAAAGACAACAAGAAGATGTAACTCTATTGTACTCTTGTTGGTTTTGGTAACAAAGAGATATATACACATTCCACTCTTTTATGTTATGAAGGATTTTAGAAGAAATTAAATTCCATATATAGGCATTTTACTCCTATATTATTCTATTTTTGTTAGATTCTACGAGGGTTAGAGGGTGCTCCTGATGCTTTGTATATATTTTGACATAGTATTTTAGCTGTGATGATGAAGGGATGTATCCATGATGTTAAGTGTGTGTTAAGATTACAGGATGCTTGTCCTTCTGGTAAACTTGGATCTATGTCCAAAGGAACTAGAAATCCAGCCAGGTTTGGTAAATGAGAAAGAAATGAGCCTATTGTATGTTGTTGGTCCCAGTATCTTTTAATTTTAAAGGAGTTAGAAAGCATTTGAAAGTTGTTTGAGGGTTTGGAGGAAATGTTTTGGGACAATTTGAGGCAAACACGAGTTGTGTTGTGCTTTCTTATAGGTAAACTTTCAAAAAGGTCTAAAGAATATCAGTAGATTCTTGAACACAATGAACTAACACATTTTAAGATAAGGAAGCATTTTACCTTGAAGATGCTTCAAGAAGGGAGGCATAAGAAAGAGGAGCTTTACGAGATTCTCATTTGCAGGTTTCATTTGTTCTTGTGCCTCCCTTTTCGAAGCATCTTCTAGGAAAAATGTTGCCTTATCTTAAAATTTCCTACGTCCTCATGCTAAAAGATCCACTGATTATTTGTTGACCGTTTCGAATATGTTACTATCCAAAAGCACAATTTAACTCCAGGCAGCAAATGCTGCTTTGATATTATAGTGATAACTGATTTTATGGGCCTGATACAGGTGAACTTTTAGTTAGTTTGAGGACACAAGGTTGGTCAAAAGTTTTCTTAAAATATAATAAACAACATAAAATGGGAATAAAAAACACATGTCAATTCTATATTAATGTGTGGTGAGAGATGTTTACTTCATTTTTAACCCTTATGACATGCTGACATCTTGGATGTTCCAAGCATGGGGTAGTGTCACAATGTGAAGCAAGATTGACCTCCACTTGATGAATTGCTTTCAAGCTTGTATATATCAAGAAGCTTATCAAATATTCCCATGTTAGAGGCTCATACCAGAGCTGAGAAAGGTGTTATGCTTCCCTTGTAGAAACTATTGTTTGATGTTATGCACAAACTGATGTTCCTAAGAAAGCGCAAGTGTACTGACGTGAATGAATGTCACCCTTATGGAGTTATTGATTTATCAAATTCCTCTACATTTGTCCTAACTCATCTCGTGTGACGTGCATTGAATTTCTAAGAAGGATAAACAAAGTATGTGCTTCGTTATCAGTTCTACTTGGAGTTTCTCTTTTAAAACTTTGGGATTTCTATCAAAATTTGGAGAAATTATTCCGCTTGGGATGCTTTAGTGTTAGTGAACCAGGCAACTATACATGCTCTTCGGAGGAGGGGTTGGCGTAAATGCACTACTTCAAAGGTTGAGGACACTGCTTGTTAGCAAAGATGGGGGGTATTACAGCACTTCAAGACAGTCACGTGGATTCATGGATCATCTGTGTGTCACCTATAGAATTTAACATACTGAATTTGTGGATGACGCGCTAGGGTCAAGGCGGAGCTTCCCCACGTTGAGGATGTCTTTGAAACTGAGAGGTGGACTAATTTTTCTAATCTAAAGGGTCGTGTTGATCTTATTAAGAATGATATTTCATCATACTCATCCCATTCTTCTTCTTCTTCTTCTTCTTCTTCTTCTTTGTCCTAATCATTCTTACCCTTCCCATTCCATGTTTTAACCACAAGTGCTTGCTTTTACCTTTTCTTTTTGATTACATTTGTGGTGTAAATGTCTTAATTAATGCTATTGTTGTTTTTTAGTTTCTTATTATTGTAGATCTCCTCTGATGCAGGGTACTCATTACTGAAATGTGTTTCACTCTGACACAGTCCGAACGGGATTAGGAGAAGAGGTATCACATGAATAAAAAAGCTTAAAGGTGGTGAAAAAAATAGAGTTTATGACAAGACTTGTTTACAAAAAGTTTCTTTTTATAGTGGAAGTGTACAAATAAAGAGAAGTTGTATAAGGAAGGACTACTACAAACTCAAAGAAGGAGAAGTCCTGCATCTATTAAGGGTTTCCCAAGAACTTTACTCACTTACAGTGAGAGCTACAAGTAGAATACAATCAAATAATAGAGAGTTTAGGTTGAAGATTCTAGTGCATTGATACAGAGAAACAAGATTAAAGAACACGTTCTATAAGCTTATCCATTCTAGTTCTTCAGTGTAGATCATTTGGATTGATAATTTTTGAGTTGTAATATTTTGTTTCGATAGATTAGATTATTCTTCGAGTTGGAGGCAACTTGAAGATGTGTTCAACAGTCAAGGATGGTTGTTGATACAAACGATTCAGAGTTAAATTCCTAGGATTTAGAACTGTTATAGTCTAAATCTTTTTTGTAGTCTCAGATTTTTTTGAATTTTAGTTAAATCCTATATAGGTTTAAGTTGTGGTTTGTACCCTTTGTGAGATGGGGTTTTCCATGATAATTTATTGAGGTATTACTCTACTTTTTCTTAATTAACGCAGTGCCAATAATTTATTAAGGAAAATATAGAGTATATTTTTTCTTTGTATGATTAATGGCTCAATATTCCAACACAAACATAACAACAAATAGATATGAAAGATATATTGAAAAACAAGACTTGCAAAATATATAACAATAAAACAATATGAAAACAATAAAACTAAAGGCAACTTAAAAGAAATCTTGAAAATAATGCTGGAGGTTGGAACCTGGAGTTTGAAGAGGAGATTGTATGCACTCTGATGCAAAGGAAAAATAATTCCAGCCAAATTTATAGCTTCTTGGTTGTCGGAATCTTGTTGCTTTTTTTGGGTAAAAAGGTGACAGTGTCCTGGAGGAGAAAAAAAGGGGAAACGAAAATGATGGATAAATTGCCAAAGAATTGTCGTGATGTCTAAAATGGATAAACCCTAGAATATTTTTGATAAGAGAGTATAATATTTTACTGGAATTCACGAAGAGAGTGGATCTGAGATGCAACAATGAAAACGTGTTGTTGGTTTATATATACTGAGAGGGGAACTTATTACAAATTCTCTAAATCTAATGAACGCTTACATGTTGACGCTTGAGGTACAATAATTTATTTTATTTAAGTGAAAATCTTACTATTTGTGACCTTTGGATAGTAAATGGGAAAAATCACACCCCAAAAATAAGATAGAGTGCCCATATATTACCTCAATAATTTTAATATATAAAATGTGATAAAATATTCTTATATGTGATATTTTTATCTTTAATCTTTTATATTTAAGAATTTAAATTTAATTTTGATTACTTGATTTCATCATTGCATACTAGAGGCACGACTAATAAGAATTCATGCCAATTTTTTTTTCATTTCCAAAGCAGAAACCAATTCTCTAATACATATTGAAATTTACATATCATCGGTAGAGATCATTATTTTCCTTAATTTATTAACAGATCTATGAAACAAGACACACTTGTCGCATTCAAGTATAAATGATAAGCAATTAATTCAAATTACTATTTTATATTTCTTGTTTTCTTCGAGTAAAAAATTAGTCTAACAAATAAGATTTTTGCATTATTACTATTTTGTATTATCCTACAAAGAGGAAACAGTTAGTTTAATTGATTTATACTTTTTCATACAAATCTTTTTGCCCACCAAGTAATTTTTCAAACCATACAAATAGACAAAACCCCTTTGATTTATAAACCAGTATATTCATATCATTTGTTTTATTATGGTGTATGCATAGACCTAGACAATTGCAAAAGTGTACTTGTTAAAAATTCCACCAAAGCTCTACGATCTTGTTAAACTCAAAGAAATTGCGTCACTTTAAAAAATAAAATTTAAGAGACCATACAAATTAAAGTATTGAAAATGTAAACAACCAAGATATCTCAGTGTCTCATACAAAAAAAGTGTTATTTTTCTAAAAATATGAAGCCTACAATAAAAGTTCAAAATATCTCTCAATCTTTTAATAAGCATATGGGGCTTTAAATAGAAATGTTACAACAAAAAATCTCTATAAGAAAATTTACGCACCTAAAATATCTATATGAAAAGACAAAAAAACCTAATAAAAATTTAAATTTCAAATTCATCCAAAGACTAGGAAACCTATGCTAGAAATTGCTAGTGTAACTTGAAGCAAATTTCAATACTCATCCTTTTCTTTAGTTACCGCAAATTTAAAAATGTTATTCCTTATTTTTTCGTAAATGATTGGTGATAAATTATTTTCATTTTTTTTGAAATTGTAAATTTGTGTATTTTTTTTATGCTTAAAAGATAAGTTTCCAAATTTTTATTCATTCTTACCAACAAAATTTAATAATCATCATCAATAGAAATTTGTGGGGCATTGAAAGAGAGAATATTGCTTGTCATGGTTAAAAAGTTATTAGAATTATATGCATGTTAGATATAAGCATGGTTGGCAATGAGTTGAGAATAGTCCTAAGGGGGTTAAAAAGATCAGAAATAGGTAAGGTGGTCAAAATGAGTTTAAAGTAGCCTTAAAGGGTAAATAATAGTTTTATAGAAAAACTCACAAATCATGTAAGATCATTTAGGCTCTTGATATCCCTGTTGCTATGGGGCAACAAAAAAAGCGTTTAAAATATCTTCCAAACATTTTATTATAGGGATTTACATATCCAACTTTAAACAAAAAAACTATAAAATTAGAAACTTAAAAATCTAAAATATATCAACAAAGTAAAACAACATAATGAAATATAAATTTCAAATTTATCCTAAAAGTAGACAACTTATTATGCTAAAAAATACTACATATCTTAAAGAAATTTTAACAAAAAGGTCGAAATAAAAAAAATCATGATTGAACTTGGGCTTCCTAATGGATTAATCTGTCATGTATGACGATAAGACAACTAATCACATGATTGGAACTCCCAAAACTAGAATTAGGAGTCGCGACTATGGTGTCTTCTTGGAGACATTTGATGGGTTTTTTTGCGATGGAAGTTGATTTTTTAAAGCGTTAGTTGGAAAGGAGTGAAATATAATAGGGGTGAATGAAAGAGAAAGGGAAACAATTTACAAGGGAGTGTGATGGGTGTGGAAATTTAAGGGAAAAAAATTAATGGGTATGAATTTTATGAAGTATAGATTGTGTCACGTGTAGAATCAGGTGGTCTTTTCTTAGGATTGAGAACTACGAAGCTAAGAAAGATCGTGTATAGTTCCATGGTTCATAGAATAATTCCATGGATTGGTTCTTGATACTTAGAAAATTTAAAGTCATACTTAAGATCTACAAACACAATCGATGGACCATGGTTATATTTACGCTTCGTAAAAGATGGTCATATATCTAAACATGCAGCTCATAATGCCATACCCACTATGAATGTCATCTATGGTCCGTAGGATAAAATATGACTCGTAAATGGGGCTCCTAGAAAAATTTACGCCGGTTGTATGTTTCTATTAATTCTACCATGAGATTCTGATACTTATCGCGACCAATTACACTAACTACGCTTCAAGTGTCTACGATTGTCGATAATATAGTAACCCAACCGAGGGTTGAGGTCATGTTCCAAGGGAGCAGTTTCGAGAATATGTAGCTAATTAGAATTCTATTATAATTAGTCGTAGTTAAAGAAATTTACGAGTAAAAACATAATAAATTAAAAAGGGGGTGACATGAAAGTGTCAAATATCAAATGGGAGGTTTGTCAAAAGTATTAAAAATGGTAAAATTAAAGAAAAATCAGGTATGAGGGGGAATTCTTGGGATATGACCACTATACAAGTTAATATAGATTATTGGTTGCATGCTTTCGATAGAAAATTAGCAGATAAATAGTTAACTAAGCTAAGTTTTAATTGGAAATAAATTCTCTCTCGAGCAACTTACCCCATGTTGACACCCAATTTTGACCGACCTTTAACAATTTGAGGATTTTATTTGACTAAATACGTATTTTAAAATTTACTTAAAGTTTTAAAGTTTTAGTCGACTTTTCTCAAAAATCATATATTTTAGTATCGTTTACTTTATAAATTTATTTCAAATGTTTTAAAATTGAGGTGATTTTCAATTATACAAAAATATTTTAATGTATGTAGTATTTTAGTTAAATAGTAATTCCTACACTTTCCTTAAAATTATTTAAATTCTAGCCTATTCTATTTTAATTTCTTTCAATTCGAGCTACTCTAATTAAATTTTATTTCAATCATAATCCCTCTTTCATTTTCAATTCTAGCCATTTTAATTGCAATTTTATCCATTCTATATCTTTGTCAATCTAATTTCAAAACATTATCTTTTAATCTCATCCGTCCATCTTAAAAATAAGCGAATCCTAACCCTTCATCTCTATCTAATCTAACGGTTGTGATTAACTCTCTTATTCTCTCAACATCAAATAACTAAAACCTAAACTTTTTCACTCTCAAAAACCTAAACTTTTTCACTCTCTCTTCCTCCCCTCCCTTTCTCCAGCCGCCTCTCTCTCTCTCCCCATTCTTGCTGGCGAGCCTCCCTTCTCCATAGCCGTCGCTCCTCCTCCCCTCTCTCTCCTTGCCTGAATCCCCTCTTTCTATCCTCTTCTCCTTCTCGTCTTGCTCTTCCCTCTTTCTGACGAGGAAGCTGCTACGACCAGCAGCTGGACAGCAGTAGCAGCCAGGTGAGGCCATGGCAAACAGCAGCTTCAACCGGCGACCCCTCTTTCCTCTCCTCGACTCCTCTTCTTCTCCATCTCTTCCTCTCTTCCTTTCTTCTCCGCTTTCCTTTTCCCGTCACTGGCAGCACTCAGGCGAGCTGCCAGGCACCCGCGAAGGAAGACGGATAGAAGCTCCAGCGCCAGCCGCCTCCCTCTCCCCTTCTCCCATCACTCCTCTTCTTCTTCTCCCTTTCTCCGTCTCCTTTTGCAGCCAGAAATTAGCGGGACAGCAGCCTGCTCTTCCTCTCTATTTTCCAGCGAATGCAACCGCTCAGACGTACCAGCAGCAGATCAAAACCAGCAGCTCCAATCAGCCCCAACAGTGACAGGTTTGGCCATATATTCCGGCAAGAACGACATCGAAATCCGGCGAAACTCAAAGACGGATCTTAACAGATCCATCCAGGTTCGATTTCTCTATTTAGTTTATTATCCAATCTCCTAATGTTATTATTGTGTCAATACATAAAATTTTCAGCATGTTTAATTTGGAAAAATAAGTGGCTTCAGCTTGAGTATTTTCGTTTAGCTTCTTTACTTGTCATTTAATCTTAGAGTACGTTCATTGTGATTATGTCATTTGGTCTACCAAAATAATTATCGTTGGAATGAGCTGCCCATATGATTTGATTATCATATATCCCCTCTTGATGTAATATAAAAAAAAGAAATTGGTGATTCATTTTACCTCTCTGTTTTCATTCCGTAATCAATTGTAAACCTTTTGAAAATTAGAATAATTTGTTATCTAGCTTAATTACGGCATATAATGAAATGTTGTTATAATTGTTTCTTTGTAATTCAATTTTGTTAATACATTATCTGTGATTCACTTCATTCCATCTATCATAACCTATAGAGTTAGAGTAACTTTGTAACGTCGTATTTGAATCACTTAGTTGTCTTATCGGAAATGGTATAATAGCTTGAGTTATAATTTAATTTCAATCCAATTTAATTTATTTAGTTGAGCTCATTAAGCTTAGGATTTGCTTATGGTAAGTATATATTGATGCAATTGTGATTTGTTACGGTATCTTTTAAATGGTATTTGTTGATTTCTTGTATCCCTTAAAATATTATATTCATCTTTTGTTGATAATTTATTACCTTGATTAACTTTAATATTCTTACATGTTGTATTTTTAGAAAAGTGATATTTAATTAAGTTAAGAGAATTGCATTGATTTCTTACTTGCTTATTTATGGTAAAATAATATTTTCTGATTTTGGCTTCGTTTATTTAAGGAAAATATATATTACTCTTCTCATTTTATTACTTGCTTATATTTGGTAAAATATTTAAATAACTTGGCTGATTTGACTTCCTTCAAAATAAGGAAATAGTATTATAATTGATTCTTTAATTTATTTATTTCCCTTATTAAGTCCACCCCTCTTTGCTATATAAATAAGACCCCTTTTATTTATTAGAAAGAATCAACTCATCAACTCAACAACTCATACACTCATTCACTCTCAATCACAAGTTCTCATCACTCTTCATTCTCATTTCTCTCTTGCTACTCTAAATACATTAAGATTTCAATAGACATTCAAGTGCTCTTCTTCGCTATCTTGCTTTTTACTTTTGTTCGAGTAAAGGTTGGATCAACTTGCTTTTCATTGCTACCATTTCTAATGTACTCAACCGTTATTTGACTGCTTTAACTGGTTTCAAACTTGAAGTTCAAGTTGAAGATCAACCATGAAGAAAGATTTATTTGTTTATTTGAATCTATATTTCTTTTTCTTATATTTATTTATTTGAATGTTGTAACATTTGTAATCATATATATAAAATTATTTGGGGGATCGTCTAGGGGAGGGAGATTTACATGCCTACTTGTTCATTGTAATTTTTTAGAAATCATGCCTATAGGTTTGTCTTTAACCACCTAGATTTAATATTTGTAGGCGTTATAATCTAATCAATTTTCAATTTGCTTGACGCTTTTGTTAATAAGTCTTAAAAAATAATAACTAGATTCCATTAATTTTTTAAATGTTAAAATCAAATCCTAATAATCTAGTAGGTTGTTAGATGTTAAAAATATATTATAAATTTTCATTTGTCTTATCACGTAGAAACCATGCCTAAGTATTAAATTGTTCATATCATTTACAAAATCATGCATATATATGTTACTCTATTATTTAAACACCTAGAAATCATGTCTATAGGGTTGTAAATAAACTTTTAGCATATCCATAAAAAATAAAATTTGTTTGTGCATATTTGAGCCCTCCCCTTAAAGTTAGTTAATATTATTTAATTAGTAATCCTATTTGTTTTCCGCATTCATGATGCAATATTTTTCTTAATAATACTAAATTAGAATCATTTCATGCATTTAACAAATTACTTGGCTTTAAAAATATTTCATATCAAAACCTTGTAACATAATTTTCTTAAAAAGTCATTATTCAATCTTCCTTTAAAACTTTGGATTGATTTTGACATTGTTTATTTTGAAAATAAATTATAAGCACTATCTCCTAACCTATCGTTAGTGAAAAGTCAAAGGAACTACGAGGTCTAGTTCCAATTTTTAAACCTGACGCGCCCCGGAAGTACCACTTACCCATGAATTTCAAAAGGAATTATGTGTAAATATTTATGTGCCTAAATGTAAACTAAATCTTTAAATCATTTTCTAAAAGATAAACTACTTTTAGACCGACCTCAAATCAAAATTGTTTCTATGGTGGAGGAGCGCGATCAACAATATCGGCATCATCCCTATAAAGAAACAAACATTTTTTTTAAAAAAAAATAAAAAAATTTTATATTCAAAACTTATCAATTTTCAAACTTTACTTTTTGCACATATTAATCGTTTATCATTTGCCAATTTTGTTTATAACATAGTCTCATATGCTTAAATAAAAATAAAACTTGATTGTTTATTTATTGCTATAGCCTACCCTTGCATGCTCAAATTAATGAAAAATAGTATTAATTATTTTGTATTTGTTATCACTTAGGAAGATTAAATAAATCAATAAAATGAAGTGACCTTGATTGATAATTGTAACCCCCACATAGATTGCATGAGATACGGCCTGGACCCACACTTGTGGACCTCGAGGGATGCCTAACACCTTCCCCTCGAGGTAATTTGAACCCTTACCCTAATCTCTGGCTCGTTGACCTTAGTTAGTCTTAGTTAGGTTAGATAGGTGCCCTAACACGCCTTAATTCGTTAGGTGGCGACTCCAAACTCGAAAATCCCAAAAGAGTTGTTAGGTCGTGCACAAAACTCGTTTTTTGCGAAAATGGGGCGCGACACCCCGTTTCAAATGGGTTACTCTCGGACACCCATTTGCCGCATGAAGACCAGCCTACGCCTTACCCACTCTCTCTCTCGAGCTGTGTGTTAGGAGATGTGACTATGGCTCGCCCTCTCGGGCTGAACCTCATATTGATGTACTCCTTAGCCATCAATCTAGTGGTCTTTTTTTGTGACCTTTCTCTCTCGAAAACCAAAAACACATTGTTGAAATTGTATTTATAACTACAAATCCATTAGATTAAACAATAATGACTAGACGAAATCACAATTAAACTACATCTAAACTATTTGCAAGCAAGACCCAACAATAATACTAACTCATATTTGCTAAATTACACCACAAGAACGGGTTCTTTTTAGCCATATATAAAGAAATAAAACAACATACATTCAATAATGTTGAAAGCAAATGGGTATAAGAAGGTAAGTCTTGATTTAAGAAAAAACAATTGAGAAGAATTACTTTCAATTTGGGGAGTATAAAATCCTTCCATATTGAAGTCTTCCAAAACCCTTCTTCAAACTTAACAGAAAATATGAAAAACTAAAGTTTAATGTCTAATGACTAGAATAATGTTAAGACTCTCTAATTAACAACTAAACCTAGTATTTATAGTTTTCAGATTTTGTGTTGCGATGGGTCGTTCGGCGAGGTTGTTTAAGGTCACTAATGACTCGGGGACTCGCCTAGTGGATTTAATTCAGCCTGAACAAAGTTAGAGGGTGTGAATTCCTAAATCCATTTACCTCATATAGTTCATCCCCCTTTTGTTATTTCACAAAACATCATTGAGTCTTGGACTTTGGGCAATATAGTACTTCTTCACAGAGCAGTTTGGTGGTGCGCAAACTGCTTCTTTCTCCGATGATTTGATCCTCTTCGTTCAGAGCTCAGCTGCTGGAATAAAGGAAAAATTATAATCAATATAAGGTTTAGGAATTAGACACAACGCTCACACTCAAAAAGAGGAACACAATGCATGTTTTCACCCATATGCTTGCCCTTATTTTCCAATCAAGAATATTTCTGGTTTCTCAAACTCAGAAAGGTTTTTTCAAGGCTTGTAATGGGGCTGAATGTTAAGGTATGGTTATTTAGGCTTAGTTAATAAAGATCCTTATGAATTGTGGTGCCCACAACACTTCGTCTTATTTACCTGCTTTTATTAATTTTTCTTCAAGTGATTCTAAGTCATCCTATTATTTACATCCATGAATTGATTGGAAACCCAAATTTCTTTTGTACACTTATTGTACAACCTTCTTTTTAATTATTTTCTTTTATTTTTATTTTTTCTCTTTTTCTATTTTTTTTACATGGAGGGTTTCCATTCCTTTGCAATACCATGGGTTAAATTAGACTTTTCTTGCACTTCGTGACTTCCCTTTCCTTTTCACTATACCCAAACTTTAGCTTTTATCTTAACTTGGTTATTCAGTAAACCAAAAGTCACGAGGATTATAGGTAGAAGATGAATTAACGTCTATATTCTAACAAGTTTCTTCCAAAGAAAGGTAAAGTTCAAGGTTGTTCAAGAGATGTTTACAGACCCACATTGTGGGTCACAGGAGAGGTATATGTCAAATTGACTCACACTCTTCCAAAAGTGCCTAAGATTATCCAAGAGGAAGCATTACTCAATTGACTGGACTAACAGGGGAAATTCTAGTTTTATTGATGCATGGTTCATTGTAAGATTATCACATAAGGCATCAATACTTAAGTTAAACAAAACATTAAACTTTAGCTACTGTGCAACAATCATTAGAAGAGAATCAATTTTTCAATTGGCTAATCACAAAAAGATGTAAAAAGTTTACATATTGTGTATGAATATTCATTTGGTCTCGGTATGGCCACACATTCATGTATATTCAATTGAAATCACTATTTAAATTATCTGAATTGAACGGAAATGATACTTAACACGAGAACAACCACTATCAACACAAGCGGTGGAAAACATTATTGAAAAGTAATTCTTTTGGAAGGTCCATTTTGCAATTAAAATCAAACAATGGAGCCATAATATTAAACAATCGCACAAGAAGTATTAAAAAAAATATAAAACAACAACCCAACTATATATATGAGACAAAATCCAATTTAACTCAAACATATATAGTCAGCAAACAAAGGTGAGACTCACCCACGCTAAATAAATGTGTTCGTCCTTAAATGCAATTACTAAAAATATATCGTAGAGAATGAATGAAGAAAAGAGTAATATTAAGAGGGGATCCTATCTAGACACTTGCTTTATCTGTCGGGGCTTCAGTGCCTGAGGCATCCGCCTAGAACGGGACAATGATCCCCACGTTATTATCATTCTGATTTTCCTTGTTTTTAGTTGCCTTATCCTCTGCAATGATATTATCTGCATTCATCTTGTCCATGTTCTACGCTGCAATAAGGGAGTTTATAGCAGTGTAGACTCCACATTTCAACAAAGGGATAGTAGGGTCAATAGGAACCCTCCTGCTGGAACTTGTATTCTTCTTCTCTCTCCTCTTCTTGGCTAGCTCTGTTATCTTTTTGTCTCCTTTAAACATCCATGCTCTTAACAGTCAAGATTACATGTCTTTCCCCTCTACATTTGGTCTAGCCATTTTGGCAAAGACATGAAGATAAAGTTAGAGAGTATTTAAGTAGGGGCAATAAGATAAATTTATAGTGTAGAGTCACTTCACAAACTAGTTAATGAAGTTTTCATCCATCTAGGCGATTTGTTGAAAGTAATGCACTAAGTGTATAAGTATGCAGACAAAAAGGCAAACATGAAATCTTTGGGCAAGTCGACGAATGCATTCGAAGACATAAGCTTTATCACCAACAGTTACAGAGTCAACTACACATTTGAAATTAATTTAAAAGTTATATGGGGACATTAGGCGAAAAACCAAACCATTCGGCAAACTCTAGTCAGCATGCCAAACAACTCGATATACATATTTAAAAATCATCCTTTCAAGTTCAACCCGACAACCTCTGGGAAAACAATATAAACCTATAAAATACTAATTAAGCAAGGATTAACAATATTGTCACACTCCCAAAGTAAATAAATTCAACTCAAAGCTTCATTAAACAAGATTCTAGCATTTAACAGGAGTTGGACTGCAATAGAGAATGTATGTACTTCAATCAACTAAGAGAGAGTCAAGAATGATTTATATTATGTGAATGAGTATAATAGTAATTAAAGAAATTCGAGGTTTGAGTTATTAACATTTGATGCGGAATAAGATGTTACAAAATGTTAGGCGTCAATGCATTCCAAATCCGAGCATAATTCAACAACTTTAATACTCTAAAAAACAAGAAATATAAATCTACAGTGCAGGTGTGAGTTTGTGTAGAGTTAAAAGTGAGCGAGAGTAATTGAAAATGGAGTTTTAAACCTTTTACTTTTAGTGACCAACCATCTTATGCGGTTCAGAAATATTTATTAAACTTGCCCATTCTCTCGGTGAAGCATCGAGTATTTGGTGTCTTCACCAAATGTCAGAGGATCTTCTACTCATGCAGGAATCCCTATAGTGTTCTTCATTGTGATTGACAACCTAAACGGTGGTACACCGCTAATGCTCTATGGACTGCCGAGTTCATAGTATCCAAGTTGAAGGCTCAGTGAGTCGAACGGTTGAAGAAATCATGTTCGCTAACCCTAACAATGATTCGCCAACCGGACCTATTATTGTCCTTCGTACATTCTTTCAAACACTTCCCTCACATCAACTTGTACCAACATCAGACCATTATTTTACTCGGAAACAAAAGCAAATTTAAGATGGATTTTGGGTTGCCTCCCAAATAGTGCCTTAGTTTACGTCTGGCACGACGTGACTCAATTTTAGATCTCACTTTTGGGGTTATACATAGTATCACTAGGAAATGCCCCCTTAGGTGTTGGATTAAGGTGAGACACGATATGACATATCTGAGTTTTAATAGTTAGACGGACACTGAATGTGAGGTAACAGTCTAACTAAGGGTGGATATTTTTTTAATGCATTTTCACATCTTGTCTAAACCTTCAACTTTTTTGAGGATGCGCAAGAGCATGTCCTCAGTTTTTCAACCTTCCTAATAATTTGGCTTTATACGCTCATGGGGAGGCACATATCGATCTTTCTCCCCATCTTTCCAATTCGTATTATGGTCCCTCCATTAACGATCTCTATCTTCCGACCCTTTATTTTTGCCCCAACCATGATTTCTATCATGTCTACAATAGACAGATGACTCTCTTTCAAGGACAAAATGCCCTGGATATCAGTATGATTCTTTAGGGTAATACATAAGATTATCCATGGGCAAATCGAGATGCGGTCCGCTTCGAGCATATGCAGTTTCATATCCATATCATGCCGATGTTGATTCTTTTATTACATAATACGTTTCAGCAGGCTGGGTTTTTGTGGAAGCATTTAACCAGAATGCAACCACAATCACCTCTTGGTCACCCTTCCTTGAGGAATTATACCAAAAGGGTTTATGTGCTCAGATGCACCTAAATTCTTATCATCTATATCCATTTTCCGTAAGGATGGTAAATCCTTAGAACTGGTAAGGAGATCCTTGCCTTGAAGAACACTAAATACCTACTGATAAACCAATATAAAGCTGAGATTTGGAGGACAAAACAACCACCTAGGTGTAGTTCAAAGGTTCCAACCTGCTCCAATATCGTAACACTTCCAAACGTACCAAAACTTGATTAATTCATAATCTTCGTTTGATCGTTTCCAAGAAGTGGCACATATAGGAACATCAAATAGTTGATCAATGGTCACATCTAGTGATAATGGTACAGTATGATACCAAGTAAGCCAAGTCAACCACTATTTCATCCAATTAAGGATAACAGCCCGCTCAAGGATTTTCTGTTCTCCATCAAATACCAAATCTTTTGGAAAGATTTATATCTGCTTAGGCTTTACAGCCTCACGCACATAATCTATTATTTTCTCCTTCAAATAAGGATTGAGGCGCTACTTTTATCCATGCCTATCAAAAAAGCAAGAGGTAATCGATGTAACCTGTGTGGTTTACAAGCAGCCGCCTTTAGTCTTTCCCATTGTGGTGACTGAGAAGACATCAAGAGAGAATGAACCTTATAACATGCACCCGATAGACTTAATAAAGTTGATATTTCTATCGAGTATCGGTAGGAAGATAGGCACAGGCCTACAGTCGTTCTACAGGAGGTTAAAACTTTGAGAGAGATGGGAGAGATATCTTTTTGCATATCTCGTATCCAAAACCTCTTAGCAAAATCAATTGTTCCATTTTTAGATACTATTTATTTAGCAAATGAAAAGGTTACACTGAGTCTATCCAATAACCTATTGTACTGATTGGTCACCTTCTTGTCGGTGATTAGGATATAATCACAAAGAAGGGCATAATAACCAAATAGTGTGCTTCGAAGCGGATAAGCCTTCAAATTTACCAACCACACTAAATAGTGATGGGCCAGCGAGAACAGTTACCATGAACCATAGTAACCTAACGGTTGTCCAGTAGGAAAGGCTACTTTTGATTCGAGAAAGGTGTTAAGAACCAAGGAACTGTTGACTACTGAAGATGCTAAATTACTACCACAAATCATTTCTATTAAGGTGTATATAACACTCAATGGCCAACGGTCGTTGCTGATTTTAAATCAAAAGAGTAACAAGACTTCGGGATTTTACTCTTAGATACTAAAACGGACGCTCTTGGTTTAATGTACCATCAATCTTATGAATTTATAGTACATTCATAGCCCAAAATATGGACGGGATGCAGAAGTCTTTGTTTAATATAATTACATATAGTAAACATCCACCGCTTCCCACCACCTTCAATGGCCTGAGCCAATCTACCTGTCACGACCCAAAATCGAGCCGCGAGTGGCACCCACACTTACCCTCCTATGTGAGCGAACCAACCAATCTAAACCTTAACATTTCAATGTAATATCAACATAAAGTAATGCGGAAGACCTAAACTCATTAATAAAAACCAATTCAAATAACTATTATTTCCCAAAATTTGGAAGTCATCATCACAAGTTCATCTACTTCAAATTAATAAATCTAAGAGTTTATAAGAAGCTAAAAATACATAAAAGCTAGTCCATGCCGGAACTTCAAGGAATCAAGACATGAAGAGGAAGATCCAGTCCAAGCTAGAAGCATTAGCTCACCCTGATATCCGGAGTAATGAAGACTGGCTAGAGTTACTGTTGAGTCGAAGATGACGACACGTTTGCTGCACTCCACAAATAAACAAGAAGAAAACATAAAAGTAGGGGTCAGTACAAAACACGGGTACTGAGTAAATATCATCGGCCTACTCAAAATAGAAATCAATATATACCAAGTAATATCATAAAATCAACTATGATACTCAACATGTAGCAACAGCAAGTACTATATCATTAACAATTACCGTTAAGCTCACACATGAGGACTCAAGCCTCAATACCATACTCATTTGGGAATTATGTTCATTAGATTGAGTATATTAACATCTTTCAAGATTCATTATCTTTATTTCTCTTGTGTCGGTACGTGACACTCCGCTCCCTCATATTCATTAATCCTCTTGTGTCGGTACGTGACACTCCGATCCCCTACTACTTTGTGTCGGAACGTGACACTCCGATCCCCTACATCTACATGTCGGTTCGTGAATCCCCTAAATCTATGTGTCAGTTCGTGACACCTGATCCCCTAAATCTACGTGTCAGTTCGTGACACCCGATCCCCTAAATCTACGTGTCGGTTCGTGACACCCGATCCCCTAAATCTACGTGTCGGTTCGTGACACTCGATTTCCTAAATCTACGTGTTGGTTCGTGACACCCGATCCCCTAATCTTCTTCTATCAATTCATCAAGCCTTATTTCTTACCAAGGCATCATCAATCTCGTTATTTTAGTTCATCACGCCTTCTTTTATACCAAGGCCTCATCATTAACAAAGAGATTAGGGTTTTGCAAGATTTGGGATTCAATAACTTCATCATACTTATATAATCACAATTGTATAATTACATTCATGCAAGCATACAATTAAGCACATAGTAGGGTTTACAATATTATCAATACATATCATTCGCTATTAAGAGTTTACTATCAATATCGTAAGAGAAACCATAACCTACCTCCACCGAAGATTAGTGATCAAGCAAGCAATTTCCCAAGCTTTGTTTCTCTTCGTTTCTCCTCTTTCTCGTTCGACTTTCGCTCTCTTTCTCTTGTTCTTTCTATTTTCTTTATTCAAAACCCTCTTTTTTTACCCTAATTAGCATATAATTAAGAATAAAAGATGGCAATAATAACCCACTAATTAACTTAAGGTTACCTCTTTTAACCCCCAAGTAATTAGACTTATTAACATTAACCCACTAACTATATAATTAAAGCAGGAATAGTCAATAACATCCCTTAAAACAATTGAGGAAATCCGACTTAGACTAGGATTACGCAACCTGTGACGGCCCGTCGCACCTGCGACGGTCTGTCCTGCTGCTTCGTCACAGAGTTCAGAGACTCAATTTCTCTGAAGAGTCTGTGACGGTCCGTCACACCTGTGACGGTCCGTCCTGCCATTTCGTTACGAAGTTTAGAGAGTCAATTTTCAGTACCCAATTTCAGATTTTCTAAGTGTTTTGAAACGAGACCCTGCGACGGTCCGTCGTGCCCATGACGGTTCGTCGTGGGGTCCGTCGTCTCAGCCAGTTTTCCAAAAATAAAATCTGCTGCTTAAAACGACTAAACAGGTCGTTACACTACCATTCAGTAATGGAACTCCTTGGTAAGCCCCTAATAAGCTAGAGAAAGAGGGTCCTACTTGTTTTTCAAATAAATCAAGGGATCATTAGCAAACCAGGTATTATTAGAATCAAATGGGTATAAACCCTTTGCGACCAAAGAATACCAGGGGAAAAGAACCCATCTTGAATGGAATGAATTTTATTCACATTAAAGATGAACACTGCTATCTCATGCTTTAAGTTCACAAAGATATTGTGTTCTTTAAAATATTTAGCCGCAACTCCGTCTACAACATCATCCACCGAATATTGAAACCAGCGGACAAAGTTATTGAGTAATGGAGTACTTTTCCAGGTTGGTTTACAATTCATACCCTTTTATATAGGTATGGATTTGAGATGTTGAAGATACATTGGTCGAAGCTTCTATGAAGAAGTTTTCATTTCTCCAAGAACTTCGCGGACACTATCAATATCTGAGTGAGGAGTCGTAATGTAGGAGCCACCGCAATCTATTTTGATAAACCAAACCAAGATAGATATATCCTGACCAAATAATCACCATGATCAGGCTTTTCCCTTACGTATTTTTGTAATACCGCAGGTATGGTCTTGGGAATTCCTTATTAGGTAAATGAAACTGGAACAAACATGGTGTGATTCTTAGAATAACACCCAGCGTAAAAACGCTGAAGGGAAACTGTACAGTGTTTTAAATAAAGAGCAGTATAAAGAAAACCTCAACATCGTTTCAGTTTCACAACTGTTTTTATGAAATCGCAGCCCGCTAGGGCGACATCCTTGTGCATGGACATAGAGACAACTAAAGGATCCCGAAAAATAAGTCCCTTTAGTTGTCGGGTCTATTCAAACAGACCCCGCCAAGATCATTTTTTTGTTTATTCGACCGCACTAAAAAAATGCATTATTGTTTTCATAATAGTGTTGTAATTTTCTTTAATTCTAACGTCGTAAAACACAATCATAATCTACTCTCCCTACTAATCCAAATAATTCAGATTCAGGGAGGGGGGGGGGCTAAGGTTCAAACTTAGGAATCAATAAACTTTAATCCACAACCATTATTGTCTTTCTACAATAATGGTATGGATTTGGTTGATGATCGGAGATTACAAAAGTATATCGTCTGTCTATGATAATCAATGTTACCATTAATTACCATAGATGTTCAATCACTCTTGGTGCTCCATTTCGACACCAACGAATATTTAACTAAACACTCTATTTTGTGCTCAGAGAAATCCATTCAAGAAATTTTCCAACTCCTTGACCGGGTCTTGAAAACCCGGATGATGCCATCAAAAAGAAAAAAAATAGAATATACAAATACGTCATACTTAAATAAGTATAATCAACACGCAATAGCTGGGAAATTTGAAAAACAAGGGCGCAAGATTTTGACATCACAATTTTTTTGTATTTCATTTTTTCACTGGGCTTGGACCATCCCGAAAAATCACAATACATATGGTGCAAGAGGATTCAACATATAGAGGTCAGAATGGGATTGGGTGTTTTCACGTCTTACCGTAGTGCCCAGTTTTTCTTGATTTCTGATTGATGAACAAGAAGGAAAATTGAACAATTGGAATTTGGACTCGCCCCTGGCTACGTGTCCTTTGGACCCTTCGCCCGGCCGCCACCAGTGGAAGCAAGCTAGCCCTCTATGTTGGGAAGTTGGGGGAAGAGTGCATTTCCATTGCGAACGATTCAATCCAATCACAGTTTCCCCTACGGCTACCTTGTTACGAAATCACCCAAGTCAAAGACCCCACCGTGGTATGTTCCAATAATACTACTAAAGACCTTTGTGGCACTAGTCTTCTACAGAATTCATGAGTGATCATTGGTCCGATGCTTCAGGCGAAACCAATTCCCAAGGTGTGATAGGCGGTGTGTACAGGGCCAAGGTACATATTCACCGCGGCATGCTGATCCGCAATTACTAGCGATTCAAACTTCATGTTCCCGAGTTGTAGAGAACAATCCTAACTAAAGCAATCTTTTCGGATTTGCTCCGCCTTATAGCCTTTCTTCCCATTGTAATTGCCAATGTAGCACGTGTGTGGCCCAGCCCATAAGGTCCATGCGGACTTTACATCAGCCCCACCGTCCTCCACTATATCACCGGCAGTCCTTCGTGAGTGCGATACACACCTTTTTGTTTGTTTTAAATCCTTTTGTTTGGGCGGGGCATACTAAACAAACTACCTACTTCACTACCGGGTGGCTCTCCTGAATGCCGAGTCTTTCTCTGCTGTCAACACGACGTCGTCATCACCTGTAAGATAAGGCCAAAAACATGACTTTACTAAACAAGTGAGAAAAGCCCATTCTATCTTATTAGTCAAGCGCGCTACCTGCAATTAAAAAATAGCGCTAACTAGAAATAGAAAGTGCTTCAAAAGGCGCCGGCTACCTTCTTACTAACAGCACAGCTAGGTGCTGGCACTCAATTTATAGCTGGCACGTCTCTCGTCTCCTCGGCTCACTTTGGTTGCAAAGACTTTCTCCTTAGGCACATGTCTAAGCAACACAAAATGAGGGTTTCACTCATTATAGAACTTGACCAAACATCTCAGGGCACGAGCTGATTATAGCCATGCAACACAGATTCACCGCCTACGTGCCCTTTACGCCCGATCATTCTGAAAAAGACTTGCCCTTCGTCTTATTGCGACTGCTGGCACGGAGTTAGCCAGGGCTTATTCCTCAAGTACTGTCATGATCGCGCACTCGACGAAAGAGCTTTACAAGAGGCATTGCCCTTCTTCACTCATGCAATATTTCTTGGTCGGTCTTTTGCCCATTGTCCAAGATTCCCCACTGCTTCCCCCCATGGGCGTCAACATCGTGTCTCAGTCCCTGTGTGGATGATCCAAAAAGACCAGCGAAGCATCATTGGCTCGGTGAGCCTTTACCTGACCAAATACCTAATACTAAGCAGGCTTATCAAACAACCTTTTTAGTTTTCTTCCAGATTTGGTCAAAACTATTCAGTAGATTCCCATGCGTTACGCACCCGTTCGCCACTTTCTTCTCAACTCTTCTCACCTTCTGGGCGAGCCAAGCTACCTTTATCTAGGAGCCTCTTTTCCTTCTGCCCAGCTCCCCGAAAACAACGTTTAACTTGTATGTGTTATGCATATAACTAGCGTTCCTTCTGACCCAACATCAAACTCTTCTTTTGAGTATGATTGGGACCTGTAGTGGTAGAACCTGGTGAATCGGGCGTACTATTTCCCAACCTTCTGTGAACTTTTCTTCTCTAATGATTTTTGCATGAGTAGAGGTTCTTTATTGGTGACCCAGATGATTCGGCCCCCACTATCCTTAAGGACAAATGAGATCTCTTGATTTGCCCACAAGCCCTACTAGCGTAGCAAGTCTAGTCGCTGGTGTGTTATTCGTTCTAGCGATAGGCTCCAAGTGCAATTTGATTCTCAATTTGGTTTTCTTTTCTAGAATAAATCTGTTCTAAAGAAAGACCCGCCTATACTCAAGAGGGGTTGGTTCACGGTTATGAATGGTGGTATCGGTTGGGTCAAGCACAACACTCGTTCCCGCAGCCCTTGTTGCAGCTGATAGACTCAAAATTAAGGGCACAAAAAGATATATTAAACAAAAAACCGTCCAATTTGAATAAGCTAATATAACTTTCTTTGTCGTCAAAGGAAAATGGAATCATACCTTAGTCAGGATCTCCATACTCGTATGTAGGAGGAGCTACTGCCTTCCTTTTAATTTGTTCAAAGAGAAAAGGAAACGAAACAATAAAGGTTCACATTCATTGGTGCTTCCCCCTACACGTATATTGGGGCAAGAGCGGGCGCTAGCTTTCTAAATAGGATTTCTATGAGGTAGAGGCTGGATCAATAAAAAAAAGATAAGGAAAGTGTACAAGATTCTAATCGGGCCACCTTCCTTTAAGTTGTGGCTAAAAATAAGCCTTGGTGATCTATCTTCCTTCTCTTAGGCCCTAAGACAATGATGTATTAGATGACCATGAATGAGGAAAGGTATTTTAACCTAAGGTCTTAAAGTCCAGCCCCCAACCTTTAAGGAGTTGTAGAGCAATGTCTTTATTTGCAGTTTCGCAACCTTCAATTGAAGCTACTTCTATGGATTGCGACATCATCCGGCCTTGGATCAAGGCTCTCACTCGCTCAAGACGTCTATGGACATCGGGTTGACCCCTTTTTTACCAGCATGGGGAGTGGCGATGGATACGAAGATGAAGACTCCTCTGCGCCAATTAGGGGGAACAAGAGATAGTTGGATCATAAGACTTTCTCTCACATCCCACTCCTATCCATGAGATAATAAATTTTAGCCGATCATTAAATTGAGTAACCTGAGATGAGAAACTATCATGTACGAGTTCTACGATTTGGGTTCAGAGTGGAGTTTCATGACGATAAAGAAGTGGTGCTTCTTTCGTGTACTCTAACTCAGTAGCTCATTCCAAATTAGCGAGTGAATTTCAAGCCAAGGAAACTTCCTATTAGGAATGGCTTCCTTTCAAGTTGTGTTGTTACATACCAGACTATTTTAAAAGGGCAGGGGAGACGGATAACAAATCTAATACAGTACAGCTATGATCGCGCAATAGAGCAGATACGATCAAACTAAATGTGTAAAGGATATGGTTCTGGTTTTTTTCTGTCCCGTTCCTTCAATCAAAGAAGAATTCATTCCCTGGGCTAGTGCCAGCGCATAGTCAGAGTCTTCCTTGCGTCCCTAAAATCCCCTCCTTCTAGTCTAGTGCCTTGCGGTGCCTTTAATGATGAGAGAAGGCGATACCAAGGATGCCGGTCATCATAGTCTGAACTTGAAATTTTCGTTGGCTCATCTCGTCCATTGACATCTGATCCTGGTCATTCAAAGATAGTCGGCGCTATTAGTCATAGGATATCACCCATTCCTGATAGCCGCAACTCTTCCCGTTCCCTATTCCATTAAAGAATGAATGGGAATTGATCTGACAACAGCTGGGAAAAATCCATCTCTTTCCATCTCTATGTTTGCTAAACTTGCTTCCTTTCTTGCTTTCATGAAGCTGACCTTAACAGACATCTCTTCTATTTTCGTAGATGGAAGGTACGGTGAATCAATTCAATAAGATGCCGCTTACTTGTCCCTCAAAGCGAAGGTAGACACCAAGGCAATTGGCATTCTGAATGTTACCGCACTTTCCTCAAGTCGAACGCCTATCGATCCTGGACCGAGGAAGGGATTTTTTCCAATATGTCGCTCCTCCATCAAGGAGTGAGAGAACAAATTCTGTACTATTATGTCACCTTTTTTCTTTAGAGGCATTCTCTCTCTTATTGCAACCTTTCTGGGCATTTCGCTATTAGAGTAATGTCGATTCGAATAACTGGTAAGTGTCTCATGCTGATCCTTTAAGTGATTATGGGGTTGATCCTTATTTTGAGATTGTTTGGTTTTCGTTCAAAGAGAAAATACCGGTTTATTAATCTATTTATTTTTATTCTTCTTTTATTTAGTATCTCTTTATTTAAATTTTTTCTTTGGAACTACGTGCTATACCATTTAGGGATTTTGTGTTCTAAATTTCTCTCTAGGATTTTGGTTTTTAGTGTCGGGGGATCACTACCTCTTCCGAGCAAGCAAGTGGGGCTGAGATTGAAGAGGATCACTTTGGGATTGATGTCCTCTTGGAATCATGGTAAAAATCTACGGAAACGGGCACGTGAGTGGATCAGCCTGAACCAAAAACAGGACATGTGCTGTCTGCTATTAAAGTATCTCCCCGGGGGAACAAAGTTGGTACATCGAATCATCCCCCACGAGTGGTCCCCTATCTGTATCAACTGGATGAAGTGATTGGGGGATTTCGTTCATTCTTTTTAGCAAAGTCTCCTAGAAAAATTCTCCTATACTCACCATATAGGGATCATGTACCTGTCTGAAATAGAGGCAAAAGACCTATTCGAGGTCAAGGTCGAGATTCTAACGATCATGGTGGTCCTAGATCCAACGGGTATAGCCTAGGACGGGGAGCTAGGGACCTCGAGAATTTGTGTACCGCCACGGGAGAGCATTCCTTGGATAAACTCCATACCCTTCTTTCGGATCTTGAATCAAGGGGATTCAATTCCGAGTCCCTATATCAATTAAAAGGAAATGTACCCCTGCGAAGGGGTTGGGACGAACACTCTACCACATAGTGGAGTAGAAAGCTAGGACTACTAAAATGGAGATCGTGTACAATAAAAATCCTAGATTTGATGTCGATTCATTCACACTTCCATTCCATCTAGAGGAAGTCTAACTGCTTGCTTGCTAGGAGCTTTATGAGCGGTAACGTCCACGTACGACTCCGTGAGAAAGGCAGTGGATAGAAATGGACTTGTTGTACCTCACTCTCGTCTTCAATGGGGTCTACTCTTTCTTTTTTGAGAGAGTATGCCAATATGATCTTAAAGAGGTATGGAGCTTTGCATCTGACATTTTTTGGTCTTCTCTCTTCTGGAGCCTACCCCCGACCTTTTTGTGCAATAAACCCCTTTGGCCGAAGACTAGTTATAGGCGGTCCTGCAGATCTTTCGGAAAAGGGTAGCCTTGTGTGTAAGCATAGCAAAGAACCGCGGCGAACGCTCAGACAACCTATATATGATTACGGCGGGATCTTAAGTAGTGGTGACCATTTCACTCTTTCACAGACTGATACATGTACCGAATGCTCATACGGGAAAGTTGACTTCTTGGTTTGGAACCTGAGGGGTTGCTTTGAGAAATTCTTTCTTTCTCGTCCACTCAGGGGGGTGCGAACACACCTACACGGATTACATGTGAAAGTTACAACAATGGCGGGGAAGTTAACAGTACCCGACAACATTCAAGGATGGATGTAGACGTATCAGGCAAAGATAATCATTCCGGTCCTAGTAGAACTGGTGACCATTCTCAGGAACGAAAAAGACTACGCTAAGGGAATCCCTATGAGTCACTTAAAAGACGGCAGGAGTGCCCTTTTTCTATCAATAGAGGGAGCAAAAAACAGGCTTTGCTCCCCTTTACAATATGAAGAATGAAATAAGGGTCAATGTTTAGACTACTCACAGTAGTTCTACCTATAGAAAGGATCATGAAATAGGTGATCAGAATGATACTCGAATCCATTTGCGACCTCGAGTTTCCAGACACATCACACTTCCACCTGGGTCGAGGCTTCCACTCAGTCCTAAGACAGATTAAAGAAGAGTGGGGAACCTCTTGTAGGTTTTTGGAATTCGACATCAGGAAGTGTTTTCAGACCATCGACCGACATCGACTCATCCCAATCTTCAAAGAAGAGATCGACGATCCCAAGTTGTTTTACCCCATTAATAAAGTCTTTTCTGCCGGATAACTCTTAGGAGGTGAGAAGGTCCCTTACATCGTCCCACATAGTGTATTACTATCGGCCCTACCAGGCAGCATCTACCTACACAAGCTCAATGAGGAGATAGGGAGGATTCGATAGAAGTACGAAATTCCGATTGTTCAGAGAATAAGATAGGTTCTATTAAGAAAAGGTCGTATTGATGACCAAGAATAGTCTTCAGAAGAAGCAAGCTTCAACTCTCCCCATGACAACAAAGTCATCATTGTGGGAGGTTAAAGAGCATCCAACGCAAAGAGGCCTTTCATTCCCTTGTTTCGTCGTGCCCCCCCCCACTAGCACCCCCCGGCTTAGGGGGACCACAAAACGCCTTTCATTTCCACCCTTTGTTGGCCCTTAACGCCTTCCTTAACAAGCCCTAGCCTCTTTTGCGCCGCCTTCTTCATAGAAGCCGCCGAGTTTACCTAGAAGTCCGAATTTTATGGTACAGAACATTGTAATAATAATTGGGCCATGAGAGACTCTTTTAAGTATTGCAAAAGGAAGTGACGCTAATAGAGCTGTGCGGGGAGCCGATACTAGTTATTAGGTCAGAGAGAGGTGTGTCCCATAAGCGCGATATGCCGACAACCTACTACTAAGAATCCTGGGTTGCGTCGATCTTCTCATAGAAATACAAAAACATATCGCCCACTTCCTACAATCTGGCTTGAACCTTTGGGTAGACTTTGCAGGATCAACAACCATAGCTGCATGGATTGCGGTAGAATTCCTCGGTACGGTCATTCGGGAAGTCCCTCTAATGAAGACTCCTATACAATTCTTGCGAGAGATGGAGAAGCGTCTACGGGCAAAGCACCGTATCCATATAAGAGCTTATCACCTACGCTCTGCCATCATTTCTAAGATTACGAACCTAGGTAACAGTATTCTGATCAAAGAGATGACAAAGGGGATGAGCGGAAGAGGGAGTCTACTGGACGCTGTTCAACTAGCGGAGACTCTTGGAACAACTGGAGTAAGAAGTCCCCAAGTAAGAGTCTTATGGGGGGCCGTCAAGCACATACGGAAAGGACCAAGGGAGATTTTGTTGTTGCATAGCTCAGGTCAGAGCAAGGTGCCATCGGACGTTGAATAGGTAGTATCACAATTGAGACTCATGCCATGACATTGTCATTATATATTCTCGCGGGGCAGAAAGCGGTGGGGGAAGGAGGGGGACACTGGGTTAGATCTATCAGCAGCAAATTCCCAATACAAATAGAGGCACCTATCAAAAAGATACTTCGAAGGCTTTGGGATCGAGGTCTCATTAATCGAAGAAGACCCTGGCTAATCCATGTGGCATGCTTGACAAACGTCAGTGATGGAGACATCGTAAATTTGTTCGAAGGCATCGCGATAAGTCCTTTGTCCTACTTCAAGTGCTACGACAATGTTTACCATGTCCCAACGATTGTCCACCACCAGATCCGCTGGTCTGCAATATTAATCCCGGCCTACAAGCACAAATCCTCGGCGCGGAATATAATCCTAATGTACTCCAAAGACTCAAATATAGTAAATCAAGAAGGTGGTAAGACCCTTGCAGAGTTCCCTAACAACATAGATCTTGGGAAGCTTGAATCCGGTCAAGATCAGAACAACAATGAGCACTCAACTACTAGTAAAAGAGGAGAAAGTGGACTTTGAGATAAGAAAGAAAAAAAGGTTCTTCTTGCCGCTTTATAAGTAAGTAAGATTATTTTATATCTCCTTAATAAAGGTGAAAGATGACTCCTAAAAGGAAGCTTTCTCTTATATACGATACATACCACAAAATTGCATTTGCCTTCCTGCTTAAGGCACTAGTTTGGATGGAAACCATGATAAGGCAGGTGGCCTAGCAAACATGACTATCTGTCAACAATAGCTGCATTCCGTTGCAGGCTACCATAGAGGCATATAATTTTCCAGGTGTTAAGGAAGATATTGAATCAAAAGCGGACATGCTTGCTCACTGGCTAGATCGGGCTGTGTGTACCTTTTCTTACTCTTCTGCATGTATGGAAGCTTGAAATAAGGAATTTTCTAATCTATGATCCCGTAAGAAAGATAGAATTATTTTCGATTCCACACATTAGAACTGAAAAGGGCTATTCATAAATAGTCTTTCTTGCTTCTTACCTCTTATCTTATTATAGAAGATAATCGAAGAGAGAAAATCCTATCAATTTCTTTTGAATAAGGCTACGCTTCTTCAAGCCTTTGAAACCTATGAAAATACAATCTTTTTTTTCAGGCGGGTTTGAAACCTTCAATGTAATTACCAATATTTCTCTTATTTTTCTACCAAGTGTCGGTTTGGGCTAGTAGGTCTTATTGAAGAAGAAAAAAAGGCTTTGATAGCATTCTCTAAGACCAATGGTAAGTTCTAAGGTCCTAATGTTAATATTCTTGTGTTTGAACCAATATTGTTAATAAAACAAGTATAGACACCCTATTTTCATATATGAAAGAGTTTGACATTGATTGTTAAAGTTCTAAATACTTTCGTATGTTTCAATGTCTTATGAAATGATAATATAATAAGGGCTTAGATAAAACCTCTTTAAGGTTGAGTATGTCGTTTTATGACTAGGGGTGATCTTAGGTCGTGACAAGCTTGGTGTTAGAGCCTATGGTTATTGAATGATAATTAGGATTGGTATCTCATAAACCATGTCTATTAGTGTCTTGTTCATAGGTGTGAAGCGATCCACACTTATGAATGAGAGGCTATACGATGCTTGGGAACATTCACTTCTTTTGATATTCTTATAGTTGTGCCTTAGAGTCTTGCATCTATTTATACATGCCTTTTAATATTTTTCTCGTGGATATAAGATATGACTAATAGGAGGGCAGCCATAAGAAGGATTGTAGAGGAGGTTGCGAATGTGAGAGTTCCTCCCCAAGGTACTCAAGCTCCTTCTAATGAGCAAGTTCCTGTAGGTGGTCAAGATTCATTCAATCCTCCAATCTTGACGGATGGAGAGACAAGGCAAGCTTCCCAAACTTGACCAAAATAATGGCTACTCATTCTCAAGTCGTAACTATACAAAATCAAGTTATGATGGCCCAATCTAATCGGGAAATTGGGACTCATCTGAATAAAAATTCTAGTACCATGGCTTCGCATTTGAGGTACTTCACTAGAATGAATCCACCAATGTTCTATGGGTCCAAGGTAAACGAGGAGCGTCAATACATTCTTGATAAGGTATATACCATCTTGTTTATTATAGGGGTAACTTCGAATGAGAAGGTCGAGCAATCCACATATCAACTCAAGGATGTGGCTCAAATATGGTAAAACTCAATGGAAGGAAAATAGGGCTTTTAAGAGAGGGTCCCATAAGTTGGGAAATTTTAGGAAGGCTTTTTTTGATAAAATTTTCCCAAGGAAGTAAAGAGAGGAAAAAGTTGAAGAATTTATCAACTTTCGTATAGAAGGGATGAGAGTCCAAGAATACTCTTTGAAGTTCATTAAGTTGTGTTAGTATGCTTTGTCTTTGGTGTCTAATAATATAGATAAAATGAGTCATTTTGTGATGGGTGTGTCCAATGATCTTGTGGAAGAGGGTCGTGAGGAAATGCTTCATGATAATATAGGCATTTATCTTTGATGCTCACCAAGTTTAAGAAACTAGGTATAGGAAGAGAAATAAGGATGTTAAGAGGGCAAGACACTATGACAGAGGTGCTTCCAACGGTAAGCTAGAGATCCAAGATAAGGTAAGATTTGAGAAGAGGTTTTCTAACCAAGTTCCTTCCAATGTTGCAAGGACCAACAAAGATAGAGTACTCAAACCCAATGACACGGGAGGAAAAAGTCGTGGTTCTGAAGCTGATAAATCAAATTGTGCCTAATGTGGCAAGAGGCATGTGACCAAGTTCATAGTTGGAAAGGATATTTGATTTGGTTGTCAAATGAGCGGCCACATGGTTAAAGATTGTCCCATAACAAAGATTTAACAGAGAAAAATTAATCAAGTACAAGAAAGTGATCCTAACTCTGATGTTATTAAGAAGAACCTCTTCTATGCTCTCCAATCCCAAGGTGATCAAGAGATCTCTCCCAATTTTATTACCTTTATGTTGCAAGTAGTTTCAATTAATGTTTATGCATCGTTAAATCTTTATGCCACCTTTTATTTTGTAACTCCTTTAGTGGCTATGGAATTTAATATACTCCACGATGTCTTCTAAGAAACCTTTTCAGTTTCTATACAGTGGGTGAATCCATTGTTTCTAATAGAGTGTATACGAGTTGTCCCATGTCATTGTCCAGTAGAGTCACATAGTTTGATTTGATAGAATTTGATATGTTGGACTTTGATGTTATATTAGGGATGTATCGATTAAATACTTGTTTTACTTCTATTGATTGTAGAACAAGGGTAGTCATGTTTCAATTTCCTAACGAACCAATCTTAGAGTAGAAGGGGTGAAGTTCAATCCCAAGAGTTCAAATTATTTTGTGTATAGAAACTTGCAATATGATTTCTAAGGGATGTATTTATCATATTGTGAGGTTCAAGGATCTTGGGTCCGAGTCTCCTTCTTTTAAGTCGGTCCCCCTAGTGAAAGATTTTCTGAAAGTCTTCTCCAATGACTTGCTTGAAATTCCTCGTGAATAGGAAATAGATTCCGGAATAGATTTATTGCCGGATACTCAAACCATATCGATTACTCTTAACTCTAAGGATCAGGACGAGTTGGAAGAATTGAAAGATAAACTCAATTATTTTCTATACAAGGGTTATATTTGACCAAACATATCTCAATGGGATGCCCCGTTATTAGTTGTGGAAAAGAAATATAGTTTATTATGATGTGTATTGACTCTCTCCAATTGAACAAGGTCATTGTAAATTATAAGTATCCTCTCCGTAGAATTAATGATTTGTTTGGCCAACTCCAAGGGGCGAGTTACTTTTCGAAGATTGATTTAAGGTTGGGTTATGACCAACATAGAGTGAGAGGAGTTAACATTCATAAAAAAAGCTTTACGAACAAGATACGGTAACACTGAATTTATAGTCATGTCTTTTGGTCTAACTAATACCACGACACCTTTATAGACCTTATGAATCGGCTGTTCAGGAACTATTCTTGAATCTTTTGGGATTGTCGTTATCGATGATAATTTGGTATACTCCAAGAGTACGGAAGATCATATGAGTCATTTGAGGATAGTGTTGCAACTCCTCAAGGATGACAAACTTTTTGCTAAGTTTAGCAACTGTAAGGTTTGGCTAAGATTCGTTGCTTTTCTTGGTCATATTGTTTCAACTATATGGGTATAAAGGTCTATCCAATGAAAACGGAGGCATTTAAGAATTGGCCTAGACCCCTAAGTGCCGTGGATTTTAAAATATTTTGGGTGTATCCCGTTATTATAGGAGATTTGTTGAGGGTTTCTCCTAATTTCTCCATTCGGGGAAGAATTATCCCAAAGGGCGGCGGGGGAGGTAATATTTTAACACCTCAGAAACAAAACATAGAAAATACAATAGGAAAACCAACTGAACTAGTGATCCATGTAAGGGATCACAGAGGGTGATAGGGTTCACGATCCTTTGCCTATTTGTGGACTTAGCCCTTTCCCAGCAGAGGTGGACCACGATACCCTTAACAGGCCATGGACAACCTTATGGACCGTACTCTCACTCGAGGTCACAAGGAAGAGACCATTTTGACCAAACTTCATACCATGGGACCCGTCACAGTCCATGTTCACCATTGGGTAGCCCATGGAAACCCTGCCAAAAACAACCTTGGAAATTGTGTAAGTATCAACCCATGACCAGACCCATGGACCGTAGGTCAAGCCACGGGTTTTGGCCCTGATCCATAGATTGAGACCCTAGAAATAAATTCTATTGATACAAGATGATGATTTACACGATGGACCAGTATTCAGTCGATTGGTAGCTTCTGCAGACTTTTAAGTCAAGGTTCGTTTAGTATTTTACTTATGCGTTGTACCCCTAAACTGTCTTTTAAATCCTAAACTACTTGGATTAATTTTATCAGTTTTAGCCTAGTAAACAAATAAGATCCTAACCTAATCCATCATTCAAAGAAATCAAGGGACACATAGAGCAAATTAGAGGAAAAAGTCAAGCAGTCGGAGGTCAAGAATGCAAAAAGTTGTCATCGATTTCTACCCAAAAATTGTATGATTTCTTCTTGGAATATGTCACTTGTATGTGGATTTTCATTACTAAGTTTGTTTTACCCATTAGGTTCCTATTATTGATTCAGATTTTTCATTCTTTATAACATGTTAGACCTAGGTTTTCTAGAATTTCTGAATTGATATTGTGATTCACTTGTTAGACTAATCCAAATAAAATTATCATTTTTTCATGAGATTGTTGCTTATTTATCACATAAACTCAGAACCCTAGTTATGTTATTCTCTAAGTTAATTAATTACATTATCAAGGACAAATAAATTTATATACGTGCCTGAGAATTTGAAATACATTAATGTTCCATTTTCACTAAGCATTCAAGTATTTTAACCTATCATTTATTTTAGAAATTTAATAATAATATTTATTACATACATAATAACTAGGTAGTAGTCTTAATATCGAGTTGGAATTGTCCAAGTCACCGTTATAGCCCTAGGACCGAGTTCCCCCATATATTTATAAGTCCCCTATGTAAGCCTCAATTTTGTGAATATGCTAGTCATGCCTCTACACCTTTGTTGTGTTATATTGGGTCTTTTAAATGGGGAGTATACATTGGAATCCACATTAAGCTCATGTGGTTTTTATGTTGGTTATTACTAGCTCCCACAATGAGATTCTAGTGTAATGTCCATGTTATCAATTACAGTTCTATATTCAGTTTCGGCATGATATAAACTTGGCCATTACATTCAGTTGTTCATATTCAGTATTTCATATATTGTATCATGATCATCTTATGTCACTTCTAAGTTATATTTTTTGTTCAGTTATGTAGATTGTGTAGCTTTATTGTATCTTGGATTCTCCCTAACTAATTATGCATAATTTGCGATACATCTTTTCATGATGTAGGCTTAGGTCCATAACATCAACATCACGCATAGATAGGCTCCCAATATTTATTTCAGCAGCATCAGTGGTGAGTTATCATTCTTCGAGGATGATTCACATGATTATATTTTATACATTTAGTATTTAATTTCAATTTTTGCTCGATCTAGTTCGGGTATGTTCCAACATTTCTAGTCGGCGAGAGGGTTTATTTCATACACACCTAGTTTCAGTTTTCACTTTGGAGTTCTATATTTTAATTGTTATTAAACTCACATATTATTTATTTATATAATTTTGGGTATTCCCCAAAATTTCATTGGATGATACATTTCTAGCTTCCGCACAATGTGACTATTATGTTGAAAATCATTGAGTAATCTTTTGATATGCCAGTAGGGTTAACTTGGGTTCACTCGTGATCCTAGGTCCTGTGCCTGTATCCCTTGGGTAGCCTCAACGACAGGCAAACATTGTTTTAAAGCACTAGGTTTATTAGACCTATAATGGCTTAAAAGTCGCATTAAGTAGAGTCCTTCTCATGGGTGTGAAGTGATGTACATGTGAAGAGAGGGAGGCCACGAAGTGTTTTAGGAAAATTTGCTTTCTTTATATTCTTATCATGTGTATGGTATGATCTCTTTCTAATCCATCATTGTGAACTTTCTAAACATGCCTCCTCATAGAGATTACGGGAGGAATGTGAATGCACACAACATTAACACAAATCATCCAGTCTTACGGATGTTGAGTTTCAAAAAATCATTCAGCCTTTGGCTTAGAGTGTGACTAACAATAACAACCAACATATTCTTGTAACTGCAAATTTAGTGTTAGATAAGTGGAATCGAGGGTTCGTAATTTTGTAGGGATTTATCCTTCTTTTTTTTAGGGTCACAGATTGGGGAGGATCCCCAAAACTTCATAGATGAGGTCAAGAAGATTTAGACTGATTCAAGAGATTAGAAATGATAAGGTGGAGTTTTTTACCAGCTTAAGGATATAGATTACATTGAGTTTACTCAATGGAAAGAAAATAGGGGTACAAATGTAGCTCCTATACTTGTGATTGCTTAATTAAGACATTTTCTAAACAATTTCTTCCTAGTTGAGTTGAGGGAGGCAACAACTTAGGAGTTCACGAATTCGATGCAAGACAGCATGTCGGTTCAAGAGTAAGCAATCAAGTTCATCTGATTCTCAATCCATACTCTTCACATTTTTGCATATTCCTGGGTTTAAATGTACAAGTTTCTATATGGGGTATCCTATTTAGTGAAAAACATAGTGTACGAATGCTATGTTGCTGGAAAATGTGAACATCTCTAGGCTAATGAGTTCCGCAGGTTAATAGGGATAAGCTTAGGGAACAAGCTATGGTTAAAAAGGTCTAGGACATGAAGCTATGAGTATTTTCAACAGAAGTCTTCAACCCCTGCACCTTAATTATCTAGTATTCTATCATCCACGTTTTGACATGATAAAAAAGATATGTCATCAAGCTTCAAGTCTTATGAGAGTATTTCAGTCAACAGAACCTAATGAACATGTCATAAGTGCGGTAAGAACTATCATGGCGAGTGTCTTTCAGGAAAAAAAAGGATGTTTTGGGTGTAGTTAGACATGGTCAAAGGGTGTTTGACTTTCTTTCTTCTAAATAGGGTCAATGAAGCAATAATGGTAGGTCTCATACTAAAACTTTAGCACCACCATCACATCGATCGGTTTAGTAGGAAACTCATCTCGTACAGGTGACGTTCACCACAAAAATAGGTTGTATTCTCTCCAAGCATGCTAGGATAAGGAAGATTCTTCTGATTTGATCACTAGTACGTTATGAGCATTTAACTTTGCTGTTAATGCTTTGTTAGATCCAGGAAATACTCTTTCTGTTGTAACTTCTTATATTGAAGTCATCTTCAATGTTAGTCAAGAAAATCTCTAGTATTCCTTATCAATCTCCACCCCATCAGGTGTCCCTATTACAGCTAGAGGGCATAGAGAAATTGCCATGTCACAATCTGTTAAAAAGTCAACAAAGCAGATCTTGTGGATTTGGAAATGGTCGATATCATTCTAGGGATTGATTTATTATATTCCTACTATGCCTCAGTCGATTGCAGTACTAGGATTCTTTTCTTTTTTCAGTTTTGAGACGATCCAATCTTAAATTAGAAGGGTAGTAGATTAATGTCCACGGGTCAATTCATTTTGTACCTTAAAGCAGGAAATATGATTTCTAAGGGTGTCTCTGTAATCTTGTTTGGGTTAAGGATTCATGTTCTAAAACCCTAACTCTTGAGTCAGTACCAATAGTTAATAAATTTTTACAAGTGTTTCCAGAAGATGTTGTTGGAGTTCCTCTCCCAAGAAAAATCGACTTAAGAATTGATCTACTTCAAAATAACCAACTTGTTTACATTCCTCCTTATAGAATATCTCCAACTGAGCATAACGAATTGAAAGAGTTGTGTAAAAACCTTCTAGTTAGGGATTTATTAGACCGATACTGTTATTCATGAAAGTATGGAAGATGGTTCTCTCAGTATGTTCATTGAATATGGACACTTGAACAAAGTCACAATCAAGAAAACATATCCTATTCCCAAGATTGATTACTTGTTTGACCAACTTTACAGTGTTAGTAATTAATCAAAGAGAGACCACATATTTAGATATCATAAGCTCAGAGTCAGAAATAGTGACATTCCGAAAATAACCTATAAATCTAGGTATGGTCATTATGAATTTGTATTTATGTCATTTGGACTAACCAATTCACCTGCACCTTTTATGAATTCGATGAACAAGGTGTTCAACTAGTATTTGGACTTGTTTTTTGTCATCTTTATTAATGATATCCTCATTACTCTATGAATGAGGAAGAACATGCGACTTATTTGAGAGTTGTCCTGAAAACTCTCAAAGATTGCTAGTTATATGCTAAGTTTAACAAATGTGAGGTTTGGTTTAAGTTTTTTATTTTTCTTTGGCGTATAGTATTTAAAGAAGGGGTTATAGTCGATTATGAGAAAATAGAACTATTGAAACAATGGCACAGACCTAATATTTCCTATAGATATTCTATGTTTCTTGGGTCTAGCAGGTATTACTGGAGGTTCGTGGAAAGATATTCGTCCATAGCTTCTCCATTGACTAAGTTAACTCCGAATATAGTTGTGTTTTAGTGATCATATTATTACAAGAAAAGATTCATAGTATTATGCACTAGATCGACTACAACTCCTGTTTTTACATTACCGGAGGATTCAAACGACTATGTGATCTATTGTTATGCATCCAAAATCGTCTTAGGTTTTGTATTGATGCACCAAGATAAAGCTGTAACTTATGCTTCTATTAAACTTAAGGTGCATGAGAAAAATTATTCAACTCATGTCCTCGAGCTTGAAACAGTGGTATTTGCCCTAATATTTGGAGACATTACTTGTATGGTGTACACATAGATATGTTCAGAAACCATAAGAGCCTTCTGTATGCGTTCACACAGAAATAATTTAATCTTCGCCATATGCGATGATTTGAGTTCCTCAAGGATTATGATATGAGTGTGCATTACGATCCTGGTAAGGGTATGTTTGCGTAATCAATGACACAATTTCCAGTACAAATTTCAACAATCGTGCAATATTATAGTAACTCAAAAGTGTCAAATATCATAGGGGGGATTTATTTACAAGTAGTAAAAATATTACGAAACGAACAAGGAAATTTAAGCAATGAGAATGTATATTCTTCAGATTTCACCGAAATATGGATTAATTTAAATGATTGGGTACATGCTCTCAACAGAAGATTTATAGAGTAATAGTGACTAGCCTATGTTTTACGTGGAAATAAGTTCTCAGTCGAGCAACTTATCCTGTTTCAAATGGGTTCTTCTCAGACACCCACTTCTTGCATGAAGACCAACCTACAACTTACCCCACTCACTCTCTCAAGTTGAGTGTAAGTATATGGTACTAGGGCTTACTTTGTCGAGCTTAACCTCATGTCGACCCACTCCTTACGCCATTTATCTAGTAGTCTTGGTTTAACGACTTTTCTCTTTCTCTCATGCCAAAACTACAAAAATAAACTTTTATTCACAACAACAATTTTGTTAAATTAATCCAGAACAGCTAAATAAAAAAACCATTAAATTATAATTAATCTATCAGCAAGGAACATCGTACAACAATCTTAACCCGTATTGACTAAGTCACACCCCAAGAATGGGTTTTTAGCAAAACATAATGAAATACAAATTATAACTTCAATCTTGTTTAAATGAAATGGGTATGAGAAAATAAGTCTTCATTTAGCAAAGAAACAACAATGAAAGAGATCCCCTACCAAATGAAAAAGATAAAATTCTATTCTCCTTCAAGTTTTTAAAACCCTAACAATCTTAGAGTAAAAATGTGAAAAACTAATATTCTAGTAACAAAATAATAATAATGTTAGACTCTTAAAATTACAACTTTAACTAGTATTTATAGTGTTTCAATTATCTGTTGCGGTGGATCATTTGACCTCGCTAGTAAAAATCCTTGATTGACTCGGCAAATCACCCATTGGTGTACTTCACCTCCTTCCGGTACAACCTTCAACATCGTCATGCTTGGTTTATTGGGCGATATGGTACTACTTCACGGAGCTACTCTGCGATGAGTCAAATTCTCTTTTCTTCAATCGATTTGACCATTTCCTTAAGGGATCCTCACATTGGAACAAAAGGAGAAGTAGTCCTCTTTGGCGATCCAGCAAGTGGACTAAGTGATCCCCAAGCTTCCATTCCTTCGTTCTTTTCAGCCTTGTTGTCCCTTTTTGCGGCAGAGTGTCCGTGCTTTCCTTAAAACATTTAAATACCTAAAACTTTAGTGTTTCAATCAGCTATTAAGGTAAAATAAGCATTTGATAATGTTTTTTCCATTTAAATATAGACCTAATGAGTCTAACTTGCCTTGTCATTAGGAAAATATAACAAATGACCCTTGTAGACTATCTATGGGTAGTGTAGCTCACTTTCATGAATAGAGTAAATATGTTCACAAGCTTGCTCGTTTGGGACTTATCGATATGAGCATATCATATGGTGGTGTAACAATTAAGAAAGGGTCTGAATCATTATTGGTAGTAGAGGTTAAGGAAAAACAACACCATGATCCTATACTAGTTCAACTGAAGGGTGCAACTCATAGTAGAGATTTGAGGTTTTCTCCCAAGGGTAGATGGTGTGGTTCGCTATCAGGGTCGATGATGTATTCCTATGGCGGTGAGTTGAGATAGAAGATTCTTGCAGAAGCCCATAACTCCAGGTATTTTATTCATTGAGGCAGCACTAAGATGTATGGTGATTAGCGACAAGTCTTTTGGTCGAATGTTAGAAAAAAGATATATCTGATTTTGAGGCTTAGTGCCGTAATTACCAACAAATGAAGGTAGAATAATAAAAACTAGTGCTTATGGACAAGGATATAAACATTCATACTTGGAAGTGGGAAGTGATCAAAATTGACTTCATTACAAATTTACCTCGTACTCATAGATAACATGACTAAATTTGAGTGTCAGTTAATAGAGTTACTCAATCTCTACGCTTTTTGGTTGTTAATACTACATATTCGGTGGAGGACTCACAACACTTTAAATTAATGAGATTGTTATATTTAACGGGTTCGTTTGTCCGTCATCTCAAATAGATTTCCATAGTTTACCTCTCATTTCTTGAAGTCATCTCAAAAAGGTCTTGGTACTAAGGTTAACTTAGCACAACATTTCATCCACAACAGGATGGTCAGGCAGAGCTTACCGTTCATACCTTAGAATACATGTTAAGATCTTGTGATATTGACTTCAAGTGTAAAATGAATGATCACCTTCTTCTAATAGAGTTCGCCACAATGATAATTACTATTCCAGCATTTAGATGGTCCCTTATAAGGCATTATATGGGTGTAGGTGCAAATATCATATTGATTTGTTTGACGAAGGTGAAGAAGTCTTGATAAGACTAGATTCAGTTCATGATGCTATGGAGAAATTTTAGCTCATCAAAGATAGACTTAAGATAGACAGAGTCTCTACCTATCCAATGCAGATGTAAGGAGAAGGGACCTAAATATCAAAGTTGATGATTGGGGTTTCCTTAAAGTGTCACCTATGAAGGAGTAGATGATATTTGGAAAGAAAGGGAAGCTAAGTCCTAAATATGTAGCCCCTTACAAGATCTTGAAAACATTATGCAAAGTGGCTTATGATTTACAATGTGGCTAATGAGTTAGGGTCGCCAGCAGATCAATGCATCCGATCTTTAACATTTCGTTGTTGAAGAAGTGTGTGGACGGTCTAGCATCCATAGTACCTTCAAGAAATGTTGTAGTGAAAGATAGTCTCACTTTATGAAGATTTTCTAGTTGAGATTCTAGATCTTCAGGTTTGATGGTTGAGAAACAAAGAAGTGGTATCAATTAAGGTCTTGTGGAAGAGTCAATCCGTAGAGTGAGATACTTGGAAAGCAGAAGCAGCCATGAAGGCCAAGTGTGGTAATTTCCTTTTTTAGAATCCGTTCCAGCTTAAGGTAAGAGTTCCTCTTATCCTTTCATTCATTTAGGTGTAACATCAGTCATAGAATAATGTTCCTTTAGTTTATACTTCCATTTGAGTGTATTTGCAAGTACTTGGAACTTAGTTAAGTCAGAAATCAGTATCTAGTAAAAAGTGATAGGGTTTGCCGCTCCCTCCCTCCCTATGTAGCTAGTTTAGACTTTATTTGAGGATTAATGTTTCAAAGGGGGAGACATTATAGCACCTAGGAAATCAGATTTTCAAAAAATAATAGGAAAACAACCTGAACAAGTAAACCAGGGCAGGGTTCGTTGAATGCGATAGGGTCTAGGGTCCGCTGACCTACCCATGCTTTTAGCCCCTTCCATAAAAGGTGGACCACAAGACCCTTCACAGGTCTTGGACCACCTCACAGACCGTACTAATACTTGTGGACTCCAGGAAGAGACCACCTGGACCTGACTTTCATACCACGGAACCCTTCACGAGCAAAAATCCTAACAACGAGCTGCAGTAGTGCCCGTGGAAGCCTCTCTAGAAACATCTTTGGAAACTGCCAAAGTTTCAATGTGGACCATACCTGTGGATCGGTGGTCCATCCATTGTCCATAGTCCTTTTACATGGATGGAGGCCCAAGAAATTAATTCTTTGAAGCCAATACTACAGTAGACATGATGGACCGTCGATCAGTCTTTTGGTGGCTTTGGTAAACTCTTTAAAAGAGGGGTCGTTTGTTGTTTTCCATATGTGTTGGACCCCTAAACTATTTCTTTTAAATCCTCAACTACGTGGTATTTGTAAGTTTTAGCCTATTAAATAAATTAGAACCTAAGCTAATCTATAATTCACAAAAATTAAGCAAACCATAGACTAAATTAGAGGGAAAAGTCAGATTTTTTGATTCTCTACAACATGTGAGACCTAAGGTTTCTAGAATTTCAGAATTTGTGTTGCCATTCAGTTTTTAGACTAATCAAATTAGATTATCATGGTTTCATAGAAATGTTTCTTAGTTCTTGCATAAATTGTTCTTTTGGTTCATGATTTACATTAGCTAAGACAGAGAAAGATTTATACATGCCTTAGTTTTTGAATTTTTCATTATCAGTATTTTAATTTTGCATTTTCAGTATGCAAGTCATAGTTTTGAGATATGGAGTATTTAGTGAATTTAGTCATAATATTGCGTATATACATAATCAATTGGGAGTACAATTAATACAGAGTTTGACTAGGGTCAATCACCCGTATAGTCCGAGCATTACGTGTCCCATAGGTTTATAAGTCCTCTATGTAGGCAACAATTTTGTGATCACGCCAGAGGGTATATTGGGTCCTTTCGATCGACTGTATACATCGAACTCCATATTTATCACTAATGGATTTTATGTCAATTATTACTAGATCCCATAGTTAGATTCTAGTGTATTTACTAGGTTATCAATTACAATTCAGTATTCAGTTTTAGCATGCTATCAAACATAGTCATTGCAATATGTTAGTTCATGTTCAATATTTAAAGTATAATATCATGCTTTGTTCACTTATTTACATCGTTCAACTCTATTCTATCATGTATGCTCATTACCTTTCAAGTATTGATGCACACTGTGCGCTACATCTTCTCATAATGTAGGTTTAGGTCCTCAACAACAAGATAAGGAAAATATCGGTTCGCGATCTCTATTTCAACAGCATTTGCGATAAGTTTGATATTTCAGTTATCAGTAAACTCACAGATTTTTAACTAAGACAATTTTGGGTAATCGTTTAGCTTTTGCACACTATGAATATTATGTTGGAAACGATTAAGTATGCTTATGATATGTTGGCAGCGTTTGCTTGGAGTCGTTCCTTGCCCGCATACTGGGGGTAGCCTCGGGGCATGCATATATATATATATATATATATATATATATATATATATATTCAAAAATTTACTATCACACCCCAACCCTATAGTCCGGGCATGACTCACATCCTAAACCATGATAAAAACTGAACAACTACACGAAAGCTTTAAAACATATGAATGTATAAATCATTTAGAGATAATTTATACAAAGGTGTGAAATAAAACTGTATAATAATGATAATTTTTAAACATTTATATATCAAAGGATCAATTTTCGCGTTAATTTGTCTATGAAATATCTATTGAAACTAGGATAGGTTTCGCGACAAAACCCACTGCTATCTTTTGGCCCTATATAAACTCCATAAATGTTTAAGTCAGAGCAAGTGACAAGTTTTTACTGAAAACTAGTCTTAATACATTTTTATCTTATCAACCTTTAGTTTATAAGATGAGAATTTGTATTGAAACTTAAGTTTTGATACACTTAGATCTAATCAAGGCTCAAATTTAGAACAATTTAATTGTAGGCTTTAAGAATCTGTTCCATGTTGATATCTTTTGAATGGGATCAACTCCCGGTGACTCAATTAAAAAATAGTTAAAAGAATTTTAAAATGGTTAAAGAGGTAAAAGGGAAAATGGAGTCGCCACCTTATTTTTAGGAAAACTAGAAAATCGATTATTTAATTAACTTAAAAGGAAGTTTATGAAACCAATTGATTCTAGGTAAGGGGTTCAAATTATTCAAAAGGGAATGAGTTCCACACCCTTCGGAATCCATAATTGTGGTTCTCGACTTGCTTAATTTTTTCAAATTGAGAGGAGACAAAATTAATATACAAGTATAATAAACATATAATATACATAGGAAATAAAATGATATAATATAATAAAGGGCCTAAAGTTTGTATAACGTAAACATATACAAAATAATGAATGAAGAATATAATTTGAACTTTTTTCGAAAAGCTTCAATAGGAAGGAATTCCGGATACCTGTAAAGACAATAAGTAAAAGTGTTAGTACTAAATGAATATGATTGTAATAAATTAATCAAATAATACCTTTTAAAATAAAAAATTCATATTTATTAACATGAAAGGCCTTGAAAATTGTTGGTAATTTCTTAATCGATTAATTTTAAAAAAAAATTGTAAACATAAATTAAATTTCAATCTTTTAAAATAGGGTCCATTTAACATGCAATCTAAAATTATAGAAAATCAAAATGCAATAATTTAAATAAAATGCAACAACCAAAATGATAACATACACAAAATGGTAGTAAAATTTTTAATTAAATAACAACAAAAAATTTCTGGACATTCTTAGAATAATAGGAATTGAAACAAACCAATAATAAACAATAATGAAGGAAAAAATGAATATTCATAGAAAAGAATAAAACAACCAACAATACAACAATACCAATAATATTAATTGATAACTATTAGCATGAGGAATCAACAAAAACATATAATAACTTAACAATAAGTTAAAATAATAATAAAAGAAATAGTAGCAACCAAAACATATTACTCATTAATGAAACGTTTTTAAATTGTACACCATACATTCAACAAAAATAGGATTAAATTCACCTAGCTAATTGTACAAAGCTAGAATTAAAAATAAAAAAAACAAACACCAAACTGTACTATACACTGCCTTATTTTATTTGATAGTCAAAAACATTAATAGTATAACTTAAATAAAAAGAATTAAAGCCAAACTAAATTAAAGATGCTGATCTGAAAATTTGAAAACTAACAAAAACTCAACCTCAACATAACGAGCAAAGACGCGCTATCATCAAAATTAAAATATTAATAGTAACGCAGCACCACAGAAATGAAATACTAACAGTAACAGACCACCATTATTATACATGAATGAACAAAGTAGATCGGTAAGCAAAAAAAAAAGAATAAAAGAAATATAAACAAAGAGAAGATAGATTTGTATTATCGTTTTGAGCTCACCGAATTTAACGTTGAAGCAGCTGGTTATTTACACGCCTAAAAATTTCATCCACCACCATCTTAAACTAGTGAGCCAGTTAATCTATATATATGAAATTGTTTAAAATGGACCTATGTTATGGGCTTGAGAAGGTGACACAAAAATTATTGGTTGATTAAATATTTGTGTATGCAAGTTTTATTCTTATTTGAAGTAATTTTTAAACTTTGTAAAATATTAAAACGAATATTAACCGATGTATCGAATAAAATGAATATTGAAAAACGTAATGAACGTAACTAATGACATATGAAAATTCTATCTCACAATTTACAATAAAATCATAAATTTTGATAAATAAAGATAGTTATCGATAAACTTATTTTAAATTATATAAAATTTTTCTGAACTATTAATAAATAATACTTAAAATTTATGAATTTTGAAAAAAGTTAGACCAAAATTGAATGTCAACATTTCAAATGTATGTGTTACTATTTTACTATGTAAAAGGACTCCCCGTGAAGAGATTAGCTCTGCAGTGAAATCTAGTTTATTGTGCCCGAGTTCTTACACACACTACCAAAACCACAGAGGTTACATTGTCATTGCTATAGTTTCACATTATATAAGGCAAGAGAGTCTCATTAGTTGTCAAAATATCAAGAGCCATTTAAGTAAGAAAAGAAAGATTCTTCTGCACTTTCACATACACTGGCAAAAGTACAGAGGTTACATAAGCATAAAAAATGTACATATTAGATTAATTAGAATAATGATTAAAAACAAATACATAAATAATATGATCAAGTTTATCAAGTACTTGAGGCAACCTCGAAGTTAGAAATAATATAGAGAGGGCCAAACCAATTATCTTTCCTTTGGAAGTGGTACCTAAGAAAGTTTCACAATAAAAAGACTAGCATTAAAATAAAACCAAGTCAGGTGAGGAACAACACACAAAGTTAATCTCAAAACTAATTTCAAAGAACTTCACGCTAACCTTTCAAAAACCTTCTACAAAAGGATTGAGAAGATGCAAGACCTTTAAGTTTCATGAAACTACAATAAAAAAGGATGAAAAATTTACAGAAGATGGCATTTCTCCTTCATCAACTGCAAACAGTAGTTCACAAGAACCTAATTTATACTAATACTAATGTCCCTCGTAAGTTGAAGTTTCTTATCATGTTTTCACTATGACCCTAAAGGATGAACAAGAAAAGGTGAAGTAGGAAAAGGCTAAGCATCAAGAAGAATTTGGATGTCCTCTCAATCTCCCTTCCTTTATGCAAGGTGAAGCAAAAAATGAATTTTTTGAGATTGAAGGCGTGTACCATGTTTGTTATGACTTGCTAGAAAAATTGGAGTTGTTTCTTATAAAAATGGAGAGCCAAATGCATTTGGTAAACAAAGAAAGAGGTGATCCTATTGCTATAAGGGTTAATTTGGAGGAAATGTTTTGGTAGAAATTGAGGCAAAGAAGAGTTGTGTTGTGCTTTCTGATAGGTAGACTTTCAAAAAGGTCTATAGATTGTCAGTGTGTTCTTGAGAACAAGGAGGTAACATATATTAAGATAACAAAGCGTTTTTCCTTGAAGATGCTTTGAGAAGGGACACACAAGAACGAGGAGTATTATGAGATGCTCATTTGCAGGTTCCTTTTGTTTAAAGAATTAATTGAGTACATTAGACATGCGAGTCCTCGATCGCTAAAAAGCCAGTTATTTATGAAATTTGAGAATCAATAAGCTAGGGGTCTTGTTTGTTTTCATTCATTCTTTTATTACAAGAATAAATTTCCTTGTAGGGATCTAGGAACCATATGTCCATCTAACTCATATGATTCTTTCAACAAATGGGACATACAAATGAAAATCATTTATAGCTCCTCATTCTTGACTTTCCCTTCTCAAAGCATCTTTTAGGAAAATTGTTTTCTTATATTAACTGAGTTACCTCTATGTGCAAAATAATCCACGGATAATCTCTAGACATTTTTGACAGTCTGAATATCAAAAAGCAGAATGCAACTCTTCTTCCCTCTCCTTCTCCTAAAATCCTCCAAGCCCTTATATAGTTTTGTAATGCATCTTAAATCCATTATAATTCCGAGATACTAAGACCAATAAAGTACAATGGGTTCACCTCTTTATTTTTTATCGCTAACTTTCCTGTTTAATTAGACATAACTCTAATTTGTTCAAGTTACAAAATATATGATCCACACCTTCAATCTATATTTTGTAATTGTACACCTCAAGTCATTTCCTTCTTACTTTTAATCTTACCTTGCTTCAATAAAGGAAAAACGAATCTTGCAGCCTAATTCCTTGACGACATATTGTATACTTCACGGGATGTATAAAATTGATAAACTAATTCACATCACTACCTCATAACACTATAAACTAACCTGATCAGAAACTCATATAACTTGTTTCAAACTCGTGAAAAATGGAAAATATCATGTACTTTTAACACATTCCTAACATCATACCACTTAATCATTAATGCTAAATTACTACAAAAAATATATACAGAGCATCATGAAAACAAACAATTCCTCTGACAAAATTAAAAAACTCTGATAATATAGGAGCATTGTCAAGACCCAACCCACTAGACTATGTAAGCAGCTCTTTTAGCATTTTCGTAGATTGTTTAGTTTATGCTTGTTCTTCTTTATCAGAGGTTAGTTCCATGCCTCCTTAGCTTCTGTAACTTTGCTGATTTTATGTACGTGGTGCTCAATGATATAAAAGGTATACAAGAAGAAGAAGAAAACCGGCAACACCCTAGAAAATGTCCTTGGTCTGATATAAGCCTCTTTGTAGATAGCCCAGCACCATAAATATTATATGTAAACTGTTGTGCTAAAAAGGAAATAACCTCTCGCAAGTTGGGGAATTCAAATTAATGATTAGTTTATAGATAAAGTCGGAAAATACCCAAAAGATATTTAGAAATTAAAACAAACACCTAAGTAAATTATAACATTCACTAGTACATATACTCTCATAAATTAGAACAGATTGATTGCGGTGATAAATGCACATCCCTTTAATATATGTCCACATAATGTAAAAACTAAAAATAATATATTCTGGGATTAAGGTGAAACAATAAACTTAAATGCATCCATTTAGAGAATGACTAACCTTTCTTACAACCTTGTGGAATCATTGGAACTCAAAGACCAACATAGAATACTATATCTTCAATGCTTGTTTAAATTGATTGACTATTGCAGTCTACCTATGGCTGCATTGGAGGATTCCCCATTATAAGATGAACAAGTTTGAAAGTAGTCTCTAACTTATTTCGTATTTCCAAAATAAAATATGATTTATTGGATCCCAGAGTTACATCTAAAACTAAAAAACTAACTAAAATTATTAGACACACGTTAACTCGTCTTCACTTAAATCCTCATTTCCACTTCGTATATAACTTTATAATCATGTTTATCAAGTACTTGAGTAAACCTTAAAGTTGACATTGTAGAGAGGGACAAACCAATTTTATTCGTATAGAAAGAGGTAACATTGTCCACCTCAGAAATTTTAACACAACGAAAGACAACAATAACATAAAACATCAGGTGAAAAACACCACACAATGTTGTTATCATAACTAATTTCAAAAAGAATATCAATTTTAACTTCCCCAAACCTTCTAGAAAAGGATTGAAAATATGCAAGACCTCTAAGTTCCATGAACCCACAATAAAAAAGGAGAAATAATTTATTGATGAAGGCCTTGCTCTTTCATTAATTATAAAAGGTGATTACCAAGCGACTAATTCTAATACTAATGTCTCTCATATGATGAAGATGTTTATCATGTTTCTCACAATGACCCTAAAACATGAAACTAGTATATCAGAGGAATATTTCCTAATATACAATCACTCCTTTGTTACTGCGCCTCCTTCAATATTTAGCAAACAAGCTGCTCATGGATGTATTTGTAAATTTGTAGATTCATGTAAGACATTTTTCACCAACCATGTAACCGTATATACATAGTGTGCTCCTATTTATTAGAATTTATAAGCTTTTGCTAGAGGTTGTATGATGTTAAGAATATTTAGGATTGAAAGATGCTTTTCATTTGTTTTCCATTTGAGAACACGATAATTGCATGTTTTAGAATATAGTGTGCAATCAACTCTGTTTATGAGGTTATTAGGTATCCATGATTATATAAACTTTATGTAGAGAATAGCAGAAGAAAACTATAATCAGCAAGGTTGATTTAGGAAGAGAATGTAGCATCAAGAATGAGGCAAGACCAACCCAAAGTCTAAGTTTAAGTTACAGGGCTGGGAGGTATGAGTTGATCGGATACTGGGAAGCTCGCGCAATCCGTTCCTATGAATCATTATTCAGTCGAAGATCGTTATATATGATTGGAAAACTCAATTAAAGAAGAGTAAGCTAAAGAGGAGAAGAAAGATTTCGGATAAGAGAACTTTATTGTAGGATAATACACTTTTGATTTAGGTTGTTTTTGGGTTTCTCTTAGGTTGCATACTGATGTCTAAGTTCACCTCTATGTTTACTAGTCTGAATGGTTGTAGATATTACAACATATAGATTATTCCATCTTTTACTACAATATCTACCTCTCTAAAAAATCTAGTTATTTCTTTAAGGCAACGTCTCTAAAATATATAACAACTTCGATAATATAGTTATGTTTGGATACAACAACAGATTATTCTAGAAATTATACTTGAAAAAGCAATGATATTCCAAAAATCAACTTTGTTGTTCTTCATAGTTTATGCATCTCTTGAAGTGTGCAATGTGCTATTTAGAAGAGTTTTTTTGTCTACTTATTTTCCCTTTGAAGTAAGGTAATGGTGGAATATTAAAGGAAAGATTTGAGATTCACTATTACAAAGAAAAGATTGAAGGTGTGCATTATGTCTAAAAAAACTTGAAAGACAAAAGGCAGATGTAACTTTATGTACTCTATTGGTTTTGGTAACAAGGAGATATATATGCATTAAACTTTTTTTAAATCTGAAGGATATAAGAAGAAATTCAAACTCCGTATATAGGCAGTTTGCTCTTATATTCCTATTTTTTTAGATTGTATGAGGGGTAGAGGGTGTTGCTGATGCTTTGTATATATTTTGGCATAGTAGTTTAGCTTTGATGATGAAGGGGTGTATCCATGATGTGAAGTTTGTGTTAAACTGAAGGTTTCTTTTCCTTTTTTTCATGAGTTGGAAACGAAGTTATCTCATGATTTGGAATAGAGTTTGCAATCAACTAAGTACATAAAATTATTAGAGAGTGGTGTTCATGAGTTTGTTATGTTCATGCAGCATGTAAAGTGTGCAATAAGACATAGAGAAGCATTGGGAAGTCTGTACAGTTTCCTTTTCTTGATGAAAGATGAAGTTGAAAGATTTGAGATTAAAGGCGTGCATCATGTTTTTTGTGTCTTGCTAGTAAAATTGGAGCTGTGTCAAAAGGAACTGGAAATACCGTTGGGTTTGGTTAACAAAGAAAGAGGTGAGCCTATTGTGTGTTGTTGGTCGTAGTATCTTTTAATTTTAAAGGAGTTAGAAAGCATTTCAAGGTTGTATGAGGGTTTGCAGGAAATGTTTTGGGACAATTTGAGGCAAAGAAGATTTGTGTTGTGCTTTCTTATAGGTAAGCATTCAAAAATGTCTAAATAATATCATTGGATTCTTGACCACAAGGAAGTTACACATTTTAAGATAAGGCATCGTTTTTCCATGAAGATGCTTCGCGAAGGGAGGCATAAGAAAGAAGGAGCTTTATGAGATGCTCATTTGCAAGTTCCATTTGTTCTTGTGCTTCCCTTCTCGAAGCATCTTCTAGGAAAAACACGACCTTATCTTAAAATGTACTACATCCTTGTTTTAAAAATCCACTTATAATCTGTTGACCTTTTTTAAAGAGTAACTATTACAAAGCACAATTCAACTCCGGGCAACAAATGCTGCTTTGATATTGTAGTTATTAGTGATTTTAGGGGCTTGATACATGTGAACTTATAATTAGTTTGAGGACACAGGTTTGGTCAAAAGTTTTCTTTAAATGTAATAAAAAACACAAAATGGGAAGAGAAAACACTTGCCAATTCTATATTAATGTGTCGTGAGAGATGTTTACTTTACTTTTAATCCTTATGACATGCTGACATCTTGGGTATTCCAAGCATTGGGTAGTGTCACTATGTGAAGCAAGATTGGCCTCCGCTTGGTTAATTGAATTCAACCTTGTATATGTCAAGAAGATTATCAAATATGCCCATGTTAGAGGCTCATACCAGAGCTGAGAAAGGTGTTATGCTTTCCTTGTAGAAACTACTATTTGATGTTTTGCATAAAATGATGTTCCAATGAAAGCACAAGTGTAATGAAGTGAATGGATCTCACCCTCATGGAGTTTTTGATTTCTCAAATGCCCCAAAATTTTTCCTAACTCATCTAGTATCACGTGCATTGAATTTTTATGCAGGATAAACAATGTATGTTCTTTGTTATCGGTTGTGCTTGGAGTTTCTTTTGTAACACTTTTGTGTTTCTATAAAAATTTGGAAAATTAATCCACCAGGGATGATTTAGTGGTAGTGAACCAGGCAACTATACATGCTCTTCGGAGGAGGGAGTGGCGTAAATGCACTACTTCAAAGGTTGAGGGCATTACCTTTTAGCAAAGATGGGGGATTACAACACTTCAAGACAATCATGTGGATTCATGGATGATCTGTGTGTCACATATAGACTTGAAAATACTGAATTTGTGGATGACGTGCTAGCATCAAGGGGGAGCTTCCCCACGTTGAGGATATCTATGAAACTCAGAGGTGGACCAATTTTGCTAATCTCAAGGGTCTTTTTGATCTTATTAAGAATTATCTTTCTACATCATCATCCCATCCTTCTTGTTCTTCTCTGTGCTAATCACTCTTACCCTTCCTATTCCATTTTTAACGACAAGATCTTGCTTTTACCTTTTCGTTTTATTACATTTGTGGTGTAAATGTTTTCATTAATGCTATTGTTTGTTTTTAGTTTCTTGTTATTGTACATCTCCTCTGATTGTGTACATTCTTTGTTATAAATTTCTGAATTCTTACATAAAGTATGTGTGTAGGTTAAATCCCAATGACCATGAGTAATTAAATTGCATCACTGTGTTTTGTCTATGGTCATAGTGTTTTATGATGCCAAAGAGGGGGAAATTCATCCTTGTGTGATATTATATTCTTGTTATACTATTCTTATGCTCTAATATGTTTCTTTTATTAGTGTGCTTCGAGAAATTGACATGTCTGAGGTTGAAGTTATACACATAAGAAGCCATGGTTGAAGTTAGAGCGACTAAGATTTTGATAATTGATAAATAAGGGAGGAGATGCAGGGTACTCATTACTGAAATGTGTTTCACTCAGACATAGCCCAAACGGGATTAGAAGAAGAGGTATCATGTGAATAAAAAGGATTAAAGGTGGTGAACAAAGAGAGACTATGACAAAAGTCTTATTTACATAAAGTTTATTTTAATATTGGAAGTGTACAAATAAAGGGTATTTATATAAGGAAGGACATCTACTATAAACTAAAAAAAGGAGAAGTCTTGCATCTATTAAAGGTTTCACAAGAACTTTACTCACTTATAATGAGCGCTACAAGGAGAATACAAACAAATAAGAGAGAGTTTAGGTTGAAGATTCTAGTGCATTGATACAGAGAAACAAGATTAAAGAACACGTCCCATAGGCTTATGCTTTCTAGTTCTTCAATCTAGTTAATTTGTATTGATAATTTTGAGTTGTGTTACTTTGCTTTGATATCTTATATTATTCTTTGAGTTGGAGGAAACTTGAAGATGGGTTCAATAGTCAAGGATGATTGTTGATACAAATGAATCAGAGTTTAGTTCCTATGATTTGCAACCGTTATTGTCTAAAGCCTTTTGTAGTCTCAGATTTTATTGAAGTTTATTTAAATCCTATATTCGTGTAAGTTGTGGTTTGTACCCTCTATGACATGGGGTTTTCCATGGTAAAATATTGAGGTATTACTTTACTTTTTCTTAATTAACGCAGTGCCAGTAATTTAGAAAGGAAAATATAGAGTATAATTTTTCTTTGTACAATTAATTCGTCTATATTCCAACACAAACGTATCAAAAAATAGATATTAAAGATATATTGAGAAAAAAGACCTGCAAAATATATCACAATAAAACAATCTGAAAACAATAAAAGTAAAGGAAACTTAAAAGAAATCTTGAAAATGATTTGGGAAGATGGAACCTGGAGTTTGCAGAAGATATTGTATGCACTCTAATTCAAAGGAAGAATAATTCCATCCAAATTTATATCTTTTTGATTGTTGTAATTTGGTTGCTTTTTTTGGGTGAAAAGGTGACGGTGTCCTGGAATAAAACAAAAGGGGAAATGAAAATGATGTATAAATTCACAAAGAAGTGTCGTGGTGTGCAAAATGGAGAAACCCTAGAAGATCGGTGATGAGAGTGTAGAATCTTTTATTGGAATTTAAGAACAGAGTGGATCTGAGATGTAACAATGAAAACGTGTTGTTGCTATATATATACTGAGAGGGGAACTAATTAAAAATTTTCTAAATCTAATGAACGCTTACATGCTGACGCTTGAGATACAATACTTTATTTTAATTAAATGAAAATCTTACTATTTGTGATATGTGAATAATAAAGGGGAAAATCACACCCCATAAATAATATAGAGTGCTCATATATTTCCTCAATAATTTTAATATATAAAATGTGATAAAATATTCTTAAATGTGATGCTTTTATCTTTTATCTTTTATATTTTAAGAATTTAAATTTATTTTTGATTACATGCTTTCATCATTACATACTAGAGGCACGGTTAATATGAATTCATGCCATTTTTTTTTCATTTCTAAAGTAGAAACCAATATCTCTAATAAAAATTGAAATTTACATATAATCATTATAGAACATTATTTTTCTTAATTTACTAAGAGATCTATGAAACAAACACACTTGATGCATTCAAGTATAACTGATAAGCAATTAATTCAAATTACTGTTTTATGTTTCTTGTTTTCTTCCTTAAAAAAATAGTCTTACAAATAATATTTTTGCACTATTACTATTTTGTATTATCTTACAAAGAGAAAACAGTTAGTTTAATTGATTTATCCTTTTTCATATAACTCTTTTTTCCCACCAAGTTATTTTTCAAACAATAAATCGACAAAACCTCTTTGATTTATAAACTGAAATATTCATATCATTTTCTTTATTATGGTGTATGCATACACCTACCCCACTACAAAAGTGTACTTGTTAAAAATTCCACCATAGCTCTACTATCTTATTAAACTCAAAGAAATTGTGTCACTTTAACAAATGTAATTCAAGAGACCATACAAGTTAAAGTATTGAAAGTGTAAACAACCAAGAGATCTCAGTGTCTCATACAAACAAAGTGTTATTTTTCTAAAATTATGAAGCCTACAATAAAAGTTGAAACTATCTCTCAATCTTTTTATTAAGCATATGGGGCTTTAAATAGCAATGTTACAACAAAAAATTTCCATAAGTAAAAGTCAAACACCTAAAATATCTAAATAAAAAACAAAATAACCTAATAAAACTTTAAATTTAAAACTCATCCCAAGTCTAGGAAACTTATGCTAGAAATTACTAGTTTCACTTGAATTAAATTTCAGTACGCATCCTTTTCTTTAGTTACCGAAGTTTAAATAATGTTCTTCCTCAATTTTTTCGTAAATGATTGGTGATAAATTATTTTCATTATTTTTGAAATTGGAATTTTGTGAATTTGTTTTTTATGCTTAAAAATAGACTCAATAATTTGTCTAATTTAAAATTCATTTGAACTTCATCTCGATAATTATAGGACTAATATAAAGTTGTAGTACAATTATTTCGTCCATCATAATATCTCATAAAACATACGTTTCCAAAAATGTATTCATTCTTACGAACCAAATTCAATAATCATCATAGATAGAAATTTACGGGGCATTGAAAGAGAGAATATTGCTTGTCATGGTTAAAAAGTTGTTAGAATTATATGCATGTTAGATATAGGCATGGTTGACAATGAGTTGAGATTAGACCAAAGGGAGTTAAAAAGATCAGAAATAGGTATGGTGGTTAAAATGAGTTCAAAATAGCCTCAAAGGGTAAATAATAGTTTTATAGAAAAACTCACAAATCATGTAAGATCATTGGGGATCTTTATATCCCTGTTTCTATGGGGCAACAATTTTTTTTTAAAAATATTCCAAACATTTTATTTAAGGGATTTATATATCAAACTTTCAACAAAAAAAATTGTAAAATTCAAAACTTAAAAATCTAAAATATATCAACAAAGTAAAACAACATAGTAAAATATAAATTTCAAATTTATCCTAAACATAGACAACTTATTATGCTAAAAAATACTACATATCTCAAAGAAATTTTAACAAAGAGGTCGAAATTGGAAAAAAATCATGATTGAAATTGGGCTTCCTAATGTTTTAATTTGTTACATATGACAATAAGAAAGATAACTACATGATTGAAACTCCCAAAACTAGAATTCGGAGTCGCGACTGTGGTGTCTTCTTGGAGATATTTGATGGGTTTTTTTGAGATGGAAGTTGATTTTTTCAAAGCGTTTGTTATAAAGGAGTGAAATATAATAGGGGGTGTACGAAAGAGAAAGGGAAACAATTTAGAATGGAGTGTGATGGGAGTGGAAATTTAAGGGGAAAAATTAATGTATAAGTTGTGTCACGAGTAGAATCGGGTAATATTTTTTAGGATTTGCGAACTACAAAGCTAAGAACGATCGTGTATAGTGCCACTGTTCATAGAATTATTCCATGGATTGAGTCTTGAAACATAGAAAATTTAAAGTCATATCTAAGACCTACAAACACAACCGGTGGACCGTGGTTACATTCGGTTCATAATAGATGTTCATATATCTAAACATGCAGTTGATCATAATGCCCTACTCACTATGAATGTCATCTATGGTCCGTAGGATGAACTATGACTCGTAAATGGGGCTCCTACAAAAATTTACGCCGGTTGTATTTTTCTATGAATTCTACCCCTAGGATTCTAATACTTATCGCGACCAACGACACTAACTACGCTTCAAGTGTCTATAATTGTCGATAATATAGTAACTCAACCGAGGTTGGGTTCGTGTCCCAAGGGAGCGATTTCGAGAATATGTAGCTAATTAGAATTCTATTATAATTAGTCATAGGTAAAGAGATTTACGAGTAAAAACATAATAAATTAAAAAGAGGGTGACACCAAAGATTCAAATATCAAATGAGAGGTTTATCAAAAGTTGCAAAAATGGAAAAATTAAAGGAAAATAAAATATGAGGGGGAATTCTTGGGATATGATCGCGATACAAGTTAATATTTATTATTGGGTGCAAGCTTTCGATAGAAAATTTGCAGATAAAAAGTAACTAGGCTAAGACTTAGTTGGAAATAAGTTCTCTCTCGAGCAACTTACGCCATTTCAAAGGGGTTCCCCTCGGACAACCATTTGCCGCATGAAGACCAGCCTACGCCTTATCCCAATCTCTCTCTCGAGCTGACTGTTAGAACATGGGAATATGGCTCTAACTCTCGGGCTAAACCTCATATTGATGCACTCCTTAGGCCATCAATCTAGTGGTCTTGTTTTTGCGACTTTTCTCTCTCAAAAATCAAAAACATATTGTTGAACTTGTATTTACAACTACAAATCCATTAGATCGAACGATAATGACTAGACTAAATCACTATTAAATTGCATCTAAGCTATTAGCAAGCGAGACCCAACAATAATATTAACTCACATTTGCTAAATCACACCACATCAATGGGATTTTAGCCACACATGAAGAAATAAAAGAACATACATTCAATGATGTTGAAATCAAATGGGTATAAGAAGATAAGTCTTGATTTAAGCAAAAACAATTGAGAAGAATTTCTTCCAATTTGGGGAGGGTGAAATCCTTCTATATTAAAGTCTTCCAAAACCGTCTTCAAACTTCAGAGAAAATATGAAAAACTAATGTTTAATGTCTAAAGACTATAATAATGTTCAGACTCTCTAATTAACAGCTTGGCCTAGTATTTATAGTTTTCAAATTTTGTGGTGCGATGGGTCGTTCTGCGAGGTTTGTTGAGGTCGCCTAATGACTCGTGGACTCACCCGGTGGATATAATTCACCTTGAACAATGTGAGAGGGTGCGAATTCCTAAATCCATTTACCTCTTCTTGTTCATCGCCCTTCTGTTCTTGCCCAAAACATCTTAAAGTCTTCGACCTTGGGCAGTATAGTACTGTTTCATAGAACTGTTTGGTGGTGCGCCAACTGGTCCTTTCTCCAACGATTTTATCCTCTACCTTCAGAGCTCATCGTGCTGGAATAATGTGTGAAGTATTTCACTTCGGTAATGTGCCAAGTTTACTTGGCAATGCTCAGGCTTCAGTTTTTTGTTCTTTTCACCCTTCTTGTTACTTTGTCTCCATAGTGTCCATGCTTTCGTTAAAATATCAAATACATGAAATGTGATAGTTTTAATCAGATATTGAGGTAAAAATAGCATTATAGAATACTATTTATATTAAAATGTAGCCCTAAATTAGTCTAATTTGTGGATTTATCAACACCCTCAACTTAAACTTTTGATTGTCTCAAGTAAAACTTATGTTCAACAGTACGATTTATAAAATTGTGCTACACAAAACTCAATCATGAACATAGGCAACTAAACTAAAACTACTTATTCAAGTATTAATTGTGTACTCAATGATTCAAGTTATGACACACCATTATGAAAGATTCTCAAGCTCGCATTACTTGTTTCAAGTGAAAGTTCAAGATCAAATAAAAGAATAGGAATGCCATGATGATTCCATTCTCACATACATGTGTAAAATTAATCTATGGTTTAGGAATTAGACACAACGCTCACATGTTTTCACCCGTATGCTTGCCCTTATTTCCATTCAAGAATCTTTCTACTTTCTGAAAATCAGAAAGGTTTTCTCAAGGCTTGTAATGGGGATGAATGTTAAGGTATGATTATTTAGAATAAGTTACGAAAGATCCTCATTTATTGTGGTGCCCACAACACTTCCTTTTATTTACTTTCTTCTATTAATTTTTCTTCTTGTGCTTCTAAGTCAACCTATTATTCACATTCATGGATTGCTAAGAAACCCAAATATCTTCGGTACTTTTAATATACAACCTTCTTTTTCATTATTTTAGTTTCTCTTTTTCTATTTTTATATGGAGGGTTTCCATTCCATTGCAATACCATGGTTTAAGGGAGACTTTTCTTACACTTCGCGACTGTCCTTTTCTTTTTTACCATACCCCAACTTAAGCTTTTATCTTAACTTGGCTATTCACTAAACCAAAAGTCACGAGTATTATAGGTTGTAGATGAATAAATGTCTATGTTCTACATGTTTCTTCCAAAGAAAGGTATAGTTCAAGGGTGTTCAAGCGAGGTTCACAGACTCACATGGTGGGTCACAAGAGAGGTATATGTCAAATTGACTTACACTCTTCAAAAGTAACTAAGACAATTTCAACAGAAAGCATTACTTAATTGACTTTACTAACGGGGGAAATTATAGGTGTATTCATGCACGGTTCATAGTAAGCTTATCACATAAGGCATCGATACTTAAGTTAAACAAGACTTTACACTTTCGCTAGTGTGCAACGGTCATTAGAAGAGAATTAATTTTCCAATTGGCTAATCACAAGAAGATGTAAAAAGTTTATACATTGTCTATGCAACTTAATTTTGTCTCGTCGATCTGTAAATTCATGTTTATAAAATTAAAAGCACTATGCAAGTGATCAGCATCGATCAGAAGCGATACTTCAATTTTCACGAGAACAACTACTTTCAACACAAGCAATGGCAAACATTTTTTTAAAATAAATTTATTTGGAAGGGCCATTTTGCAATTAAAATCAAATAATGGAGCCATAAGATCAAACAATCGCAGGAGTAGTATAAAACACAATTTAAATCAACAACCCAACTATATATAGTAGACAAAATCCAAATTAACACAAACATTTATAGTCAGCAAACAAAGAGGAGCCTCACCCCATAATAAACAAATGTGTTCAACCCTAAATAAAATTAATAGAAATATCTTGTATAGAAAGAAAGAAAAAAGACTGAGGTTAAGAGGGTATCATATCTAGACACTTGCTCCATCTATCGATTCATCAGTGCCACATGCATCCGCCAAGAACTTGACAGTGGTCCCCATGATATTATCATCCTGGTTCGCCTTGTGTTTAGTTTCCTTAGCCTCTGCAGCGATATTATCTGCAATCAATCAATCCAAGTTGTGCGCTGCCATAAGGGAGTTTATAGCAGTGTAGACACCACATTTCAACGAAGGGATAGTGGGGTCAATAGGAACCCTCTTGCTAGAACTTGTCTTCTTCTTCTCTTTCCTCTTCTTGGCCAGCTCTGCTATCTTTTTTTTTTATCTCTTTTAAACTCCCATGCTCTTACCTGTCGAGATGACATATCTCTACCCTCTACATTTGGTCTAGCCGTTTCAGCAAACATTTGAAGAGAAAGTTAGATATTATTTATGTAGGCGATTTGTTGATAGCAATGCACTGCGGGTATGAGTATGCAGACAAAAAGGGCAAAAAGGGAATCTTTCAACAAGTCGACGAAAGCTTTTGGAGACACAAGATTTATCACCAAAATTTACAAAGTCAACTACACATTTGACATTAATATAAAGGTTGTATGGGGACATTAGGTAAAACACCAAACCGTTCGGCAAACTCTAGTCAACACACCAAACAACTCGATATGTCTATTTAAAACCCATCCTTTGAAGTTTAACCCGCAACCTCTGGGACTACAATCTAAACATACACAACACTACGTATGCAAGGATTCAGAGTATTTTCACACTCCCAATGTAAATAAATTCAACTCAAAGTATAGTCAAATGAGATTCTAGATTTTAAAGTCTTTATACCAAACGAGGAGTGCAAATATAAAGGGGAAAAATCCAAGGCCCAAAGCCAAGGTTGACCCAAAAGGGAGGCTACTTCCTCAAACTCCACGGGCTTGACCTTGACTCATGGTCAAGACCATGGCCAAGTGGGGGGTCTCATTGAGCTTCTTTTGCCAAACAAGAAGGACTCAGAGTGTCTTAGAAACCTCCCCAAAATTCACTAGGGTGGGCCACTCAAAGAGTCGTGAAGGTGGTCATGGAGTTGGCTTGGTTTTAAAGAAGGTGGGTATGTTTGGAGGGGCTACTACCCAAGACACTATGATCTAGTTAATGGGCCTTGGTGCATATTGACGATTAAGGGGGCCTGGTCGTAAAAAGTAATTGGTGTGTGAGGTTGATGCACCTTTTTTGGAGGCTACTGCCTCACCTTACGATCCACAACACAACTCATAGTGTTCTTAACGACTCATGAAGGGGATCGTGAGGGATGGATGGGATTAAACTAGTGAAGGTCAAGTTGGACTTTTATTTTGAAAGTCCAACTAAGTGAGAGGTGTTTTGGTTATTTTAAGGGTTAAGTATATATTTATTTTAGTCGTTTTTACATCTATTACCAAATAAAAATATAACCTCCCAAATTGAAATAAAAATCTCTCATTTCCCTCAAAACTCTCTGTCTACCAAGTTTTACCATTGAAAAGAAATCAAGCATCTAGACAAGGTTCAAGCTCCAAGGTTTTCAACAAAGTTTCATGGTGAATATTCCATTAGGTATGGTGGCTCTTCAATGTTATCATCCTTTGACAAGAGGCTCTTCAATGTTAGATTTCAAAAATCCCCAATTTCTAGGTTTTCAATCAATCACATGGATCTCTTTCTAAACTTTTTTTCATTGATCTAAATTGATTAATTATGAATATATTTGATTTTTTAATGGATGAATAAAATTAATGTTATGGTTTTCAAATTAAATAACCCAAGACCCAGGTACCTCCATTCTTTATAAATTATAAACCCTAGTTGTGGTTGACAGTGATTAAATGATGAGAATGAACAATGTTCTTTTATAATTCGTTATGTGTATTGTATTATTCATATACATTATTAATGTATGAAAAGGAAGTTGGGTAAATTCGTGAAGGCTATAAGCAAGGGATTTCAAGGTGATGAGTATTATTGTATTGAATTGTTGGTTCAATTGTGATGAACATAATTACTTGGTTATGTATTGTGGAGTAGAATTATTTTTCCTCTTCCCTTTAGCCTTAAGCTTGATCAAGCATGTATGATGTGTCACGAATGTTATGCTATTATATGGATATGAATTTTGTGAGATAATAACATTTGTGTTGTTATGTTGAATTGAAGGTAATTCTCATGCACCCTAAAATTACTATGTTAAGAAAGAAATATTCTCACATGATGTTGGTTCTATGATGAATGGTCTTCTTATATTTTAAGAGTTGAGTTAATGATATATGAGGCATTAAATCCTTAAGATATTCTTTATAAATTATTGCTTAAATAAATGCTAAAGGTTACCTAAAAACGGAATCAAGCTTAGCACTGAGAGGATATGCATGAGATAGGTTCATTCTGAATAAAAGGAAGGTTCTTTGAATGATTTTATGAGATTGAAACTATAATACAATTAAGTAAACAGAGGTTTTGTAGTAATAATCTTTATATCCCTCAATTATGAAGCCCACATAAGTTTTAGCTAGTGTATTATATATTATCATTAATGTTATGCCCTACATTATCAAGTAGGACATCCTCCCATCACTGTGAGGGGTTGAAACCAGATTCCATGTATCTCACATGGTGTATGTTGATTATGTCAATGTTTCTTGATTGATAAAAACAAGAATAAAGGAAGTATGTGGTGATGCTTGCTTTCTCTTTAGTGTTTGTTTGATATGTTTTGGGGTATGAGGCCTCATATCTATATTGCACTAGTAGTCTTAAAAAGGGGGTAGTGTGCAAAGTCTTATGATATAATGATCAAATGAAATCAATAATGTATGTTATGAAAGGTGGTTTTTATTATAATGTTGCTTGTAATCTTAAATCTCTTTTTATATTATGCTATGGATTGATTGTGTATTATTAAAATGTGCATTATGAATTTTAACTTGAAATAGCATGGTTTGAACTAAAGGTCCTTTTTGCATGTTATAATGGTTTTAATTGCATAACTTTCATACTTAGTACAAGTGGAACGTACTAACCCATATTTCTCTTGTTTTTCTACCAAGTGTAGGTTTGGGCTAGTAGGTCTTATTGTAGAAGAAGAAAATGCTTGGATAACATTCTTCAAGACCAATTGGTTTGTTCTCAAGCTTTGAGGACAACATGATACCAATATGTTTCTTTCTTTAATTTTTGTACTAGACTACTATTGCACTTCTTATATGGATACTTTTGATTGTAAGGGCTAAGGTCCCTATGTTGAGATTCTTATGTTTGAACCAAGATTGTTAATAAGACAAGTCTAGATGCTCTATTTAATATATGAAAGAGGTTGACATTGATTGTTAAAGTTCTAAATATTTCCGTATGTTTCAATCTCTTATGAAATAATGATATGCTAAGGGCTTGGATAAGACCTCTTCAAGGTGGATTATGCCTTGTTATAAATAAGGGTGATCTCGGGTCGTGACAAACGTGGTGTTAGATAAGAAGGTTATTGAATGATAATTAGTATTGATATCTCATGAACCACGTCTATTTATGTCTTGTTTATGGCTGTGAAGCGCGCCACACTTAAGAATGACATGCTATATGATGCTTAGGAACATTCACTTCATTTGATATTCTTATAGTTTTTTTTAAGAGTCTTGCTACTATATGTACATGCCTTTTAATACTTCTCTTGTGGATATAGGATATGTCTACTAGGAGGGAAGCCATAAGAAGGGTTGGAGAGGAGGTTGTGAATGCGGGAGTTCCTCCCCAAGGTAACCAAGCTCCACCTAATGAGCAAGTTCCTCTAGGTGGACTAGTTTCGTTCAATACTCCTATTTTGATAGATGGTGAGATAAGAGAGGCTTTTTAAAATTTTACCCAAGTCATGGCTACTCAATCTCAAGTAATAACTACACAAGCTCAAGCTATGATGGCACGGGCTGATCGTGAAATTGGGACTCCTGTGAATAAAAATTATAGTACCATGGCTTCACATTTGAAGGACTTCTCTAGAATGAATCCTCCAATGTTGGGTCTAAGGTGAATGAGGATCCTCAATACTTTATTGATGAGGCATATTATATCTTGTTTACTATGGGGGTAACTTCGAATGAGAAGGTGGAGCAATCTACATATCAACTGAAGGATTTGGCTCAAATATGGTACACTCAATGGATGAAAAATAGGGCTTTGAGGGCGGGTCCCATGAGTTTGGAAATTTTAGGAAGGAAGTTTTTTATAGAATCTTCCCAAAGGAAAAAAGAGAGGCTAAAGTTGAAGAATTTGTCCACCTTCGTCAAGAAGGAATAAGAGTCCAAGAATACTCTTTGAAGTTCATTAAGTTTTTGAAGTATGCTTTGTATTTGGTGTCTAATACTAGAGATAAAATGAGTAGATTTTTGACGGGTGTGTCAAATGATCTTGTGGAAGGGTGTCCTGAGGCAATGCTTCATAATAATATAGGCATTTATTTTTTATGGTGCATGCTCATTAAGTTGAAGAAACTAAGCATAAGAAGAGAAATAGGGATGCCAAGAGGGCAAGACACTATGACGGAGGTGCTTCCAAGGTAAGCTTGAGTTCCATGATAAGGCAAGATTTAAGAAGAGGTTTCCCAACCAAGTTCCTTCCAATGTATCAAGGGACAACAAAGATAGGGTACTTAACCCAAAACCAAAAGTAGGAAAAATTTGTAGTTCTCAACGTGATAAATCAAATTGTGTCGAATGTGGCAAAAGGCATGAGATCAAGTGACTAGTTTAAAAGGATAATTGATTTTGATGTGGAAAGAGTGGACACATGGTGAAAGATTTTCCAATTAAAAATATTTAAGGGAGAGAATAATTAATCACAAGAAAGTGGTCCTAACTCAGATGCTCCTAAAAAGAACCTATTTATGCTCTCCAATCCCAAGGTAATCAAGAGAGATCTCCCAATGTTATTACATGTATGTTGCAAGTATTTTCAATTGATATTTATGCATTCCTAGATCTTGATGCAACCTTTTCTTATGTAACTCCTTTAGTGGCTATGAAATTTGATATTCTCCACGATGTATTATAAGAACCCTTTTTTGTTTTTATACGGTGGGTGACTCCATTGTTTCTAATAGAGTATATACTATTTGTCCATCTCATTATCCAGTAGAGTCACATTGGTTGATTGGATAGAACTTGTTATGTTGGACTTTGATGTTATATTGGGGATGGATCTGTTACATTTTTGTTTTGCTTCTATTGAATGCAGAACAAGGGTAGTCAAGTTTCAATTTCCTAATGAACCCATCTTAGAGTGGAAGGGGGGAATTTCAATCCCTAGAGGTCAAATTTTTTCGTGTATAAAAGCATGTAATATGATTTCTTAGGGATGTCTCTATCATATTGTGAGGGTCAAGGATCTTGGGTACTAGTCTCCTCCTTTTGAATTGGTCCCCCTAGTGAATGCTTTTATGGAAGTCTTCTTTAATAACTTGCTCGGAATTCCTCGTGAATAGAAAATAGATTTCGGTGTTGATTTATTACCGAATACTCTACCATATCGATTAATCCTGTACCGTATAGATCAAGACGAGTTTAAATAATTAAAAGCTTAACTCATTATTTTTCTATAGAAGGGTTATATTTGACCAAACAAATCTCCATTGGGTGCCCCTTTATTATGTTTGGAAAAGAAAGATGGGTTCTTAGGATGTGTATTAACAATCGCCAATTGAATAAGATCTTTGTAAAGAATAAGTATCCTCTCCATATAATTAATGATTTGTTTAACCAACTCCAAGGGTCGAGTTACTTTTCAAAGATTGATTTAAGGTAAGGTTATGACCAATTTAGAGTGAGAGGAGTTGACATTCATAAAACAGATTTACGAACAAGATATGTTAACTATGAGTTTGTAGTCATGTATTTTGGCATAATTAATGACACAACAGACATGATAGACCTTATGAATAGGGTGTTCAGGAACTATCTTGAATCTTTTCTGATTGTCTTTATCGATGATAATTTTGTATACTCCAAGAGTGAGGATTATCATATGAGTAGTTTTGCAACTTCTCAAGGATCACAAACTTTTTTCTATGTTTACCAACTGCAAGGTTTGGAAAAGATTGGTTGCTTTTCTTGTACATATTGTTTCAAGTGTGGGTATAGAGGTTGATCCAAAGAAAACAGAGGCGGTTAAGATTTGTCCTAGATCCCTATGTCTCATGAATTTTCAAAGATTTTGGGCTTAGCCCAATATCATAGGAGATTTATTGAGGGTTTCTCCTCTATTCCTTCTCCAATGACGTCTCTAACAAAAAATAAAGTTATGTTTGAGTGGTTGGAAGCTTGTGAAGAGGCCTACAAGAGATGAAAGATAACCTTACCTCCTCTCGGGTGTTGACTTTACTGGAGCGTACCTAAGGGTTTGTAGTGTATTCTGACGCTTCTCGAGTAGGTTTGGGTTGTTTCCTCATGTCACATAGTAAGGTGACAACTTATGCCGCAAAGCAACTCAAGGTACATGAAATGAACTATCCGACCCATGATCTTGAATTAATAGGCGTAGTGTTTGCTATGAAAAATTGGAGACATTTTCTTTATAGAATGCATGAAGATGAGCAGAAAGGGGTAATCTGTGATGTGCATAGGTTGGCCCGATTGGGAGTTCGACTGGTAGATTCTTAAAAGGGTGGTTTCATGGTTCAACATAGATCTAAATCCTCCTTAGTTATTGATGTGAAGTCTAAGCAACACCTTGATCCCGTCTTGATGGAGTTGAGTTCAGACTCTTTAAAAATAACTCCTACAACTAGTATTTATAGCTTTCAGGTTAAATGTTGTGGAAAACCATTAGGCGATATTAGTCATGATGTATGAATGAATGGACGATTCACCTTTCTTCTGGTTGATCGACTTGTGTGTTTACCTTCAAAAAGCTTTTGTCTTGGATCTTTAGGCGGTATATCTCTTCTTTGAGGAACTAATCGGTGACACACAGACTGCTCCTTTGATAACATTTTGATCCAATTCCTTCAAGGCTTCATGTATTGAAACAAAGGACAGAGTGATTCTCTTCGGCGATTCGTCAAGTGTGATTGGCCAGTCTCAGGCATAAGGTTTTACGTCCTTTTCAACCTTTTGTTCCTTTTTGCGCATAAGTGTCCATGTTGCCACTAAAACTTCAAATACCTTAAACTTAAGAGTTTTCATAAGAAATTGAGACAAAATAAGCATTGGTGGAAACTATTTCAATTGAAATAAAGCCTTGAATGAGTCCGATTGGTGGACTCATCATAAAACAACCCTCTGCTTTTAAAAATCCCAATTTTCTTTATCATGTCTTCAAACATTCTAAAGCTTCGTATGTTATCAACCAAGCACCTCATTCTTGTTCTGATCATCTAAGAATATTCCTTATAAATCATGGTTTTACCTGTAACTCTTTTTATTAAAAGATACTCCTACGAGAACCTTATTATTCAAGTTTATGTTGATGATATTATCATTGGAAGTCCTCATATCTCTCGTTGTGAAGAATTTTCTATCCTTATGCAAAGTGAATTTAAAATGAGTATGATGGGCGAAATAATTTTTTTTATCAGACTACAAATAAAGCGATCTCCGAAAGGTACGTTCCTCTGTCAGAGCAAGTATTGCAAAAAATTCATTCAAAAGTTTGGCATGCAAAACTAAAAGTCATTGGGTACTCCAATGAGTTCCACGTGTCCTCTTGACGAAGATGACAAAGTTAAGATGGTTGACGAAACTAAGTATAGAGGTATCTTTCAATTTTTACTCTATCTCACTTACAGTCGACCAGATATAATCTTTAGTGTGTGAAAATGTTCTTAGTTTCAATAAGCCCCTAAAGAATCTCTTTTAGTGGTAGTAAAGTTAATTATTTGTTATTTAGTTTGAACATCATCCAGTAATTTTTTGTATCCAAAATAAAAAAAATTCTTGAAGGATTTTCTGAACTTGACTTTTCAGGTTATAAAGACAACAGAAAAGTACTAGTGGTATAAGTGAAATTATGTGGAAATCATTAATATCCCGGAATAAGCAAAAAGCAGTGCTTTGTATCTCTTTTGACTACTGAGGCTGATTGTATTGTAATTGGTCAATGTTGTGCTCAAATTCTTTTGATGGTTCATCAATTAAGTAATCATTATTTCTCTTTTAAACCATTCAATATTATGTGTGATAATTCTAGTGTCATTTGTTTGTCGAAAAAAATTGTGCATCATTCTCTAGCTAAGCATATTTACATCAAACATCAATTTTTCGAGATCATAATTTAAATGGTGGTATTGAAATTTAATTTATTAGCATTGATTTTTAATTAGCTGATATATTTACAACACCTCTCTAAGAGGAAAAATTTGGTTCTCTTCGGAAAGCTTTATATATCAGTGAGAATCTTTTACTTTGTAAACATTATTGTGTGACTGTTTACTATTTTATGTATATTTCTTCCACCTCGTATATTGTGTTTTCCTTCTAACCAATTATTTCCTTTTGTATTAGCGTATTATTTACATCGTCTGCATGTACTTGTTTTTAATCCATCTATTTCGTTCTCCCTTTATGTCTTTTCATGTCTCTTCCTCTTCCCCTTTCCTTCTTATTACATCTCTTCTTCTTGACTCTTTTCTTCCTCACATTCTTATTCTGTTTCTCTTGCTCTAAAATGACAAAGAATTCTCCAGCCACTCTCACGATAACTTGCAACAGAGGCAAAGGAAAGGTGACCCTCTCCATTTTTGTCGACTCCGATTTGATGATCTTTTCCTCTTCCTCCCAAGGTAAACTCCCTGATGAATCCTTATATTGTTGATCTTCCATAAAAAGTTACAAATTTTATTTTGATAGTTTCCTTGATTAGAAGGTAGACTTTTGGAACTAGTCTCATGAATCTCTTTTCCACTCCTTGAAAGACAAAAGCCTTGTGCATAGAAGGGTTATTGATGTTGATCTTGTTTCTTCCCTTGATTTCGACATCAAAAATTTGTTCGAGTTTTAGGTTTGAGGAAAAAATCCCTCACTTGGCTGTTTTGAGTTAATCTTCGTTTCACTAAGACAAGCAAAATTAAGTCTTTAGTGTTGGGTAAGCTCATTTTTCTTCATTGCAAAAAGTTCTATTCTATGTTTGAGATCTCATTCATTGGGATTATGGCCTCTCAAAAGAACTCTTAGCCCTTTGACTTTGTTGTGGCTTTTTACCAAGCAAAGCTTGAAATTGTTCTTGAACCCTATCCGCCTATATCTTCCAAGCTAGGACCTAAGAATCTCCTTTCGAGATACGGGTGCTTGCTCATATTGGTTCTACCACCCTCCTTCCTAGAGCTGGTTCTCATTCTATGCTTATTCAGCGTGATACTCTGTTTGCGTACTGTTTGGTTCTGGAGTTAGAGTTTATTTATCTTCCTTTATTATATCCGCTATGACGTGTTTCATATCAGATCCTTCTGATCTTCCATTTGGCATGCTTATCACTCACATCTCTGAGTCACACTTCATGTTCCTAGAAGACTTCTCTCTTGTTCTAATTAAACAGAGGTACAACTCCTCTGCTTTTCGTAGCATGGGTTTTACTCATTTCGTCTACTCCTGGGGCCTCAACAGTGATTCGGACGACGTGGTTGCTACCCCTGTCAAATATAAAGACTACTTCTCCACATATGTGTCGACTACTAAACTCAATATCACCTGGGAAAATCTTATTGAGATGCACAACAATTTGGATATTTTGGACATCACAACCGCTCGAGTTCCTGATCTCATTACCAAGCTTTCTGCTATGAGTGAGAAAGTAGACTCTTTGAAGGATCTCCTATTGTCAGCCCATTTCAAAATGGACAGTGTGAAGAATGTCATAAAGGAAACATGTGTTGATGTTGCTAGTAATCATCTCAAGTTGTATTAAATAGTTAAAGGAGCCATCAAGATTGCTGCAAAAGATCAAAATGGATCTAAACCCATCTCCACCTCGCTTTACTCCAGATCTTAAGAGGTAGCGATGGCTATTTTCAACACCTTGAAGTATTACATACGTCCTCGTTGATTTTACATATGTTTCTATTTTAAACTTCTTTTTTTTGCGCCAATTTTTTTGCTTAAAACTTTTGATATTGTTTAAGTGTTTGTGGAATTCTTATGCTTTCCTTTTAGATAATGCCAAAGGGCGATATTTTGTTATCTATTATGCTATTAATTTTTATGATGCTTATGGTTAAATTGTGATTTTCTCTATTTGTGTGTCTCTATTGAGACAATTTGTTGCATTATCTGCATAGCATAGAAAATATTTTGCATAGTTTAAGGGGGAGCTAGTTGAAAAACCAGCTCTACCGGTTAACTACCTTTTATCACACTCAGGGGGAGAAAATCAACTACCAGCTATACAAGTCGATTATAAGGGAAGTAAATCTACAATGTGTTGTCATCATCAAAAAGGGGGAGATTGTTCGAGCAAAATTTCAATGATGATCAAGTTATATCATTGAAGGACAAGCGTGTCATCAAAAATAAAAAGAAACAATCATTGGTCTCTATGATACAGTGAATGATTAATGAACCAAACATCCTGATTGATGAATATCAATCAACGATCCAAATAAAGATTCCCTAAATCAAGGATCACAAAAGGAAGATTAATCATGGAAGTTGACTAAATCATAGAGCGCAGATGAGCTAATAAAAGAAAGTTAAATATCTCGAAAGACAATAATGAAGAATCAACTCAACAACTATTTTACACCCAACACCCAAAGGAATGGAACAAATCAAATGGCTACTTCAACCAACCAATCGAGGAAACTACATGAATTGAGACTGGAAGTCAATCTTGTGACTTATTCTTGGAAAATAAGAAGTCGTTACCTTCTTTTCCAAAGATAAAAAACTCTTGAGTTAAGTCTGAATCATATCACATTCTCTACTCATCTTTCATCCAGCATTGTATTATCTAGTTCTTTTGTGTAAACAAAAAAAGAGATGAGATAAAATATTGTTGGTGAGGATTTTTATGTTTAAAAAAAAAGAAAACGAGTGAAACAAACAATACATATACACTGTTTATGCTCATCTATGTACTCACACCAAAAAATTCAAACAAGCTTGATGAGAATACCCCTGCAACTAAAGGGTATTGGACGCAAGATCCACAATCGATCCCAACTATTATATGAAACATCCTATGTCAAGTTTGCTTTTCTACATTTGATTACTTTCCTATGTTCAGCAGTCGACTAAAGAACACTTAAAGTCGACTACTCGTAAGAAAAAAACACACTTCACCCCCACTTGCACTTTCAATATGAACTATTCTTCGTCGAAAACATTATAATATTAAGAAATAGTAAAACAATAAAACAAAAGAGCAATGCTTATATAGTAATAACTATTACAAAGAAAACTTTCTAACAATCTAAATCATATAATTAAATTTGATAAATAAAGTCATTCATTTGTCTTGTATTACAAAAAAAACAATTCTTCACACTGCTCTAACTCTTGATAAGCTTAATAATGATGGAAAAAAATTTACAGAAGCATATATATACATCACAAGAGAAATTGTTAACAAAAATAAAATAATTTAGACTACAATAAAAAATAATTTATACAAACTTCAACAAGCGTTATTACGAGTCATATAAACTTTTCTTTTCAGAAAATACTAAAATATTAAGAAAGAGTAAATTAGTAAAACAAAAGGGAAATTTTTATATGATAATAATTATTTTGAAGAAAATTTCCAAACAATCTAAATCACATAAGCAACATTTATAAATAAAATCATACTTTTGTCTTGAGCAACAAAAAAAATCGTAAGAATTCTCTACTCTTGAGAATTTTAATAATTTTGAAAAAGATATTCAAAAACATATTGTAAGAGTTAATATTTTATTGAGTTTAAATCCACAAATTAATTTGGATTATATTAAATTAAAAAAAATTGTGGAGATTATGTGGCAATCCAAGTCAACATAAATAAGCCACGAAAGTCTTGCCACTTGTTAAGGTTATGTGGCAATCCAAGCCAAATTAAATAAGACACTAAAATCATGACACATGTTAAGGTTACGTGGCAATCCAAGTCAAATTAAATGTTACACTAAAATCATGTGACATGTTAGGGTTATGTTGAAATCCAAGTCAGATTAAATAAGCAACTAACATCATGTCACCAGTAAAGGTTATGTGGCAATCCATGTCAAATCAAATGAGCCACTAGAATAATGACATGTGTATGTGTGACATGTTCAGACCAATAAGATCAAAGCTTCTCTATAGAGCAATGTGATTGGTCATTAAATCACACCAGTAGATCACTCCCTTGATATTAAAAATAGGGGTCCTCATTATTCATAGAGGGAGGTTTTTATAAGAACAAGAAGCAAGAAGAGAGCTTAAGGATCAAGAGCTACATATAGTCTACAAGCTACAAGTTCAAGCAATCAAGTCCAAAGTTAAAGATTCAAGATTAAGGTAATTGTTCATGCTAATTATTCATCATAACTATACAAGTGTTCGTGACGAATAATTCACACTCAAGTTCAAGATTCAAGATCAAGATATTCAAGCCCTTGACTCAAAATCAAATTCAAGTCCTACATATATCATATTATATTGAAGAATCAAAGGATTATCATATAGATTGTAACACGTATTTTGTTTTGAAATCAAATACTACATTTTTTTTCTATTTTCCTGTATTGAATATTTATTTTTCTCGTTGTTCGTTACACATATATCTACATCATAAGAGAAACTTTTAAATAAACAAATGAATTTAGACTAATTCGTTAACTTCATATATTAGAACATGGCATGCTACTTATATACTGAGAAAAAATAGTTATTATATTATCTTAATTATTTTTCTTAAGCATAATTGTTTTCCTTAAGCACTCGAGGTTAAGAAATATAACTTTTAGGATAGAACATTTTTACTTAATCCGAATAATGGTACGTCATATTCTGCAAAACATCAAACTCAATCAACGACAATAAATAACACAATTTTTTAAAAATGCAATAAGAAGAGGAGTACATGATTATACAAATTTGTGGTTAAAAATGAGAGAGAACCCCTCTAAATATAGCAAAAAAAGGTTATTATCAACAAGTATTTTGTGTCCTATTTGAAAAGTTATGTACATCTTATTGAAAAGTCACAATTATTTGGAAAAGTCACAACTCATATAAAAATCACAACCCTTTAAGAAAAGTTACAACTTATCAAAAAAGTCATAACTTAAGTTAGGAATATTATAGTAATCTAACATTCAATTTAGGAGTTCATGTTTTTATGAAATTAATACGTAAAATTTAATGTTTTTTTAATTGTATTTTCACTACCTTCAATTTCTTCATTTTGTTCAAGAATTAGATTGAAATTTTCTCGTCACATTCACTTGAATTTTTCCTCAAATGCTGAGGTTAGAACAACTATCTCTCTTTTTTTTTTCTAAGTTGGTTTTAGTTGTATTCGTGCTCTAGGTATCAACATTGATTGTCTGTGTGCCATTATTGGAGGGAAATAATTGTCATGCATTTCTATCATTGGACAAACCCTTGATGATATTCTTACTGTACCATAAAAACCAAAAACATTCCACTACTGAGTTATCAATCTGCAAGAATATAAATTGGTACCTTTGCCTTGTCCAAACTAGAGAAGGAGAATACGACTTCAGCATCAAGCCATACTTTGCAAGGTATATCTTGAATCAAGCCTATAACCACACAACTCTTAGATTCTTACTAGGGTCATAGAGTAATTTAGAGGCATAGAACATTCCCTAATCAAGTCTCACTCTTTTCGAACCATCAGCCAAATTAACATTTGAAACATACTTATCTTCTGTTGTATCATATGCACCAATTGTATATATACTAATGAGCATTAGTAAAAGGGAAACTATACTTGAGAACATGTTTATTAATTTCCACATTGTGTGATGATGAAGTGCCTAAGATATTGTTAATTTGGAATGCACCAGGAAAAAATTGGGCATTAAAAACATTAGTAATAGATGAATAAGTGGGTGTTTTGCATTTATATAGATGATAAAATTTTTTGTTCTATACAATAATAAATATTGTCGATCCTTTTTTCTTTGTAACACTATCTATCACTATTATCTCATTCCAATCAAAATTTTTGATGGGCACATATTATCATCGCAACATTGTCATTATATATATATATTTATAGAAAATCAACCTTTACTTCATTAAAATCTACCCTAAGAGTGGAACCATTTTTTCTCTCTCCCCTCATATCCCACTAGTTTAGACTTCATTTGGGAAAGAATATTCCCGGGGGGGGGGGGAGGTAATATTGTAACCCCTTGGAAACAAAACATAGAAAATACAATAGGAAAACTACCTGAACTAGTGATCCATTGTAGAGTTCACGGATAGTGATAGGGTCCATGATCATTTAACCTACCTGTGGACTCAGCCCGTTCCCAGCAAAGGGGACCACAAGAGTCTTAACGGTCCATGGACAAACTTATGGACCATACAGGCACTCGTGGTGATAAGGAAGAGACCACTTGACCGAAACTTCAAACCATGCCACGTTCCAAACAACAGTCCATTGGGGCACCCATGAAAGCCTCCGAAAAAAAACCGTGGAAATCGTGTAAGTATAAACCCACGAACAAACCCACAGACCGTTACTCAAGCCACGATTTTTGTCCCTAATCCACAGATTGAGGCCTTAGAAATAAATTCTCTGGATCCAAGATGACGACTTACACTATGAACCATTATTCAGTCAATTGTTAGCTTCTGTAGACTTTTAACTCAAGTTTCTATTGTCTTTTACTTATGTGTTGAACCCCTAAACTGCCGTTTAGTTTTTGTCACTTTTAGACTAGTAAACTATTTAGAACCTATCCTAATCTATCATTCACACAAATAAGGTGAAACTTAGAGGTAATAAGACGAAAAAGTCGAGTAGTCGTAGTTCAAGAATTCATCAAGTTGTCTTTAATTCCAACCCCAAAATCATATGATTTCTTCATGGAATATATCGCTGGTATTTGGATTTTAACTAGTCGTTTTTTTACCCATTAGGTCACTATAATTGAGTCATATTTTCCATTCTTTATAAAGTGTTAGACCTAGAGTTTCTATAACTTTTGAATTTATATTGTAATTCAGTTGTTAGACTAATCCAAATCAAATTATCTGATTTTCATGAGATTGTTGCTTAGTAATCACATAAACTCATAACCCAATTTATGTAGTTCATTTAGTTCATTAATTACATTAGCTACGACAAATAATTTTATATACATGCCTTAGATTATGAATGTTTCATTATCAATACATTAATGATCCATTTATACTAAGCATTTTAGTATTTTCAGATATATAGTATTTAGAAAATTCACTAATAATATCGCTTACATACATAATCACTAAGGAGTAGGCTTATATCGAGTTGGAATTTTCTCATTCACTGTAATAGCCCCAGGACTGAGTCCCCTCACAGGTTTACAAATCCCCTATGTAGGACTCAATTTTGTGAATACGCCAGTCATGCCTCTACACCTTTAGCTTGGTATATTGGTTCTTTTCAATAGGGAGTATATATTGGACTCGACATTTAGAATATGTGGTTTTATGTCGCTTATTAATAGCTCCAACAGTGAGATTCTAGTGTAGTGTCAATATTATCAATTACAATTCAACATTTAGTTTCAACATTATATTTACTTGGTCATTACATTCAGTTAGTTCATGTTCAGTATTTCATATATTGTATCATGATAATCTTATGTCATTTCTTAGTTATATGTTTCATTCAATTATGTACATTGTTTAGCTTTACTGTATCTTGGATGCTTGTGATACATCTTTTCGTGATGTAGGCTAAGGTCCATAATATCGACATCACGCATATATCGGTTCCTACTATCTATTTCAGTAGCATTAGTGGTGAGTTATCATATTTAGAGGATGATTATCTTTTCTACATTTAGTATTTAATTTCAGTTTTTGCTAGATCTAGTTGGGTTATGTCCTAGCATTTCTAGTATGTGAAAGGATTTATTTCATACATAGCTAGTTTCATCTTTTGCTTTGGAGTTTAACATTTCAGTTGTTATTAAACTCACATATTATTTAATCAGTTAATTTTAAGTATTCTCCATAATTTCATTTGATGATACATTTATAGCTTTCGCAAAATATGACTATTATGTTGAACATCATTGAGTATTCTTTTGATATGCCAGTAGGCTTAACTTGGGATCACTCGTGATCGTGGTCCCGTGCCCGTGTGCCTGAGGTAGCCTTGAGGAATGAAAAACTTTTTTTAAAGCACTAGGTTTAACAGTCCTAGGATGTCTGAGAAGTCACATCCAATAGAGTTGTTTTCATGCGTGTGAAGTGATGTACGTGTAAAGACAGGGAGGCTACCAATTATTTTAGGAAAATTCTCTTTCTTGATATTCTTATGATGTTTATGGTGTGATCTCTTTCGAATCCAGCATTGTGCGCTTTCTGATCATGACTCCTCATTGAGAACACAGGAGGAATTTGAATGCACACAACATTAACATAGCTCATCCTATCTTTCGAATGTTGAGTTTCAGAATATTATTGAGCCTATGGCTTAGAGTGTGACCAACCATAACAACCAGCTATTCCAGTACCTACAAATGTTAGTGGTGGATTAGTGGAAGCCAGGTTCATAATTTTTTTAGGATGAATCCTTCTTTGTTTTTAGGGTCAGGGATTGTTGAGGATTCCCAAAACATCATAGATGAGGTCAAGAAGATCATTGGATTGAATCATATGATTACAAATGATAAGATGGAGTTACTATATTACCAACTTAAGGATATAACTTACATTGAGTTTACTCAATGGAAAGAAAACAGGTTTATAGATGTAGCTTATATACTTGTGATTTGATTAAGTATGACTTTTTCTAGACATGTTCTTAATAGTTGAGTTGAGGGAGGAAACAACTCAGGAGTTGATGAATTTGAGGCAAGATAGCATGTCTGTCCAAGAGTAAGGAATAAAGTTCATCCAACTCTCTAAGCATGCTCTTCACATGGTTCCCTATTCTAGGGTTCAAATGTACAAGTTTATTGCATGGGGTATCCTACTAAGTGAAAACAGAGTGTATGAACGCTATGTTGCTGGAAATATAAACATCTTTATGCTAATGAGTCATGCTCCGCATGTTGATAGGGATAAGCTTAGGGACCATGTTATGGTTTAAAAAGTCTAGGACACACAACTATGAGTATTTTCAACCGAAGTCTTCAGCTCTGCACCGTAATCTTCTAATGTTCTATCATACAGCTTTTGACATGATAAAAAAGGTACGACATTAAGATTCAAGGCTTACAGGAGTATTTCAGGCAACAAAACCTACCGAACTTCTCATAAGTGTGGTCAGAACCATCCAGGCGAGTGTCTTGCAGGAAAGAAAGGATGTTTTGGATGTGGTTAGACTAGTCACAAGGTGAGAGATTGTCGTTCTTCTAAATAGGGTCAAGGAGTAAATAATGCTAGGAGTCATTCTACATCTTCAACACCACTAGCACATCGGCTGGTTCATCAGGGTAACTCATCTCGTACAAGTGACAATCACCACAAAAATAGGTTTTATTTTCTCCAGGCACACTAGGATCAGGAAGATTCTCCTGAAGAGGTCACTAGTATGTTTTGAGTATTCAGCATAGATGTTTATGCTTTGTCAGATCCTGGGGCTACTATTTCCTTTGTAACTCAATATATAGAAGCCATCTTAAATGTTAGTCAAGAAACTCTCTCAGAACCCTTGTTAATCTCTACCCCATCAGGTGACGCAGTTACCTCTGGAGGGCATAGAGAAATTGCCATATCACTATCTCTTAGAAGGTCAACTCAGAAAATCTTGTGCAGTTAGAAATGGTTGATATCATTCTAGGCATGAATTAAGTATATTCCTACTATGCCTCAGTCGATTCTAGAACTAGGATCATTCATTTTTAAGTTTCGAGATGATCAAATCTTTTATTGGAAGGGTAGTTGCTTGATATCTACGGGCTTATTCATTTCTTACCTTAAGGCATGAAAGATGATTTCTAAGGGGTATATATATCATCGTGTTTGGGTTAAGGTTTAAAGTTCAAAAATCCTAACTCTTGAGTGGTAACAAACCCAAAAAATGAATATGCTACGTAATGCTTAATGTGTCTAGAATACCTACGATTACACCGTGTTCACACGTATTGATGCGCGTAGAACCACACCTCTTAACCCTTTCTATAGCAAAGAAAACTAGCTTTGGGAGTTAGTTGATCAAGAAAAGGTTGGGTCCAACCATGTAGGGCTCTCGAATAGAGTGATTTACTCGGAGGAGTCTTTACCAGATTTAAAAAGAGGAAATCTTAGGTTTGGAGGGTCTAGGGGTAAAATGATATTTCGCTAGGCTAAAAGTAATATTGTAATTAACGTTAATATAAAATTAATTAATTAATTAAAAAGGTAGAGGGGAAATTCGGGGAGAGAGAGCTGAAATTGAGCTCTTGAAGTGAAGTCTTGCTTCACCCGGTCCGAACCTAGGTGGAAGCAATGAATTAATGTGATTTTTATTTAATATATTGAATTAATATAATTAATTAATAATTATTATTCATTAACTGATTTAAAATAAAAGGAAATCAGCTTTTTAATAAATATATAAGAACCTTATTTGACTAAATCGTAAACAAGACTCCTAATCCTAAAAATACTCTTCTCTCCCATGCTCTCTCTCACGTCTCTATCACTAATACTCACGATTCTCTCTGGCAAATAACTTCACAAAAACAGTTGGTAAACAAAAGTTCTTCACACTTGAAGAACTCACAACGAAAATAAAAGAAAACAAACGAAATCAATCACGTAGGCAAAGAGAAGTTTGCCCGTCGAGTTAGTGTTGCCTTTGAGGGGATTTGGACGTGATTTTTGGAGAAGATTTTTGGAAGAAATTTGAGGCTTCAAGGTATGGTTTTTCTACTCTTGTTTCCTTTCCTAAGAGACCCTTAAAGCTTAGATGAATGTACTCAAAAACTAGGGTTGTTCCCGTTCTTGTCGAACTCCTTGTCCCTAGTATCCATTTGATCTCAATGTGAAATACGTTAGAGATCATGTTGGTGGTATGTTTGATGGTAGTTTAAGCATGAATATTTTGATTTTCATGAAAATGTGTTCTTGATTATGTGTTTGGAATTGTAAGCATGTGAAGTTATGTGACCGAAAGTATGTGAAAAATCAAATGTTTTTATGGTTGAATTTTATGTGCGAATGTTTGTATAAATCATGAGGTCTCAAAGTGGTGTAATGTTTCTGGATGAAATGGTAATTATTGGCTGAATATAATCATAAAAATATTACACTTAAAGATGCACCATATGTTCCACAAAATGCCTTAAGAATTAACATATGAATGATGATAAAAAAAAGCTGAAAATAGTGAACAAATTTCCAGCATTTGGTAGGTTAGGTTCGTCCAAACAAAATGGTACAAAATGCAAATAAAAATGAATATAAAATAAATTAGATCACTAAGGATTGAACCAATACATCATTACATGAAATCTACAAAAAAATAAAGAAAAGATTAAGAAAAAAATTGATTGGAAGAGACTAAATTTCCAGCCTGCTGGAAATTGTATTCTCGACCAACTTTTAAGAAAATGAGCTTCATTTAAAATTTTTTAAAAATGAGTGGTCATTGAGGATTGAAACGATGACTTCACTTAATGAAAAATTCATAAAAATTTCATGAGAAAAATGCAAGGAAAAATAGAATTGTTAAGAGAGGATTGAACCCACAACCTCTTGAATGGATGAGATAGTTAGAAGAAAAATAAAGGAGAAAATAAATGTGGATAGTTAGGATTCAACTCACAACCTCTTGGATAGGTGAGAAAGTTAAGAGATAAAATAAAATAAAAAATAATGAGCTTGCGGGGGATTGAACCCACAACCTCCTTGACTTAAATGAAAAAGGAGAGGAGAAAACAAAAGAAATATTATGGGGTTGATGAGGATCGAACTAGGGTCGCCCAAATCTGAAAAATGAGATTATAATGTTTAAAATAAGATTAAGTGTTGTCCAAGTGATTCGAAATCAGGTTCCCTTTCCCAATCCCGTATTGACACATAAGTCATACGTAAGTAAAAATTTAATGCATGCTTCCTCTAAAGATTGAAATCAATATCTTGGCATATCTACAAGATGCATAAGTCTTATACCACACAATCTTGGGTAAATATGAATCACAACAAACTATGAATGAATCCCCATGGCTTGTATGTATACACTCATAACTTTAGCATACGTTTAAAAGTCAATGAACCTAAGATGTATGTAATGAAATGATGAAACGCTAGAAGGGTTAAGTACGAGTGTAAAATAAACTAAATGGCCAAGTGCATTGGACTATGTTAAATGAACAATGAAATGATGAAATGAACAATGAAATGATGAAATAAGAGTGTGAAACACACCAAATGGCAAAGTACATTGACATATAATAATATGAACTTTCACATAAAAGGGGGCAAGTAACTATGAAGAGCAAATGTGCTAATGATAATGAATGTGGTGACAACATTATATGAGTCTAATATAAAAGATTAGAGCAATCTCAAATGAACCTAAATGAATGTTACAAAAACGTACTCACCTATGAGAGTGTAAAGTTAATGAAGAGACCCATCACTATGAACACTATAATGAAAGTATTGAGATTAGCACACTTAATACTAATAATGAGATGAGAAATTATCTATTGAGCTATAATTTCCTCATACTAAAAGCCAGCTTCCATGGTGTGTGAGTTGAATGTAATGGAACATTATACTAAGCATCGATAGACTAGCTATGAGGGGTGATATCTTCTTTTGGGAAGGGCGGAGGTTCACATAAATCTCATAAGATGAGAGTGTCCGACATGCCGGGTAGGTCTCCTTATATCTCCTAGTCTTCGAATCTATACTTCTAATATAAGGATCTAGCAGAATTTAATTCCCTTGTAGGCTAGAATGTTTTGGTTAACTTTGGCCGGTGATTCCATCTCTTTTCGATGTGGGGGTTCATGACACTGGATTTCATGATTCTCACATGATCTATGTCGGTTAAAGTTAAAGTTACCAATGAATGAAGAAGGTCAGCTTCAAATGATGTACATAATAAAGTGAATAAACTTAAGGTGTTATGATAGGATAATAAAAAAATGAGTTAGATTCAAATAATGACATTAGGCCATTCTTGGTCATTGCACAATGAACTCGATGAAGGTCTTAAACTACATCCTTGGTATAACTTGTATTTACACAGGCCCATGAGTGAATTAAAATGGAGTACGTATGAATGAATGAAGCAGACTTTGTGTTTACTAAAGCAGAATCCCTAGTTGAGGTCCCATATGTTGAACCCTCATTTCTAGAAAATCTTAATGTTAAGTCCATGATTCCAAGGTATCATGGCATATGAATGAATAATATGAAAGATGTTATGTTCTATATGCAATATGATATGTGCTAAGTGTAAGATGTTATCTGTTGTGTGCAATATGATAAGTATGATGATGCATGTTATTCTCATTGCATAACATTTCTAATCAAAATTTGCAAAACTCAATGACTTTCCAAATACAATTTTGGAAAGCTCACTTACTTTCCAAATCCCAATTTGGCAAGTCCATTGACTTGACTTTCCATAATCATGTTTTTAGGAAAGAGCTATTCTTACTCATGAATATCCTTAGTGTGTGCACCCATACTTCGTAAAATTGTGTCCTAATCCCATTAAACTCTTTATTTTTAGGTGAAGGCACAGTTGGACGCTAGTGGTTATAGGTTGACGTTGCAGCTATCCTTACGTGGAGCTTTCATCTGGACTTGGTAGGCCCTTATTCTTTTGAGGATGTCTACTGTTATAATCTAACTTAGATGTAGGCTATAGGTAGTGGAGCATGTTCCACTAGTGTTTCATTCCACTTTCATTTAATACTTTGTATTTATATCGTTTTGGCAAAAATACGTTTAAGTCAATTATGAACTATTTCATTCATTTTATTACAACAATATTAGATGGTTAATTTGTGAGTGTTAAGTTTAAAATGTTTATCATGATGGAAGAAGACAAAATGTTCAAATTTTCTGCTAAAAATTAACCTAGATGAAGTAAAAATGACGTATGTAGGGTTGTCTACGACCTCTGAGAGGTCAACGACGCTGGTATTGTCCGGTGTCTAGATTTTGGGTGAGAAAAAGTTTGTATCAGAGCGCTAAGTCAAATTTTGAGGATAATAATTTCACATCAACCACATCGAGTAGTTTCTAAGTCATGGTGGTGAAGTACACCACTATCCTGGATTAGAGACTACGTGATGCGTAGGAAATATTTCCCTTATTCTATTCTTATCGTGCATTCTCTAATGTCGGATTTCTCGGTGTTAAGAGCGCATCTAATAACAGCTCTTGAAGTTTCAAAAAGATGAATACAAGAAGAAAAGCAAGCGGAGACAATTGATGAGTATCTGCTGGGGTAATTCAGGCTCCTTCCCAGGCTTCAACTATTAGAATAGAGATTCCTGTAAGCTCAACTTGGTTGACAGATGGAGAAGTAAGGACAACTTTGGTACATATGGCCCAAGCTAGCACTTTACAAGCTCATGCTATTGGGTTTGATTGATGTGGAGAAGTCTGAGTTGGCATCCTAGCAGCTAAAGGATGTAGCTCAATCCTTGTATTAGGTGTGGCAGGATAGCAGAGTCGTAGGAGGGGGTCCTATTAGTTGGGATCATTTCAAGATGGCTTTACTAGGGCAGTTCTTTCCCAAATAAATGACGAAGGCTATGTTTGAAAAATTTATCAACCTTAAGCTGCGCTTACTCCCTGAGGCTCGTAAGACTTTATAGCCCAGGAGAGGCCACCTTGTCGGAAGTGTGGCATACTTCATGGTGGAGAATGTATGATCGAATATAACGCTTGTCACAATTTTGGCAAACCGAGTCACATGATTAAAAATTGTCCAAATAAGAGAAGTCAAGAACAAGGGAAGTAGAGAGTTCAACCTAATAGTCCAAGTGAAGAGGCTTTAAGGAGGAAATGATTCTTCGCACTCAAGTATAGGGGTGCAGGGGATGGCACCTCTGGTGAAGTCTCGGGTGCGTATCCTTAATTAGTCTTTCATGTAATTGACGGTGTATGGTTTATGCACAAATATGATGTTAATATGTTTGAGTCATCATGTTGGTTGCTGATTTGTATGACTTACATGTTTAATTATGTTGTATACTTTGATGAGACTAGTTTAGGAAATATTTCTTTAGTCCATTAATGTTAATCTACTTGGAGGTTTCAAGGATGTGCACCATCATGTTAATATGTGAATCAGATATTCACCAATGGGGAGTATTGAATTACCTATGTAGGCCTACATTCTATAGATGACTTAGTTATAGTTAGTCAAGAGTAGTGTCATTCGGGGACGAATGTTCCTAAGCAGGGGTGGGGGGATAATGTAACAACCCTAAAAAATGAATATGCTAAGTAATGCATAATGTGTATCAAATGCCTACGGTTAGACAAGGTTCACACGGATTGATGCGCGTAGAACTAGAGCTCTGAACCCTTGCTACATTCAAGCCAACTAACTTGTGGAGTTATTTGATCTAGAAAAGGTTGGGTTCAACCATGTAGGGCTCTCTAATACGAAGATTTACTCGACTGAGTCTTTACCGAACTTAAAAACAAGAAATCTTAGGTTTGGAGGGTGTAGGGGTAAAATGGTAATTCTCCAGGCTAAGGGTAATATTTTTATTACCCTAAATACCTAATTAATTATTAAATTAATAATATGGAGGGGTAATTTGGGGAGAGAGAGACGAAATTGAGCTCTTGAAGAGAAGTCTTACTTCACCCGGGTTGGAACCTAGGTGGAAGCAATGATTTAATGTGATTTTTATTTAAGATATTGAATTAATATTATTAATTAGTAATTATTATCCATTAGCTGATTTTAAATAAAAGGAAATCAGATTTTTAATAATTAAATAAAACCTTATTTGACTAAATCCTAAACTAGACTCCTAATCCTAAGAAAACTCTTCTCTCTCATGCTCATCTCTCTCTCACGTCTCTATCACTCTCACTCACGATTTCTGCCAAAGAAATTCAAACAATAGTAGGTAAACCAAAGTTCTTCACACTTTAAGAACTCACAATGAAAATATAAGAAAAAAACAAAATCAATTACGTAGGCAAAGAGAAGTTTGTCCGTCGAGTTGGTGTTGACTTTGAGGGGATTTGGACATTATCGTTGGAAAAGATTTTAGCATCAAGTCGAGGTTTGAACTTCATAAAAGGTATGGGTTTTCTTACTCTTGGTCCATTTCCCAAGAAACCCTTAAAGTTCAGATGAATCTACTCGAAAACTTGGGTTGTTCCCGTTCTTGTCGAACTCCTTTTCCCTAGTATCTGTATGATCTCAATGTGAAATAGGTTAGAGATCATGTTGTTGGTATGTTTTCTGGTAGTTTATGTATGAAGTTTGATTTTCGTGATAATGTGTTCTTTATTATGTGTTTAAAATTGTAAGCATATGTCAACCGAAAGTATGTGAAAAATCATGTTTTAATGGTTGAATTTTATGTGCGAATGTTGGTGTAAATCATGAGGTGTAAAATTTGTGTAATGTTTCAGGATGAAATGGTAATTCTTGACTGAATATAATCATAAAAATATTACACTTAAAGATGCAACAAATGTTCCACGAAATGCCTTAAGAATTAACGTATGAATGATGATTAAAAGAAATTGAAAATAGTAAGCAAATATCAAGCATTTTGTATGTTGGATTCGGCCAAAAAAGATCGTAAAAAATGCAATGAAAATGAATTAAAAATAAGTTATATCACTAGGGATTGAACCCTAGACATCATTAGATGAAAGCTACAAAAAAATTAACAAAAGATTAAGAAAAAAATGGCTTGGAAGAGACGAAATTTCCAGCCTTCTAGAAATTGTAGTCTCGGCCAACTATTAAAAAAATGAGCTTCGTTTAAATTTTTTTTAAAATGAAATGTCATTGGGGATTGAAAACGTGACCTCACTAAATCAAAATTTCATAAAAATTTCGTGAGAAAAATGAAAGGAAAAAAAATGTGGTGAGTGAGTATTGAACCCACAACCTCTTGAATGGATGAGAGAGTGAGGAGAAAAATAAAGGAGAAAATAAATGTGGAGAGTGGGGGTTGAACTCACAACCTCTTTGTTAGGTGAGAAAGTTAAGAGATAAAATAAAAGAAAAATAATGAGCTTGTGGGGGATTGAATCCACAACCTCATTGACTTAAACGAAAAAAGAGCGGAGAAAAAGAAAGGAAATATTATGGGGTTGATGTGGATCAAACTACGGTCCCCCAATTCTATAAAATGTGAATATAAAGTTTAAAATAAGAATAAGTGTTTACCAACAGATTCGAAATCGGTTTCCCTTGCCCAATCTCACATTGACACATAAATCATACGTAAGTAAATACTTAATGAATTCTGCCTCTAAAGATCGAAATCAATATCACAAAAAGATGCATAAGTCTTGTACCACATAATCTTTGGTGAATATGAATCACTTAGACAAACTATGAATGAAGCCCCATGGCTTGTGTGTATATATTCATAACTCTAGCATACATTTAAAAGTAATTGAACGTAAGATGTATGTAATGAAATGATGAAACCGTAGAAGGGTTAAGTACGTGTGTAAAATACAATAAATGGCCAAGTGCATTGTTATATGATTAAATTAACAATGAAATGATGAAATAAGAGTGTGAAACACCCTAAATGGCAAAGTGCATTGACATATGATAATATGAACATTCACGTAAAATAGGGTGAGTAACAATGTAGAGAAAATGTGATAATGATAATGAATGTGGTGACAACATCATATGAGGCTAATGTAAAAGATGAGAGCAATCTCAAATGAACCTAAGTAAATGTTACCAAAACGTACTCACCTATGAGAGTGTAAAGTTAATGAAGAGATCAGTCTATATGAACACGTTGATGAAAGTATTGAGTCTAACTCACTTAATTCTAACGATGAGATGAAACATCATCTATTGAGCTATGATGTCCTCATATTAAAAGACAACTTCCATGATGTATGAGTTGAATGTAATGGAACATTATAATGAGCACCGATAGACTAGCTATGAGCGGTGATGCCTTCTTTTGGGATGGGCGGAGGTTCACATAACTCTCATGAGATTAGATTATCCAGGATGCCGGGTATTGGTCTCCTTATATCTCCTAGTCTTCTAACCTATACTGCCAATATAAGGATCTGGCAGGGTTCAATTCCCATGTACGCTTAGCATGTTTTGGGTCACTTTGGCAGCTAATTCCATGTGGATTTTCATGACAATGGATTTCATGATGCTCACATGATCTATGTTGGTTAAAGTTAAAGTTTCCAATGAATGAAGGAGGCCAGCCTCAAATGATGCACATAATGAAATGAATTATACATAATGTGTTAGGATAGGATAATCAAAAGGTGAGTTAGATTCAAATAATGACATGAGGTAATTCTTGGTCATTGCATAATGAACCTTATGAAAGTCTTAAACTACATCCTAAGTATAGCAGGTGTTTACACTGGCTCGTGAATGAAATGAAATTGAGTACGTACGAATGAACGAAGTAGACTCTGTGTTTGCTAAAGCAGAATCCCTAGTTGATGTCCCATATGTTGAGCCTTCATTTCTGGAAAATCTTAATGTTAAGTAATTATTCCAAGAGCTCATGGCATATGAATGAATGATATGAAAGATGTTATGTTCTCTATGCAATATGATGTGTGCTAAGTGTAAGATGTTATTTACTGTGTGCAATATGATAAGTACGATGATGCATGTTATTCTCATTGCATAACTTTCCTAATGAAAATTTGGAAAGCTCATTGACACTCCTAATCTAATTTTTGAAAGCTCACTGACTTTCCAAATCCCAATTTGGCAAGTCAACTGACTTGACTTTCAATAATTATCTTTTTAGGAAAGAGATATTCTTACTCATGCATGTCATTGGTGTGTTGTTGCATATACCCATACGTTGTACATGTTTGTACTAATCCAATACAACTCTATATTTTTAGGTATAGGCACAGTTTGACGCTAGAGCTTATAGGTGGACGATGCAACTATCCAGACGTGGAGCTTTCATTCGGACTTTGTAGGACCTCATGCTTTTGATGATGTCTACAGTTATTATCTATCTTAATTGTAGGCTTTAGCTAGTGGAGCATGTTCCACTAGTGTTTCTTTCCACTTTCATTTTATACTTTGTATTGGTGCCATTTTGGCAAAAATATGTTTGAGTGAGTTATGAGCCGTTTCTTTAATTTGATTATCACTATATTAGATGGTTAATTTTTTAACTCTTATGATGGTAATTTTAAAATTTTTAGCATGAAGTAAGAAGATAAAAAGTTCAAATGTTCTGCTAAAATTAACCTAGATGAAGTAAGAATGACGTATGTAGGCTTGTTTGCGACCTCTGAGAGGTCAACAACGGCGGTCTCATCTAGGGTCTACATTCCGGTCGTGACATGAGTCAGTTCCAATAGTTAATAAGTTTCTAAAAAGTTTTTCCAAATGATCTTGTTGGAGATCCTCTCCAAAGAAAAATAGACTTTGGAATTGATGTTCTTCGAAATAACAAACTTATATACATTCCTCCTTGCAGAATATCTCCAACTGAGCTTAAGGAATGAAAGAGTAGTGTAAATACCTTCTAGTTAAGGGGGTTATCAGACGTAGTATTTCCCTATAGTATGCACCAGTGTTGTTCATGGTATAAAGGAACATGGTTCTCTCAGTGTGTTTATTGATAATGGACACTTGAACTAATTCACAATCAATAAAAAATATCGTTTTCCCAAGATTGATTAATTGTTTCACCACCTTTAGGCTGTTAGTCATTTCTCAAAGGGAGATCTCAGATTTGGTTATCATTAACTTAGAGTCAGAAGTAGTGACATTCCGAAAAAAACTTATACATCTAGGTATGGTAATTAAGAATTTGTAGTTTTGTCATTTGGACTAACCAATTCACCTGCAAGTTTCATGGATTTGATAAACTGGGTGTTCAAGTAGTACTAAGAATTGTTTGTTGTTATCTTTAGTAATGATATCCTCATTACTCTATGAATGAGAAAGAACATGTGACATTTCAGAGTTGTCCTGAAAACTCTCAAAGATCGCCAGTTATTCGCTAAGTTTAACAAATATGAGGTTTGGTTAAAAATTTTTGTTTTTCGTTGGCATATCGTATTTAGAGAAGAGATCTTAGTCGATTATAAAAAAATAGAACCAGTAAAACGATGGCACAGACGTACTTTTCCTACAGATATTTTAAGTTTCTTGGGTCTAGCAGGTATTATTGGAGGTTCGTGGAAGGATTTGCATCCATAGCTTCTCCATTGACTAATTTAACTCTGAATATGGTTAGGATTTAATGATCAAATGATTGTGAGAAAAGACTTATAGAATTAAACACTAGGTAGACTATAACTTTTATTTTGACTTTATCGGAGGGTTCAAAGTTTATTTGATCTATTTTTATGTATCCAAAGTCGGCTTAGGTTTTCTATTGATGCACCAAGATAAGGCTATAGCTGCTGCTTCTATTTAACTTAAGCTGCATGATAAAAATTATTCAACTCATGTCCTCGAGCTTGAAACAGTGGTATTTGCCATAAATATTTGGAGACATTACTTGCATGGTGTAGACATAGATATGTTTTGAATCCGTAAGAGCCTTCATTATGTGCTCACCCATAAAGTGTTTAATCTTCGCCAGATGCGATAATTTGAGTTTCTCAAGGATTGTGATATGAGTGTGCCTTACCATCCTGTTAAGGGTATGTTTGCGTAATCAATGACAAAACTTCCAATACAAATATTCATGATCGTGCAATAGTATAGTAACTCAATTAAGGCTTGAGGTCGTGTCCCAAGGGAGTGGTTGTGTAAATTAGTACATAAATAGAATTTAATTCTAATTAGTTATAGCTAAAGAAAATAATGATTAAAAACATACTAAATTCTATTGGTGACTCAAAAATGTCAAATATCAAAGTGGATTTTTGTGACAAGTAGTAAAAAATTACGAAATTAACAAGAAAATTTAAGCAATAAGAAGGTACATTCTTCAGATGTGACTAAAAATGGATTAATTTAAATTATTGGGTACATGATCTCAATAGAAGATTTATAGAGTAATAGTGATTAGCCAAAGCATTACGTTGGAATAAGTTCTCAGTCGAGCAACTTATCCCGTTTCAAATGGGTTCCTTTCAGACACCCACTTGTTGCATGAAGACCAGCCTAGGACTTACGCCCCTCACTCTCTCAAACTGAGTATCGCTATATGGGACTAGGTCTTACTCTCTTGAGCTTAACCTCATGTCGAGCAACTCCTTAGACAATCAATCTAGTAGTCTTGGTTTAATGACTTCTCTTTCTCGCAAGCCAAAAAAGAAAAAAAAAGTTTTATTTACAACTATATTTTTTTTAAATCATTTACAACTACCAGACAAAATATCCATTAAATTACAATTAATCTATGAGCAAGTAATACCCAACAAAAATATGAACGTGTATTTACTAAATCACACCCCAAGAATGGGTTTTTATCCAAATATCATGAAATTTAAATTATGCCTTTAATCATGTTGAAATCAATTGGGTATGAGAAATTAAGTCTTTATTTAGGCAACTTAAGACGAATGAAAAAGAACCACTTCAAAATTAAATGAGATGAAACCCTGTTCTTCGTGAAGTCTTCAAAACACTTTCAAACTTACAGTAAAAGTGTGAAAACCCAATTGGTAAATTGGTGTAGTTAACTGCCTTCTGGTGCAGCGTTCAGCATCAGTGTGGTTTAGTTCATTGGGCGATATTGTATTACTTCACAGAGATACTCGGTGACGCTCCAAGTGCTCATTTCTTCAGCTAATTTGATCCTTTCTTTCAGGGCTCCGTACACTGGAACAAAAGGCAAAGTAGGCCTCTTTGGATATCTGCAAAGTGGACTCGCCCATCCCCAAGCTTCAATTTATTTATTCTTTTTGTCCCTTTTGCGACATAATGACCATGCTTTCTTCAAACATAAAATACCTAACACTTATGAGTTTTCATCAAAAATTAAGATAAGATAAGAGTTTTAGGATGATTTTTCTACCAAAATATACAACTAAATGAGTCCACTTTGAGGACTCATCAACACCCCCAACTTAAAATTTCTATTGTCCTCGAGTAAAACCTCAAGTTCAGCAGTTCGAAAGGATGTATCAAATAGTGGTACACCATACTCAATCATGAATGTACAATATGACTCAAATTACTTATGTAAGGATCAATTGTGTACTCCAAGATTCATGTTGTAACATACCATTACCAAAGATTCTCAGGCTCGCATAACTTGTTTCAAAGGCAAGTTCAAGCTTAACAAAAGCACTTGAATACTCTCATACAAATGATGATTCCATTTTAATAGACAAGGATATAATAAGTTTAATGTTCAAGAATCAGATAAAACTCTCACTCTAAAAAAGAGAAACACAATGCATGCTTTTTACCATATGTTTGCCCTTATTTCCTAATCGACATTTGTTTCAACTTTGTCAAGATTAAAAATGTCTTTCTAAGACTTGTAATGTGGTTTAGTGTGAAGGTGTTGCCATTTTACCTTAGTAACTAATGACCCTCAAGAATTGTGGTGTTCATAACACTTCTTTCATTCTTCCTTCCTCATCTTTGTTATCTCTCACAAGTCATCATATTATTCACTTCCATAGATTACTTTGAAACCATATTTATATTGTACTTTATTCCATGTATTTCTTTTTCATTTCTTTTCTTTATCTCATTTTTTTATAAATGGAGGGTATCAATCTTTTCACAACACCATGGTTTAAAGGAGAATTTTCTTGCACTTCTTTGACTTTTCCCTTTTATTTTCACCACATCCCCTACTTAGCTATTTCAATCAAACCAATCATTCATGAGGGTTATGATTGACGAATCAAGTAGAGTCTAGTATCCATAAAAATTCTTTCAAAGAAGTATACGATTAAAAGTGTGTTCAAGAGATGTGTACACACTCACCATGGAGGTCATAAAAGAGGTATATGTCAGATCGGATCACACCCTACGAAATTTCCTAAGATTATATCAACAAAAAACGTTACTTAGCTGACTAGACTAAAAGGCAAAATTCTTGGTGTTTTCATCCATGGTTGAAGGTAAGCTTATCACACAAGGAATCAATACTAACGCCAAAAAAGACTTTACACTTTAGCTAGCGTGCAATGGGCAGCCCCTGAGAATTAATTTTACACATGAATAGTCACATCGAGATGCAAAGAGTTCACATATTGCATATTCAACTTTATTTGGTCTCATCGCGGTTGTACCTTAATGTTTCTTAGATTGCAATAACTATTTAGTCATCGGTATTGATCAAAATTAAGACTCAAGTTTACTAATGAACAAACATATTTAAGCATATCCAAGGGGTAACAAAAAAATGTGATAAATTTTAAACTTTTTGAAAGGTAAAAAACATTTTTAAAATAAAGCCAAAATGGGAGATAAAAGCTCAAACATTCACAAAAAGAATATAAACATAATTTAAATATACCAACCCAAATAAACACAAAAAATTAGTATCAAGTCTAACACAAAAAGGGTAGGCATCACCCACATAAAAAATTATTCCTCCTAAAATGTGAAATAAAAGTATCAAAAAAATAAAGATATAATATGACAGAGAAAGAGGTAAAAAAAAGTCTTGTTAGTGCAGTCTGTCCATCTGCTAGGGTCTTTGTGTTTGGTGCAAAAACTCGTACTTGGGAATCAGTGTTCAGTATCCCCACATGAATTCTCTTGTGTTGTGTTATGTCTCTGCACATCTCCGATGGTAGCTAGAGGAATTCCCAAGGTCTCAAGAGCGCCTAAGTCGTCTACCCTCCCTATTAATAAACTGATGTCGATACACTTAAGGTAGTCTACATCCTTTTTCAGGTTTTGGACTTCAACTTTTAATGGCATCACCTTCGAGGTGCCCCCTGTCTAGTCTCGCAAGTTGTGACTCTCATGGTTAATGTATAATCATGAAGTGGTGTGAGTACATCACGTATAATTATATCAATCATCCCTAGTACATATCTCCCGAGTCGGGCTGCTCATGCATCAGTTGGTTGTGCTAATTGCCCCAAATATAGGATCATGTACTTACTAAGCTTTGTCGGTTGGGAGAAGGAAGAGGCAATAGGGACTTGTGAAGAAGAAGAAAGTGAAAATGTACTTGAAGGCTCAGAGTCCAGAGTACGCAAAGGTGTTTTACTGGCAACTAGTTTAGATCGATCTCTGGTTAGTGTCGGTAGGAGATACTCTCCTCATGTTCCTTCTCTCGTTTGTACTCGGCCTCATCTCTTTGAATATTGGTGGAGTAAGATGGGATTACCTTAATGTCCCTCGTAGTGTCCCAAGGTACTCCAACACATCAATATAACTTGGTCACAAAGACTTGGAAGGGTAAAGAGGTCAGCTACTCGTTGTCCTCCTGGACATCTCTTGTGTAGTCAGCAGCCCCAGGTCGATTCCCTGTCTCGAGATAATACAAACCAAGAATGCTGCCTTAGGGAAGCGCAAAATAGACTCGCTCTTACATGACATTATGCTATTGCTGATGAAGCCAAACTAAAAAATGCCAGCAAGGTTCAGGTCCTTATTTTCAATGGGAGATCCTATCCGATCCATTTACCGGTGGTGTTAAAAATAATCGCGGTCAAACAACTCTTTAGGTCATTCAAAGAGGAATAACAAGCAACCCCTTATAAGAGTGTAATGAGTGCACCAGTCCTCGCAATATAATGTTAATGTGCTGAATATGACACTCCACCTACTTAGCTATGACCCTGACCAATCTTACCAGTCTAAACTTGCTCTCTTTCTTCATGTTCTTGGTCACCAACTTTATATAAGTTTTGTAAAAAAACTTAACCCAAGAAGTAATATAGGGGCTTTGAGGCCTCATGAACTAGTCTAACTCATGTTATCAGATAGTTTCTACAACGTCAAAATGTTTTCCTTCGAGGCCATCCATTGATAGGAGTTTCTCCGCTAAAAAAGGTTCGTACCCCTATCACCCTTAAATCTGTTCAACATAGGTTGGGGAATGATATCAGATACATGAGTTATTGGAGGGGAATGAGCTTGCAATAATTTTTGTTTAGGAGGGGCTATGGATTATGTAACCCTGTGGGAGAAGCTAAAGCTAATGAGACCATGAAGGATGTGGATGTACGACTATCTTCAAGCCTATTATGTCGTTGAATCAATGGTGATCATCTTGATGATCAAACCAATCAACACGGGCCTCAACAATTATGTCTTTCCTTTCTATATGTTTCTTCCTCTTTCCTTTGTATCGATAGGTGGGCGTTCCTCTCTTCCCCTTTTTAGAGGATTTAACCCCCCCTTTATTATTACAATGACTTGTGATGCGATCTTTGGTGGCATGTTGGAGTCTATATGTACATTATCTATGAAATATCAGAAATAGTTAAAATAAAATCAAGTAAACAAACAGATAATATATGGTAGAGAATTTTGCTAACTGAATCTACAAATAGCTGAACTTCTTTAGAGATCTAGGTCAGGCTTTGCAAAGGGATTGTATTCAATTTATAACCAGTTGGCGATTGAAAATTCTTTCAGCTACACGTCAACTACTTTCGGTGAGCTTGAGCTAGTCCGCTGAATGTTCTAGTGCATCAAGTGTTCATTGGTACATATGAAAGTTAGAACAATAGAATTTTATGAGACACCGAGCTCTTTTGGCGATCCATATCATTTCTCCTAAACTAAAAAATTCAAACATTAAATTTTAATCCATAAAAATTGAGAAATAGAGATATTAGGCAAGCCGTCGAGTATTTTGGTGAGCATGACCCAACTTTGAGAATTGCTCAATGTGCCAATATTCCAATCACCTACATGAAGTCTACCCCCACCTTACAAAAAAATCATCTCATGCAAAAGAATGATTAAGCACATGCTGATAATACCCATAACGCAAGGATATTCAGATTTCTCGTGGTTTTGCCAAATAGGCAATTTTGAATATAGTTTTTTTAAGAATGGGGTCACATTCTATCATTCAACAATTTTCATCATTTATCACAAACAAGGGTTGCTAAGACTTCACCCCAAACTATCTAACCAACATGCAATCATAATCCAAGGATATTTCATTCAATGTAGAGCACCAACTTCATGGGCGTTTGACGATTAATAAAATATGGATAAGATTTTCAAATTTAATTAGGCATGAAACATTGAAATCCTAGCATAGAGGCCCAACAAATATCAATTTAATACTAATATTGCAAATGAGTAAAAAATCATCAAAATCCCATATGAGGTTTTAGAGACTAACCTTTAATACTTATTGAAAATATGATTGAAATTCTAGGTAACAAAGAAATCCTAATCTTAAGCACCAATGACAACTAAAATACTAGTAAATAACGAAAATAAAGGAACTTCTACCTTGATGTGAGTTCTTGAAGTCTAGAAGCGAGGGAAGTGAAGAAATTCAAACTCTATGTCTCTTGTCCTTTATAAATCATCCAGTTTGCTTCCATTCTTGAAGTTAATTTTGTTCGCCAACCTATTAGGCTTTGCGTGGAATGGTCTATTACTTCACGAAGTATTACAGGACCTCCAACACTTGTGAAGGTCTAAACGGCAGACAATGGAAGGACCACAGACAATATCCATTATTCGCCTAATGGATCCTTTGTTTGCCAACCTTTACGTTTCACCACATTCCTTGTTCAATCCTACAATAATAACACACTATTAAAGCGATAAAACCTTGGGTTTCCTCCTTAGAATAACCTTATTTAACATCATGGCTCGATGTTAACTACCAGTCAAGCTTTATTATTGGTGATAGATCTAACACCACTAGGTGACCCTCCTTTATTGCTTGTCGGAGATGATTCAATCTGTGGTAAAAAAGCTCTTCAATCAATTTCATTGTTATCTAATGAGAAACAATCACCGGACCCAGCACCTCCAAGCTTTCCTTATCACCACTAGCATTTTTTTCTTGCTCATGAAGCTTCTGGAGATTGATCTATAAAATATCCTTGATACATTTATTCTCATTGCTCATAGATATTTCTCGCTCATTAAGAGGCATATAACTCCCCGGACCTTTGAACTAGTTTTCAACATTAAATATTTTGGTGGCTAATTTATTCAGTTGAGCTACCAGTGCATTTAACTCGATGTCACCCTTGACTTCTTGATTTACCTCAACAAACTTGTCACCCTTCCCTCAGCCATGCTCAGTGTGCCTACATATACAAACAACTCAAAAGAAAAAAAAACATAAAATAATATTAGTAAAGATATAACTAGTTAAGAATGAAAAAATATACTTAACTACATTTTCTTACGTAACAACACTCTCCGACAACGGCACCATTTTTTATGTTTTAAATAATCAATGACGCAATTTCAAGTACAAGTGTCTACGATCATAAAATAGTACAGTAACCCAACAAGGGATTGGGGTCGTATCCCAAGGGAGTGGTCGTGATTAGTATAAAATTAGAATTTAATTCTAATTAGTCATAGCTAATGAAATTAACAACTAAAACATAATAAATTCAATGGGTGACACAAACGTGTCAAATATCAAAGGGGGATTTTCTCACAAGTAGTAAAAGATTACGAAACTTACAAGGAAAACTGAGAAATTAGAGGGTAAATTATTGGGATTAGACCGTACTATGGATTAATCTAAATTATTATGTACATACTCTCAATATAAAGTTTATACAGTAATAGTGAGTAAGTTAAGCTTTCATGGAAATAAGTTCTCTCTCTACTAACTTACCCCGTTTCGAATATGTTTCTCTCGGACAACCATGCCGCATGAACATAAGTCGATGCTTTACCTCACTCAATATCTCTAGCTAAGTGTTAGAATATGGGACTAGAGATCACTACTTCGAGCTGAGTGTTAGAATACGGGACTAGGCCTGTGGGTTGGACTAGGGTCCGTAACTTGTATAGTCCGAGCATTAAGTGTCACATATGTTTTGAAGTCCTCTTGTACGCATCAATTTTGTGGTCACGCCAGAGGTTACATTGGGTCCTTTTGATTGGCTTTATACATCGGACTCCACATTTATCACTCGTGGCTTTATGTTGATTATTAGCCACAATCAGATTCTAATGTATTGACGAAGTTATCAATTACAGTTCAATATTCAGTTTCAGCGTGCTATCAAACTTAGGCATTACATTCAGTTACTTCATGTTCAATATTTTAAGTATAGTATCATGCTTTGTTCAGTTATGCACATTGTTCAAATTTATTCCATCATGCATGCTCAGTACCTTTCAATTATTGATGCACACTCTGCGCTACATCTTCTCGTGATATAGGTTTAGTCCTCAACATTAAGATAAGGCATATATGAGTTCTCGATATCTATGTCAACAACATCTGCGATGCAGGTTTAGTCCTCAACATCAAGATAAGTTTGATATTTCAATGATCAATAAACTCACAAGTTTTTTATTAAGATAGTTTTGGGTAGTCCACATCATTAAATTTTATGAAATGTTTCTAGCTTTTGCACACTATGAATATTGTGTTGAAAACGTTTATGTATGCTTATGATATGTTGGCAGGGTTTGCTTGGAGTCGTCCCGGGCAAGCATCCTCGGGGTAGGCTCGGGGCATGACTTACATCCTGAACCATATGAAAAACTGAACAACTCTAGGAAATCTTTAAAATATACGATGTGTAAATCATTTAAAGATAATTTATACAAAGGTGTGAAATAAAACTGTATAATAATGATAATTTTTTAACATTTAAATACCAAAGACTCAATTTTCTCGAAAATTTTTCTATGAAATCTCTATTCAACTAGGATAGGTTTCGAGACAAAACCCACTGCTATCTTTTGGGCCTATATAAACTCCATAAATGTGTAAGTCATAGTTAGTGACAAGTTTGTACTGAAACCTAGTCTCGATATATTTTTATCTTACCAAACATTTAGTTTATAAGATGAAAATTTGTATTGAAACATATGTTTTGATACAGTTAGATATAATCAAGGCTCAAATAGAACAATTTATATGTAGGCTTTAAAAATCAGTTCTATGTTGACATTCTTTGAATAGGAGCAACGTCTCGGTGACTCAATTAAAAAAGAGTTAAAAGAATTTTAAAATAGTTAAAGAGGTAAACGGGAAAATGGAGTCGGCATGTTATTTTTAGGTAAACTAGAAAATCGATTATTTAATTAACTTAAAAGAAAGTTTACGAAACCAACTGATTCTAGGTAAGGGGTTCAAATTTCAAAAGGAATGAGTTAGACACCCTTCAAAATCCACAAGTGTTGGTCCAGACTGAATTCATTTTACTCAAATTGAGAGGAGACAAAATTAATATAAAAATATACTAAACATGTAATATACACAGGTAATAAAATAAGATAATATAAGAAACGGCCTAAAATTTATCTAACGTCAATATATACAAAATAATGAATGAAGAATATAATTTGAACTTAATTCAAATAGCTTCAATGGGAAGGAACTACGGATACCTTTAAAGACACTTAGTAAAAGTGTTAGTAACAAATAAAAATGAGTAATAATAAATTAGTCAAATAATAACTTAAAAAATAAAAATCCTTTTTATTATCAAGGAAGTTCTTGAAAAATGACGGTAATTTCTTCATCAGTTAATTAACATGAAATCTAAACTCATGTAAAATCAATATGCAATAATTTAAATAAAATTCAACAACCAAATTGATAACATGAACAAAATAGTAGTAAAAAAATTAATTAAATAATAATAAAGAATTGCGGGACATTCATACAGTAATAGGAATTGAAACAAACAAATAATAAACAATAATGAAGGGAAAAACGATTATCATAGAAAAGAATAACACAACCAACAATAAAACAATACCAATAATAATTTAATTGATAACTATTAGCATGGGGAGTGAACAAAAACATATCATAACTTAATAATAATTTAAAATAATAATAAAAGAAATAGTAGCAACAAAAACATATTACTCATCAATGAATCATTTTTAAACTGTACACCATATATTCAACAAAAATAAGATTAAATCACCTAGCAAACTGTACAAAGCTAGAATTAAAAAAAAAAACTATACTATACACTATCTTATTTTATTTGATAGTTAAAAACGTCAATAGCATAACTTAGACAAAAGCAAATAAAAACCAAACAAAATTAAAGATGCAGATCTGAAAATATGAAAACTAACAAGAACTCAACCTCAACATAACAAGCAAAGAGATTCTAGCATCAACAATAAAAGATTAATAGTCATACACAACAACAAAAATGAAATACTAACAGTAACAGACCACCACAATTATAAATGAACAAACAAAGTAGATCAATAAGGAAAAATTAAAATAGAAGAAAAATTAACAAAGAGAAGAAGATTTGTATAACCATTTGGAGCTCACTGAATTTAACGTTGCAGCAACTGGTTATTTACACACCTAATAATTTTATCCACTACCATCTTAACCTAGTGAGCCAGTTTATCTATCTATAGAAAATTGTCTAAAATGGACCTAAGTTATGGACTTAAGTATGTAACCCAAAAATTATTTGTTTATTAAATGGTTGTGTATGCAAACTGTATTCATATTTGAATGAGTTTTTAAACTGTGTAAAATATTAAAATGACTATTAACCGGTGTATTGAATAAAATGAATATTAAAAAAACATAATGAACGTAATCAATGACATATGAATTGCAATTTCAAAATTTACTAATAAAAATTCTAAATTTTGATAAATAAAGATAGTTATCGATAAAATTATTTAAAATTATAAAAAGAACTATTTTGAACTATTAATAAATAAAACTTTAAAATTATGTAGTTATCAATAAACTTATTTAAAATTATAAAAAGAAATATTATTAAATATTATTAAATAAAACTTAAAAATTATGTAGTTATCGATAAAATTATTTAAAATTATAAAAATAATTATTTTGAACTATTAATAAATTAAACTTAAAAATGATGAATTTTGAAAAATGTTAGACCAAAATTGAATGTTAACATTTCAAATGTATGTGTTACTATTTTACTATATAAAAGGACTCCCCATGAAGAGAGTAGCTCTCCGGTGAAATCTAGTTTATTGTGCCTGAGGTCTTACACACATTACCACAACCATAGAGGGTACACTGTCATTGCGATGGTTTCACATTTTATAATGCAAGAGAGTCTCATTAGTTTTCAAAATATCAAGAGCCAATAAAGTAAGAAAAGAAAGATTCTTCTTCTCTTTTACATACACTGCCCAAAGTATAGAGGCTACATAAGAATAAAAAAATGTACATATTAGATTAATTAGAATAATGATTAACAACAAATATATAAATAATCTGATAAAGTTTATCAAGTACTTGAGGCAACCAAGAAGTTTGAAATAATATAGACAGGGCCAAACCAATTGTATTTCCTTGGGAACGGTACCTTAGAAAGTTTCACAATAAAAAGACTAGCATTAGCATAAAACCAAGTCAGGTGAGGAACAACACACCATGTTGTTCTTAGAACTAATTTCAAAGAACATCACGCTAACTTTTCCAAAACCTTCTACAAAAGGATTGAGAAGATGCAAGACCTCTAAGATTCATGAAACTTCAATAAAAAGGATAAATTTTTTACAGATGATGGCATTTCTTCTTCATCAACTACATACACTGATTCACAAGAACCTAATTAATACTAATACTAATGAACCTCGTAAGTTGAAAACTCTTCTCATGTTTTTCACTCTGACCCTAAAGGATGAACTGGAAAAGGTGAAGTAGGAAAAGGTTAAAGCATCAAGAAAAATTTGGATGTCCTCTCAATTTCCCTTCCTTTATGCAAGGTGAAGCAAGAAATGAAAGATGTGAGATTGAAGGCGTGCACCGTGTTTGTTATGACTTGCTGGAAAAGTTGGAGTTGTTTCTAATAAAACTGGAGAGCCAGATGCGTTTGGTAAACAAAGAAATAGGTGATCCTATTGCACGTTTTTAGCCCTTGTATCTTTTAATTCTAAAGGAGTTAGAAACTATTTAAAAGTTTTATAGGGGTTAATTTGGAGGATAGGTTTTGGTAAAAATTGAGGCAAAAAAGATTTGTCTTGTGCTTTCTAATAGGTAGACTTTCAAAAAGGTCTACAATTATCAGTGGGTTTTTGAGAACAATGACGTAACATAAATTAAGATAAGGCAGTGTTTTGCCTTGAAGATTCTTTGAGTAGGGAAACACAAGAACGAGGAATATTATGAGATGTACATTTGCAGGTTCCTTTTGTTTAAAGAATCAATTGAGTACATAAGACATGCGAGTACTCGATCGCTAAAAATCGTGTTATTTATGCAATTTGATAATGAATAAGATACGGGTCTTGTTCATTTCCATTCATTCTTATATTGCAGGAATAAATTTCCTTGTACCAATTAAGGATTTACATGTCCAATTGACTCAAATGATTCTTCCAACAAATGGGACCTACAAATGAACATATTGTATAGATCCTTTCTTGACTTTCCCTTCTCAAAGCATCTTCGAGGAAAATTATTTTCTTATAGTAATTGAGTTACCTTTGTGTGCAAAATAATGCACGGATATTCTCTAGAAATTTTAAGACATTTTTGACAGTCTAACTATCAAAAAGTAGAATGCAACTCTTCTTTCCCTCTTCTTTTCCTAAAATCCTCCAAGCCCTTATATAGTTTTAAAATGTATCTTAACTCCATTAGAATTACGAGATACTAAGACCAATAAGGTACAATGGGTTTACCTCTTCATTTTTTATCGCTAGCTTTCCTATTTCATTAGACACAACTTTAATTTGTCCAAATAGAAAAATACATTATCCACACCTTCAATCTATATTTTTTAATTTTACATCTCAAATCATTTCCTTCCTACTTCAATCTTACCTTGCTTCACTAAAGGGAAATCTAGTCTGACAACCTGATTCCTTGACGCCATATTGTACACTTCACGAGATGTATAATATTTAAAAACTTATTCACATCACTACCTCATAATCCTATAAACTCAAATGATCACCAACTCAATTAACTTGTTTCAAATTCGTGAATATAGGAAAATATCCTATAATATTAACACATTCCTAACGTTATACCACTTCATTATAAATGCTAATCTACTACAAAACAATATATACAGAGCATCATGAAAACCAACAATCTCCCCAACAAAATTACGAAACTCCAACAATATAGGAGCATTGTCAAGACCCAACCCACTAGACTGTGGGGGCACCTCTTTTAGCATTTTCGCAGATTGTTTAGTTTATATTTGTTGTTCTTTATAAGAGGTTAGTTCCATGCCCCCTCAACTTCTGTAACTTTTCGAATTTTATGTACGTGGTGCTCAATGATTAACAGGTATATAAGAATATGAAGACAACTGACAACACCTTAGAAAATTTCCTTGGTCTGATATAAGCCTCTTCCTTGACATCCCCAGCACCATAAATATTCTATGTAAATTTTGTGCTAAAAAGGAAATAACCTCTAGTGAATTGGGGGATTCAAAACAAATGATTAGTTTATAGATAAAGTCAGAAAATACCCTAAAGATATTTAGAAAATAAAACAAACACATAAATAAATTATAACATTCACTAGTTTATGTACTCTCAAAAATTAGAACAAATTCATTGCGGTGATACATGCAACTCCCTTTAATATATGTCCACTTAATGTTAAAACTAAAAATATTATATTCCGAGATTAAGCTCAAACAATTAACTTAAATGCATTTGTTTCGAGAATGATTAACCTTTCGTACACCTTGGTGGAATCATTGGCACTCAAAGACCAACATAGAATACTATATCTTTAGTGCTTGTTTTAATTGACTGAGTATTGCAGTTTAACAATGGATGCATTGGAGGATTCTCCATTAAAAGATGAACAAGTTTGAAGGTTCTCTCAGTTATCTCGTATTGTAAAAATAAAATCTGATTTATTGGATCCAAGAGTTACATCTAAAATAAAAAGTAAATAAAATTACCAGACACACGTGAACTCGTCTTCACTTAAATCCTCATTTCCTCTCTATATATCACTTTTATGATCTTGTTTATCAAGTACTTGAGGAAATCTTAAACTTGGCATTGTAGAGAGGGCAAAACCAATTATATTAGTCCAGAAAGAGGTAACATTGTCCATATGATAAATTTTCACAAAACGGAAGAAAACAATAACATAAAACATCATGTAAGGATCACCACACAATGCTGTAATCAAAAATAATTTCACAAAGAATTTCAATCTTAACTCCCAAACCTTATTTAAAAGTATTGAAAAGATGCAAGAACTCTAAGTTCTATGAACTCACAATAAAAAAGTATAAATAATTTATAGATGATGGCCTTTCTCTTTCATTAACTAGAAAAGGTGATTACCAAGAGACTAATTCTACTACTAATGTCTCTCATATGATGAAGATGCTTATCATGCTTCTCACAATGACCCTAAAGCATGATATTAGTATATAAGAGGAATATCTCCTAATATTTAATCAATTTTTTGTTCTTGCCCCACCTTCTATTTTTATCAAACAAGCTGCTCATGGATGCATTTGTAAATATGTAGATTCATGTAACACATTTTCCCCCAACCATGTAACCATATATCGGTAGTATGCTCCTATTTGTTAGAATTTGTAATCTTCTGCTAGGGGTTGTATGATGTTAAGAATATTTTAGGATTTCAGGATGCTTTCATTTATTCTCTCATTGAGAAAAAGGTAATTTCACGTTTTAGAATATAGTGTGCAATCAACTCTGTATTTGAGGTTATGAGGTATCCATGATTTTATCAATTTTATGTAGAGAATAGCAGAAGAAAACTATAATCTGGAAGGTTGATTTAGGAAGAGAATATAGCTTCAAGAATGAGGCAAGGCCAAAACAAAGTCTAAGTTTAAGTTATAGGGCTTTGAGGTTTGAGTTGATCGGATGTTAGGAAGCTCGGGCAATCCGTTCGTATCAATCATTCTTCTGTCCAAGATCGTTATCTAAGATTGGAAGAGTCAATTAAAGAACAGGGAGCTAAAGAGGAGGATAAGATTTTGAATAAGAGAACTGCATTATACAAGAATACACTTTTGATTTAGGTTGTTTTTGGGTTTTTCTTTGGTACCATACCGATGACTAAGTACACCCCTATGTATACTAGTTTGGAATGTTTGTAGATATTACATCATATAGATTATTCTATCTTTCATTGCAAATATCTAACTCTCTAAAATATGTAGTTATTTCTTCAAGGCAACGTCCCTAAAATATAAAAAGTTCTATTAAAATAGTTATTTTTTGATACAACACTAGAGTATTCTAGAAATTATACTTTAAAAATCAATGATATTCTAAAAAAAACATTATCAATTTTCAAAGTTTACGCATCACTTGAAGTGTGAAATATGCCATTATGAAGAGTTTTGTTGTCCACAAAGGTAACAATGAAGCAGGAAAGGAAAGATTTGAGATGCACTATTACGAAGAAAAGATTGAAGGTGTGCATTATATCTCAAGAAACTGGAAAGAAAAAAATGAAGATGGAACTATATTGTACTCTTGTTGGTTTTGGTATGAAGGAGATATACATGCATTTCACTTTTTTAGTTCTGCAGGATTTAAGAAGCTACTCAAATTCTGTATATAGGCTTTTTGCTCCTATATTAATCCAGTTTTGTTATATTCTAAGAGGGGTAGAGGGTGTTGCTGATGCTTAGTATATATTTGGGCATAGTATTTTAGTTTTGATGATGAAGGGGCGTATCCATAATGTTTAGTGTGTGTTAAGATTGCATGATGCTTATCCTTTTGTTCATGAGTTTGAAACAAGGATATCTCATGCTCTTGAATTGATTATGCAATCAGCTAAGCATACAATTATCAGAGAGTGGTGTGCGTGAGTTTATTAAGTTCATGCATCCGGTAATGTGTGCAATAACGCATCAAGTAGCATTTGGCAGTCCAGACAGTTTCCTTTTCTTGATGCAAGATGAAGTTTAAAGATTTGAGATAAAAGGTCTGAATCGTTTTTTTTGTGACTTGCTTGTAAAATTGGAGTTGTGTACAAAGGAACTAGAAATTTAGCTGGGTTTGGTAAACAAAGAATGAGGTGAGCCTATTGTATGTTGTTTTTCCAAGAATCTTTTAATTTTGAAGGAGTTAGAAAGCATTTCAAAGTCGTATGAGGGTTTGGAGAAAATGTTTTGGGACAATTTGAGGCAAAGAAGTGGTGTGTTGTGCTTTCTTATAGTTAAACTTTCAAAAAGGTCTAAAGAATATCAGTTGATTCTTGAGCACAACGAAGTAACCCATTTTAAGATAATGCAACGTTTTGCCTTAAAGATGCTTCGAAAAGGGAGGCATCAGAAAGAGGAGCTTTATGAGATGCTCATTTGCAGGTTTCATTTGATCTTGTGCCTCCCTTCTCGAAGCATCTTCTAGCAAAAAGTCTGCCTTATCTTAAAATGTCCTACATCCTTATGCTGAAAAATCTACTAATAATATGTTGACCTTTTTGAAAGTGTAACTATAAGAAAGCACAATGAAACTCCGGGCAGAAACTGATGCTTTAATATTGTAGTGATTACTGATTTTAGGGGCATGATACAAGTGAACCTATATTTAGTTTGAGAACACAGATTTGGTCAATTGTTTTCTTTAAATGTAATAAACCTCACAAAATTGGAAGAGAAAACACTTGTCAATTCTATATTAATGTGTGGTGACAGATTTTTACTTTACTTTTCATCCTTATGACATGCTGACATCTTGGTATCCCAATCATTCAGTAGTGTCACTATGTGAATCAAGATTTGCCTACACGTGATTAATTTCCTTCATCCTTGTATATGTAAAAAAGCTTATCAAATATTCCAATGTTAGAGGCTCATACCAGAGTTGAGAAAGTTGTTATGCTTCCCTTGCACACACTACTCTTTGATGTTATGCAAAAAATAATGTTCCTAACAAAGCACAAGTATACTGAAGTTAATGGATCTCACCCTTATGGAGATATTTATTTCATAAATGCCCCTAAATTTTCCCTAACTCATCTTGTGTCACGTGCACTAAATTTGTAAGTAGGATAAACAAAGTAAGTGCTTCGTTAACGGTTTTGCTTTGAGTTTCTTTTTTTTAACACTTTTGGGTGTTATCAAAATTTGGAAAAATTAATGAACCAAGGATGCTTTAGTGGTAGTGAACCAGGCAACTATATATGCCTTTCGGAGGAGGGGGTTGCATAAATGCACTACTTCAAAGGTTGAGGGCATGACGTGTTAGCAAAGATGGGAGGATTACATCACTTCAAGACAGTCACGTGGATTCATTGATCATTTGTGTATCACACATAGACTTGAACATACTGAATTTTGGGAGACACGCTACGATCAATATGGCGCTTCCCCACATTTAGGATATCCTTGAAACTGAGAGGTGGACCGATTCTACTAATCTCAAGGGTCTTTTTGATCTTATTAAGAATGATCTTGCATCATCATTATCCCATTCTTCTTCTTTTTCTCTGTCCTAATCACTGTTACCCTTCCCATTCCATTTTTTAACCACTAGATGCTTTTACCTTTTCGTTTTGATTACATTTCTTGTCTAAATATTTTCAATAATGCTATTGTTGGTTTTTAGTTTCTTGTTATTTTACATCTCCTCTGATTGTGTAAATTCTTTGTTATAACTTTATGAGTTCTTCTATAAGGTATGTGTGTAGGTTTAATCCCAGAGACCATGAGTATTAAAATTGCATCACCTATGTTTTGTATATAGTCATAGTGGTTATGATTCCAGAAAGGGGGAAATACATAATTCTGTAATATTTATATTCTAGTTAGACTATCCTGATGCTCTAATATTTTTCTTTGATTGGTGTGCTTTTAGAAATTAACATGTCTCAGGTTGAAGTTATGCACATAAGAAGCCATGGTTGAAGTTACAGCGACTAAGATTTTGATAATTGATAAATAGGGGAGGGGATGCAAGGTACTCATTACAGAAATGTGTTTCACTTTGACACAGTCCGAACGGGATTAGGAGAAGAGGAATCAAGTGAGTAAAAAGGATTAAGGTTTGTGAACAAAGAGAGTTTATGACAAAAGATTTGTTTACATAAAGTTTTATTTCATAGTGGTAGTGTACAATTAAAAAGGAAGGACATCTACTATGAACTCAAAGAAGGAGAAGTATTGCTTCTATTAAGGGTGTCACAAGAACATTACTCACTTACAATGAGACCTACAAGAAGAATATAATGAAATAAGAGAGAGTTTAGGTTGAAGATTCTAGTCCATTGATACAGAGAAATGAGATTAAAGAACATGTTCTATAGGCTTATGCATTCTAGTTCTTCAGTCTAGTTCATTTGGATTGATAAGTTTTCAGTTGTAATATTTTGTTTCTATAGCATAAAATATTCTTTGATTTGGAGGAAACTTGAAGATGGGTTAAACAGTGAAGGATGATTGTTGATACAAATCAATCACAGTTTAGTTCCTAGGATTTGCAACTATTATAATCTAAAGCCTTTTGTAGTCTCATATTTTATTGAGGTTTATTTTAATCCTATATAGGTGTAAGTTGTGATTTGTAACCTTTGTAGGATGGGGTTTTCCATGATAAATATTGAGGTATCACTTTACTTTTTCTTAATTAAAGCAGTGACAGTAATTTACTCAGGAAATTATAGAGTATTATTTTTCTTTGTACAATTAATGCGTCAATATTCCAACACAAACATATCAACAAATAGATATGAAAGATATATTGAAAAACAACTACAAAATATAATAATAAAACGATCTGAAAACAAATAAACAAAAGGAAATTAAAATAAATCTTGAAAATATTTTTGGAAGATGGAACCTGCAGGTTGAAGAGGAGATTGTATGCACTTTGATGCAAAGGAAGAATAATTCCATCCAAATTTATAGCTTCTTTGTTGTCGGAATATGGTTGCTTTTTTTTTTTTGATGGAATGGTTACGGTATCCTGGAGTAGAACAAAAGGCGAAACGAAATTGATGGATAAATCACCTAAGAAGTGTTGTGATGTGCAAAATGGAAACGCCCTAAGTGATCGGTGATGAGAGTATAATCTTTTATTGGAATTCATGAAGATAGTGTGTCGGAGATGCAATAATGAAAATGTGTTGTTGCTTTATATATATTGAGAGGGGAACTTATTACAAATTTTCAAAATCTAATGAACGCTTACATGTTGATGCTTCAGGTACAATAATTTATTTTAATTAAATTAAAAACTTATTATTTGTGACATGTGGATAATAAAGGGGAAAAATCACACCCCATAAATAAGTATTGTGCTCATATATTTTCTCAATAATTTTAATATATACAATGTGATTAAAAATTTCTTATATTTGATATATTTGCCTTTTATATTTTATATTTATGCATTTAAATTTATTTTTTATTACATCATTTCATCATTACATACTAGTGGAACGATTAATGTGAATTTATGCCAATTTGTTTTTCATTTGTAAAGCAGTAACCACTATCTCTAATAAATATTGTAATTTACTTAATCTTGGATTTTTGGGTAATTTACAATCTTTAGCTATGTGTCCTATCTTTCCACAATTATAACAAGTACATTGGGATATTTTTCTTTTTGGTCTGCATGGTCTTTTTATTTTATGATTTTTTACATAATACCTTCGTCTTGGTTGTTTATATTTGAAATAAACACAGGAGATATGAATAGACCTAGTACGTCAAGAGTTAAAACCCCAGATAATAGTCCCAGAAATAGTCCTAGAGTTAGTCCTAGGAGAACACCACCAACTTATTATACAGAAAGTTATCAACAATCAGACAGAAATTATGCAATATGGAACAGTAGACTAAATAAAAATTGGACACCTAAACAAGCAAATGAACAATACAATTTGTTAGATTTAGATTGTGTCGCAGATATAAATAAAGCAATATTGTTATGGATAGGAAATATGTCTAAACAGTTAATAGATAACAAAATAGAAACAGCGAAAACACCAAGATACATAGAAAGAACATTCGTAGGAACAACAAAATTATGAATAGAAAATCTACCCTCGGAAAGTTTAGAAGTACTTAGGAATGATAAGAAAATGGATGGATCCGCATCAGCAACAAATATAGATATACCGGTAGAGAATATTATTATCCTTAATTTATTAAGAGATCTATGAAACACACACACTTGTTGCATTAAATTATAACTGATAAGCAATTAATTCAAGTTACTATTTTATGTTTCTTATTTTCTTCCTGTTAAAAAATTAGATTTACAAATAAGATTTTTGAATTATTATTATTTTGTATTATCCTACAAAGAGAATAAAGTTAGTTTAATTGATTTATCCTTTTTCCTATAACTCTTTTTGCCCACAAAGTTATTTTTCAAACCATACATATCGACAAAACCTCTTTGATTTATAAACTGATATATTCATATCATTTGTTTTATTATGATGTATGCATACACCTTGAAAACTTCAAAAGTGTACTTGTTTAAAATTACACCATAGCTCTACTATCTTGTTAAAATCAAAGAAATTGTGTCACTTAAACAAATTAAATTTAAGAGACCATACAACTTAAAGTACTGAAAGTGTAAACAACCAAGAGATCTCATTGTCTCGTACAAACAAAGTGTTATTTTTCTAAAAATACGAAGCCTACAATAAAAGTTGAAAATATATCTCAATCTTTTTACTAAGCATATGGGGCTTTAAAAAACAATCATACAACAAAAAATCTCAATAAGGAAATATTCGAACACTTAAAATATATAGATAAAAAACCAAACAAACCTAATAAAACTTTAAATTTCAAATTCATCCGAAGTCTAGGAAACTTATGCTAGAAATTACTAGTGTAACTTGAAGAAAATTTCAATACACATCCTTTTCTTTAGTTACCGTAGTTTTAAAAATCTTCTTCCTCAATTTTTTCGTAAATGATTGGTGATAAATTATTTTCATTATTTTTGAAATTGCCAATTTTTTGTATTTCTTTTTTTTTAATGCTTACAAAACACACTCAATAATTTGTCTAAGTTAGAATTCATTTGAACTGCATTTGGATAAATATTGGATTCATAAAAATTTGTTGTACAATGGTTTCATCCATCATAATATCTCATAAAACATAAGTTTTCAAAATTTGTATTCATTTTGACCAACCAAATTCAGTAATCATCATTGATAGAGATTTGTGGGCATTGAAAGAGACAATATTACTTGTCATGGTTGAAAAGTTTATAGAATTATATGCATGTTAGATATAAGCCTGGTTGGAAATAAGTTGAAAATAGTCCTAAGGGGGTTAAAAAGATCAGAAATAGGTAAGGTTGTTAAATGAGTTAAAAATAGCCTTAAAAGGTAAACAACAGTTTTATAGAAAAACACACAAATCATTTAAGATCATTCAGACTCTTAATATCCCTATTTGCTATGGGGCAACAAAAAAAGTGTTTAAAATATCTTCCAAACATTTTACTAAAGGGATATAAATATCCAGCTTTCAACAATAAAAAAAGAAGTATAATTCAACACTTACAAATCTAAAATATATCAACAAAATAAAACAACACAGTAAAATATAAATTTCAAATTTATTCTAAAACTAGATAACTTATTATGCAAAAAGTTACTACATATCTCAAAGAAAATTTAATAATAACATCGAAATAGAAAAAAAATAATGATTGAACTTGGGCTTCCTACATGATTAATTTGTTATTTATGACGATAAGACAGATAATAACATGATTGAAACTCCCAAAACTAGAATTCGATTCCATGGATTGGATCTTGAGACTTAGAAAATTTAAAGTCATACCTTAGACCTACAAACACAATCGATGGACCGTGGTTATATTTACGGTTCGTAAAATATGTTCATATATCAAAACATGCAGCAGTTCATAATGCCCTAATAACTATGAATGCCATTTATAGTCCGTAGGATGAACTATGACTCGTAAATGGTGCTCCTAGAAAAAATTACGCAGGCTGTATTATTCTATGAATTTTAAGATTGTAGATAATATAGTAACCCAACCGATAGTTGGGATACCAAGGGAACGGTTTTGAGAATATGTAGCTAATTAAAATTCTATTATAATTAGTTGTTGCTAATGAGATTTATCAGTAAAAACATGATAAATAAAAAAGAGGGTGACATGAAAGTGTCAAATATCAAATGGGAGACTTGTAAAAATTAGTAAAAATGGTAAAAGTAAAGAAAAATGAAGTATGAGGGGGAATTCTAGGGATATAACCGCAATAGAACTTAATATATATTATTGGGTGCATGCCTTCAACATAAAATTTGTAGATAAACAATAACTAGGCTAAGCTTTAATTGGAAATATGTTCTCTCTCTAGTAACTTACCCCGTTTCAAATAGGTTCCTCTCAGACACCCATTTGTCGCATGAAGACTAGCCTACGCCTTACCCCACACTTTCTCTCGAGCTGAGTGTTGGACATGGGACTATGGCTCGCCCTCTCGGGCTGAACCTCATATAGATGCACTCCTTAGGCCATCAATCTAGTGGTCTTGTTTTTGTGAACTTTATCTCCCGAAAACCAAAACCACATTGTTGAACTTGTATTTCAACTACAAATCCATTAGATCAAACGATAATGACTAGAAAAAATCACCATTAAACTACATCTGAGCTATTATCAAGAAAGACCCAACAAAAATATTTACTCACATTTGCTAAATCACACCACAAGAATTGGGTTTTTTAGCCACACATGATGAAATAAAAGAACATATATTCAATGATGTTGAAATAAAATGGGTATAACAAGAAAAGTCTTTATCTAACCAAAAACAATTGAGTAGAATTACTTCCAATTTGGGGAGAATTAGATCCTTACATATTCAATTTCTTCAAAAGCCCGTCTTCAAACATGAGAGAAAATATGAAAAACTAATGTTTAATGTCTGAAGACTAGAATAATGTTTAGACTCTCTAATAAAAGACGAAACCTAGTATTTATAGTTTACAAATTTTGTGTTGCGATGGGTCTGTCGACGAGGTTGTCGAGCTCACCTAATGACTCGGGAACTCACCCGGTAGATGTAATTCAACTTGATTAAAGTGAGAGGGTGTGAATTCCTAAATCCATTTGCCTCTTCTAGTTCATCGCCTTTTTTTCTTGCCGAAAACATCTTTAAGTCTTGTACCTTGGGCAATATAGTACTGTTCCATAGAACGGTTCAGTGGTGCGCCAACTGCTTCTTTCTCCAATGATTTGATCCTCTTCCTTCAGATCTTAGCGTGCTGGAATAAAGGGTGAAGTATATCACTTAGGCAATGCGCCAAGTTTACTTGTCAATGCTCAGACTTCAGTTCTATTGTTCTTTTCACCCTTCTTGTTACTTTCTCTCCAGAGTTTCCATGCTTTCCTTAAAAACATCAAACACATGAAAATTGATAGTTTTAATAAGCTATTGAGATAAAACAAGCATTAGAGGATACTATTTCTACTAAAATGTAGACCTCAATTAGTCTAATTTGTGGATTTATCAACATCCCCAATTTAAACTTTTTATTATTTACAAGTAAAACTTTTGTTCAACAGTTGAAATATGATTTCTAAAACTGTACTACACAAGACTCAATCTCAAACATACACAAGTAGACTAAAACTACTTATCAAGGATGAATTGTGTACTCAATGATTCAAGTTGTGACACACTATTATCGAAGATTCTCAAGCTCTCATTACTTGCTTCAAGTGCAAGTTCATCAAATATAAGCACTAGAGTTCCATGATGATTGCATTCTAACACACAGGTGTATAATAAATCAAACGCTTAGGAATTAGACCCAAAACTCACATGTTATAACCCATATGCTTGACGTTATTTTCAAGTCAAGAATCTTTATGCTTTCGCAAAATCAGAAAGGTTTTTTCTAGGCCTGTAAAGGGGTTGAATGTTACAATAGAGTTATTTAGGCTTAATTACTAAAGATCCTCATGAATTGTGGTGCCCACAACACTTCCTTTTATTTACCTTCTTTTATTAATTTTTCTTCTAGTGCTTCTAAGTAATCTTATTATTCACATCCATAGATTGCTTGGAAACCCAAATTTCTTTTGTATTTTTATTCTACAACCTTCTTTTTAATTATTTTCTTTTCTATTTATTTTTCTCTTTTTATACTTTTTTATATAATGGGTTTCCATTTCTTTTCAATACAATGGGTTAAGGGATACTTTTCTTACACTTGGCGACTTCCCTTTTCTTTTTCATCATACCCCAATTTAAGATTTTGTCTTAAATTTGCTATTCACTAAACAAAAAGTCACGAGGATTATAGGTAGTGGATGAATAAATGTCTATGTTCTAACATATTTCTTCCTAATTAAGGTAAATTTTAAGGGTGTTGAATAGAGGTTCACAGACTCACAATGTGGCTCACACGAGAGGTATAAGTCAAATTTACTCACACTATTCAAAAGTGCTTAAGATAATTCCAACACAAAGCATTACATAATTGACTTGACTAATGGGGGAAATTCTATCTGTATTCATGCATGGTTCATAGAAAGCTGATCACATAAGGCTTTGGTACTTAGGTTAAACAAGACTTTACACTTTAGCTAGTGGCAAAGGACATTAGAAGAAAATCAATTTTTCAATTGGCTAATCACAAAAAGATGTTAAAAGTTCACATATTGTCTATGCAACTTTATTTTGTCTCGTCGTATCCGCACATTCATGTTTTTTCCATTCAAAAGAACTATTCAAGTTATTGGCATTGCTCAGAACCGATACTTAAACTTTCACAACCACTTTCAGCATAAGCGGTAACGACATTTTCGAAAGTTAGATTTTTTTTGAAGGGACATTTAGTAATTAAAATAAAACAGTGGAGCCATAAGATCAAACAATCGCACAAGCAGTATAAAACATAATTTAAAACAATAACCCAACTATATATATAAGACATAATCAAAATTAACAGAAACCTTTATAGTAAGCAAACAAAGGTGAGCCTCACCCCATATTAAAGAAATTTATTTTTCCTTAAATACAATTATTAAAAATATCTCGTACAGAAAGAAAGAAAAAAGACCGAGGTTAATAGGGAATCCTATCTAGATACATGCTCCATACGTCGTGGCATCAGTGCCTGATGCAGCCTCCTGGAACTTGACAATGGTCCCCACGATATTATCATTCTGGTTCTCCTTTTTTTTTAGTTTGCTTATCCTCTGCAACGATATTATATGCAATCATCCTGTCCAAGTTCTACACTGCCATAAGAGAGTTTATAGTAGTGCTTACTCCACATTTCCACGAAGGGATAGTAGGGTTAATAGGAACCCTCTTGCTGGAACTTTTCTTCTTCTTTTCTCTCCTCCCCTTGGATAGATCGCATATATTTTTGTCTCTTTTAAACTCCCACGCTCTTACCTGTCGAGCTTTCATGTCTCTTACCTCTACATTTGGTCTAGCCATTTCGAGAAAGACTTCAAGATAAAGTTAGAGAGTATTTACATAGGGGAAATAAGGTAAATTTGTATGTAGACAAAACGGGCAAATAAGAAATTTTTTTGCAATTCGATGAATGCGTTCGGAGACATAAGGTTGATCACTAAAAGTTACAAATTCAACTACACATTTGACATTAATTTAAAGGTTGTATGGGGATATTAGGAAAAACGCTGAACCGTTCGGCAAACTCTAATCAGCATGCCAAACAGCTCAATATGCCTATTTAAAACCAATCTATTGAAATTCAACCCATCAAGCTCTTGGACTACAATCTAAACCTATATTCAGAAAGGATTCACAGTATTTTCACACTCCAAAAGTAAATAAATACAACTCCAGACATAGTCAAACAAGATTCTAGAATTTTACAAAAGCTGAATAGAAATAGAGAATTATGTAGTTAAATCAACTAAGAGAGACTCAACAATGATTTATATTATGTGAATGAGTATAATAGTTCTGAAATAGATACGGGGTTTGAGTTACTAAGTTCTGATGTAGAATATGATGTTCCAAAATGTTAGGCATCATTGCAGTCCAAATTCGAGCACAATTTAACTACTTAAAAACTCTTTAAAAAATAACAATATATTGTGCAGGTGTGAGTTTTTGTAGTGTAAAGATTGAGCGAGAGTAATTGAAAATGGATTTTTAAACCTTTTACCTGCAGTGACCATCCATTTTTTGCGCGTTGGGCAATATTTATTAAACTTTCCCATCCACTCGGAGAATCACCGGGTATCTACTGTCTTCACTAAATATAAGAGGATCTACTCATGCAGGAATCCCTACAGTGTTCTTCATTGTTATCGCCAACCTAAACGGTGGTATACCAGTAATGCTCTATAGACTCCAATGTTTACAGGATCCAAGTTGAACTCTTAGTCAACCGAATGGTGGAAGAAATCCTGTTCGCTAACCTTATTGGTGGTTCGCCTACTAGACCTATTATTGTCCTTCATACACTCTTTCAAACACTTCCCTCACATCAATCTGTACCAACATCACACCAATATTTACTCAGAAACAAATTGAAATTTAAAAAGGATTTTAGGTTTCCTCCCAAATAGTCCCTTAGTTAACATCTAGCACGGCGTAACTCAATTTTAGATCTCACTTTTGGGGTTAGCCATAGTATCAATAGGCAAAGTTTCTTTTGGTCTTGGGTTAAAGTGAGAAAGAATATGACATATCTAGGTTTCTAATTATTTGATCGACACTGAATGGGAGGTAATGGTGTTACTAAGAGTGGACATTTTTTTCATGCCTTTTTGCATTTTGTCTTGCACTTCATCTTTTTCGAGGATACGCAAGAGCATGTCCACAAATCTTCCACCTTCCCAATAATTACGCATTATACATTCATGGGGAGGCACTTATTGATCTTTCTCCCGAACATTCCAATTCAGATTATGGTCCCCCAGTAACGATCTCTATCTTCCCACCCTTCATTTCTACCCCAACCATGATTTTTTTTATGTATATAATATTTTGAACTATACACATCTCCTTGGTTTGATAGAAATTTCATCTCCTAATTATACAACAATTCAAACTTTATTTCTTCACGGTTTGTGCTCCAGACCCCCAAAACATTAAGACCGTGGGTGTTACACCTCAGAAATCTAATGACTTAAGGTATACTCTTACATGATTGTACATAACTCTAAAAGCGTTAAATTATGTTTTAGTACTAATTTAGTATAACTAACTCAATTTGAAAATTTTAGTTCCTTAAAGGTTTAAGAACGACCATGATGTCTTGAAAACTAGTGACTTGAACTTGTGTAGGGTTGAGTCGTGTAGTGGGTTTTCGGGTGATGTTTGAGGACTAAACCTCATATAGATTATGCATATGTAGATATATATGTAACAAAGTTATTAAAGTCATAATACCATGGGAGGAGTTCCAAGATATAGGGGCAAGCCAAGGCTGTCCAAAAGAAAGGATACTGCCTCAAACTCTACGGGCATGACCACGGCTCGTGGTAAAGACCATGTCCAAGTGGGGGTATCATTGAGCTTGTTTTTCCACATAAGGAATCCATGTATATTAGACACCGCCCCAAACTTCACTATGGGGAACACGACTCGTGGTCCACTCCATGAGTAGTGAAGGTGGTCGTGGAGTTGCCTTGGTTTTAATGAAGGTGGGTATGTTTGGAGCGGTTACTACCCAAGACACCATGAGCTAGTTAATGGGTCGTGGTGCATATTGATGAAAAGGGGGCTTGGTCGTAAAAAGTACTTGGTGTGTGAGGTTGATGCGCCATTTTTGAAGTCTACTGCCACACTCTTCACGAGCCACACCACAACTCAGGGAGTTTTTAACGGCTCGTGAAGAGGCTCGTCAGGACTGGATAGGATTTAACTAGTGAAGGTCGAGATGGACTTTTATTTTTAAATTCCAAGTATGTGAGAGCTGTTTTGGGCATTTTAGGGGTTAATTTTATATTTATTTTAGCCATTTTACAACTATTCCCAAATAAAAATATAAACTCCCAAATTGAAATCAAAAGATCTAACTTCTCTCTAAACTATCTCTCAACCAAGGTTTACCATTGAAAAGAATTCAATTTCTAGACAGGGTTCAAGGTCCAAGGTTTTCAACAAAACTTCATGGTGAATATTCCATTAAGTATGGTGTCTCCAAGGTCCAAGATGTTGAATGTTGGATTTCAACAATCCGCAATTTTTAGGTTTTCAATCAAACAAAAGGATATCTTTCTAAACCTCTTTTCATTGATCTAAATTGACTTATTATGACTATATATGATTTTTTATGGATGAATTTAACTAACGTTATGGCTTTTGAATGAAATTACACAAGACCCATGTACCTCCATTCTTTATAAATTATAAACCCTAGTTGTGGTTGATAGTGAATAAATAATGAGAATGAAAAATATTTTTTCTAATTCGTTATGGTATTGATATATTGATATATATGATCAATGAACTACAAGGAAGTAGGGTAAATTCTTGAAGGCTATAAGTAAGGGATTTCAAGGTGATGAGTATTATTGTATTGAATTGTTGCTTCAATTGTGATGAACATAATTAGTTGGTTATGTATTGTGGAGTAGAGCTATTTTTCCTCTTCCCTTTAACCTTAAGCTTGATAGAGTATGTATGATGTGTTACGAATGTTATTTTATTATATGAATATGAAGGTTGTGAGATAATGACGGTTTTGTTTTTATGTTGAATTGAAGGTAATTCTCATGCACCCTAAAATGACTATGTAATGAAAGAAGTACTCTCATATGATGTTGGTTCTATGAAGAAAGAACTTCTTATCTTGTAACAGATGAGTTAATGATATATGAGGGATTAAGTCCTTAAGATATTATTTACAAACTACTGCTTAAATAAAGTCTAAAGGTTACCTTAAAAGGGGAATCAAGCTTAGCACCGAGAGAATATGCATGAGATAGGTTCATTCTGAAAGAAAGGAAGGTTACTCGAATGGTCTCATGAGATGGAAACTACAATAACATTAAGTATAAAGAGGGTTTGTAGTAGCCATCTTCATATCCCTTAATTATGAAGCCCAAATAAGTTTTAGGTATTGGATTATATACTATCATGAATGTTATGGCCCACATTGTCATGTAGGACACCCTCCCATCAGTGTGAGGGGTTGAAACCATATTCCATGTATCTCACATGATGTATGCGGGTTATGGAGAAGTTCCTCGATTTTTAAAAACAAGAATAAAGGAAGTACGTGGCTATGATTGTATCCTAATGAGCGGTTTCTTGATATTTTTTGGGGTGTGGGGACTCATATGTATATTGAACTAGTAGTCTTAAAAAAGGGGTAGTGCATAAAGTCTTATGATATAATAATTAACTAAAATCAAGAGTGTGTGTTATGAAAGGTGCTTTTATTCTAATGTTACTTGTAATCGTAAATGTCTTTTTATATTATGGTATGGAATGATTGTGTATTATTACAATGTGCATTATAGAGTTTAACTTGAAATACCATGGTTTGAACTAAAAGTCCCTTTATGCGTAACTTTCATTCTTAGTACAAGTGGAATCTACTAACCCATATTTCTCTTATTTTTATACCAAGTGTAGGTTTGGGATAGTAGGTCTTATTGAAGAAGAAGTAAAGTGTTGGATAACATTCTCCAAGAACAATTGGTTTGTTCTCAAGCTCTGAGGAATACATGATACCAATATGTTTCTTTCTTTAATTTTTATTAGACTACTATTATAATTCTTATATGGATACGTTCGATCGTAAGGGCTAAGGTCTCTATGTTGAGATTCTTATTTTTTAACCGAGATTTTTAATAAGACAAGTCTAGACGATATATTTTAATATATGAAAGATTTTGACATTGATTGTTAAAGTTCTAAATATTTCCATATGTTTCAGTCTCTTATGAAATGCTGATATGCTAAGGGCTTGGATAAGATCTCTATAAGGTCGAGTATGTCGTGCTATTAAGAGGGGTGATCTCGGGTCGTGAAAAACGTGATGTCAGAGCAAAGGTTATTGAATGATAATTAGTACTAATATCTTATGAACCACGTCTGTTAGTGTCTTGTTTATGGTTTTGAAGCGCGCCACACTTATGAATGAGAGGCTATATAATGCTTAGGAACATTCACTTCTTTTTATATTGTTATAGTTTTGCCTAAGAGTATGGCCTCTATGTGTACATGACTTTTAATTTTTTTGTTTTTGATGTAGGATACGACTACTAGGAGGCAGCCGTAAGAAGCGTTAAAGAGGAGGTTGCAAATGCAGGAGTACTTCCCAAAAGTAACCGACCTACTCCTAATGAGCAAGTTCCTATAGGTGGAAAAGTTTCGTTCCATCCTCCAATATTGATTGATGGGAGATAAGGGAGGATTTCCAAACTTGATCCAAGTAATTTCTACTCAATGTCGATTCGTAACTACACAAGCTCAAGCTATGATGGCACAAGCTAATAGGGAAATTGGGAATTCTGTGAACAAAATTTCTAGTAGCATGGATTCGCATTTAAGGGACTTCACTAGAATGAATCCTCCAATGTTCTGTGGGTCTAAGGTCAATGAGGATCCTCAATACATTATTGATTAGGTATATAAGATTTTGTTAACTGTGGGGTCACTTCGAATGAAAAGGTCGAGCAATCCGCATATCAAATCAAGGATGCGGCTCAAATATGTTACTCTAAATGGAAGGAAAATAGGGCTTTCAGAGCGTTCCTTATAAGTTTTAAAATTTTAGGAAGGATGAATGTACCCAAGGGAGAAAATAGAGGCAAAATTTGAAGAATTCGTCAACCTTCGTCATGAAGGTATCGAGTCCCAGAATTCTCTTTCAAGATAATTAAGTTGTCTAAGTATTCTTTGTCTCTGGTTTCTAATACTAGAGATAAATTGAGTTGTTTTGTGATGGGTGTGTTCAATGATCTTGTGGAACAATGTCGTGAGTCAATGCTTAATAATAATATAGGCATTTATATTTGATGGTGCATGCTCACCAAGTTGAAGAAACTAGGCATAAGAAGAGAAATAGGGATGCCAAAAGGGCAAGACACTACGACGGACTTGCTTCCAAGGGTAAGCTTTAGATCCAAGATAAGGCAAGATTTAAGAAGAGGTTTTACAACCAAGTTCGTTCCAATGTTGCAAGGGCCAACAAAGAGACGGTACCTAACCCATTGCCACAAGGAGGGAAAAAATGTGGTTCTCAAGGTGGCAAATATACTTTTTCCTAGTGTGGCAAGAGGCATGAGATAAAGTGACTAGTTAGAAAGGATATTTTCTATTGTTGAAGAACAATGTCCACATATAGAAAGATAGTCCCATGACAAAGATTTAAGAGAGAAAGAGTAATCAAGCAAAAGAAAGTTGTACTAACTCTGATGCTCTTACGAGGAACCTCTTCTATGCTCTCCAATCCTAAGGGGATCAAGAGAGCTCTCCCAATTTTATTAACTTTATGTTGCATGTATTTTCAGGTAATGTTAATGCATTGTTTGATCTCGATGACACCTTTTCTTTTGTGACTCCTTTAGTTGATATGAAATGTAATATACTCCAAGATGTCTTATAAGAACCCTTTTAAGTCTCTATACGATGGGTGAATCCATTGTTAATAAGAGAGTCTATACGAATTGTTCTATTTCATTGTGCAGTAGAGTCTCATTGGTTGATTTGATAGAACTTTGGACTTTGATGTTATATTGGGGATTGATCGTTTACGTGCTTGTTTTAGTTCTATTGAATGTAGAACAAGGGTATTCAAGTTTCAATTTCCTGATGAACCCGTCTTAGAGTTTAAAGGGGGAAGTAAAATCCCTAGAGGTCAAATTATTTCATGTATAAAATCTTATAATATGATTTCAAAGATATGTCTCTACGTATTGTGAGGGTCAAGGACGTTGAGTAGGAGTCTCCTCTTTTTGAGTCGGTCCCCCTAGTGAAATATTTTGTGAAAGTCTTCTCCAAAGACTTGCTTGGAATTTCTTCGTGAATAGGAAATAGATTTCGGTATTGATTTATTGCAGGTTACTTAACACATATTGATTCCTCTTTACCATATGAGTTTGGACAAGTTGAAAGAATTGAAAGCCGAACTCAATGATATTCAATACAAGGGTTATATTTGACCAAACATATCTCCATGGAGTGCCCTATTATTATTTGTGGAATGGAAGATGGGTTTTTAGGATGTGTATTGACTACGCAATTGAACAAGGTCAATGTAAAGAATAATTATACTCTCCCTAGAATTGATGATTTGTTTGATTAACTCCAAGAGGCAAGTTACTTTTCATGATTGATTTAAGGTTGGGCTATGATCAACCAAGAATGAGAGGAGTCGACATTCATAAAGCATCTTTCCAAACAAGATATGGTAACTATGAGTTTGTAGTCATGTACTTTTGTATAACTAATGCCCAGTGGCCTTTATAGAACTTATGAATCGGGTGTTAAGGAACTATGTTTAACCTTTCGTGCTTGCCTTTATCTATGATAATTTTGTATAATAAAAGAGTGAGGAAGATCATATGAGTAATATAAGGATAGTTTTACAACTACTCAAGGATCAAAAACTTTTTCTAAGTTTAGCAACTGTAAGGTTTAGCTAACAGTGGTTGCTTTTCTTGAACATATTATTTCAAGTGTGGGTATAGAGGTCGATCCAACGAAAATGGAGGCGGTTAAGAATTTGCCTAGACCCCTAAGTACCATGGATTTTAAAAGATTCAGGGTTTATCCCGGTATTTTAGGAGATTTATTGAAGGTTTATCCTCTATTGCTTCTTCATTGACGCCCCTAACCCAAAAGAAAGTTAAGTTTGAGTTGTTGGAAGCTTGTGAAGAGGCCTCCAATTAAGAGTTGAAAAATAACCTTACCTCCGCTCTGGTGTTGACTTTACGGAGTGTATCAAAGGGTTTGTAGTGTAGTTTGATGTTTCTCGAGTAGGTTTGGGTTGTTTCCTCACGCCACATGGTAAGGTGATAGCTTATGCCTCAAGGCAACTTAAGGTACATGAAATGAACTATCCGACCAATGATCTTGAATTAATGGCTGTAATGTTTGCTTTGAAATTTTGGAGAGATTATCTTTACGGGCTGAATGCAAATATGTTCACCGATAACAAAAGTCTCCAATATGTGTTTACTTAAAAAGACTTGAACCTCCGGAAATGAAAATGGTTAGATATTTGTAAGACTTTGATATAAATGTCCTGAACCATCCCTCCAAAGCCAATATAGTTGTGGATGCTTTAAGTTTCATCTCCATGGGTAGTGTAGCCATCTTGAAGATGAGAAGAATGAAGTAGTCTATGATGTGGATAGGTTGGCCCGATTGGGAGTTTGAATAGTAGATTCTCCAAAGGGTGGTTTCATGGTCCAACATAGCTTTGAATCATCCTTAGTTGTTGATGTGATGTCTAAGCAACACCTTCTAGTTAATCGTCTTTTGTACATTGCCTTCAACAATTTTGTGTCTTGTATCATTAGGAGGTATATATCTTCTTTGAGGAACTAATAGGTGACACACAGACTGCTCCTTATTTTTATCCACTTCCTTCAAAGCATCACGTACTAGAACAAAGGAAAGAGTGATTATCTTTTGTTCCTTCTTGCACATAAGTGTTTATGCTGCCACTAAACCTTCAAATACATAAAACATCAGAGTTTTCATCTGAAATTGACACAAAATAAGCATTGGAGGAAACTATTTCTATCGAAATAAAGACTAAATGAGTGCTATTGGTGGAATAATCATAAAACAACCCTCTACATTTTAAAGACCCAATTTTGATTATCATGTCTTCAAACTTTCTAAAGCTTTGGATATTCTCAACCAAGAACCTCATTCTTGGTCTGATCGTCTTATAATATTCCTTATATATCATGCTTTTACCTATGGAAAAATTGATACAACTCTTTTTATTAAAAGATCCTCCTATGAGAACCTTATTATGAGAGTTTATGTTGATGATATTATATTTGGGAGTGATAATATCTCTCTTTGTGAAGAATTTTCTATCCTTATGCAAAGTGAATTTGAAATGAGTATGATGGGTCAATTTGCTTTTTTTCTCAGACTACAAATCTAGCAATCTCAAAAAGGTACATTCCTCTGTCAAAGTAAGTACTGCAAAAACCTCATTCAAAAGTTTGGCATGCAAAACTAAAATTCATTCAGTACTCCAATGAGTTCCACATGTCCTGTTGACCGAGAGGTATCTTTGCATTCTTACTCTATCTCACTTCTAGTTGATCGGATATCATCTTCAGTGTGTGCAAATGTTCTTGGTTTCAATCAGCCCCTAAATAATCTCTTTTAGCGGTAGTAAAGTTATTTATTTGTTATTTAGTTATAACAACATCCATTAGTTTATGGTATCAAAAATAAAAAAAAACTTCTTGAAGGATTTTCTGGCGTTGACATCAAACATCATTTTATTCGAGATCATGATTTAAATGGTGATATTGAAATTTCATTTATTAGCACCAATATTCAATTTGCTGCTACTTTTACAAAACCTCTCTAAGAGGAATGATTTTGTTCTCTTCGAAAAGATTTATATATCATTTAGAATCCTTTACTCTGTAAACGTTGTTGTGCGCATTATTTGTTTACTATTTTTCGTATATTTTCTTCCATCTCGTATATTGTGTTTTCCTTTTAAACGTTTATTTCCTTCTATATTAGCCTCTTGTTTAAGCCGACTCCATGTACTTGTTATGAATCATCTTTTCAGTTCTCCCTTTAAGTGTTGTCATATCTCTTCCTCTTCCCCCCCTACTTCTTTTTATATCTCTTCTTCTTGACTCTCTTCTTCCTAACATTCTTCTTGTGTTTCTCTGGCTCTACAATGAAAAAGTATTCTCTATCCACTCGCCAGAAAATATGCAATAGAGGCAAAGGAAAGGTTACCTTTTCGATATTCTTCAACTCCGACTCTGATGATCTTTTCCAAGCCTCCATCTCTTCTTCCCTAGGTTGACTCCCTGATGAATCCTTTTATTGTGGGTCTTACATAATGAATTACAAATTTGATTTTTATAGTTCCCTTGATTAGAAGGTTGAATTTTGGAACTCTTCTCACGAATCTCTTTTCCACTCCTTGAAAGACAAATGCCTTGTGCATTGAAGGATGGTTGATCTTCATCTTGTTTCTTCCCTTGACTTCAATATCAAAAATTTATTTGAGTTTTAGGGTTGAGAAAACATCCCTCATTTGGCTGTTTTTAGTTAATATTCATTTAAGTAAGACATGCGAAATTATGTCTTTAATGTTGGGTAAGAACATTTTTCTTTATGGAAAAAAATTCTAATCTATGTTTGGCATCTCATTCACTGGGATTATGGCCCATCAAAAGAACTGTTAGCCCTTTGACTTTGATGTGCCTTTGACCAAGCAAAGCTTGAAATTGGTTTTGACCCCTATTAGCCAATATCTTCAAAGCTAGGACCTAAGGATCTCCCTTTCGAGACATGGGTGATTTCTCATATTGTTGCTACCACTCTCTTTCAAAAGGCTGGTTCTCATTCTATGATTATTCAGCGTGATACTCTGTTTGTGTACTGTTTGGTTTTTGGAGTTAAAATCCATTTATATTTCTTTATCATCTCCAATATGACGTGTGTCATATAAGATCCTTTTGATCTTCTATTTGTCATGCTTATCACTCACATATTTGAATCATACTTCATGTTCCTAGAAGACTTCGCTCTTGTTCTAATTAAACAGAGGTCCAACTCTCATGCTTTTCTTTGCATGTGTTTTACTCGTTTTATCTTCTTCTGGGACCCAAGAGTGATTCGTACAACGTGGGTGCTACCCTTGTCAAATATAAGGACTCCTTCCCCACATATGTGTCGACTACTAAACTCAATACGACCTTGGAAAATCTAGTTAAGATGCACACCAAGTTGGATATAATGGCCATCACTATTGCTCAAATTCCTGATCTCATGACCAAGCTTTCTGCTATGAGTGAGCAAGTAGACTCTTTGAAGGATCTCCTATCGTCAGCCCATTTAAAAATTGACAGTGTGAAGGATGTCAAAAAGGAAACACGTGTTCATGTTGCTCGTGTTCGTCTCAAGTTGTATTAAATCATGAAGGAAGCCATCAAGATTGCTACAAACATTCAAGATTGATTTAAAGCCATCTCCACCTCGCTTTCCTCCGAAGCTAAAGAGATATGGATTGCTATTTTCAACACCTTCAACTATTCCGTATAGCTTCATTGATTTTCTCTATGATTCTATTTTGAACTGCTTTTGTTTTGCGCCTTTGATTTCGCTTGAAACCTCTGATGGTATTTTAGTTTTTGTGAAATTCTTATTCTTTCCTTTTTGCCAATGAGAAATGGGGATAAATTGTTATCTAGTATGCTATCAATTTTTGTGATGCTTATGGTTAAATTGTGATTTTTTCTATTTGTGTGTCTCTATTGAGATAAGTTTTTGCATTATCTACATAGCATAGAAAATCTTTTGCATAGTTTCAGGAGAGCAAGTTGAAAACCCAGCTTTACTGGTCAACTACCTCTTATCACATTCAGGGGGAGAAAATCAACTACCAGCTATACAATTCGATTATATCACGGAAGTATATCTACTATGTGTTGTCATCATAAAAAAGGGGGATATTGTTAGAGTAAAATTTCAATGATGATCAACCTGTATCTTTGCAGGACAAGGGTATCATCAAAAAGAAAAGAATCAATCATGGATCTCTATGATACAAGTGAATGATTAACCAACCAACCATCCTGATTGATGAATATCAATCAACGATCCAAATGAAGATTCCCAAAATCATGGCTCACAAAAGGAAGATTAATCATGGAAGTTGAATAAATCACAGATCGCGCGTGAGCTAATCAAAGAAAGTTCAATATCTCGACAAAAACAATGAAAAATTAACTCAACAATTATTTTTCATTCAACACCAAAGGGAACTGAAAAAATCAAATGCCTAGTTCAAACAACAAATCGAGGAAACTACAGGAATTGAGACAGGAAGTCAATCTTGTGCCTTATTGTTTGAAAATAAGGATTCCATACGTTCTTTTTTAAAGATAAAAAACTGTTGGGTTAAGTCTGAATCATATCACATTTTCTACTCATCTTTCATCAAGCATTGTATTACCTGGTTCTATTTTGTAAACGAAAAAGGGATGAGATACAATATTCTTAGTAAGGATTTGGATATATATATATAAAAAACGAGGGAAACAAAACATAAATGTAGACTGTTTATGCTCATCTATGTACTCACACCAAAATGTTCAAACAAGGTTGCGAGAATATCCATGCAACCCAAGGAAATTGGACGCAAGATCCACAATGGATCCCAACCATTATTAAAAATTTCCTATGTCAAGTTTGCTTTTCTACATTTGATTACTTTGCTTTGTAAAGAAGTTTACTAAAGAATACTTCAAGTCAACTACTTGCAATAAAAAAAATTAACCCCCTCTTGCACATTCAAAATGAACTTTTCTTCGTCGAAAACATTAAAATATTAAGAAATAGTTAATCAATAAAAAAAAGGGCAATGCTATTTTAAATTAAATATTCTAACAATATAAATCATATAATTAACATTGATAAATAAAGTCATTCATTTGTCTTGGGCATCAAAAAAACAAGTCTTAACATTTCTTAAACTCTTGATAATTTTAATAATATTGGAAAAAGAATTTCGGAAGCATATATCTACATCTCAAGAGAAATTTTTAACAAAAACAAATGAATTTGAATACAATAAAAAAAATTATACAAACTTCAACTAGCACTATTACAAGTCATATAAACTTTTCTTTGCAGAAAAAGTAAAATATTAAGGAGTAAATTAGTAAAACAAAATTGAAATGTTTATATGGCAATAATTATTTTGAAGCAAACTTCCTAACAACCTAAATCACATAAGCAAAATTGATGAATAAAATCATACTTTTGACTTGAGCAACAAAAAAATCGTGAGAATTTTCTAACTCTTGAGATTTTTAATAATTTTTAAAAAGATATCCAAAAGCATATTGTAAGCATTAATATTTTATTGAATTTGAATCCGTAAATTAATTAGGATTATGTTAAATTCAAAAAAAATAGTGGAGGTTATGTGGCAATCCAAGTCAAGTTAAATAAGCCACTCAAGTCATGCCACGTGCCAAGGTTATGTGGCAATCCAAGCCATATTAAATAATCCACTAAAATCATGATACATATCAAGGTTATGTGGCAATCGAAGTCAAATTAAATAAGCCACTAAAAATATGTCACATGTCAAGGTCATGTGGCAATCCACGTCAAACTAAATAACCAACTAAAATCATGTCACGACTAAAGGTTATGTGGCAATCCAAGTCAAATCATATGAGCCACTAGAATAATGACATGTGTATATGTGACATGTTTTGACCAATAAGATCATAGATTTTCTATGGAGCAATGTGATTGGTCGGTAAATTACACCAGTAGATCACTCCCTACTACTATAAATAGGTGTCCTCATTATTCATAAAAGGAGGTTTCATTAAGAACAAGAAGCAATAATAGAGCTTGTGGATCAAAAGCTACAGACTCTCTAAAAGTTTTTCAAGCAATCAAGTTCAAAGTTCAAGATTCAAGATTACGCTAGTTCTTCACGCTAATTATTCATCATAACTATACAAGTGTTCATGACGAATAATTCACACTCAAGTTCAAGATTCAAGATCAAGTTATTCAAGCCTTTGTAACTAAATCAAATTCAAGTCCTACATATTTCATATTATATTGAAGAATGAGAGGATTATCATAGATATTGTAATACGCTTTATGTTTTGAAATCAAATATTAAATTTTGTACTTCTATTTTCCTGTCTCGAATATTTATTTTACTCGACATGAAAATTTGTTGGTTACACATATATCTACATCACAAGAGAAATTGATAACAAAACAAATGAGTTTATACTAATTCGTTAACTTCATATATTGGAACATTACATGCTAATTATACATTGAGAATAAAATAATTATTATATTATCTTACCTTTTTTCCTTAAGAATTATTATTTTCCTTAAGAACTCGAGGTTAAGAAATGCACCTTTTAGGATAGAACGTATTACTTAATTAGAATAATGGTACCTCATATTCTGCTAAACATCAAACTCAATCAACGACAACAAATTACACGATTTTTTTTTAAAATGCAAGAGGAAGTGGAGTAGAAGATTATAAAAACTTATGGTTTAAAAATGAGAGCTAACCCTACTATGTATGTTCAAAAAATGTTAATATCAACAAGTATTTTGTTTCAAATTTTAAAAGTTATGACCTTACCGAGGGTTCACAACCCATTAGGTATGTTACATCTTATTGAAAAGTCAAAACTCTTTTGAAAAGTCACAACTCATTTAAAAATCACAACCCTTTAAGAAAAGTCAAAAATCATCAAAAAAAGTCAACTTAAGTTAGGGATATTATAGTGATTTAACATTTAATTTAGGAGTTCTTGTTTTTATGTCATTAATACACAAAAATTTAACTTTTTTTAAATTGTATTTTCACTACCTTCAATTTTTTCACTTCGTTCAACAAATAGATTGAAATTTTCTCGTGACATTCTTTTTAATTCATTCTCAAATACCGAGGTAAGACAGCTATCTCGCTCCTCATTACTTTTTTTTGCTAAGTTAGTTTTTAGTTGTATTCGTAATCCATGTCTTAATGGTGATTGTCTCTGTGACATTATTGAAGGAAAATAATTGTGATTTTTCATGGATCGCTATCATTGGACAAACCCTTGATGATATTCTTACTATACCATAAACACCAAAAAATTCCACTACCGAGTTATCCATCTGCAAGAATATAAAATGGCACCTCTGCCTTGTCCAAACTAGAGAAGGAGAATGCCACTTCAATATCAAGTCATACTTGCAATGTATAGCTTGAATATAGCCAATCACCACACAACTCTTAGATTCTTACTAGGGTAATAGATTTATTTAGAGGCATAGAACATTCCCTAATCATTTCTCACTCCTTTCAGCAAAATTGACATCCGGAACATACTTATCTTCTATTGTATCATATATATGAACCAATTGTATGTGTACTAGTTAGCATTAGTAACAGGGAAGCTATACTTGAAAACATGTTTATTAATTTCCACTTTGTGTGATAATGAAGTGTCTAAGATATTATTATTTTTGCAATGCAACAGGAAAAAATGGGCATTCAAAACATTTGTAGTAGATGAATAAGTTGATGTTTTGCCTTTATTAAGATGATAAATCTTCTGCTTCTATGTAATAATAAATATTGTTAATCCCTTTGTTTTGTCACACTATCTTTCAATATTCTCTCATTCCCATCCAAGTTTTAGATGGGTCACATAATATCATTGCAACATTATCATTATATACACACACACACACACACACACACACACACACACACACACAAATATATATATATATATATATATATATATATATATAGAAATCAACCTTTAGTTCATTAAAATCTACCCTAATAGTGGAACCATTTGTTCTCTCCCCCTCCATATCCAATTACTTTAGACATCATTCAAGGAAGAATATTCCCGGGGTTGGTGCGGGGTACTATTGTAACACCTCAGAAACAAAACAAAGAAAATACACTATGAAAACCACATAACCAAGTGATTCATGGAAGGGTTCATGGACCGTAACAACCCTAAAAATGTATATGCCAAGTAATGCATAATATGTCTAGGATACCAATGATTAGACAAGGGTTCACACGGACTGATGCACGTAGTACCAGACCTCGGAACCCTTGCAACAGCCAAGCCAAAACACTTGTGGAGTTATTTGATCTTTTAAAGGTTGTGTCCAACAATGTAGGGCTCTCAAATATTAAGATTTACATGGAGGAGTATTTACCGAACTTAAAAAGGGGAAATCTTAGGTTTGGAGTGTCTAGGGGTAAAATGGTCATTTTCCAAGCTAAGGGTAGTATCGTAATTACCCTAGATATATAATTAATTAATAAATTAATAATGTGGATGGGTATTTCGGGGAGACAGGGCGTAAATTGGGCTCTTGAAGTGAAGTCTTGCTCCATCCAGGTTCGAACCGAGGTTGAAGTAATGAATTAAATTGATTTTTTATTCATGCTATTTAATTAATGAAATTCATTAATAATTATCATTCATTACCTTATTTAAAATAAATTAAAAATAATATTTTTATTAAAAAAACAAAGCCTTATTGACTAAGTCCTAAAACTAGACTCCTAAGCCTCCTACAACTCCCACTCTCTCACGTTTATCTCTCCACTCTCTTGCTCAATCTCTCTTATTCTTTCTCATGTTCTTTTCTCTGCAAAAATAAGATACAAAAGAATAAAAATAAACCAAGTTCTTCACCCTTGAAGACCTCACATGAAATCACAAGAAAAAAAACGTTTATCGCACACTAGACTAAGGGAGGTTGTAATTCGAGTAGAGTTGATATTGAGGAGGCTAAGACATGTACTTGGTTGATGTTTTTGGGATCAAAACGTCAAATTTCTGAGTTTTCTTCACTGTTGGCCACTTTCCCAAGACATTCCTTAAGGTTCGTATTAGTCTTTAAAAAACTAGGATTGTTTTCCCTTTTCCATGCCCCTGTCACTAGCTCCCAATGAATCGTAGGTTGGGTATGATTTCTGGTAGATTATGGTGTATGTGATTTTTTAGTTGTGACTATGATTATGTCGTGTACTTGAAATCGTATGAAATGCAACCATGTTCTTGAATGTTTTTGCAAGTGTGTGTATGTGCAAAAATGTTACTGTGAAGGTTACTATGAATGAGGTCAAGTCAAAGCTTTAAATTTTATATTGTTTTTGTAGTCATTTTACGTACATAAACCTATGTTAATCATGATGTTCATTAAAATGGAGGAGTGGCTGATTTGAGCGCCAATAATTTACCTAAATGAAACCATGAAATACACCCCAAAAAGTGTTAAACCATCCATGAATCTTCCAATGTTATCAAATGGAAATATTGATGAAAATAGGTTAAGAAAATGATTAAGTGTACATCCAAAAATATAAGTTTAGTTTAGGCTAAAATAAAGAAGTGAAATTTGGAAAAAATCAAATTAATTCAAAGAGGTGAGGCCACCAGGATTCGAATCGTGACCTCACCCGTGTGGAACCTTAATATCACAAGAAAGAACGAAATGGGGCAGGGGGGATTCAAAATGTGGTGTATAGGTGAGTAAGGAGGATGAAAAACTTTAAATAAATAAAATGGAAGACGTGGGAATCGAACCCATGACCTCAAGGCTTGAAAGGAGAAGGGCGAGATAATTAGAAAATGAAGTGAGGCTGTGGCGACTCGATCCCACAACCTCACTGCCAAACATCTAGCTAAGCCAATTGTAATTAAAAATAAAATAAGGAGTCTGTGCGGTTTTTAACCCACAACCTCCCAGCCCTAACGAAATTAAAAATAAAATAAGAAGGTTGTGGGTGTTCGAACCCATAACCTTCCTATTTCTATCGAAATAATGAATAAAATAAAAAGAGGTTGAGGGGGTTTGATCCCACAACCTCTTGGTCTAGGCGAATCGGACAAAACAAATTTTAATTGAAAAATAAAAAGGTGTTGTGGGGGTTCAATTCCACAACCCTTCGGCCAAATATGAGGGAAACCTAAGTAGAAAAATAAAGATAGAATGCTGATGTTAAGGTTCGATCTAGGGTCCCAATGTCATGAAGATTAAAAATAAAGTCAAAGAAAAATGTAAGTATTGTCCAAGGTGTTCGAACTTGAGTTCCCTTGTCCAAATTTCCGTATTGATACATAAATCATACGTGAATTGAATGTTCAAGAATAATGACACCTACTTAGATCGAAATCGAGATCTTGGCATTCATACAAGATACAAAAGTCTTGTACTATATAATATTAGAAAGATATGAGTCACTTAACAAACTATGAATAAAGTCTCATTGCTTGTATGGATAGACACATAAGTCTAGCATAAAATTAAAAATAAGTGAACCTAAGATATATGTAATGAAATGATGAAACTCTAAAAGGGTTATGTAAGAGTGTGAAACACACTAAATGGCAAGGTTCATTGGTGTATGATGAAATGAACATTCACGTAAAAAGGGGTGAGTAATTATGACGAGAAAATGTGCTAATGTTAATGAATGTGGTGACAACATGATATGACGCTAATGTAAAAGATTAGAGCAATCTCAAATGAGCCTAAGTAAATGTTACTAAAACATACTCACCTATGAGAGTGTAAACTTAATAAAGTGACCAGTCTCTATGAACACTCTAATGAAAGTATTCAGATTAACACACTTAATACTAATGATGAGATAAGAAATCATCTATTGAGCTATGATGTCCTCATACTAGAATCCATCTTTCATGACGTATGAGTTGAATGTAATGGAACTTTCTACTGAGCACCGATAGACTAGCTCTAATCGGTGATGCCTTCTTTTAGAAAGGGTGGAGGATCACGTAACTCTTCGAACCTATACTGCCAATATAGGGATCTCACGGGGTTAAATTCTCATGTACTCTAGCATGTTTTGTGTCACTTTGGACAGTGATTCCACCTGTTATTTGTGTGGGGGAGACACTGGATTTAATGATGCTCACATGATCTATGTCGGTTAAAGTTAATGTTCCTAATGTCTAAATGAGGCCAGCCTCAAATGATGCACATAATGAAATGAATGATACCAAAGATTTTCGGATAGGATAATCAAGAGGTGAGCTAGACTCAAGTATTGACACAAGGGTATTATATTTCATTGCACAACAAACTCGATGGAAGTCTTAAACTATATCATAGCTTGTGTTCACAAAAGCCTATAAACGAAGTGAAATAAAGTACGTATGAATGAATGAATCAGACTCTGAGTTTGCTAATGAAGACTCCCTAGTTGAGGTCCCATATGTTGAGCCCTTATTTTTGAATGTCCTAATGTCAAGTCCATGATTCCAAGGTATTATGGCATAAGAATGGGTGTTATAAAAGATGTTATGTGTTATATGCTATATTATATGTGTTATGTGTAAGATGTTATGTGTTGTGTGTAAAATGATAAATATGATGATGCATGTTACTCTCATAGAATGACTTTCCTAATCCAAATTTGGGATGCTCACTAACTTTCTTAATCCAAATTTGGAAATTTCACTAACTTTTCTAATCTCAATTTGGCAAGTCCACTGACTTGACTTTCCATAATCGTGTTATTACGAAAGAGCTATCCTTTCTTGTGCATGTCCTTGGTGTGTGCTTGCATATACTCCCACTTAGAACAAGTGTTCACTAATTCCATACAACTATAAATATTTAGGTGCAGGTACAGGTGGATGCTAAAGGCTTACAGGTTGATGTTGCAGCTATTTGGACATGGAGCTCTCATTCATACTTTGTAGGCCCTCATGCTCTTGAGGCTGTCTCCTATTCTTATCTACCTTAGATGTTGGATTTAGCTAGTGGATCAGGTTCCACTAGATTTTAATTTCCCATTTAATTTCAGACTTTGTGTTGGTGTCGTTTTGGCAAGTACACATTTAATGCAACACGAACTATTTCTTTCATTTTATGATCTCAATGTTAGATGGTTGATGGTGAACAATTTTATATGTAGTAGAATGTTTAGTAACCATGTAAGGAAACAAAAACTTTCAAATTTTCTGCTAAAATTAATCTAGATGAGTTAAGAATGACGTGTGTAGGCTTGTTTTCGACCTTTGAGAGGTCAACAACTTGTTTGGGGTCTTGAATCCAGTCCTTATAAAAATGGTATCAGATCACTAGGTTAAACTTCGTGAATAATAAGTTCACATCAATCACATGGAGTAGTTTCTATGTCATGGTAGTAAAGTACACCACTATCCTGTATTAGACACTGCATGATGCGTAGGAAAATTTACCTTCTTATGATCTTATTATGCCTTTCCTAATGTTCGATTTCTTGGTGTTATGAGTGTGTATAAAATTAGTCCTTATTGTTTTCAGAGAATGAATACTAGGAAGAACATTGGTCGGAGGAGAAAAGGAGCAGCTGCTGGGAATAATCAATTTCCACCCCACGCTTCAGATGAAGGAGTAGTTATGTCTGTTAACCCAGTTGGGTTGACTAATGCGGAGATGGGGTCATCTATGGCCCGAATGTTATAGACCATCACTACGAAGGCTCAATCCATGACTACCCAGGCCAACCAGCAGAATGTTGAGAGGGAGAACCCACCAGTGCGTGGCATGGCTGATAAACTTAGAGATTTCACGAGGATGAACCCTCCTATTTTCACAAGGTCTGAGACTTAAGAGGACCTCTATGAGTTTGTGGATGAGGTGCATAAGATTATTGTTTCTATGGTTGACATAGATACTGAGAAAGCAGAGATGGCTTCCTATAGGATAAAGTATGTTGCACAGACATGGTGCAAGATGTGGAAGGATGGCCGAGCTTTGGGCGTAGTTTCGGTAACTTGGGAGCTGCTTAAGACATCCTTCCAGGAAATAGTCTTCCCCATGGAGACGAGGAAGGACAAGATTGAGGAATATATCAACCTTAAACAAGGATCTATGACACCCAGTGAGTATTCGGTGAAGTAAGTGAAAGTATCAAGGTATGCTACTTCTTCTATGTCTTACATTAGAGAAAAGTTGAGTAGATTTTTGGCAGGGATTGATGAGGATCTCGAGGAGTAGTGTAGGGAAACTGTGCTGCATGACAGCATGGACCATTCAAGGAATATGGCCCATTTCAATTAAGTCGAAGAAAGCAGGAACAGTAAGCACTCTAGAGCAGGGAAAAGGTTAAGGCAAGCTGAGAATAATTTTTCTAGAAAGCGTAGTATTGAAATCACGGATAAGCCCAGGTTTATATAGGGACTCTCTCAAAAAGGGGAGTTAAGTTCATCCAAGGGTTTCTATGATAAAGATATTGTGCCCAGAGTTAAGAGAATAATGGAGTAGATACACCTCAAGAGAGGCCACCTTGCAGGAAGTGTGGCAAACTTCATGGAGGAGAGTGTATGTTGGGCACTAACACTTGTTACAGTTGTGGAAAACAGGGTCACATGGTGAAGGATTGTACCAATAGGAGATGTCAAGAACAAACGAAGGAGAGAGTTCATCTGAATGGTCCAAATGTTGAGGTTCCAAGGAGGCAACAACTGTTCGCACTCAAGTATAGGAGTGCAGGGGAAGGTACTTCTGATGAAGCCTTCGGTGCGTAGCCCTAATTAGTCTTTCATATATTTTACTGTATATGGTATTTATGCTCTAGTATGAGGTTAATATGTTTAAGACATTATGTTTGTTGCTAATTTGCATGATTTATATGTTTACTTATGTTCTATGCTTTGATGATACTAGTTTAGGAAAGAGTTCCTTAGTCTAACAATGTGAAACCAATAGTACGTTTCAAGGATGTGCACCATCATGCTAGTAGGTGAATCACATATTCACCAATGAAAAGTATTGACTCGCTTCTGTATGAATATACTCAATGGATATGTGGCTTGTTGCTAGTAAAAAGTTGTGTCATTTTGTGATGAATGTTTCTAAGGGGGGGATAATGTAACTAACCTAAAAATGTATATGCTAAGTAATGCTTAATGTGTCTAGAATACCTATGACTAGACTAGGGTTCACACGGATTGAGGCACGTAGAACCAGACCTCGGAACCGTTGCTACACCCAAGACAATTAACTTGGGGAGTTATCTTGGCTTGGAAAGGTTTGGTCCAACCATGTAGGGCTCTCGAATACGAAGATTTACTTCAAGGAGTCTTTACTGGATATAAAAAGGAAAAATCTTAGGTTTGGAGGGTCTAGGGGTAAAATGGTCTTTTTCCAAGCAAAGGGTACTATCGTACTTAACAAAAATATATAATTAATTATTTAATTAATAAGGTGACTTGGTATTTCAGGGAGAGAGGTCCGAAACTGAGCTCTTGAAGTGTAGTCTTGCTCCACCCAGGTTCGAACCTAGGTGGAAGCAATGAATTGAAGTGGGTTTTTAAGCTAATGAATTAATGTAATTAATTAATTATTATTATTAATTATATTATTTATAATAAAATAAAAAACAGATTTTTATTAAATAAACAAAACCTTATTGACTAAGTCCTAAAAATAGACTCCAAAGCCTCCTAGAACTCCCACTCTCTCACGCTCAATCTCTCTTATTCTTTCTGACATTTTTTCTCAGCAAAAATAATATACAAAAGCAGAAAAATAAACCAAGTTCTTCACCCTTGAAGAACTCACATGAAATCACAAGAAAACAAAGATTAATTGCACATTAGGCTAAGGGAGGTTGTAAGTCAAGTACAATTGATATTGAGGAGACTTACACGTGTTCTTGGTTGAATTTTTTGGGAATCAATTCAAAGGTTGGAACGTCAAAAAGGTATGTGTTTTCTTCTCTCTTGGTCACATTCCCAATAGACCCCTTAAGGTTCGTATTAGTCATTCGAAAACTATTGTTTCCCCTTTTGCATGTCCCTGTCACTAGCTCCCAATGAATCGTAGGTTGGGTATGATTGCTGGTAAATATATGTTTATGTGATGTTTTCTTGATGATTATGATTACGTTGTGTACTTGAAATCATATGAAATGCACCTATGTACTCGAAATTTTGTGCAAGTGCGTGTATGTACAAAAATGTCACCGTGAAGGTTACTCTGAATGAGGTCAAGTTAAGCCTTCAAGTTTAATATTGTTTTGGTTGTCATTTTACGTGCATAAACCTATGTAAATCGCGATGATCATAAAAAGCGAAGTGGGGCTGATTTGAGCTCCAATAATTTTGCTAAACCAATCCATGAAATACACCACAAAAATTGTTAAATGATCCATGAATCTTCCTAAGTTTTGAAGTGAAAATATTGATGAAAATAAGTTAAGAAAATGATTAAGTGTACATCCAAAAATATAAGTTTAATTTAGGCTAAAAAAAAGAAGGGAAATCTGAAAAAAATTAAATTAATTTAAAGGGGTGAGCCCACCAGGTTTCGTAACGTGAGCTAACTCGTGTGGGACCTTAATCTCGAAAGAAAGAAAGAAATGGGGCCAGGGGGATTCAAAATGGGGTGTATAGGCGAGTAATGATGATGAAAAACATTAAATAAATAAAATGGAAGGCGTTGGAATCGAACCCACAACCTCAAGGATGGAAAGGAGAAGGGAAAATAAATTAGAAAATAAAGTGAGGATGTGGGGGCTCGATCCCACAACTTTACTACCAAATGCCTAGCTAAGAAACTTTTTATTAAAAAAAAATAAGGAGGCTGTGGAGATTCGAACCTACAACCTCACAGCCCTAGAAAAATTAAAAATAAAATATGTATGCTGTGGGGTTCGAACCAACAACCTCCAAATTTCCAGCAAAATAATGAATAAAATAAAAAGAGGTTTTGGGGTTTTATCCCACAACCACTTGGTCTAGGCAAATTGGACAATACCATATTTAATGAAAAATAAAAAGAGGTTGTGAGTCTTCAACCGCACAACCCCTCAGCCAAATAAGAAGAAACCCAAGGAGAAAAATAAAGATTGAATTTTGATGTTAGAGCTCAACCTAGGGTCGCAATGTCATGTAGAGTAAAAATAAGGTCAAGGAAAAATGTAAGTATTGTCCAAGGGGTTTGAAGTTGGGTTCCCTTGTAAAAACTTCCATATTGATACATAAATGATACGTGAATTAAATGTTAAAGAATAATGCCACCTACTTAGATCGAAAATGAGTTCTTGGAATACATACAAGATACAACAGTGTTGTACTACATAATATTAGGAACATATGAGTCACTTAAAAAACTATGAATGAAGCCTTATAGCTTGTGTGATAAGTCTATCATACAATTAAAAATAATTGAACCTAACATATATGTAATGGAATGATGAAACCCTAGAAGGATTAAGTACGACTGTAAGATACACTAAATGGACAAGTGCATTGGAATATGACGAAATGAACAATAAAATCATAAAATGAACAATGAAGCAGTGAAACCCTAGAAGGGTTAAGTAAGAGTGTAAAACACAATAAATGACCAAGTGCATTGGCAAAGATGAAATGAACATTCACGTAAAAAGGGGTGAGTAATTATGATTAGAAAATGTGCTAATGTTAATGAAAGTGGTGACAACATGATATGAGGCTAATGTAAAATATAAGAGCAATCTCAAATGAGCCTAAGTAAATGTTACTAAAACGTACTCACCTCTGAGAGTGTAAATTTAATAAAGAGACCAGTCTCTATGAACACTTTAATGAAATAATTGAGTTTAACACAATTAATACTAATGATGAGATGAGAAATCATCTATTGATCTATGGTCTCCTCATACTAGAAGCGAACTTCCATGACGTATGAGTTGAATGTAATGGAACTTTATAATGAGCACTGATAGACTAGCTATGAGAGGTGATGCCTTCTTTTAGGAAGGGGCGGATGTTCACGTAACTCTCATGAGATGAGGTTGTCCGGCATGCCGGGTATGGGTCTCCTTATATCTCCTAGTTTTCGTACCTATACTACCAATATATGGATTTGGCGGGGCTGAATTCCCATGTACGTTAGCATGTTTTGGGTCAGTTTGGCCAGTGATTACACCTCTTTTAGGTGTGGGAAAGACATTGGATTTCATGATGCTCACGTAATCTATGTCGGTTAAAGTTAATGTTTCCAATGGATAAATAAGGCTAGTCTCAAATGACGCACATAATGAAATGAATTATACCAAAGGTGTTAGTATAGGATAATAAAGAGGTGATCTAGACTCAAGTAATCACACTAGGTTATTCTTTATCATTGCACAACAAACACGATAAAAGTCTTAAACTACATTCTAGGTATAGCTGGTGTTCACACTAGCCTATGAAAGAAATGAAATGAGTACGTATGAATGATGAAGCAGGCTTTGTGTTTGCTAATGATGACTCCCTAGTTGAGGTCCCATATGTTGAGCCCTCATTTTGGAAAGTCTTAATTTAAAGTCCATGACTCCAAGGTATCATGGCATATGAATGTGTGTTATAAAAGATGTTTTGTGCTATATACTATATATTATGTGCTATGTGTAAGATGTTATGTGTTTTATGCAATATAATAAGTATGATGATGCATATTATTATCATGGTATGACTTTCGTAATCCAAATTTTGAATGCTCACTGACTTTCCTAATTAAAATTTGGAATGTTCACTAACTTTCCTAATCTTAATTATGCAAGTCTACTTACTTGACTTTCAATAATCATGTTGTTAGGAAAGAGCTATCTTTTCTCATGCATGCCCTTGGTGTGTGCTTTCATATACCCATACTTAGTACAAGAGTGTAGTAATTCCATACAAATCTAAATTTATAGGTGAAGTCACAGGTGGACGTTAGAGCTTGCAGGTTAATATTGCAGCTATCCGTACGTAGAGCTGACATCTGGACTATGTATGCCCTCATGTTTTTGAGGCTGTATACTGTTATTCTCTAACTTAAGTGTAGGCTTTAGATAGTGGAGCATGTTCCACTAGTGTTTCATTCCCATTTCATTTTAGACTTTGTGTTCGTGCCTTTTTGGCAAGTACACATTTAATGCAACTATGAAATATTTCTTTCATTTGATGATCTTAATGTTAGATGGTTGATGGTGAACAATTATATATGTAATATAATGTTCAGTATGAAGGTTTTGAAACAAAAAGTTTCTAATTTTGCGCTAAATATAATCTAGATGAAGTAAGAATAACGTATGTAGGCCTGTCTGCAACCTCTGAGAGGTCAACGATGCAAGTCTCGTCTAGGGTCTAGACTCCGGTCGTGACATGGATGGTGATACGGTACATGTTCTTTTGAATACTTGTTGAATCATCCCATTCCCTACAAATGTGGACCAGAAACATCTAACGGGTAATGGACAACCTTATGGACCATGCTGGCGCTCGTCGTCGAAAGGAAGACACCACCTGACCCAAACTTCAAACCATGGGACCCTTCACAGTCCATGTTCCAAATGACGGGCCATTGGGGCGCCCATAGACGCCCTGCTAAAAACAACCTTGGAGATCGTGTAAGTATCAACCCATGACAAGACCCACGGACCGTAGGTCAAGCCACGGGTTGGGGACTTAATCTGTGGATTGAGGTCATAGAAATCAATTCTCTGGAGCCATGACGATGATTTTCACGATGTACAATAAATCAGTCGATTGGTAGCTTCTGTAGTCTTTATGTCAAGGTTCGTTTAGTGTTTTACATATGTGTTGGACCGCTAAACTGTGTCATTTAAATCCTAAACTACATGAAATAATGTTTGTCAGTTTTAGACTAGTAAACTAATTAAAACTATAATTGAGTCAAATTTCTCATTTTTTATGACATGTTACACCTAGGGTTTCTAGAATTTCTAAATTTATATTGTGAATCAGTTGTTACAATAATTGAAATCAGAATATGATTTTTTCATGAGATTGTTGCTTAGTTAACACATAAACTCAGAACCCTAGTTATGTAGTTTTTTTAGTTCATTAATTACATTAGCTAGGACAAATAATTTTATATACATGCCTCAGATTTTTAATGTTTCATTATCAATACATTAATTTTCCATTTTCACTAAGCAATTAAGTATTTTGAGTTATCATGTATTTCGAAAATTCAATAATAATATTGCTTACATACATAATCACTAGAGAGTAGGCTTAATATCAAGTTGGAATTGTGTTAGTCACTGTCATAGCCCATGGACTAAGTTCCCCCGAAGATTTATAAATATTCTATGTAGGCCTCAATTTTTTGAATACGCCATTCATGCATCTACACCTTTGGCATGGTATATTCGGTTATTAGTAGCTCTCACAGTGAAATTCTAGTGTAACGTCCATGTTATCAATTACACTTCAACATTCAGTTTCAGCATGGTATAAACTTGGTCATTACATTCAGTATTTCATATATTGTATCATGATCATCTTATGTTTTTTTTGAGTTATATGTTGCATTCATTTATGTAAATTGATTATCTTAATTGTATCTTGGATGCTCCCTAACTACTTACGCATAATTTGCGATACATCTTCTCTTGATGTAGGCTTAGGTCCATAACATTGAAATCAAGCATAAATCGGTTCCCACTATCTATTTCAGCTACACCAGTGGTGAGTTATCATTCTTTGAAGATGATTCACATGATTATCTTTTCTACATTTAGTACTTAATTTCAATTTTTGCTGGATCTAGTTGGGGTATGTCCCAGAATTTCTAGTCAGTGATACGCTTTATTTCATACATAGCTAGTTTTAGTTTTTGCTTTGGAGTTTGACATTTCAGTCGTTATTAAACACACATATTATTTATTCAGATAGTTTTGGGTATTTCCCATTATTGCATTTAATGATACATTTTAGCTTCTGCACAATATGACTATTATATTTAAAATCATTGAGTATTCTTTTGATATGCCAGTAGGTTAACTTAGGGACACCTGTGATTCTAGATCTCGTGCCCTTGTCTCTAGGGTAACCTTTAGGAATGACGAACATTGTTTTAAATCACTAGGTTTAGCAGTCCTAGGATGTTAGAAAAGTCGCATTTAATAAAGTCTTTTTCATTGGTGTGAAGTGATGTACATGTAAAGACAGGGAGGCTACGATGTGTTTTAGGAAAATTTTCCTTCTTGATAGTTTTATCATGTGTATGGTATGATCTCTTCCCAATCCATCGTTCTGCGCTTTCTGATCATGCCTCCTCATAGACCTTACAAACGGACTGTGAATGCACACAATATTAACATAGCTCATCTAGACTTTCAAATGCTGATTTTAAGAATATCATTCAGTCTTTGCCTTAGAGTGTGACCTACCATATAAAATAGCATATTCTAGTAGCTGCAAATTTTAGTGGTGGATTAGTGGAATCTAGGGTTGGTGATTTTGTTAGGAGTAATCCTTCTTCATTTTTAGGGTCACGATTGGTGAGGATCACAAAAACTTCATGGATTAGGTCAAGAAGATCTTTTGACTGATTTAAGTTTATAGAAATGATAAAGTGGAGTTACTATCTTACCGGCTTAAGGATATAGCTTATATTGAGTTTACTCAATGGAAAGAAAACAAGGGTATAGATATAGCTTCTATACTTGTGATTGATTAAGTAAGTATTTTTTTAGACAAGTACCTCCTAGTTGAGTTGAGGGAGGACAACAACTCATAAGTTGAAGAATTTGATGCAAGATATCATGTCGGTCCAAGAGTAAGGAATCAAGTTTATCCACCTCTCGATGCATGCTCTTCACATGGCTTCCTATTTAAGGGTTCAAATGTACAAGTTACTATATAGGGTATCCTACATAGTAAAAACAGTGTAGGAATGCTATGTTGCTGGAAAATATGAACATCTCTAGGCTAATGATTCATGCTTCGCAGTTTAATAAGGATAAGCTTAGGGAATATGCTATGCATAAAAAAGGTTAAGACATGTAACTATGATTATTTTAAACAAAAGTCTTCAGCCCCCGCATATTAATCATCTAGTGTTATATCATCTTGTTTTTCATTTGTATGACATTAAGCTTCAAGTCTTACGGGAGTATTTTAGGCAACAAAACCTACCAAACTTGTCATATGTGTTGTAAGAACACTCTAGGCGAGTTTCATGCAGGAAAGAAAGGATGTTTTGGCTGTGTTTTTACTAGTAAAATGGGTGTGAGACTGTCTTCCTTATAAATAACTTCAAGGAGGCAATAATGGTAAGTCTTATTCTACAACTTAAGCACCACCATCACATCGGCTGGCTCAGCAGGCAACTGATCTCGTGCAGGTGACGGTCACCTGTAAAACAGGTTGTGTTCTCTAGGAATTCTAGGATAACGAAGATTCTCCTTATGTGGTGACTAGTACGTTATGGGCATTCAACTTAGATGTTTATGCTTTGTTAGATATAGGGGCTACTCTTTCCTTTTTAACTCCTTCTATAGAAGTCATATTCAATGTTATTCAGGAAAATCTCTTAGAACCCTTGTAAATCTCACCCCATCAGGTGACCCAGTTACAACTAGAGGGCATAGAGAAATTGTTATGTCACAGTTTATAGAATGTAAACTCAAAAGATCTTGTGGAGTTAGAAATGGTTGATATCATTCTAGGAATGTATTAAGTATTATCCTCCTATGCCTCAGACAATTATAGAACAAGGATCCTTCGTTTTTCAGTTTCGAGACGATCCAATATTATATTGGAAGGGTAGTATCTAAACGTCTACGGGCCGATTCATTTCTTACCTTAAAGAAGGAAAGATGATTTCGAAGGGTTATATATATCATCTTGTCTTGGTTAAGTATTAAAGTTCTAAAACCTAGCTCTTGATTCAGTTCAAATAGTTAATAAGTTTCTAAAAGTTTTAACAGAATATCTTGTTGAAGTTCATCCCTAAAGAAAAATTTACTTTCGAATTGATGTCCTATAAAATAACAAACTTATTTACATTTCTCCTTATAGAATAGATCCAACTAAGCTTAAGAAATTGAAAGAGTAGTGTAAAGACCTTTTAGTTAAGGGATTTATCAGACCAACTATTTCCCCATGGGATGCACCAGTGTTATTCATGAATGAAAGGAAGATGGTTCTCTTAGTTTGTTCATTGACTATCGATACTTGAACAAAGTCATAATCAAGAAAACATATCCTATTCCTAAGATTGATTACTTGTTTGACCAACTTTAGGGTTTTAGTCATTTATCAAAGAGAGATTTGGTTATCATCAGCTCAGAGTCAAAAATAGTGACATCCAAAAAAATATCCTATAGAACTAGTTATGGTAATTATGAATTTGTAGATATGTCATTTGGACTAACCAGTTCACATGCAACTTTTATGAATTTGATGAACAACATGTTGAAGTAGTATATGGAATTTTTTGTCTTCATCTTTATTAATGGTATTCTCATTACTCTATGAATAAGGAAGAACATGTGACTTACTTGAGAGTTATCTTGAAAACTCTAAAACATCGCCAATTATTCGTCAAGTTTAACAAATGTGAGGTTTAGTTGAAATATATTGTTTTTCTTTGGCATATAGTATTTATAGAAGGGATTTTAGTCGATTATGAAAAATAGAACTAGTGAGACAATTGCACAGACCTACTTTGCCTTAGATATTTTATGTTTCTTGGGTCTAGTAGGTATTACTGAGGTTCCTGGATGAATATTTGTCCATAGATTCTCCATTGACTAAGTTAACTCTGAATATGGTTATGTTGTAGTGATCAAATGATTATGAAAAAAGATTCATAGAATAAAACACTAGGTCGACTACAATTCCTGTTTTGACATTATCGGAAGGTTCAAACAATAATCTGATCTATTGTTATGTATCAAGAATCGGCTTATGTTTTGTAGTGATGCACGTAGATAAGGCTATATCATATTCTTCTATTCAACTTAAAATGCATGAGAAAATTTTTTCAACTCGTGTCCTCGAGATTGAAAAAGTGGTATTTGCCCTTAATATTTGAAGACATTACTTGTATTGTGTACACATAGATATGTTAAGAAACCATAAGAGCCTTCGGTATGTGTTCACCCAGAAAGAGTTTAATCTTCGCCAGATGTGATGATTTGAGTTCCTCAAGAATTATGATATGAGTGTGCATTACCGTCCTGGTAAGTTTATGTTTGCATTATCAATGACACAACTTCAGTACAAATGCCCATGAACGTGCAATAGTATAGTAACTCATTCAAAGCTTGGGGTCGTGTCACAAGGGAGTGGTTGTGAATATTAGTATATAAGTAGAATTGCGTTCTAATTAGTCATAACTATAGAAATTAATGATTAAAAACATAGTAAATTCAATGGGTGACTCAAATGTGAAAAATCAAAGGGGGAATTTTGTCACAAGTAGTAAAAATTATGAAATTAACAAGGAATTTAAGCAATAAGAGGGTATATTATTAAGATGTGACCGAAATATGGATTAATCTAAAGTATTGGGCATATGATCTCAATATAAGATTTATACAGTAATAGTGACTAGCCTAAGCTTTACGTGGAAATAAGTTCTCAATCGAGCAACTTATCCCGTTTCAAGTGGGTTCTTTTAAGAAGCCCACTTTATGCATCAAGACCAGCCTACGACTTACCCCACTCTCTCTCTCTCAAGCTGAGTATCAGTATATGGGACTAGGTCTTACTTTCTCGAGCTTAACCCCATGTCGACCCACTTCTTAGACCATCAATGTAGTAGTCTGGGTTTAACGACTTCTCTTTCTCGCAAGCCCAAAACACAAATATCAACTTTATTCGCAACGACAATTTTGTTTAATTCATCCAGAATTGCTAGACAAAATAACCATTAAATTACAATTAATCTATCAGCAAGCAAGAGCCAACAACAATCTTAACCCGTATTTCCTAAATCACACCCTAAGATTTTTTTTTAGCAAAAACCTTTAATCATGTTTAAAGTTAATGGCTATGAGAAAATAAGTCTTTTACTTGGCAAAGCAAGAAGAATGAAAGATACCCACTTCAAAATTAAAAGAGATGAAACCCTGTTCGTCTTGAAGACTTCAAAACCCTTTCAAACCTACGAAAAAATGTGAAGAACTATTATTCTAGACAGAAATTAATAATAATAATGTTCGACTATCTAAAAACAACAATTTTAAATAGTATTTATAGTTTTTTAAATCTCTGATGTAGTGGGTTGTTTGGTATCGTTAGTTTGAATCGCCGACTGACTCAGTGATTCATTAATTATTGTAGTTAACCGCCTTCTGGTACAACCTTTAGCATCAGTGTTATTTAGTCCATGGGGTGATATTGTACTGCTTCATAGAGCTACTCGGTGACACTCCAACTGATCATTTGTTCAACTAATTTGATCCTTTCCTTCAGGGCTACGCACACTAGAACAAAAGTCAAAGTAGGCCTCTTTGAAGATCCGCCAAATGGACTCGCAGATCCGAAAGCTTCCATTTCTTCATTTTTTTGTCCCATTTGCGATATATTGTCCATGCGTTCTTTCAAACTTTAAATACGTAACACTTAAGAGTTTTCATCAAATATTAAGATAAAATAAGCATTTGAGGATGCTTTTTCCATTAAAATATAACCCTAAATGAGTCTACTTTTTCTCCGAAGGGGAGATGGTGTGGTTTGCTATCAGGGGAAATTATGTATTCCTATGGGGGTGAGTTAAGATAGAAGATTCTTGAAAAAGCCCATAACTCCATGTATTTTATTCATCGAGGCACCACTAAGATTTAAGTGATTGACGAGAAGCCTTTTGGTGGAGTGGTACAATAAAGATATATCAAATTTGAGGCTTAGTGCCATAATTACCAACAAATGAAGGTAGAGTAATAGAAACTAGTGGTTATGTCCCAAGATATTAACATTCGTACTTGGAAGTGGGAAGTGATCAAAATGGACTTTATTATAGGTTTACCTCGTGCTCATAGATAACATGGCTCAATTTGAGTGACAGTTGATAAAGTTACTCAGTCTCTGCGCTTTTTGGCTGTTAAAGCTACATATTCTGTGGAGGACTACACCACATATTAAATTAATGAGATTGTTATATTTCCTTGTTTCCTTTGTCAGTCATCTCAAATAGTGTTCCTTACTTTACCTCTCATTTCTGGAAGTCATCTCAAAAAAGTTTTGGTACTAATTTTAATCTAAGCACAACATTTCATCCACAGAAGGATGGTCAGGCAGAGCGTACCAGTCATATGTTAGAATGTGTGTTAAGATCTTGTGTTATTGACTTCAAGGGTAGAAGGGATGATCACCTTCCTCTTATAGAGTTCGTCACAATAATAGTTACCATTCAATCATTTAGATGGGCCCTTATGAGGCATTATATAGGTGTATGTGCAAATCTCCAATTGATTTTTTTGAAAAAGGTGAAGAAGTGTTGACAAGAATACATTCGTTTCATGATGCTATGGAGAAATTTTAGATCAACAAATATAGACTTAAAAGAGACAAAGTCTCTACAAATCCTATGCAGATATAAAGAGAAGTAACTTACAAATTCAAGTTGATGATTGGGGTCTCCATAAAGTGTCGTCTATGAAGGGTAGATGAGATTTTGCAAGAAAGGGAAGTTAAGTCCTAAATATGTAGTCCCTTACAATATCTTGAAAAGATTATGGAAAGTGGCTTGTAAGTTAGGGTCGGCAGCAGAACTAACACCAGTTCATCTGGTCTTTCACATTTCTTTGTTGAAGGAGTGTGTGGAGATCCAGCATCCATAGTACTTTCAAGAAATATGGTTGTGAAGGATAGTCTCACTTATGAAGATATGATAGTTCAGATTCTTGATCTTTTGTTTTGAAGGTTAAGAAACAAATAAGTCATATTAGTTAAGGTGTTGTGGAATAGTTAACCCATAGAGTGAGCTACTTGGAAAGCAGAAACAACCATTAAGGACAAGTATGCTCATCTCTTTTCTTTGGATTTTATTCCAGCTTGTGGTAACAATTAATCTTAGACTTTCAGTCATTCAGGTGTAACATCAGTCATAGAATAATGTTCCTTCAGTTTATACTTGCATTTCAGCGTATTTGCATGTACTTGGAACTTAGTTAAGTTAGAAATTAGTTTCTAGTAAAAAGTGGCAGGGTTTGCAGCTCCCTCCCTCCCTATGCATCTAGTTAGACTTTATTTCAGGACGAATGTTTCACAGGAAGAGACATTATAGCACCTCGGAAACCATACTTTAAAAAAACAGCAGGAAAACCACCCAAACAAGTGAACCAGGGCAATGTTCACGGAGCGCGACAAGTTTTAGGGTCCGTTGACCTACCCATGGACTTAGCCCCTTCTAACAAGAGGTGGACCACAGGACTCTTCAAAGGCCATGAAAAACCTCACGGACCGTACTGGCACTTGTGGCCAACAGGAAGAGAGCACTTGGACTTGACTTAAAGATTACAGGACCTTTCACGTGCATTAATCCTAACGAAGAGCTGCAGGAGTGCCCGTGGAAGCCTCTCTAGAAACATCTTTGGAAATTGCCGAAGTGTCAAACCACGACAATACCCACTGATCATTGGTCCATCCAATTGGCCATGGTCCTTTTCCATGGACTAAAGTGTAACAACCCTAAAAATGAATATGCTAACTAATATTTAATGTTTCTAGAATGCCTGCGATTAAACCAGGTTCACATGAATTGATGCGCGTAGACCAGACCTCTATGTCGTTGCTACATGCAAGCCAACTACTTGGGGATTTAATTGATCTAGAAAAGTTTGAGTCCAACCATGCAGTGCTCTCGAATGAGGAGTCTTTAGCGGACTTAAAAAGAGGAAAACATAGGTTTGGAGGGTATAGGGGTTAAATGGTCTTTTTCTAGGCTAAAGGGAAGTATCGTAATTACCCCAAATATATAATTAATTAATTTAATAAATAAGGTGGAGGGGAATTTTTTGGAGGGAGGGCCGAAATTGGGCTATTAAAGTGAAGCCTTGCTACACTCGGGTTCGAATCTAGGTGGAAGCAATGAATTAAATTGTTTTAATTTACATTGGCAAATTTACATTTGTTAGTTATTAACTGATTAAAAATAAAAGGAAATCAGATTTTTAATAATTAAATAAAACATTCTTTGACTAAGTCCTAAACTTGACTCCGAAGCCTAATAAAACTCTTCTCTCCCACACTCATCTCTCTCTCACGTTTCTATCATTGTCATTTACATTTTCTCCACCAAAATAACTCATATATATAGGTAAACAAAATTTCTTCACATTTGAAGAATTCACACGAAAATATAAGAAAAAGAAACGTTAATCAATCATGTTGGCAAAGAGAAGGTTTTTTGTCGAGTTTGGTGTTGAACTTTTGGTGTTGCACATTTGTGTGGAGGAGTTCTTAGGGCAGAAATTCACGGTTTGAATGTGAAAAAGGTATGGGTTCTCTTCTCTCTTAGTCCCTTTGCAAAGAGACTCCCTGAGGTTTAGAATATTCATTCTGAAAACTAGGATTATTCCCCGTTGCGTGTCCATGTAACTAGCTCCCATTGAATAATAGGTTGGTTATGTTTGATGGTAGAAAAAAGGGATGAAATGTGTTATTGTGATAATTTATTGTTTATATGTATGTTTTGAATTATGTGACTTATGTTAATGTCTCCGAAAATGTAAATACGTGTGCATGTGTGAGTTGTCGTGGCTATTGTTCATGGTTTAGGACTTGAAATGGCATGATAGATCTTTATATTTCATGTACACATGTTGATGTAAATGTGATGTTCATATGAGTTTAAATGTGTCTGATTTTAGGGATCACACCTTGGCTAAATGAATACATGAAGACGCACATAAAATGTTCTATATGCACTACGAAATTCCCCTAAGAACTACGGTGTAACTTGATGAAAGGATGCTGAAAAATTAAAAACAAATTTCCAGCATCTATTTATGAATTTTGGTCAGCAATCGGCGCTCAAAATATTGGAAAAAAAGGTATAAAAAAGTGAGGTCGTTGATGATTGAACCAGTGAGTTCACCAAGTTAAAAACCATGAAAATAAAGAAGTAAGAAGAAATGTAATGAAGGGGATTCGAACCAAGGTATTGGCTTAAAAATATACCTTTAAAAATATGAAATGAGAGGAGTGGGATTCGAACCCACCACCTTTCAATCAGATTCAAAGAAGAGTAAAAGAAAAATAAAATAAAATGTGAGACGTGGGAATCGAACCCACGACCTCTAGGCAGTGAAGGAGATTAAAGAGAATGAAAGAAGAAAAATGTGAGGCGTGGGAATTGAACCCACGACCTCTAGGCAGTGAAGGAGAGTCAAAGCAAATGAGAGAAAAGAGATCTGAGGCGTGGGAATGGAATCCCCGACCTCCTAGGAAGATTCAAGGAATAAATTAAAATAAATTAAAGAGGAGTTGTGGGGGTTCGAACCCACAAGCCCTCGGCCAAAGGAGAGAACTTAAAAGTAGTGAAAATAAAAAGTAAATGAGGTTTTGGGGTTCCATCCCACATCCTCTTAGTTCTATTAACTGAAATATGAAGAGAGAATTCAAGGGAAAAATAAAATGAAGGCTTTGGGGCTGGAACTTGAGTCCCAAAGCCGTATGGATCAAATAAAGTACATGAAAAAAATCTAAGTGTTGTCAAGAGGATTTGAAACCAGATTCCCTTGACCAAATTCCATATTGATTCATTAGCCATACGTGAATTAAATATTCAAGAATTATGCTGTCTAATTAGATCATAATCGAGATCTTGGCCTACATACAAGATGCATAAATCTTGTACCACATAATCTTAGGAAGATATGAATCACTTAAACGAACTATGAATGAAGCCTCATGGTTGTTTGTATGTATAGACCCATAAGTCGAGCATACGTCTAAAAATAAGTGAACCTAAGATGTACGCAATGAAATGATGAAATTAACAAAGAATTGATTAAATGAACAATAAATGATAAAACCCTAGAAGGGTTAAGTAAGACTCTAAAACACACTACATAACCAAGTGCATTAGCATATGATGAAATGAACAATGAAATGATGAAACGAACAAAGAAATAATGAAATTAATAATTAAATGATGAAAGCCTTGAAGGGTTAAGTAATAGTGTGAAACACACTAAATGGACAAGTGCATTGGCATATGATGAAATGAAAAAATGGGGTGATTTATTATGAAGAGAAAATGTGCTAATGTTAATGAATGTGGTGACAACATGATATGAGGCTAATGTAAAAGATAAGAGCAATCTCAAATGATCCTAAGTAAATGTTTCCAAGATTTACTCACCTATAAGAGTGTAAAGTTGATGAAGAGACCAGACTCTATGAAAACTATAATAAAAGTACTACGATTAACAAACTTAATACTAGTAATGAGATGAGAAATCATCTATTAAGGTATGTTGTCCTCATACTAGAAGCCATCCTCCATCACCTATGAGCTGAATGTATTGGAACTTTATACTGAGCACTGATAGACAAACTATGAGCGGTGATGTCTTCTTTCGGGAAGAACAGAGGTTCACGTAACTCTCATAAGATGAGACTTTCACGCATGCCGGGTATAGATCTCCTTATATCTTCTAGTCTTCAAACCTATACTGCCAATATAGGGATCTAGCGAGGTTCAATTCTCATGTACGCTAGCATGTTTTGGGTCACATTGAACGGTTATTCCACTTCTTTTTGGTGTGGGGCTTCATGTCACTAGATTTCATGATACTCACATGATCTATATCGGTTAAAGTTAAAGATTCCAATGAATGAATGAGGCCTTCCTAAAATGATGCACATAATTAAACTAATGATACAAAAGGTGTTAGGATAGGATAATTAAGAGGTGATTTAGACTCAAGTAATGACATTAGGTCATTCTTGGTCATTGCAGAACGAACACGATGATAGTCTTAAACTACATCCTACGTATAGCTGGTGTTTATATTGGCCCATTAATTAAATCGAATGATGTATGTATGAATGAATGAAGCAGACTCTTTGTTTGCAAAAGCAGCCTCCCTAGTTGAGGTACCATATGTTGAGCCCTGATTTTGGAAAGTCTTAATGTCAAGTCCATTCTTCTTAGGTCTCATGGCTTATGAATAAATGATCCGAACAACGTTAGGTGTTACATAAATAGTGATATGTGCTATGTGTACGCTGTTGTGTGCTGTGTGCAATGTTTTAAGTATGATGGTGCATGATACTCCTATGGAATAACTTTCCTAATAAAAATTTGGTAAGCTCATAAACTTCCCCAATAGAATTTTAGAAAGTTAACTCACTTTCCTAATATCAATTTGGCAAGTCCACTTACTTGACCTGCTATTATCATGTTACTAGGAAAGAGCTGTTCTTACTCATGCATTTCCTTCGTGTGTGTCTGCATATACCCATACTTAGTACAGTTTTGTACTAACCCTATATAACTCTAAGCTTTTAGGTGCAGGCACAGGTGGAAGCTAGAGCTACAGGATCAATGTTGCAAAACGTGAAGCATTGATATGTACTTGGTAGGCCCTCATGCTTTCGACTATGCTCGACCATTTACATTCTAGCTTAGCTCTAGGATTGAGCTAGTAGAGTATGTTCCACTAGTGTTTCTTTCCGGTTTTTGTTCAGACATTGTATTGGTGCAATTTTGGCAAGTACATCTTTATCATTATAATATACTACTTCTTTCATTTGATGATCTTAATGTTAGATGGTTGAAGGGTGAACAATTATATATGTAATAGAATGTTTAGTAAAGATGTTAAGAACCAAAAAGTTTCAAATTTTCTTCTAAAATTAACCTAGATGAAGTAAGAATGACGTATGTAGGCTTGTCTTCGATCTCTGAGAGGTCAACGATGCCGGTCTCGTCTTGGTCTAGATTTCGGTCATGAAATGAAGCCCAAGAAATCAAGTCTTTGAAGGCAGGACAATGGTAGGCTTGACTGTCCGTCGATCAGTCTGTTGGTGTCCCTAGTATACTTTTGAAGGAGGGGTCGTTTTGTCTTTTCCATATGATTTGGACCCCTAAAGTATGTCTTTTAAACCTTAAACTACGTGGTTTTGATTAGTTTTAACCTATTAAACTAATTATAACCTACATAATACATCATTCACAAAAATCAAGCAAACCATAGAGCAAATAAGTGGGAAAAGTCGAGTATTCATAGTTCAAGATCCCAAAAAGTTCTCATCAATTCCATCCACGAAATCGAAAGATTTCTCTATGGAATTCTATACAAGGTTTGTGGGATTTCATTATTGATTTACTTTCACTAATGGGTTTCTTTCACCAAATAGGTGCCTAGAATTCAGTCAGATTTTTCGATTCTCTACAATGTGTAGATCTAGGATTTATAGAATTTCTGAATTTATGTTTCAATTCAGTTCTTAGACTAATCAAAATCAGATTATAATGTTTTCATAGAACTTTTTCTTAGTTCTTTCACAAACTCAGAAACCTAGTTATGTAATTATTTTAGTTCATGAATTATATTTTCTATGGCATATAAAGAGTTATACATGCCGTAGTTTTTTAATGTTTCATTATAAGTATATTAATTTTGCATTTTCAGTAAGCAAGTCATAGTTTTGAACTATCTAGTATTTTGAGATTTTTGTCATAATATAGATTATATACATAATAAATTGGGAGTACGCCTAATAGAGAGTTAAACTGGGGTCAATTACCCGTATAGTCTGAGCATTACATATCCCATAGGTTTATAATTCCTCTATGTAGGCATCAATTTTGTGATCACGCTAGATGATATATTGGGTCCTTTTGATTGACTTAATACATCGGAGTCCACTTTTATCACTCGTGGCTTTATTACGATTATTAGTAGATCCCACAACCATATTCTAGTGTATAGAGCAAGTTATCAATTAAAGTTCAAAATTCAGTTTCAACATGCTAGCAAACTAAGTCATTTTATTCAGTTAGTTCATGTTCAATATATTCAGTATAGTACCATGCTTTCTTCATTTTAATACAATGTTCAATTTTGTTCTATCATGCATGCTCAGTACCTTTCAACTGTTGATGCACACTTTGTGCTATATCTTCTAATGATGTAGATTTAGTTCCTCAACGTCAAGATAAGGCATATATTGGTTCTCGATCTCTATTTCAACATCATCTGTGATAAGTTTTTTATTTTATTATCAATAAACTCATGTATATTTTATTAAGATAGTTTTGGGTAATTCGCATCATTTCATTTTATGAAATGTTTCTAGATTATGCATATAGTTTTGGGTAATCCCCGTCATTTCATTTTATGAAACATTTCTAATATTTACGATCATACCCCAAGCCTATAGTATGGGCATGAATCACATCCTGAACCATATGAAAAACTGAACAACTATACGAAAACTTTAAAACATATGAATATGTAAATCATTTAAATATAATTTATGCAAAGTTTTGAAATAAAACTGTATAATAATGATAATTTTTGAACATTTAAATAACGAAGACTCAATTTTATCGTTAATTTGTCTCTGAAATCTCAATTGAACTAGGATAAGTTTCAAGACAAAACCCATTACTATCTTTTGTGTTGAAACCTAGTCTTGATACATTTTTATCTTATCAAACCTTTATTTATAAGATGAGAATTTGTATTGAAACTTAAGTTTTGATACACTTGGATCTAATCAAGGCTGAAATTCAGAAAAAATTAATTGTAGAATATAAGAATATGTTCCATGTTGACATTGTTAAAATGGGAGCAACGTCCTGGTGACTCAACTAGAAAATAGTTAAAAGAATTTTAAAATGGTTAAAGAGGTAAAAGGGAAAATGGAGTCGCCACCTTATTTTTAGGAAAACTAGAAAATCGATTATTTAATTAACATAAAAGAAAGTTTATGAAACCAATTGATTCAAGGTAAGGGGTTCAAATAATTCCAAAAGTAATGAGTTAGACACCCTTCGGAATCTACAACTGTGGGTAAAGACTGAATTGATTTTTTTCAAATTGAGAGGAGACAAAATTAATATAAAAGTATAATAAACATGTAATATACACAAGTAATAAAATAAGATAATATAAAAAGCGCCCTAAAATTTGTCTAACATCAATATATAGAAAATAATGAATGAAGAATATAATTTGAACTTAATTCGAATAGTTTCAACGGGAAGGAACTCTTGATACCTCTAAAGACACTAAGGAAAAGTGTTAGTATTATAAAAATATGAGTAATAACATATTAATCAAAAAATAACTTAAAACTAAAAAAATATTTGCTTTATTAACATGGAAGGTCCTAAAAATTGATGGTAATTTTTTCATCAATTAATTCTAAGAAACAAAATATGTAAACTTAAATTAAATTTTTTTCTCTTAAAATAAGGAAGCCTCCAAAACCGACAGAAAGATTTTCATTTGCCTGTTAACGTGCAATCTAAACTCATATAAAATCAATAAGCAATAATTTAAATAAAATGCAACAACTAAAATGATAACATGAACAACATGGTAGTAAAATTTTTAATTAAATAATAAAAAAGAATTGTTGGACATTCTGAGAATAATAATAATTAAAACAAATAAATAATAAACAATAATGAGGGAAAATGAATTTTCATTGAAAAGAATAACACAACCAACAATACAATAATACAAATAATAATTAAATTGATAACTATTAGCATGAGGTGTCAAGAAAACAAAGAATAATTTAACAATAATTTAAAATAATAATAGAAGAAATAGTAGCAACCAAAACATATTACTCATTAATGAAGCATTTTTAAATTGTACACCCTATATACAACAAAAATTAGATAAAAATCACCTACCTAACTGTACAAAGCTAGAATTAAAAAAATAAAAACAAACACCAAACTGTTCTATACACTACCTTATTTTTTTATATTCAAAAACATTAATAGCATAACTTAGAAAAAAAAACAAATAAATCCAAAAGAAAATTAAAGATGCAGATCTGAAAATTTGGAACTTACAAAAAAATCAACGTCAACATAACAAGCAAAGAGATGCTAGCATCAAAAATAAAATATAAGTACTAATACACCACCAAAAAAATAAAATATTAATTGTAACAGACCACCAAAATTATACATTAATGAACAACGTAGATCGGTAAGCAAAAAAAAATAAAAGAATAATAAACAATGAGAAGATAGATTTGTATTACCATTGGGAGTTCACCAATTTAACGTTGCAGCAGCTGGTTATTTACACGCCTTAAAGTTTCATTCACCACCATCTTAACCTAGTGAGCCAGTTAATCTATATATACAAGAAATATTAAAAATGGACCTAAGTTATGGGTAGAGAATGTGATCCAAAAATTATAGGTTGATTAAATATTTGTGTATTCAAATTCTATTCGTATTTGAATGAACTTTCTAAATTGTGTAAAATATTATAATGAATATTAACCGATGTAACGAATAAGATGAATATTAAAAAACATAATAAACGTAACTAATGACATATGAAAATTCAATCTCACAATTTACTAATAAAAATACTAAATTTTGATATATGAAGATAGTTATCGATAAACTTATTTAAACTTATAAGAAAATTATTTTGAACTATTAAATAAATAAAACTTAAAACTTACAAATTTTTAAAAAAGTAAGACGAAAATTGAATGTCAACATTTTAAATGTATGTGTTACTATTTGACTGTTTTAAAGGACTCCACCTGAAGAGATGAGCCCTCCAATGAAATCTGCTTTATTGTGCCCGAGGGCTTACACACACTACCAAAACCATAGAGGTTACACTTTCACTGCTATGGTTTCACATTTTATAGTGCAAAGTGACTCTCATTAGTTTTCAAAATATCAAGAGCCATTAAAGTAAGAAAAGAATGATTCTTCTTCACTTAGAATACACTGCCAAAAGTAGGGTTGAGTCATGTAGTGGGTTTTGAGGTGACGATTAAGGACTAAACCTCATATAGATGATGAAAACATAGATAAATATCCAACCAAGTTTTTAAAGTCTTAATACCATGGGAAGAGTTCCAAGATAAAGGGGCAAGCCAAGGCTGCCCCAAAAGGGAGACTACTGCCTCAAACTCCATGGGCATGACCATGAGTTTTGGTCAAGACCATGGCCAAGTGGGGGCGATGTTGACACCGCCCCAAACTTCACTAGGGGACCACGACTCATGGTCCACTCCATGAGTCATGAAGTTAGTCGTGGAGTTGCCTTTGTTTTAAAGAAGGTGGGTATATTTGGAGGGGCTACTACCCAAGACACCATGAGACAGTTATGGTTCTTGGTGCATGTTGACGAGCAAGGGGGCTTGGTATTAAAAAGCACTTAGTGTGTAAGGTTGATGAACAATTTCTGGAGGCTACTGGACCATCCTTCATGAGCCACACCACAACTCGTGGTGTTCGTAGCAGCTCGTCAAGGGGCTCGTGAGGGCTGCATGGGATTTAACTAGTGAAAGTCAAGATGGACATATATTTTAAAAGTCCAACTTAGTGAGTGGAGTTTTGGGTGCTTAAGGGGTTAAGTATATATTGATTTCAGTCATTTTTATACGTATTCCCAAATAAAAATATAAATTCCCATATTGAAATCGAAAGCTCTCATTTATCTCTAAACTATCTCCCTATCAAGGTTTACCGTAGAAAAGAATTCAAGCAACTAGATATGGTTCAAGCTACTAGGTTTTTAACAAAATTTCATGGTGAAGATTCCATTAGGTATGCTGGATCTTCACTTTTCGGATCCTTTCCCAAGAGGCTCTTCAATGTTTGATTTCAAAAATCTACAATTTCTAGGTTTTCAATCAAACACATGGATTTCTTTCTAAGCATATTTAATTTTATCTTTATTGATTAATTATGACAATATATTATTTTTTATGGATGAATACAACTAAATTTATTGTTTTTCAATGAAACTACCCAAGACCCGTGTACCTTCATTCTTTATAAATTCTAAACCCTAGTTGTGGTTGATAGTGATTAAATGATGAGAATGAAGAATGTCCTTTTATAATTCGTTATTGTAATGTGATATTGATATAGATGATGACTGAATGACAGGGAACTAGGGAAAATTCTTGAAGGCTTTAAGTAAGGGCTTTCAAGGTTATGAGTATTATTATATTTAATTGTTGGTTCAATTGTGATGAACATAATTACTTGGTTATGTATTGTGGAGTAGAATTATTTTTCCTCTTGCCTTTTACCTTAAGCTTGATCAAGTATGTATGATGTTTTTCCAATGTTATGCTATTATATGAATATGACAGTTGTGAGATAATAACGGTTGTGTTGTTATGTTTAATTGAAGTTAATTCTCATGCACCTGAAAACGACTATGTTATGAAAGAAATATTCACTCAAGATGTTTGTTCTATGATGAAAGGACTTATTATCTTGTAATCATTGAGTTAATGATATATGAGGGATTAAGTCCTTAAGATATACTTGACAAACTACTGCTTAAGAAAAGGCTAAAGTTTACCTAAAAAGGGGAATCAAGCTTAGCACCGAGAGGATATGCATGAGACTGGTTCATTCTAAAAGAAAGGAAGGTTCCTCGAATGGTCTCATGAGATGGAAACTATAAGATCATTAAGTATAAATAGAGTTTTTAGTAGAAATTTTCATATCCCTTAATTATGAAGCCCACACAAGTTTTAGCTAGTGGATTATATACTATCATGAGTGTTATGCCCTACATTGTCAAGTGGGACACCCTCCCATCAGTGTGTGGGGTTGAAACCTGTTCGATGTATCTCAAATGGTGTATGTAGATTATGGCGAAGTTTCTTGATTGTTAAAAACAAGCATAAAGGAAGTACGTGTGTATGCTTGTGTCCTCTTAAGCGTTTGCTTTATATGTGTGGGGGTATGGGGCCTCATATGTATATTGAACTAGTAGTATTAAAAAGGGGGTAGTGTGTAAAGTCTTATGATATAATGATTAAATGAAATCAAGAGTGTATGTTATGAAAGGTGGTTTTTATTATAATGGTGTAATTTTAAATGCCTTTTTATATTATTGAATGGATTGATTGTGTTTCATTAGAATGTGCATTATGTATTTTAACTTTAAATAGCATGGTTTGAACTAAAGGTCTCTTTATTCATGTTATAATGGGTTAAATTGCATAGCTTTCATACGTAGTACAATTGGAATGTACTAAACCATATTTCTCTTAATTTTCTACAAAGTATAGGTTTAGGCTAGTAGGTCTTACTTAATAAGAAGAAAATGCTTGGATATCATTCTGAAAGAACAATTGGTTGGTTCTCAACATCTGAGGAAAACATGATACCAATATGTTTTCTTTCTTCTATTTTTTTTACTAGACTACTATTGTTCTTCGTATACAAATACTTTTTATTGTAAAGTCTAAGGTCCCTATGTTGAGATTCTTATGTTTGAACCAAGATTATTAATAACACAAGTTTAGATGCTCTATTTTCATATATGAATTAATTTGACATTGATTGTTAAAGTTCAAAATATTTCTTTATGTTGCAATTTCATATGAAATGATGATATGCTAAGGGCTTGTATAAGACCACTTCAAGGTCAAGTATTCTATGTTATGACAAGAGGTGATCTCGGATCGTGATAAACTTAATGTCAGAGCATAAGGTTATTAAATGATAATTAAGATTGATATGCTATGAAACACGTCTTTTAGTGTCTTGTTCATGCGTATGAAGGCTCCACACATGAATGAGAGGCTATCTAATACTTAGGAACATTCACTTCTTTTGATGTTCTTATAGTTGTACCTAAGAGTTTTGCCTCTATCTGTACATGCCTTTAAATATTTTTCTCATGGATATAGGATATGAATACTAAGAGGGAAACAATAAGAACGGTATGAGAGGATGTTGCAAATGCGGGAGTTCCTCTTCAAGGTAATCAAAGTCCTTCTAATGAGCAAGTTCCTCTAGGTGGCCAAGTTTCGTCCAATCCTCCGATCTTGATGGATGGAGAGATAAGGGATGATTTCCAAACTTGACCCAAGTCATGGTTACTTAATCTCAAGTCGTAACTACACAAAATCAAGATATGATGGCACAAGCTAATAGGGAAATTGGGACTCCTGTGAACTTGTATCATGGCTTGGTATTTGAGGGACTTCACAAGAATAAATCGTCCAATGTTCTATGGGTATAAGGTTAATGAGTATCAGCAATACTTTCTTGATGAGGTGTATAAGATCTTGTTTACTATGTGGTTAACTTCGAATGAGAAGGTAGAGAAATCCACATATCACCTCAAGGATGTGGCTCAAATATGGTACACTCAATGAAGGAAAATAGGGCTTTGAGAAAGGTCCCATAAGTTGGGACATTTAGGAAGGCATTTTTTGATAGAATCTTCCTAAGGGAGAAAAGAAAGGAAAAAAATGAAGAATTCTTCAACCTTAATCATGATGGTATTAGAGTCCAAGAATACTCTTTTGAAGTTCATTAAGTTGTCTATGTATGCTTATCTTTGGCGTCTAATACTAGAGATAAAATGAGTCGTTTTTTATGGTTGTGTCCAATGATCTTATGGAAGAGTGTCGTGAGGCAATGCTTCATGATAATATAGGAATTTATCTTTGATGGTGCATGCTCATCATGTTGAAGAAACTAGGCATAGGAAGAGAAATAGGGATGCTATCACGGCATGACACTATGACAGAGGAGCTTCCAAGGGTAAGCTTAAGATCCAAGATAACCTAAGATTTAAGAAAAGGATTTCCAACCAAGTTCCTTTTAATGTTTCAAGGGCCAAGAAATATTGGGTACTCAACACAAAGGCACAAGGAGGAACAATTCGTGGTTCTCAAGGTAATAAATCAAATTGTTCCTAGTGTGGCAAGATCCATGTGATCAAGTGCCTAGTTTGAAATGATATTTGCTTTTCTTGTGGAAAGAGTGGCCACATGTGAAACATTTTGCCATGAAAAAAATTTAATAGAGAAAAACTAATCAAGCACAAGAAAAAGGTCATAACTCTGATGCTCCTAAGAGGAACCTCTTCTATGCTCTCCAATCTCAAGGTGATCCAGAGAGATCTACCAATGTTATTACAAGTATGCTGAAAGTATTTCAATTAATGTTTATGCATGGTTAGATCTTGTTGCCACCTTTTCTTTTGTAACTCGTTTAGTGGCTATGAAACTTAATATACTCTACGAAAACCTTTTAAGTTTCTATTCGGTGGGTGACTCCATTGTTTCTAAGAGAGTCTATAAGAGTTTCCCCATCTCATTGTGCAATAGAGTCACATTTGTTTATTTGATAGAGCTTGATATGTTGGACTTTGTGTTATATTGGGGATGGATCGGTTACATGCTTGTTTTTCTTCTATTGAATCTAGAAAGAAGGTAGTCAAGTTTCAATATCCTAATGAACCCCTCTTAGAGTGGAAGGGGGGAAGTTCAATCCCTAGAGGTCAAATAATTTCGTGTATAAAAGCTTGTAACATCATTTCTAAGGGATGTCTCTATCATATTGTGAGGTTTAACGAACTTGGGTTGGAGTCTCCTCCTTTTGAGTCCGTCCACCTAGTAAAAGATTTTCTGAAAGTCTTCTCCATGACATGCTCGGAATTCATCTTTAAAAGGATATAGATTTTGGTATTGATTTACTGACGGATACTCAACCCATATCAATTCTTCCTTACCATATGGATCTGGTCGAGTTTAAGGAATTGATGCTAAACTCAATGATTTTCTATACTAGGGTTATATTTGACTTAAAATATCTCCATGGGGTGCCCCAGTATTATTTGTAAAAACAAAGATGGGTTTCTTAGGATGTGCACTGACTATCGACAATCGAATATGGTCATTGTAAAGGATAAGTATCCTCTCCCTAGAATTGATGATTTGTTTGACCAACTCCAAAAGACGGGTTACTTTCGAAGATTGATTTTAAGGTAGGTCATGCCCAACATAGAGTGAGAGGAGTTGACATTTATTAAATGGCTTTCCGAACAACATATGGTAACTATGAGTTTGTAGTCATGTCTTCTCATCTAATTAATGCCACAACAACCTTTATAGACATTATGAATCGGGTGTTTAGGAACTATCTTGAATATTTTGTGATTGTATTTATCGATGATAGTTTGGTATATTCCAAGAGTGAGGAAGATCATAACAGTCATCTAAGGAAAGTGTTGCAACTCCTCAAGCATCACAAACTTTTTTTTAAGTTTAGGAACTGTAAGGTTTGGCTATGATTTTTTGCTTTTCTTGTTCATATTGTTTAAGTGTGGTTATAGAGGCCGATCCAAAGGAAACAAAGGCGGTTAAGAATTTGCCTAGACCCCTAAATTCCCATGGATTTTCAAAGATTTTGGGTTTAGCCCTTTATTATAGGAGATTTATGAAGGGTTTCTCGTGTATTGCTTCTCCATTGACATCCCTAACCCAAAAGAAAGATAAGTTTGACAGGTTGGAAGCTGTTGAAGAGGCCTCCAAGAGTTGAAAGATAACCTTACCTCCGCTCCGGTGTTGACTTTATCGCTGCGTATAGAAGGTTTTGTAGTGTATTGTGACGCTTCTCGTGTGGGTTTTGGTTGTTTCCTCATGCCACATGGGAAGGTGATAGCTTATTTCTCAAGGCAACTCAAGGTACATGAAATGAACTATTCGACCCATGTTCTTGAATTAGTAGTTGTAGTGTTTGCATTGAAATTTTGGAGACATTATATTTATGTGGTGTATGTTGATGTGTTCACCGACAACAAGAGTCTCCAGTATGTGTTTACTCAGAAAGACTTGAACCTACGGAAACGAACATGGTTAGATATTTTGTAAGACTATGATATGAACGTCCTTTACCATCCCGTCAAATCCAATTTAGTTGCGGATGCTTTGAGTCTCATGTCCATAGGTAGTTTAGCCATGTATAAGACTAGAAGAAAGAGGTAGTCCGTGATGTGCATAGGTTGGCTCGATTTGGAGTTCGACTAGTAGATTCTCCTAAAGTATGTTTCGTGGTCTGATATATTTATGAATCCTCCTTAGTTGTTGATGTGATGTTTAAGCAACACCTTGTTCCTGTCTTGATGGAGTTGAAAAAATCCATACCTGGCAAATATGTCGAAATTTTCTTCCAATGGGGAGATGGGTTACTTAGATATCAAAATAGTTTTTTCAGTTCCATATGTGGATGACCTAAGAAGACATATTTTAGAAGAGTCCCTTGGTTGGCGATATTCTATTCATCCGGGAGCCACCAACATATACCGTGACTTGCGTGATATCTATTAGTGGAATTGTCTGAAGGCGGATGTGGCACATTTTATGGACAAATCTCTGAATTTTCAACAAGTTAAGGCCAAGCATCAAAAGTTGGGAGGCTTGTCTCAAGAAATAGATATTCCAACTTGGAAGTGAGAGGGTGTAAATATGTATTTTTTTGAGTGTTTACCTCGTACTCAGAGGCAAAATTATTTGATTTATGTCATTGTGGATAAGATGATCAAATAACCCATTTTATTTCGGTCAAGGACTTACTCGGTGGACGATTATGCCATATTGTACCTAAGAGAGATAGTAAGAATGCATGGGGCTCCCTTAATTATCATTTCAGATAGGGTTACTCAATTTACTTCTGACTTATGGAAGGCATTCAATAGTGGACTCGGTACTAAAGTGAAACTTTCTACTGCATTTCATCCCAAACAAATAGTCTATCAAAATAAACCATCCAAACCCTAGAAGATATATTGAGGAAATGTGTTATGGACTTGAAGGTCAATTGGGATTATCATCTACCATTGACTGAGTTTGCCTACAATGATTGCAAACACTTAAGTATGGGCATATCTCCATTTGAGGCCCTTTATAGGAGAAGATGTAGGTCTCTGACTGGGTTGTTTGTGATAGGTCAGTTTTGTCTCATCGGTCCTGAAATAGTGTATGAGGTTGTAGAGAAAGTACAACTCATAGGAGATAAATTGAATATGGACTAAAGCGGCAAAAATACAATGCCGAAAATAGAAAGAGGGACCTTGAATTTGAAGTAGGTGATTTAGCTTATTTGAAGATATCACCCATGAAATGGGTGATGTTATTTGGTAAAAAGGGGAAACTTAGTCCTTGGTATAATGGGCCATATGAGATTTTAAAGTGAGTGGGAAATGTTTACTATGATTTGAGATTGCCTGTTGAATTATCTCCGGTTTATTCGTTGTTCCATGTATCAATTCTCAAGAAATTTATAGGAGATGTGGTATGTATCTTTACTCTAGAATGATTAGAAGTTGATCAGAACCATTCTTACGAAGAGGTTCCGGTTGAAATTTAAGACCTGCAAGCGAAGAAGTTGAGTAATAAAGAAGTAGCTTTTTTAAAGGTTCTTTGGAAGAATCATTTAGTTGAGAGTGCTACTTGGGAGACCGAGGCCAATATGAAGTCCCGATATCATCATATATATCCTTCATCTTCTAGTCACAATCGAGGTATGTAATTCCTAAAATTTTTGGTTTATGGAGAGTTATGTGTGTTTAATCTCTTCATGAGAATTCATGTCTAAATTTTTACTTGAGTTTTCATGGTAACTTTAATATATTGTTTGTCTATTTGACATTATGATATGTTATAATGAACATGCTTAATTTTGAATAGATGACATGATGTATAAGCTCTTTTTATGATTATGTTGACCTTATGTAAGATGGAGATTTTGATTCCTTCTTGCATGATGTGAAGTGAAGACATATGTGTATATTTTGTGGTAGATGAAGTTTCTACCTCATTGTGATTCATTTATATGATTTTAAGAATGAAGTTTTATATTTCCTCCTTCGAAATTGTATATAATATTAATCCTTTTGTTGGACTGCTAGTAATGAGTCGTTGATTCTAAAAAGGATGTCTACAAAGTTATTCAAGGATGAAGGTTTTACAAGGGGGCATATTGTTAGACCTCCGAAACCTAATGACTTAAGCTATCCTTCTACATAAGGGTAAATTCCATAAAAAAGGTTAAAGTTATGTTTTTAATCCTACTTTAATGTTACATAGTTTGAAAATGTTCCTTTCTAATCATGTAAAAACGACCATGAAATTTGGAAAACTAGTTACTTGAACTATTTAGGGTTGAATCATGTAGTGGGGTTTTTAAGTGACGTGTAAGGACTAAACCTCATAATTTGATAAAAATAAAAATATATATCTAACAAAGATTTGGGAGGTCAAGACTAAGGGAGGAGTGCCAAATTAAAGGAGTAAGCCAAGGCTTCCCCAAAAGAAAGGCTATTGCCTCACACTCCATGGGCATGCCCACGGCTCATTGTCAAGACCACAACAATGTTGTGACCTGATGGAGTTTCCTTAGCTAAAGTGAAAGGACTCCAAGTGTTTTAGTCACTGCCCCAAACTTCACGATGGGGACCATGACTCGTGGTCCACTACACGATTTTTTGAAGGTGGGCGTGGAGTTTCCTTCGGTTTAAGGAAGGTGAGGATGTTTGGAGGGACTACTATCCAATACACCACGAGCCACTTTAAGGGTCGTGGTGCATGTTTATGTGCAAGGGTGATTGGTCATGAAAAGTACTTGGGGTATGAGGCTGATTCCCCATATTGGAAGGCTACTGCCTCACACTTCACCAGCCACACCACGGATCATGGTGTTCTTCATGGATCATGAAGAGGCTAGTGAGGGCTGGGTATGATTTCACGTGTGAAGGTCAAGTTGGACTTTTATTTTAGAAGTGCAAATAAGTGAGGGATGTTTTGGTATTTTAAGGGTAAAGTATACGTTGATTTTAAGTCATTTTTACACCTAGTCCTAAATCAAAACATAAAATCCCAAATTGATATCAAAAGATCTCACTTATCTCTAAACTCTCTCTATCTACCATGTTTCACCAATGAAGAACATTCAAGCATCAAGTAGGGTTCAAGATCAAATGTTTTCGACCAAATTTCCTAGTTAATCTACAATTAGATATGGTGACTTTCACGACCCACAAGTACAATACTCATATAATCAAATTGAGACAGACTATAAACCATACATCATAATCTATACAATAATCAAGAGTCCATAACAATATACACATGAATTCAGTAATATAGAGACATTATCACATCAACAATTGCATACTAAACTATAGAGATTTTAGAAAATCAAGGGTTCATGGATATGTTCATTGAAAAACATCAATTATACATCAATAATATCATATCTTCATGTGAGAAAACATTTCATGCAACAATCCAAGACTTAGATTAGAAATTTGACGTTTTTCATCTTTTTCAAGTCTCTGAAAATCATCTTTAATATAGACATTAAGATGATACCAAGACTTTGATAAATAAATCCTACACCTTATTATAATAATCCAAAAAGAATTGAAGAAGAAACTCCATTGAAATCCATCATCAAGCTCCATCTTCACCTTGAGCTCCCATGGATGTTTTTGAAGAATCTTTGAGAGGTAATGGTTATGATCTAGTTTCTAGGGTATAAATAAGAGTTTAATGACTTAAATACTCTTAAAATATGCTTACACACATAAAATAACTTTCCTCCTATTTCATAAGAGTTGGGGTGAATTCCCAAAGTACCCTCAATCTTAACAATGAAGCTGGCAGATTGCAGGCATCACCAAAGAATGGCCAACGACGGACCGTCGTCTAAGTGATGCCCCGTCAAAGGAATTTTTGGTTTGGGTCTGACCCTTAAAAAATCCAGATCCTTGGGTATGGAGTTTCCTTGGTTTTGATAAAGGTGAGAATGTTTGGAGGAGCTATTGCCCAATACACCACGAGCCACAAAAAGGGTTGTGTGTATGTTGGCGAGCAAGGGGGCTTGGTCTTGTAAAGTATTTAGGGTGTGAGGGTGATGCCCCATTTTAAATGCTACTGCCTCACCCTTCACGAGCAACCTTATCGCTCGCAGAATTCTTCATCGCTCGTGAAGGAGTTTGTGAGGGATGGATGGGATTTCACTAGTTAAGGTCAAGTTGGACATTTATTTTAGAAGTCCAACTAAGGGAGGGGCGTTTTGGGTATTTTAAAGGTGAAGTATACATTGATTATAAGTAATTTGTACACCTGTTCCTAAATCAAAACATAAACTTTAAATTGAAATATAAAGGTCTCTCTTATCTCTAAACTCTTTTTCTACCAAGTTTCACTAATGAAGATCATTAAAGATTCAAGTAGGGTTCAAGATCTAAGGTGTTCAACCAAATTTCATTTTTAATCTTCAATTAGGTATGGTGGATGTCACGAACCATAGTTAAAATACACATATAATCAAATTGATATAGCCTATAAGCCATACAATCATAATATATACATAAATCAAGAGTTTATAATAATTTACACATGAATTCACTAATATAGAGACATTATACCATTACCCATAGCATAACAAAAAATAGATATTTTAGAAGGTCAAGGGTTCGTGGATATTTTCATTTAAATATATCAAATAAAAATCAATAATATCATATCTTCATGTTTGAAAGCATTTCATGCAAGAACCCAAGACTTAGAGTAGAAATTGGACGTTTTTCATATTTTTGAAATCTTTTGAAATCATTTTAGAAATTGAATCTTAGGTGATATCAAGCCTAATATTAAGAACTCACATAAATTATTAGAAGAATCTAAATATAGTTTAAGAATAAAATCCATTGAAGATCCATCATCAAGCTCCAGCTTCACCTTGAGCTCTACTAGAGGTTTTTGGAGAAACTTTGGGAGGAAAAGGGTTTTGATCCTGCTGCTAGGGTCTAAATGAGAGTTGAATGACTTAAATACTATTAAAATCTCATACACACCTAAAATAAACGGCCTCCTATTCAATAAGAGTTGGGGTGAATTCCCCAATTACCTGAAGCCTTAACATTGAAGTTGGCAGATTGCAGGCGCCACCAACGAATGCCCAACGACGGACGGTCGTCTAAGTGACGCCCCTTCAAAGGGGTCTGTCGCTTGGGTATGCACCTTAAAAACCCTAAAGTTACTTGAGACCATTCAGTATCAATCGATGGTTAAGGTCGACGGTCCATTGTCTGATCAACAAGTCGTACCTTGAGGCTGTCGTTTGGACACTGCCAGGCAGTTCTGCCTCATCAAGTTGGGGCCACCTGTAGTGTTCATTGTGGTCCCTAGGTGGATTCATTACCGTATGTTACACCCCTAAACATGCACTTCTATGCCATAGGAACATGTCCAATCAAATTCAACACAACCAAACACATAAAGCATGCTACGACACTCATCAATACACAAAGACGTCCAAAGACTAACTTTCGAACGTCTCAGACATCCTTGAACGTTTGACCTTCAAACCTTACCAAACTCAACATGCTTCCTTTAAAAACTAATAATTAAACATATAAGGACCTTATAATCTCGTTATACACAAATAAACACATGCAAGAACATAAGAAACTAACCATCGAACATCTTGGTCGTCCATTGACGTTTGACTTCAAATTTTATTGGAATGACTTCAAAAATCACAAAAACCATTATTAAGCTATTTGAAAGACTTTATAAAAGTTATTAATATCTATATAAACCAAGTACATTTTAGGGGTTTTATAGTGGCTCTTCGGTCTTGAAATCCTCTCCCCAAGAGACTCTTTAATGTTGGATGTAAAAAATCCCTAAATTCTAAGTTTTAAACCAAACACATGGGTCTCTTTGAAAATTATTTTAGTTGATACAAATTTACTAATTATGACTACATATGATTTTTTATGGATGGATTCAAGTAATGTTAGGGTTTATAAATTACATTCCCCAAGACTCAAGTACCTCCATTCATAGTTAAATTCAAAACCCTCGTTGGGGTTGACAACGATTAAATTATGAGAATGAAGGATGTTATTTTATAATTAATAATTGTATTGTCATATTGGTATATATTATGAATTAATGAAAAATAAGTAAGGAAAATTCTCGAAGGCAATAAGGAAGGGCTTTCAAGGTGATGAGTAATATTGTATTGAATGGTTAGTTCAATTGTTATGCATTGAGGAATTGGATTATGCTTTCGTCTTCCCTAAAACAGTAAGCATGATCAAGTATGTATGATATGTTCCAAATATTATGCTATGATATGTATTTGACTGTTGATAAATAAGAATGGGTGTGTTGTTATGTTGAATTGAAGGTAATTCACATGCACCATAAAAAAAACTATGTTATGAAAAAAGTATTCTCACATGATATAGGTTCATTTATGAAACTGAATTATCATCTTATAACCATTGAGAAAATGATATATGAGGGATTAATACCCTAAGATATTATATATTAACTAATCCTTAAATAAAGTAAAAAGGTTACTTAAAAGGGGAATTGATCTTAACACCGAGAGGATATGCATGGGAGGGGTTCATTCCAAAGGAAAGGAAGGTTTCCTCAATGGTCTCATGAGATTGAAACTATAATACTATTAAATATAAAGAGGGTTTATCGTAGAAATCTATTTATCCCTTAACTGTGAAGAACACATAGGTTGTAGCTACAGGATCCGCCTATATGCTATCATGAATTTTATGCCCTACATTGGAAAGTAGGACACCCTTCCATTTGTGTGAGGGGTTGACATCGGATTCCATGTAGCTTATATGGTCTACTTCAATTATGGAAAGTTTCCAGATATTTAAAAACAAGAATGAATGAAGTACGTGGCTAAGCTTGTGTCCTCTTGAGGGTTTTCTTGGTAAGTGTGGGGTATGAGACCTCATATGTACATTGCACTAGTTGTCTTAAAATGGGGTAGTGAGTAATGTCTTATGATAAAATGATTAAATAAAGTCAAGCGTGTATGTTATTTATGTACGGTGGTTTTACGGTACATTCAATGTTTTTTCCATAAGTTTAGTGTGTGTCTAAGGCCTTTTTGTAGTTTTTTTGATGTATTTTTCTATCTGTTTATAAAAATATTGTCCAAAATGGAAATGATGAAGATGTGCTAAAAGTTGCGGAAATGATGACCTACGGAGCGATTGATGTTTCGTCGACCCATCGACGATCCGTAAGAGGAAACCGTAGCCATGAATATGTTATTCTTCCAAGGAAAGATAGAGGAACTTTTACTAATTATGGATCTACGGAAGGGATGATGTTCTGTCGTCTCATTGATGGACCATCCTAGTGATCCGTTGGTGTTAACAGAATGTAGCCCTAGTACCCGATTTAAAAGATTCTAAGTATGGAGAAACGAGGGTCATCGAGGCACCATCGTCTTCGTACATCAATGGTAACTGGGAGTTGGAGAATAAAGCAACTGAAAATACAGATGAAGTATGGAAAGACGGAGGCATTTATGGTCAATCGTTGCCTCGACAGTCCATTATATAGGTCCTCAATGTGAGACGTCTTTTTTTAGAGATTTTCCTTATTTAGGTTTCCCTTTATGCTTAGGATTCTTTTGTTATAAATAGGACTAAAAACCTCATTTTTGGGGTTTGAATCTTTGTTAATTTTCAGATTTTTATTGTTGGTTGTTGAGCTTTGGTTTTGGAAAATACTTCACTTTTGCAGAATCAATTCCTACAATATTTTGATTAATTCAATTGATTTTATGGATTTTCTTCAAACTTCTTAAAATAAGTACATGAATTCTCGTCTAATCAATATGAATTGTGTAATTCTTAACATAAGTAAATAAATCCACAAATAGGGTTGTGGGAACCATGGGTAAATAACAAAGTAGAACTAGCTAAAATAACAATTCTAGAATAGTTTCTTGCATGTATTCATAATTCTTTCATTTAAAAGTCTTTTTAACAGTGGCCAACATTAAAAATCACCTTGTTGATACTTGCCGGACCAAGGAGGTAGATAATAAGAAAAGAATTATCTACATTGATTTACTATACGCTATCTAATAGGCTAGTGTTTTTTAGTGCGAACTAATAACAAAGCCATATATCGATTATGTTGCTTATTATAAGGTAAAATCTTAGGTAAACACGCGTAGTCGGACCAAGGTGCGGAGTGAAATTCACTAGTTGTCGGACCATGGAATTAGGGATACATACCTTACCACTTTGTATGCAAGATACTAGAAAGAGTTGTTATAGCTAGAGTTATTGCGTTGTGAACCTATGGTGAACACTTACACCCTAGTTTCTCTCATCACTTAATAAACATCAAATATTTGAATTTGCTACTTGTTTACTTAGAATTAATTAATTACTTTTGTTACACAAAACCCCCGTTTATTTTTTTTGGTTTTGGAAAGGATTTGACTAAATAGAAGTAATCGTAGATTAAAGTATAGTCTAAACTATTTTCCTCGTGGTATCGACCCCAACATAACATTTGGGTTCTTTACTTAATATGAACGCTTATGCTTCTTTAGGAAAGCATAGTTTGAACATCTCAAATTTTAGCGCCGCTGCCAGGGAAAGTGACTTTTAGATTCACTTTAAGAACATTAAAGAATTTTAGTCAACAATTTCCTTATTTTACTTTTTCTTTTTTGTTTTTATCTCTCGCAGGTCTAGATATAGTGTATACCAAGTAACACGCAGTCAAAGAGAACCAATAATTCAACTTGATCCAAAACTAAACCGTACACTTCACGGAATGAATATTTAAAACAATCTTACTTATATCGATGGTGAGATCAACCCTCAACTCCTTTGCCAGTTGATGCTCGTAATCTAGTGGTAGTTGATAACCCTTGTGAAGTAATCCGAGGAGGCAAACTCCCGCCCCTTGCACACAAGAGTACTATAGGGTAAATGATCTCATCATTGACTATAATAGTCCACATGTCCTACCACCTCTACCACATGATCATGCTTTTGTGGTAACTAGTAGCTTGATGCAGAAGCTCACCGCTAGATGTTTGTTCTCGGAGCTACCATCTGAGGATCCACAAGATCACATCTCCAAACTATCGTCGGTGTGTAAAAGTAATGTAGGGAGGCTAGACTTAGACATAGATGTAATTGGATTAAATGTATTCTTTCTCCCTAATGGGGGAGGCCGCAATTTGGTTTAATCAGTTGCCCTACAATTCAATCTACACTTGGGAGCAATTGAGGGTTGTGTTCCAAGCAAGGTATTACCCTGTTTATTTAAAGCTAAACCACAAAGATTGGTTCAACAAATTTGTGGCATACCAGGAGAGTCAGTATTTCTTGGGATAAGTTCACCTCATTGTTGAGAAGTGTCCCAAACCACCCCATTAATGATAAGCCACAAAAAGAGTTCTTCTCTCGGGGGCAAGATGATAATAATAAAGAAGTGCTTGATAGGATTGGAGGTGGTCTTATGGGGAGTTAACTTATGCAGTGATCGCTTAGAAGTTAGAGAAAATCTCTAGAAATAGTAATGCTTAGAGCACTAGAAAGTCGTATACTCGGAAAAACACTTTTGCAGTGCAAGCTTCACATAACTTAGTTGTAGATGAGATCCGTGAAGAGATGTCTCAAATGAGAACTAAGCTTGGGTTGTTGTTTAAATATGTCACCATGGTTCAGAAGAGGTAAATGTGGTGAACTATTTGGGTAAACCACCAGCACTGGTTGATGAGTACTACTATGAAGAAGATTCTGGGGGTTTACGGCGGAACGCCCAAGGCTCCAATCAGAAAAATTGGTGCCAAGGTTAGGAAATCAAAGTCAAAACTATGGGAATTACAACCAACTTGGTCACTTTGTTTGAGTTGGCAACTATAACCGCAACAACAACTTCAACCAGGTAACTATGGTAACAAAAACAATCGGAGTGTGCCCTATGTTCCACCTAAAAATATGAAGTTATTCCTAGGGATAGTGGATGTAGTATGGCGCGAGTTGAGGATATGTTCCAGAAGATTATGAGGAGGTTTAATGCTAGTGTTGAACACGTCTAAGAGTTGAGAGGTTATTTGGCAAATATTGGCAAAAGGTTAATGCACATGCAATCTCAATCAAGCATCTGAAGTTGCAAATGGCCCAATTGTCTTCTATGTGAACCCACGCCAACTGGGTACTCTTCCTAGCAATTCTGTCTAGAATCACAAATACGATGGACTTTGTATGGAAGTCACTACTCAAGGGTGTAAGCAGACCATGGATGCGTTGAACATGAGAAGAAATAAGATGATGTGGTTGAGGAAATCACGGGTGATTTTGTAGATAAATCAGGGAAAGAATATCATACACCTCAAAAAGGGACCCCCATTCCTAGACAATTACCTCTATATCCACAAATATTGGTGAAAAGACCAAGGATGGTAAATACCGATGTTTTATTACTATGTTGAAACAAATTTTTATCAATGTCCCTTTGATAGCTGCTCTTGAACAAATGCCCGGTTATGCCAAGTTCATGAAAATATATGGTCACTAAGAAGAGATTGCTGAGTTTTGATGATGATGATCGGATCCAACATTGTAGTGTTATTGCTAGAAGGCATCATGTGCAAAATAAAGAAGATTCAGGTGCTTTCACTATCCCATTTAGAATTGGATTATTACACTTTGCTAAATCATTATGTGATATTGGGGTAAGCATTAATCTCATGCCTCTCTGTATTTATAAGAATTTGGGTTTGGGTGACCCAAAGCCCACCGCGATGCAACTACTGATGGCTGATTGAACGGTGAAAAATCCTATTCGGATACTCCATGATGTACTAGTAAAAGTAGAGTCAATTATTTTTTCGGACGATTTTGTTATTCTTCATTGTGAGGTGCCTATTATTCTTGGGAGGTTATTCCTTGCTGTCGTCTTGCCTTAGCTAATATGAAGAAAGGGCAGATGAGGTTTTAATTGAACAATGAAGAAGAGACTTTGTATATTTTTAGGTCCATTAGGAATAATGGTGAGCCCAATCGGTATACGCGATATCCTACAAGGTTGAGATTTCATCCCCAGTACAAATAGAAAAGAGTATTGGTCTTGAGGCACTAGCGGCAGTAATCATGAATATTTGGAGTGGTTGTATCTAAGAGTATGGGTCATTGGTTACGAAACTTTATCGAGGTGATGTTCTTTTCAAACAAAAGAAATTAGTTTTAGATATGAAGCATCGTGAATCCCCACCCACAAAACTATCTATTGAGGAGGCTCCAAATTTGGAGGTTAAGGATCTACCACTTCATATGATGTAGGTATTATTAGGGAAAGATGAAACATTTTCGGTAATAATTGTATCAGATTTGAATATGCAACAAGTAGAGAATAATGTGTTCAAAAGTTCAAGAGAGCTATTGGGTGGACTATTGAGAATATTATTTGGATCCCTACTGGTATTTGTTCATATCAAATCCAACTGATGCCCAATCATAATCCCAGTATTGAGCACCATAAACGCTTAAATCCATGTATGCATGAGGTAGTGAAGAAGACAATTATTTAGTGGTTGGATCCCGGAGTTATATATCCAAACGCTTATAGTAGTTGGGTACTCCCTCTTTGGTGTGTGCCCAAGAAAGGGAGGATGACTGTGGTCCCTACTTAGAAAAATTAACTTGTTCCAATGAGTTCGGTGACCGGATGGAGAGTGTGTATGGATTACCAAAAATTGAATGCATCGATTGAGAAGGACCATTTTCCTATGACCTTCATAGATAAGATGTTGGATAGGCCTATAGTAAAGGGGTGGTATTGTTTTCTTCATGGTTATTCAGGTTATAACCAAATCTTTATTGCGCTTTGTGTAGTTTTGGGTCAGAGAAGCGATAAAATCCTTCACCCAATTTACTATGTCATTAAAGCCCTCAATGAAGACCAAAAGAACTACATTGTGACTAAAATAGAGCTCCTTGCGGTGGTATTTCCTTCAGACAAATTTCTCTCTTATTTGTTCGGCACAAAAGTTATTGTGCATACTTATCATTCTACCATAAGATATGTGATGGTAAAGAAGGATGTAAAATAGAGGTTGATTCGTTGGGTGTTGATGCTTCATGAATTTGACTTTGAAGTAAAAGATATAAACAAAAAATTATGTTTCCGATCAGTTATCCTGTTTAGAAGATGAACCAATGCCAGAGTTAGGTGAAAAAGAAGAAATTGATGATACTTTCCTCGATGAGCATGTACTGGATGTTTCTCAATACTTGATTCCATAGTTAATAGATTTTGCGAATTGCTTGGCTAAGTATATTGTACAATCGGAATTGTCCTTTCATCAATAGAAAAAGTTCATGCATGTTGTGCAAAAGTTATTTTGGGATAAGCCTTATCTTTATAAGAATTATGTCGATAGGCTTATTCTGCGTTGTGTAACAGAAATTGAGATGTTGAGAGTTTTGGAGTCATTCCACTCCTCGCCTGTGGGAGGGCATCATAATGGTTTCCACACAACCCATTAAATCTTTCAATGTGGCTACATTGGCCAACCATTTACCAAGATTCACATGAGTTTGCCAAGGCATGTGATAGGTGCCAAAGAGATGGCGGTATTTCTAGAAGGCAAGAGCTACCTTTAAATCTCATTCTTGTGATCGAATTATTTGATGTATGGGCATTGACTTTATAGGCCCTTTTGTGAGATCTCATGGGATGAAGCACATTCTTGTAGCAGGTTATTATGTGTCAAAATGAGTAGAATCCATAGTACTTGAAAATAATGAAGGGATGAGTGTCACTGCATTCTTGAAAAAGAATATATTTTCTAGGTTACTACCCCAAGGTCCATTATTCGAGTTGGGGGATCCCACTTTTGCAACCAGTTTTTCAAAGGATTGTTGGAGAAATATGGGGTTCGCCACAATGTGGCTACTCTATAATATCCTCAGACTAGTGGTCAAGTTGAGGTGTCAAACAGAGAAATCAAGCAGATTCTAGCAAAAAAGGTGAATACGAATAGAACGGATTGGCCAAGTCAGCTTGATGATGCTCTTTTGGACTACCAGACAGCATACAAGACTCCCAGAGGTATGTCCACATACCAACTTGTATATGGGAAAGGTTGTGACTTGTTGGTTGAGTTAGATCATAATGCCATGTGGGCAATGAAGAAATTGTAAATGGATTGGAATGGGCTGTGAAACAGAGGTTAAATGAGTTCAATGAGCTTGATGAATTTCGCTTAAAGGCATTTGAAATTTCATCCCTCTACAAAGAAAAGATGAAAAAGTACCATGTCTAAAAGATTGAGAAGCGCGATTTTGTGGTTGGGGATTTGGTGCTTTTATTCAACTCTAAGTTGCGCTTGTTTTCAAGCAAACCCAGGGCCAAATAGACTGATCCATTATTGTTAACCCAAGTTTTCCCACATGGAGTTGTTGATTTGGAGAATATGGAGGGCATAGGGTTCAAGGTGAACGTGCAACAAATCAAAATCAACCTTGGGCATGCTGAAAAAGCAAATGAAGTGATCTAGGCATACCATCTTGATGAAGTCTAAGTAATCAAGAGTCCAGCGTCGTGCCGCGAAGTTAAATAAAGATTTGATTGAGAGGCAACCCAATATGTATCCTCTAGCAAACATTAGTTTTTTTCCATTATTTTATAGGCCTAGTTGCATTATTTTTATTTTTCTCACTTAATGTCACGTATTAATTTTTTTTTATGTTTTGGATAGAGAGTAAACTAGTGTTCCTGTATAAAAAAGTGTCAAGAAAACACAAAAAGATTATCTTATTGAATGTTCAATGTGCAGGGACGAAATCCTTAGAAATCTACAGAAAACTAGTCTGGTGCACTGACCGAAAAACCAATCGATGGACTGTCATCCTGTCGAAGGACTGTCGATAAGGTCTATAGATCCCTTGTTTATTTCTTTAATTTTGTCTAAGTTAGAAAACATTCGATGAAGAATCGACAGAATTACGGTCCGGCGACGGGGAATCATCGACTCCTTCAACATACTAACCCGACCCGACCTGACCGGCTATATATTAAATTTTTAAACCTTTCAGTTGCCCAACCTTTCAAAACCTTCTCCAAAACCATTTCCCTGCCTATTTCCCTTACACTTCCCCACTTCCTCACCCATTAATTCTTTTTTTTATCACTGATATTCTCCTTTTCCCCAAATCTCCATCAGCTTCCCAAATACCTTCTCCTCATCAATCTTCCATCCTTATCTGTCTTCTGCCTGGTCGGTGTTCGAGGTTGCTCTTTGGTGTTTGGTACTTAAAAGAATTCATCTCCTCATTCCGTACAGTACAGTATACATGTATGTCTTCCTTACCTTCTCTATTTACTCTCGTTACTTTACATTCTAAATTTTTTGAATACGATAATGGGTCTTGAATTTGGGACACCGTTGCATGCTTTAAATCTTCAAACTGAATTCCTAGTCACTTATAATAATGAATGTATATGGGATGGGATGTATTGTCTAATAATTTTTGTGTTTTGAGTGTTGTTTTTTCCGACTTAGGGTTTGATAGCCTGTACGAATTAATGATTCAAACAATGATAATTCATTCCCTATGAATGATGAAATGCTTTATTAAATGCTAGACGAACTTAATGTTTCTTGGATTGCTCTGCAATAGTGCTTCGGGGGTAAAAATAGATTCCCAAATTCCTCCCCTTAAAGTCAAAATGAGACCCTGTCGACGGACCATCGGTCAAGTGACGGACCATCATTGGGGTCCATAAACAAAATATCCCGTGATTTGCCTATGTTTCTACCCACGAGATGGACTGTCCTGCATGACCGTAGACTCTATCAGAACCTTTATTTCTGAAGTTCCTCAAAACATTTGTGAGGGTCCATAGACGGATCCTCATTGACGGACCGTTGTTTAGTCGACGGTCCGTCCTTCAGGTTCGTCGTCCTTAAAAGATACTGTGTTTTTTAAGAATCAAAATAAGTTTCTAAGGGTTCATCGACGGACCCTCACTGACGGACTATCGTTCCGTCGATGTTTGCTCTTGCACTTTCTTTGTTTCTAACAGAAACTTTGTTTCTTATATGTGAAAATAAATTTTCTAAGTTTCCACTGGGAAACCGTCTTTTCATCGACGGACCATCGATGTGGTCTGTCAGTTAATTCTGCAGTTCTACATCACCATTCTGTTTGTGTTTCCTCCTCTGTGTTGGATTCTTATGAGTGTGTTTCATGCATACATAAGTACTAATAACCACTCCTTGCAGGCAAACATTGCACCAAAGCAAGACTTGGTCTACTCTTGAGGACATTCCAAGTCTGTTGCCCCTTTCTGCCAGTTCGTTATTGGGTCGTCCAATAGTGAACGCGACCTTGAATACGTGCCCGCAGGGACCTTGAAACAATCACGTGCTTCTAGGACCTCTCTTAGAACACCCAAGAGGGTGGCGTCCGGCGTAGAAACTATCTTCCAGTCTTATGAGAAGCGCACACTGATCGGCACACTGTCTGAGTCTCCTGAAGTTTCTGAGAAAGCGTTTGGCTCTACAGAGGCTTTTTAGTCTGAGGAAGCTTCATATTCACATGGAGCAACTTTTCTAGATACATCTGTCCACCTTTCCTCATCTAAGGAGGCTGACAGTGGGGGTTCTTCTACAGCACCCCTGACCGATGTCCCCGCACCAGTTGCTGATAAGCGCAACCGGTGGTGTATGAAAGGCCAATTTCAAATATACAGGGATGCGTAGATGCTCAACGACAAAGGGGTTATGACTAAGACTATAACAGTCGAGCAACGACTTCTTACAGGAATCTTCCCCACGATGCTATCTATACATTATGTTTTCACCCGCCATCAGCTAGAGTGGACGACTACGATTTTGGGCCGGTACAGTGAGGTGATGATGAGAGTTTTCTACACCGCTTATATGGTAACTCTCAGCGCTAGTTTTGACAAGCAGGTTAACCCCACTAAACATGCACCACTTGATCATGTTTCTGTCCGTGGTAAGCGGGTTGATACATCTTGCCCACCATTCGCAGATTTTTAAATTGTGTTGACGCTGATGCCACCAAAACCCCCCTCACACCCGAGTATATATATTGGTAGAAGTCGGTAAAGGATGACCATTTCCAGCGTGAGAGAATACTAAGAGAGACCACAAAGAGGTGGATAGCCCAGAACATCTCCGTGGATGGCGAGGATGCTTATTAGGTGTTTGAGACCAAATGAGGTATAAAGAAGTCCAACCTCACATTCAAGGACAAATTCCTATGGATCTTGGTCCGTCATTGCCTCTCCCCTATTGCTGCAGATAATATTATTACATGGGGTGGAGTAGTGCTGACACTTTCCATGGTTGTTAAGTTCGAGGTGGATTTGGCGTAGCTGTTACGGGCTATCATTCATGAGAGGAACTTTAAGTCAACCACTACTTACCACTTCCTTTTCATGATTTTTAAGTTGTGCAGGTTAGCTGGAGTGCCCTTCTAGCATATTGATGTTCACAGGACCCCGACTGACATAGTTGATATCGGTCTAATCTGGGATGATGTCAACGAGTTGACTCCTAAAAGAGGGCCCAGAGCTGAGGTGCAGCTGCTTGGTGAGAACTTGGCAGACACCGTAGAGCAAGCCCGAGGGTCTGTTCATGCTACATCAAATCCTACAGACACCACCCCGATAAAGTCTATCATGGGTACTATCACAACTCTGAGTTCCTCCCACTTCACCCCATCTGCAGCACTGGTCCCGATCGCTAGGGTCCAGAAGTTAGAAGCCCAAATGGCCACATATGCATCATATCAAGCCTTGGATGCAGAAGTGCATTTCTTAGGTGGAAGAGCGAATCAAGAAGAAGATGGCCCAACGGACTGAGAGGATGATTATAGAGGTCCACTAGTGTCTTGACACATATGAGTTGAGAGTTCTCGCCCGACCAGCCCCTATTGTAGATTTGAAAACTCTCCAGGCTTCTATAGCAAATCTAAGATCATATATGTATGCAATATTGGAGGCTCGGATACCTGAGTCTCAGGCCCCAGCAGCGGATCCTTTGAGGATACAGTGATGGTTGCACTGTTCTCAACCACTATTGTGAAATCACCTCACTCACGTCAGTATACCAAGAGGCACCAATATAGAGAGGATGATAAGAAACGATCTAGGAAGAGAGAGTATCATGAGTCGAAGGCTGTGAAAAGAGCCTCTCTACTTGATCAGGAGGCCCGACAGATGATGGCTCAGGCGGTGGATGCTTAGTCATCTAGTTCCAGGATTTCTTATGTTAAGAGGATCACTGATGAGGGTGTTTTTATTGCTCCGGACACTACTGATAGTGTCCCTACTACAGAGGGAGCGGGTTCTGGGAAATCAGACCCGCAATTTTGTTGATCATCGGCGCTATATGCCTTTGTTTTGCTTCACCTACCACTCGATCTTATTTTTTTTATGCATTATGGAAAATTGCATGCTCTTTTTTGGGGGGTTGGGTAAATGGAATGTGAGTGCTAGGGTGAAGTATTAATATCCCAACTCACTATCCTCTCTTAAGGTTTTCTTTCCTATGTTCTTTTTTCCAAAGAGACTGGTTATTTTAATGTTTAACCGGCACGTTAGTACCTCTTAGACATAGTGTAGATATGACATATGAAACATGATGGCTAAATAAAATGATATCCTTATTTAGAGAAAATGCTTGCATGAATAGGCATAGTGAATTATGAATGTGTGGCTCTAAAAATGACATAGAGATACACCACTGCATGACCCTCAATGTAAAGCTCCAATTTGTACTGAGCTAGAACTTTCTAGGTTAGTCTAGCAAAAAGTAATTTGTGATAGACCATTAGGAAAGGATCATAGGCCCTTGTTCAAATATAGAAAATCTTTAGCCTAGATAAAAGAAACAAAATTAAATTAATCCCTTCTTGATCCAAATGATTTGAGCTTAAAATAGACATTTCTTTTCTACACAAATTTATCTTTTCTAGGAAAAATGTGATGGCCCTGGTCTCTCCTTGGACATGTGCACCTCAGCTTATGCAAAAAGCATAAGTTGAGGGTGGCTAATGCAGAAAAAAGCCTTATATTGGCCCTGACCCAACCTTTGGTATTGTTTACCTTGGCTCATGGCTAAGCCATGAGGTGAGGGATGCTATTACGAGGAATGCTCTGGAAAGTGAGGTCGAAAGAATAAATAGAGAGAAACAAGAAAAAAATAGACCCAGTCAAAGTTGGAATAAATTGAAAATTTTCAAAATAAAAAATAATTAAAGAAGAGTCATTTACACCAAAGGAGAAAGAAAGGAGAATAGCAAGGCAAAAGAATATAACAAAATTAAGAATAGGGCAGAATAAATGACGAATAGGTAGCACGCTTAGCCGTTATGTCAATGAGGAAACAAGTAACTAAAATAAATCCAAATGTACCCTACCTCACTCTTAGCCTACGTTAAAATCTAAGAAAGTCCTATCGTGATCCTGAGAGTCTAATATAGTAATTTTAAATCTCCGAAAAAAGGGCAAGTATGGCGACAAAGTACCAATGAGGTGAGAGGTTGTTTTGAGAGTGAGTGTTGAAAAATATTCCTTATACTCAACATAAAACCACTGTATGAAAGGGGAGGATATTTATTTAAAAGAAAGGACACTAGTTGCAATAATGTAGAGTTGGAACTTTGGTGAGAGATAAAAGAGTAGAGGTATCGGTGCATGGTCAGTCATTATCACGGTCTGATCCACATGAGCAAGCCTAATAATGATATTATGCATGAACATAAAGAAAATAATCAGTATTGATAGGCAGATGATTGCGAAAGATAAAATAACGATACTTTTGAATAAAGGTTTTTTGGAAAGTCATAGTGTGTCGCTTGAGGACAAACAACAAATTTATGTTGAGGGTATTGGTGTACGATGATTTCACGGTAATGTCAATGATTTTTCCTCAAGTTTAGTGTGTATCTAAGGCCTTTTTGTAGTAGTTTTAATTTATTTTTCTTTGTGTGTGCAGAAAACACTGTCCATAATGAAAATGTTGAAAATGTGATGAAAAATGCATAAAAGATGACCTACAAAGCCATCGATGGTCCTTAGACCCATCGACGGTCTGTAGGTGATAACCATCTCTATTAAGATGTTATGATACCAATGAAAGATCGGGGAATTTTAACTAAGTGTGGGGATACGAAATGGATCACAGCCCGTCGTCCCATCGACGGACTGTCCTGGTGAACCGTCGGTGTAAACAGAATGTAACCCCAATATTCAATTTGAGAAGATTCTAAGGGTGGAGAAACAAATGCCGTTGACGGACTGTCGTCTTGGTCCGTCGATTGTAATGGAGAGTTGGAGAAGAAAGCAACTGAAAATAGAGTTGAAGTGTGGACAGACAGAGGCGTCTACAATCTGTCGTTGCCTCGACGGTCCGTTGGTCATATCATCGAGTAAGACACATTTTTTAATAGATTTTCTATAATTAGGTTTCCCTCTACGTTTTGGATTCTTTTTTATAAATACGACCAAAAACCTTGTTTTGGGGGTTCTCTTTGTTATTTCTAAGATTTGTATTTTTGGATGTTGAACAATGGGTTTTGGAAATTACTTCACTTTTCAAAAAAAGGTTCTAACAATATTTTGATTAATTTAAGTGATTTTCTTGATTTTCTTCAAACTTGTAAAAGTAAGTACATGAATTCTTGTCTAATCAATATGAATTGTGTAATTCATAACATGGGTAACTAAATCCACAACTAGGGTTGTAGGAACCATGGGTTATTAACAAAGTAGATCTAGCTATTGATAATTCTTTCATTTAGTAGTCTTTTTAATTGTTAACAATGTTAGAACTCGCCTTGTTGCTACTTATCAAACCAAGGAGGTAGATAATAAGAAAATAATTATCAATATAGATTTAGTATACACTATCTAAGAGGCTAGTTTCGATTGGTGAAATGTAATAACTAAGTCATACATCGATTATGATGCTTAATTTGAGGTAAAAGGTAAGGTTTGGTAAAGTACACACACGTAGACGGACCAAGGTGTGGATTAAAATTCACTAGTTGCTAGAACAAGGAGTTAGGGATACATTTACCACTTTGCATGCAAGATACTAGGAAAGAGTTCTTATAGCCAAGGTTACTGCATTATGAACCTATGGGGAACACTTACACCCTATTTCTCTCATCACTTGATAACCATCAAATATTTGAACTTGCAACTTGTTTACTTAAACTTAATCAATTACTTTTTTTATACAAAATCCCCCTTTAGTTAAATGTTTTTTAAAAGTACTTGATTAAATACAAGTAATCGTACATTAAAATTAAGTCTAAAGCATTTTCCTCATGGGATCGACCTCAACCTAAAATTTGGGTTTTTTACTTGATACGACCGCTTATACTTCTTTTGGAATGTATAGTTTGAGTGTAACAGTTATGAAAGGTGACCTTTATTAGAATGTTTTTTTGTAATCTTACATGTGTTTTTATCTTATGGATTGATTGTTTATTTTTAGATTGTGCATTCTGGATTTTAACTTCAAAAAGCTTATTTTGAACTAAAGGTCCCTTAATGCATCTTTTAATTGTTTTATACTGTATAGCTTCCATACTTAGGAAAATTTGAATATACTAACCCATATTTCTCTTATTTTTCTACAAAGTGTAGGTTCAGGATTGTAGGTCTTATTGAACCAGAAGAAAAGGCTTGGATAGAATTCTCTATGACCAATTGGTATGTCCTCAAGCTTCGAGAACAACATGATACCACTATTTTTATTTTTTCTATTTTTGTACTAGACTACTACTGTACTTATTATATGGATATTTTCTATTGTAAGTTCTAAGGTCCCTATGTTTACATTCTTATGTTTAAACCTAGATGGTTAATGAGACTAGTCTTGAATTTCTCTTTTCATATATGAAAAAGTTTATCATTGATTTTTAAAGTGTTCAATTTTTTTGTATTTTTCAGTGTCTTACGTAATGATAATATGCTAAAAGCTCGTATAATACCTCTTCAAGGTTGAATACATCATGTTACGACAAGAAAGTGCTCTCAGATCGTAATAATGGGCACCACCATCCATGAAATTATTCAATACAATATAGAGTTTTGTCATAATGTTTTCTATGTTTTGGTCTCTCTCATTTCCATTTTCAATATGCTGCTGAGATAAATTGAAGGTGACAGGAGAGACCTTATCCTCGCAAGTGCACCATGCTCTGTTGATGGTTGTCATGCCATCAAGAAGTTTAGTTGCTATTACATATGGTTGTTGCGTTAACCCTCAAGGTGAGAGTTATATAGCAACTCATTTTCTTACAAAACCAAACTCGAGTAGAAATACTGAAGCAGAACTTTATCAAGAAGATCATGAATTATGATTAGATTTAATTGAATTATCTATTTATACTGTTATTCATGTGAATTGAATATGAAATTTTGATTAATTATCAAAGTTTATTATATCTTGGAGAACTTGGTGAGTTGATTTAGATTTCTCTACTAGGTACGTTCGACATGTTGATGATTGAATAGTCTTGTGTAGAATGACCCTTAACTAGGTACACCTATATGAATGTGTTTTCTCAAGAATATTTGGGTGTCTTCTTTTAAAATTACGAAAATGATCTTTTCGCCTATGCTATAATGTGGTGTGTGGTCCATGCATTTCATATTGTTTCCATTATGTGATCTTGTTGACCAATGTACACCCATTCACACCTCATGCTTATCTATGAGTAGGCTAGAATCATAGAAACTAATGAAAGGATACTGCTCATATGCACTATTGCCTACTATTATGCATTGAAACTTTAATATGTTCATGAAAGTATGAAAAATGATATTTTATTTATGATTACTTGAGTGGTGTACTACTATGGGTAAGGGAATGGTACTTTACCAATACATTTCACATGTGTACTGTGATAGGATAGTTCCTAGGTCATTTCTTTATGTACATCAATATAAATGCATGATTAAGCTATGAACATGAAAGTCCATGCTATGATGTCAAGCATATGATACAATGAAGTATGAATTTGTCTACTGTCTTAATGTGTTTATGCAAATAATTTCCTCATAGGAATACCCATACACACACATAATGAATGAATGAAGCATGTATGATAATGTTGTAAGTAGAGTCTTTTCAAAGGTTTGCTGAATTATACTCTAAACTAGACTATGCTATGAATATGTTATGTCCATATGTAAGGTTATTCTCACATGAGTTATGTTAATCAAACGAAAATTCTTATCTATAACCTATGAGTTATACATATGAGTTATGCATATGAGGAGTTAATGTCCTAAGGCCTATTTTTATGAAAGAAATGTTAGTAAAGATTTTCCAAAAAGGGAACTCAGCTTAGCACCGAGTGAAATTGACAAATGTGGGGTGCCCCTTCTCGGTGAGGGGAGGCATGTTCACCAAATGTCCTAATGAGGTGGAAACTACAACTCCAAATGTCATAAAGAGGGTTTCAATATACATCTCCTATTTCCTTAACTATGTTGCCACCATAGGACCTAGCAAGTGGATCCACCTAATAGACTAGCATTAAGGTAATGTTCTACCTTGACAAGTAGAGCACCTTCTTTCGATGTGTGGCTCCATGATACCGGATTCAATGTTTAGCTCACATGATCTTAATGTCACTTAAGGAAAGGGTTTCCCTAAAGTAAAATGGACAACGAAAGTAATGTAATTAACCCTAACTAAGATAGCCTAAGGGAAGTTACTTAGTGTATGTGAGGGTGTGGTACTTTACCTGCGTGTTGCACAAGTAGTTCTTGAATGAAGTTCTGGAAATGTGTTCTATATGTACATCTATATTTATATATATGTCTATTATACATGATTTTGTTGTAATATCTTGCATGATTATATGTATGATGTTGGTCTTACTTGATATATTATGAAGGTCCTACTTGACATGCATGTAGGTAGCTATACTTGTCATGTTGATGTATGAATTAAATGATAAGGCTTGTGGTCTTTTTGTAAGTTTACTAAGAATGTGTGGGGTTACGAGGCTTCATATGTAAATTGCACTAGTAGGATTATATTGGGATTATTAGTAAGGTCTTATGATGTCGTAGAAAAATTAAGTCCAAATATGCTCATGTTGATTATTGTCTTACTATGATGATATTAGATGTCTTGACATGTTTGTTATCTTGAAGTGAGTCTTGTACGTGGTCTATGGAGTATGTGCCTAATGATATGCTATGTTTCCATGAATGTCTATTTTTAAGTAAATGAAGGTTTTATGAATGTTAACATTGGTTACCAAAGGTGATGCTTGAGTGTGGATGGTGGAATGGGACACTATTCATGTATTGCACCAAGAATTACTTAAAGGTTACTTAGGGGTTAATGAATTAAGGTAAAAGAAGATAGTTTTATAAACATGATTGATGTACTTTAAATGCAACCATTGAGATAATGATATATGAGGGAGTAATTCCCTAAGATATTCTATATAACTAATTGTTAAATAAAGTCTAAAGATTACTTAAAAGGGGATTGATCTTAGCACCGAGAGGATATGTATGAGAGGTGTTCATTCAAAAGGAAAGGAAGGTTTTCTCTATGGTCTCATGAGATTGAAACTATAATACTATTAATTGTAAAGAGGGATTATCGTAGAAATCTATTTATTCCTTAACTATGAAGCACACATAGGTTGTAGCTACAGGATCCGCCTACATGCATTCATGAATGTTATGCCCTCCATTGGAAAGTATGACACCCTCCCATTTGTGTGAGAGGTTGACATCGGATTCCATGTAGCTCATATGGTCTACTTCAATTAAGGCAAAGTTTGCAGATATTTAAATACAAGAAAGAAGGAAGTACGTGGCTAAGCTTGTGTCCTCTTGAGGGTTTGCTTTGTAGGTGTGGTTTATGAGACCTCACATGTAGATTTCACTAATTGACTTAAAAAGGGGTAGTGAGTAAGGTCTTATGATAAAATGATTAAATAAACTCAAGCGTGTATGTTATTGATGTACCGTGGTTTTATGGTACTTTCAGTGCCTTTTCCATAAGTTTAGTGTGTGTCTAAGGCCTTTTTGTAGTTGTTTTGATGTATTTTTCTTTGTGTTTATAGAAAATACTGTCGAAAATGAAAACGATGAAGATGTGCTGAAAGTTGCAGAAAAGATGACCTATGGAGCCATTAATATTTCATCGACCCATCGATGATCCGTAAGTGGCAACCGTCGCCATAAATATGTTATGCTTCCAAGGAAAGATCTAGGAATTCTGACTAATTGTGGATCAACGGAAGGGATGATGGTCCTTCATCTCATCGATGGACCATCCTAGAGATCCGTTAGTGTTAACAGAATGTAGCCCTAGTACCCTATTTGAAAGGATTCTACGTATGGAGAAACGAAGTTTATCGACGCACTATCATCTTCATCCATCAATGGCAATAAAGAGTTGGAGAATAAAGCAATTTAAAATAGAGTTGAAGTATGGACGGATGGAGGCATTGATGATCAATGGTTGCCTCAACAGTCCATTGGATAGGTCCTCAATGTGAGACGTCTTTTTTGACAGATTTTCCTTATTTAGGTTTCGCTTTATGTTTAGGATTCTTTTATTATAAATAGGGAAAAAAACCTCGTTTTTTGGGTTAGAATCTTTGTTAATTTTCAGATTTTTATTGTTGGTTGTTGAGCTTTGGGTTTTGAAAAATACTTCACATTTTTGAAATCCATTCTTATAATATATTGATTAATTCAAGTGATTTTTCTTGATTTTTTTCAAACTTGTTAAAGTAAGTACATGATTTTTTGTCTAATCAATATGAAATGTGTAATTCTTAACACAAGTCACTAAATCCACAACTAAGGTTGTGGGAACAATGGCTAAATAACAAAGTAGAACTAGCTAAAATAAAAATTCTAGAATAGTGTCTTGCATGTAGTGATAATTATTTCATTTAGAAATCTTTTTAAGGGTGGCCAACGTTATAAATCACCTTGTTGATACTTGCCGAACCACGGAGGTAGATAATAAGAAAAGAATTATCTACATTGATTTAGTATACACTATCTAATAGGCTAGCGTTGATTGGTTCGAACTAATAACGAAGCCATACATTGATTATGATGCTCATTATAAAGTAAAATATTTGGTTTAGTAATGTAAACATACATATCCGTACCAAGGTGCGTAGTGAAATTCAGTAGTTGTCGGACGAAGGAATTAGGGATACATAACTTACAACTTTGCTATAAGATACTAGAAAGAGTTGTTATAGCTAGGTTTAGTGCGATATGAACCTATGGCGAACACTAACACCCTAGTTTCTCTCATCACTTAATAAACATCAAATATTTGAATTTGATACTTGTTTACTTAGGCTTAATTAATTACTTTTTTACACAAAACCCCCATTTAATTTTTTTGGTTTTGGAAAGGACTTGACTAAATAGAAGTAATGGTAGAATAAAGTAATTTCTAAACAGTTTTTCTCGTGGTATCGATCCCAACATAACATTTGGGTTCTTTACTTGATATGGACGCTTATACTTCTTTAGGAAAGTATAGTTTGAGCGTATCAAATTTTAGCGCTTTTGCCGGGGAAATTTACTTTTAGATTAACATTAAGCACATTACAGAATTTTAGTCAACAATTTCCTTATTTTACTTTTTCTTTTTTGTTTTATTCTCTCGCAGGTCTAGCTATAGTGTATGCCAAGTACACGGAGCCGAAGAGAACCAATACTTAAACTTGATCCGGAACTAAATCGCACACTTCGGGGAATGAATATTCAAAATAATCTTGCTTATATCGATAATGAGATCAACCCTCAACTCCCCCGCCGGTTGATTCTCGTAATCTAGTGGTTGTTAGTAACCCAGGTGAAGTAATCCGAGGAGGCAAACTCCCGCCCCACACCCATAGGAGTACTATAGGGTAAATGTAAACATCATTGACTCTTATGGTCCACTTGTCCTACCTACACATGATCACACTTTTGTGGTAACTAGTAGCTTGATGTAGAAGCTCACCACAAGATGTTTGTTTTCGGGGCTACCATCTGAAGATCCACAAGCTCACATCTCCAAACTATGGTCGGTGTGTAAGAGTTATGTAGGGAGGCCAAACATAGACATAGATTTAATTGGATTAAGTGTGTTCCCTCTCTCACTGATGGGGGTGGCCACAATTTGGTTTAATGAGTTGCCATACAATCAATCTATAATTGTGAGCAATTGAGGGATGTGTTCCAATCAAGGTATTACCCGGTTTCTAAAAACCTTAACCACAAAGATTGGGTGAACAAATTTGTGGCATTACCAGGAGAGTCAGTAAGCATTTCTTGGGATAGATTCACCTCATTCTTGAGAAGTGTCCCAAACCTCTGCATTAATGATAAGTCACAAAAAGAGTACTTTTATTGGGGTCAAGATGATAATAATAAAGAAGTCCTTGATACGATTGAAGGTGGTCTTATGGGGAGTGTACTTATGTTGTGATCGCTGAGAAGTTAGAGAAAATCTCTCAAAATAATAAAGCTTGGAGCACTAGAAAGTCGTATACTCGAAAAAATACTTTTGCAGTGCAAGCTTCACATATCCTAGTTGCACATGAGATCTGTGAAGGGATGTCTCAAATGAGAACTGAGCTTGGGTTGTTTTTAAAACATGTCACCAGGGGTGCAAAAGACGCAAACGTTGTGAACTATTTGGCTAAACCACCACCACCGGTTGATGAGTACTACTATGAAGAATATTCTGGGGGTTTTCGACTGAACGCCCAAGGCTCCAATCAGGAAAATTGCTGCCAAGGTCAGGAAATCAAGGTCAAAACTCTGGGAATTACAACCAACAGGGTCACTATGTTTGAGATGGCAACTACAACCGCGACAAAAACTTCAACCGGGTAACTATGGTAAGAAAAACGATCAGAGTGTGCACTATGATCTACCTCAAAATTTTAAGTTGCTCGTAGGGATGGAGGGTGTAGTATGGGGCGAGTTGAGGATATGTTCTAGAAGATGATGAGGATGTTTAATGCTAGTGATGATAACGTCTAAGAGTTGAGAGGTGATTTAGCAAATATTGGGCAAAAGGTGGATGCACATGCAATCTCAATCAAGCATCTTAAGTTGCAAATGGCCGAATTGTGTTGTACTATGAACCCATGCCAACTGGGTACTCTTCTTAGCAATACGGTCCAGAATCCCAAATATGATGGACATTGTATGGCAGTCACTACTCAAGGGTGTAAGCACACCATGGATGCGTTGAGCGTGAGAAGAAATGAGATGATGAGGTAGAGGAAGTTAGGGGTGATTTGGTATATAAATTAGGAAAAGAAGATCAAACACCTGAAAAAGGAACCCCTATTCATAGACCATTACCTCCATTTCTGCAAATATCGGTGCAAAAGACCGAGGATGGTAAATACCGGTGTTTTATTACTACGTTGAAGTAGATATTCCATCAATGTCCCTTTGATAGAAGCTCTTGAACAAATGCCCGATTATGCCAAGTTCATGGAAATATATGGCCACTAATAAGAGATCACTTAGTTTTGAGGATGATAATCGGATGCAACAATTTAGTATTATTGCTAAAAGGTATCACATGCAAAAGAAAGAAGATTCAGGTACTTTCACTATTCCATCTACAATTGGATTGTTACACTTTGCTTAAGCATTATGTGATGTCGGGGTAAGCATAAATCTCATGTCTCTCTCTATTTATAAGAAGTTGGGTCTTGGTGACCCAAAGCACATTGCGATGCGGCTACTAATGGTCGATTGAACAGTGAAGAGGCCTATTGGGATACTCCATAATGTGATAGTAAAAGTAGAGTCAATTATTTTTTCTAAAGATTTTGTGATTCTTCATTGTGAGGTGGACTTTGAGGTGCTTATTATTCTTGGGAGGTCATTCCTGGCTATCGTAGTGCCTTAGTTGATATGAAGAAAGGGTAGAAAAGGTTTACATTGAACAATGAAGAAGAGAATTTGAAGATTTGTAGGTCCATTAGGAAGAATGGTGAGTCGATATGCGAGATATCCTACAAGGTTGAGATTTCATCCCAGGTAAAAATAGAAAAAAGTATTGGCCTTGAGACAGTAGCAGCAGTGATCATAAATTTTTAGAGTGTCTGTATCTAAGAGTATCGGTCAATGGTTGCGGCACTTGATCGAGGTGATGTTCGGTTCAAACAAAAGAAATTGGTTTTAGATATGAAGCATGGCGAGACCCCACCCACGAAACCATCTATTGAGGAAACTCCGAAATTGGAGATTAAGGATCTACCACCTTATATGAGGTAGGTATTCTTGGGTAAAGGTGACATTTTACCGGTAATTATTGTATCGGATTTGAATATGCAACAAGTAGAGTGTATGGTTGATGTGTTAAAAAGGTTCAAGAGAGCTATTAGGTGGACTATTGCGAATATTATTTGGATCCCTCCCGCTATTTGTTCAAATCAAATCTGACTCATGCCCAATCATAATCCCAGTATTGTGCACCAGAGACGTTTAAATCCATAGATGCAAAAAGTAGTGAAGAAGAAAATTAGTAAGTGGTTAGATCTCAGAGTCATATACCGGAACGCTGATAGTAGTTGGGTACGCCCTGTTCAGTGTGTGCCTAAGAAAAGGGGGATGACTGTGGTCCCTAATGAGAAAAATGAGCTTGTTCCAATGAGTTCGGTGACCGGATGGAGAGTGTGTATGGATTACTGAAAATTGAATGCATTGACTGAGAAGGACCATTTTCCTATGACCTTCATAGATCAGATGTTGGATAGGCTTTTAGGAAAGGTGTGGTATTGTTTTCTTCATGGTTATTGGGGTTACAACCAAAACTTTATTGCACCAGAAGATAGAGAAAACTACTTTTACTTGTCCTTATGGAACTTTTGCGTTCAAGAGGATGCAATTTAGGATGTGTAACGCACCGGCTACTTTCAGAAATGTATGATGTCCATATTATCCTATATGGTATAGGATACCATTGAGATATTTAAGGATGATTTTTATGTTGTTGGTGATTCGTTTGATCATTGTTTGAATCACTTGTCCGATGTTCTCAAAAGATATGAAAATGGCCACCTTGTGCTAAATTGGGGAAAATGTCACTTTATGGTGAAAGAGGGGATCGTCTTGGGACATCGCATCTCAGAGAAGGGTATAGAGGTTGATCGAGCTAAATTCGAAGTGATAGAGAGACTTCCTCCACCAATCTCTGTTAAAAGGTGTGAAATATTTCCTTGGGCATGAGGATTTCTACCGGAGGTTCATCAAGGATTTTTCAAATTTGAACATTCTTTGTGCAAGTTACTTGAGAAAGAGTGTAAATTTTATTTTGATGAATCTGGTCTTAAGGCATTTGGTGAGTTGGAGGAGAAATTGGTGTCTGCGCCTTTTATTATTTCCCTAGATTGGAGTAAGCAATTTGAGGTGATGTGTGATGCTAGTGGGGTTGCGCTTTGTATAGTTTTGGGTCAAGGAAGCGATAAAATCCTTCACCCCATTTACTATGCAATTAAAGCCCTTAATGAAAACCAAAAGAACTACATTGTGACTAAAAAAGAGCTCCTTGCAGTGGTATTTCCTTTTGAGAAATTTCGCTCTTATTTGTTTGGCATAAGATTTATTTTGCAAATTGATCATTCTACCATAACATATTTGATGGTAAAGAAGGATGCAAAATAGAGGTTGATTCATTGGGTGTTGATGTTGCAAGAATTTGACTTTTAAGTGAAAGATATAAACAAAAAATTAAGTTTCCGATCAGTTGTCCCGATTAGAAGATGATGAAATGCCAGAGTTAGTTGAAAAATAAGAAATTGATGATACTTTCCTAGATGAGCACGTACTGGCTGTTTCTGAATACTTGATTCCATGGTTCGTAGATTTTTCGAGAGTTACTTGGCTACTGATATCATCCCATCGGACTTGTTCTTTCATTAATGGAAGAAGTTCATGCATGACGTGCAAAAGTTATTATAGGATGATCCATATCTTTATAAGAATTATGTCGATGGGCTTATTCTGCGTTGTGTAAAAGAAATTGAGATGTTGAGAGTTTTGGATTCATGACACTTCTCACCTCTGGGTGGGCATCATAGTTGTATCAAGACAGCCCATAAAATCTTGCAATGTGGCTACATTGTCCAACAATCCACAAAGATTCACATGAGATTGCCAAGGCATGTGATAGGTGCCAAAGAGATAGCGGTATTTCTAAAAGGCAAGAGCGACCTTTAAATCTCATTCTTGTGATCCAAACTGGATTGGAATGGGCTGTGAAAAAGAGGTCAAATGAGTTCAATGAGCTTGATGAATTTCTCTTACAGGGATTTGAAAGTTCATTCGTCTACAAAGAAAAGATGAAAAAGTACCATGACCAAAAGATTCAGAAGTGCGATTTTGTGGTTTGGGATTTGGTGATCTTATTCAATTCAATGTTGCGCTTGTTTTAGAGAAAACTCAGGTCCAAATGGACTGATTTATTGTTGATCACCCAAGTTTTCCCTCATGGAGAGGTTGAGTTGGATAATAAGGAGGGCATAGGGTTCAAGGTTAACGAGCAACGAATCAAAATCAACCTTGGGCATGCTGAAAAAGCGAATGAAGTGATGTAGGCGTACAATCTTGATGAAGTCAAAGTAGTAAAGAGTCCAGCGCCGTGGTGCGACGTTAAGTAAAAAGCTGATTGTGAGGCAACCCAATATGTATCCTCTAGCCAACATTAGTTTTTTTTCGTTATTTTATAGGCCTAGTTGCATTATTTCAGTTTTTCTCACGTAATAATTTTTTTAATGTTTTGGATAGAGAGTAAACTATTGTCCGTGTATAAAAAAGTGTCACCAAAATACAAAAAGATTATCTTATTGAATGTTCAATGTGCAGGGACGAAATCAATAATAAACTGCAGAAAATTTGTGTGGTGCACTGATCGAAAGACCAATCGATGGACCCTCATCCTGTAAAAGGACCGTCGATAAGGCCTGTAGATCCCAGGTTTGTTTCTCTAATTTTTTCTAAATAAGGGCACATTCGACGGACAATTGACAGACTTACGGTCCGTCGACGGGGAATCATCGACTCCTCCAATATACTAACCCGACCCGAGCCGACCGGCTATATGTTAAATTTTTGTACCTTTCAGTTGCCCACCCTTTCAAAGCCTTCTCCAAAACCGTTCCCCTCCCTATTTCCCTTCAACTTCCCCACTTCCTCACCCATTAATTACCTTTTCTTATCAGTGAGATTCTCCTTTTCCTCAAATCTCCATCAGTTTCCCAAATACCTTCTCTTCCCCCAATCTTCCATCTTTCTCTGTCTTCTGCCTGGTCGGTGTTCAAGGTCTCTCTTTGGTGTTTGGTACTTGCAAGAATTCATATGCTCATTCCTACACTACAGTATACATGTATATATTCCTTATCTGCTCTATTTACTCTCCTTACATTACATGCTAAATTGTTGAAATACGATAATGGGTCTTGAATTTGGGACACCGTTACATACTGTCCTGCATGACTGTAGACTTTATCAGAACCTTTATTTCTGAAGTTCCTCAAAACTTTTCTGACGGTCCATCGACGGATCCTAATTGACAGACCATCGTTAAGTGGATGATTTTTCCTTCATGTTCTTCGTCCTTAACAGAAACTATGTTATTTTAAGAATTCAAAAAAGTTTCTAAGGGTCCATTGACGGACACCCACTAATGGACCGTCGTTCCGTCGATGGACGGTCCTGCACTTCTTTTGTATCTAACAAAAACATTGTTTCTGATATGTGTAAATAAATTTTCTAAAAGTCCACTGACAGACCGTCACTTTATCAATGGTCCATCAATGTGGTCTTTTAGTTAATTATTCAGTTCTACATCACCATTCTGTTTGTGTTTCCTCCTCTGTGTTGGATTCTTATGAGTGTGTTGCATACATATATTAGTACTAATAACCCCTCCTTGTAGGTACACATGGCACTAAAGCAAGACTTAGTCTACTCTCAAGGATGTTCCAAGTCTTTCGCCATTTTCTGTCGGTTGGTTATTGGGTCGTCAGATAATGAATGCGACCCAAAATACGCGCCTCGAAGGACCCTGACACCATCACATTCTTGTAGGACCTCTCGTAGCACAGCCCAGATTATGGCGCCCAGCGTAGTAACTGTTTCCCTGTCTTATACGGAGCGCACACTGACCGGCACAACATCTGAGTCTGCTGCAGTTTCTGAGAAAGCGTTTGGCGTTACGGAGGCTTCCGAATCTGAGGAAGCTTCATATTCACATAGGGCCACTCCTCCAAATACATCGTTCCACCATGCCTCATCTAAGAAGGCTTACATTGCGGATTTTGCTACAGCACCCCTGTCCAATGTCCCCACAACGGTTTCTCATCAGCCTAACCGGTGGTGTATTAAAGGCCAATATAAAATATACAGGAATGCGAAGATGCTCAACAACAAAGGGGTTATCACTCAGACTATAACAACCGAGCGATGACTTCTTACAGGGATACTTCACACGATGCTAGTTGTACATTATTTTTTCATCCGCCATCAGCTAGAGTGGACGACTAGGAGTTTCGGACGGTACAGTGAGGTGATGGTTAGAGTGTTTTACGCCGCTTAATTGGTAACTCTGAGGGCTAGTTTTTACAAGCGGTCTAACCCCACTAAACATGAACCACTTGATCATGTTTCTGTCCGTGGTAAGTGGGTCGATATATTATGGCCCACCATTCGAAGATTTTTATATGGTGTTAACACTTATGCCACGAAGACCGCCCTCACTCCCGAGTATGACTATCGGTGGAAGTTGGTAAAGGATGACCATTTCAAGCGTGAGAGAGTACTAAGAGAGACCACCAAGAGATGGATAGACAAGAACATCTCCGTGGATGGAGAGGATGCTTATTGGGTGTTTGAGCCCTAATGAGGTATAATGAAGTCCAACCTCACATTCAAGGCCAAATTTATATGAATCTTTGTCCGTCATTGCCTCTCCCCTACTGCTGTAGATAATATTGTTACATGGGATAGAGCAGTGTTAACACCTTCCATGGTTGCTAATTACGAGTTTGATTTCGCATAGCTATTACAGGCTGTCATTCATGAGAGGACCTTTAAGTCAACCACTACTTACCCATTCCTTTGCATGATTTTTGAGTTGTGCAATTCTACTGGAGTGCCCGTCTGGCACATTGATATTCTCAAGACACCGACCAGCATAGTTGATATCGGTTTAATCAGGGATGATACCAATGAGTTGGATTCTAACAGAGGGCCCAGAGCTGAGGTGCAGCTGCTTGGTGAGAACTTGTCGGAAACTATAGAGTAAGCCCGAGGGGATGATCATGCTACATCAGATCCTACTGACACCACCCCGATTAAGTCTATCTCGGGTACTAGCACAGCTTCGAGCTCCTCCCACTCTACCCTATTTGCAGCACTGGTCTCGATTGCTAGGGTCCAGAAGTTAGAGGCCCAAATGGACACATCTGCATTATATCAAGCCTTGGATGCAGAAGTCCATTTCTTAGGCGGAAGAGCAAATCAAGCAGTGGTCCCGATCGCTAGAGTCTAGAAGTTGAGTTGAAGGTTTTCGCTAGGCAAGCCCTTATTGTATATTTGACGAATCTCCTGGATGTTGTAGCGATTCTAAGATCTTATATGGATTCCATACTGGAGTCTCGGATACCTGAGTTTGAGGACCCAGCTGCAGAGCCTTTGAGGATACGGTGATGGTTGCACTGTTCTCAACCACTGTTGTTCAATCACCGCTGCCACGTCAGCAGACCAAGAGGCACCAATTTAGAGAGGATAATGAGAATCAGTCTAGGAAGAGAGAGCATCTTGAGTCGAAGGCTGCGAGGAGAGCCTCGCTAATTGATGAGGAGGCCCGGCAGACGAGGGCTCATGTGGTGGCTGCTTGGGCGTCTAGCTCCTGGAATGCTTATAATAAGAGGAGCACTGATTAGGGTGCCTTATTACTGCGGATACTACTGCTAGTGTCCCTACTACAGAGGGAGCGGGTTCCGGGAAATCAGACCCGCAACTTTGTTGATCATCGGTGCTATGCGCCTCAGGTTTGCTTCACCAACCACTCGATCTTCTATTTTTTATGCTTTGTGGAAAATTGCATGATCCTTTTTGGGGGTGGGGTAAATGGAAAGAGAGTGCTAGGGTTAAGTCTGAATATCCCAACTCACTATCCTCTCTTGGGATTTTCTTTCCTATGTTCTTTTCCCCCAAGAGACTTGTTATTTTAATATTAAACCGGCACGTTAGTACCGTTTATACATAGTGTAGATATGACATCTGAAGCATGACGACTAAATAAAATGATATGCTTATTTAATGAAAATGCTTGCATGAATAGTCGTAGTGAATGATGAATGTGTGTCTCTAAGAATGATATAGAGATACACCACTGCATGACCCTCAATGTAAAGCTCGAATTGGTACTACCTAGAACTTGCCCTGTTAGTCCAGCTAAAAGTAATTTGTTAAAGGATCATAGGCCCTTATTTAAATATAGAAAATCTTTAGCCTAGATAAAACAAAACCAAATGAAATTAATCCCATCTTGATCCAAATGATTTGAGCCTAAAATTGACCTTTTTTTTCTACCATAATTTATCTTTTCTGTGAAAAATGTGATGGACCTTGTCCCTCCTTGGACATGTGCACCTCAACGTATGCAAAAATCATAAGTTGAGGGTTACTAATGCAGAAAATAACCTCATCTTTGTTGTGACCCAACTTCTGGTATTGTTTACCTTTACTCATGGCTAAACCATGAGTTGAGGCTGGCTATTATGAGGAATTCTCCGGAAAGAGAGATTGAAAGAATAAATAGAGAAAAAGAAGAAAAAAAATTGACCCAAGGAAAGATGAATTCAATTGAATATTTTCAAAAAAAAGAGTCATTTACACCAAAGGAGAAAGAAAGGAGAATATAAGAAAATTAAGAATAGAGCGGAATAAAGGACAAATAGGTAGCACGCTTAGCCGTTATGTCAAAGAGGGCAACAAGTCAATAAAATACATACAAATGTACAATACCTCACCATGAGCCTACGTTACAAGCTAAGAAAGTCATATCGTGATCCTGAGAGTCTAATATGGTAAATTTAAAACTCTGAAAAAAGGGCAAGCCTATGGTGACAAAATACCAATAAAGTGAGAAGTTGTTCTGAAAGTGAGTTTTGAAAAATAATCCTTATACTCAACATTAAACCACTGCGTGAAATGGGAGGATATTTATTTAAAAGACAGGACACTAGTTGAAATACTTGAAAGTTGGCACTTATGTGAGAGATAAAAGAGGAGAGGTATCGGTGCGTGGTGAGTCGTTATCATGGTACGATCCACATTAGCGAGAATAATAATGATATCATGCATGAAAATAAAGAAATAATCGAGATTGGTAGGCAGATGATCGCGAAAGCTTAAAAATGATACTTTTGAATAAAGGTTTTTTGGATTGTCATAGTGCATCGCTTAAGGACAAACAACCAATTTATGCTGAGGGTGTTTATGTACCATGATTTCACAGTAATTTCAATGATTATTATTCAAGTTTAGGGTGTGTCTAAGGCCTTTTTGTAGTAGTTTTAATGTATTTTTCTTGGTAATTGCAGAAAACACTGTCCAAAATGAAAACACTGAAGATGTGCTGAAAATTGCAGAAAGGATGACCTACAGAGCCATCGATGGTCTGTCGACCCATCGATGGTCTGTAGGTTGCAACCATCTGTATAAAGATGTTATGACACCAATAAAAGATCGAGGAATTCTGACTAAGTGTGGGGATACAAAAGGGATGAAGGACCGTCCTGGTGATCCGTCGGTGTTAACAGAATGTAACCCCAATATTTGATTTAAAAAGATTCTAAGTGCGGAGCAACAAAGGCCATTGACGGACTGTCGTCTTGGTCCGTCGATGGTAATAGACAGTTGTAGAAGAAAGCAGGGGAAAATAGAGTTGAAGTGTGGACAGACAGAGGCGTCTACAATCAGTCGTTGCCTCGGCGGTCTGTTTGTCAGGTCGTCGAGCGAGACACATTTTTGGACAGAATTTCTATAATTAGGTTTCCCTTTATTTTTTGGATTCTTTTTTATAAATAGGACCAAAATTCTCATTTTGGGGGTTCTCTTTGTTGATTCTCAAATTCGTATTGTTAGTTGTTGAACATTGGTTTTTGGAAAATACTTCACTTTTCTAGAATAGATTCTTAAAATATTTTGATTAATTTAAGTGATTTTGTAGATTTTCTTAAAACTTGTTAAAGTAAGTACATGAATTAATGTCTAATCAATATGAATTGTGTAATTCATAACATGGGTAACTAAATCCACAACTAGGGTTGTATGAACCATGGGTAATTACAAAGTAAATTAGCTAACATAACAATTCTAGAAAAGTGTCTTGCATGTATTGATAATTCTTTCGTTTAGTAGTCTTTTTAACTGTAGACAACATTAGAACTCGTCTTGTTGCTACTTACTGAACCAAGAAGGTAGATAATAACAAAAGAATTATCAATGTAGATTTAGTATACACTATCTAATAGGCTAGTATCGATTGGTGAAAAGTAATAACTAAGTCATACATCGATTATGATGTTTAATATGAGGTAAATGGTATGGTTTGGTAAAGTACACACACGTAGGCGGACCAAGGTGTGGAGTGAAATTCATTAGTTGGAAGAACAAGGAATTAGGGATACATTTACCACTTTGCATGCAAGATACTAGGAAAGAGTTTTTGTAGGTAGGGTTACTGCATTATGAACCTATGGGGAACACTCACACCCTAGATTCTCTCATCACTTGATAACCATCAAATATTTGAACATGCTACTTGTTTACTTAAACATAATTAATTACTTTTGTTACACGAAATCCCCCTCCAATTATTTTTTTTCAAGGACTTGATTAAATACAATTAATCATATATTAAAATTAAGTCTAATGCATTTTCCTCATGGGATCGACCCCAACCTAAAATTTGGGTTCTTTACTTAATACGACCGCTAATATTTCTTTAAGAAAGTATCAGTTATGAAAGGTGGCTTTTATTACAATGTTTTTTTGTAATCTTAAATGTGTTTTTATCTTATGGTATGGATTGATTGTTTATTTTTAGAATGTGCATTATGGCTTTTAACTGGAAAGGGTTATTTTTAACTAAAGGTCCCTTAATGAATTTTTAAATGGTTTTATATTGTAGAGCTTCCACACTTAGGACAAGTTGAATATACTAACCCATATTTCTCTTATTTTTCTACAAAGTGCAGGTTCGGGATTGTAGGTTTTATTGAACAAGAAGAAAAGGCTTGAATAGAATTCTCCAAGACAAATTGGTATGTCCTCAAGCTTCGAGAACAACATGATGGCACTCTTTTTATTTTTTCTATTTTTGTACTAGACTACTACTGTACTTCTTATATGGATACTTTCTATTGTAAGGTTAAGGTCCCTATGTTTATATTCTTATGTTTAAACCTAGATGGTTAATGAGACTATTCTTGAATCATTGTTTTCATATATGAAAGAGTTTATCATTGATTTTTAAAGTGTTCAGTTTTACTGCATTTTCAGTGTCTTACGTAATGGTAATATGCTAAAGGCTCGTATAATACCTCTTCAAGGTTGAATATATCATGTTATGACTAGGGGGTTCACTCAGATCGTAATAATGGGCACCACCCCCTATGAAATTATTCAATACAATACAGAGTTTTGTCATAATGTTATCCATGTTTTGGTTTCTCTCATTTCCCTTTTCGATATGCTGCTTAGATAAATGGAAGCTAACAGGAAAGACCTAATCCTGGCAAGTGCACCATGCTTTGTTGATGGTTGTCATGCAATCAACAAGTTTAGTTGCAACTACATATGGTTGTTGAATAAACCAGCAAGGTGTGAGTAAGTTAGCAACTCATTTTTTTACAAAACCAAACTCTAGTTGAAATACTGGAGGAGAACTTTATCAAGAAGATCATGAATTGTGATTAGATTTAATTGAATAGTTTATTTTTACTGTTATTCATGTGAATTGAATATGAATTTTGGAGTAATTATCAAAGTTTATTATAGCTTGGAGAACTTGGTGAGTTGATCTAGATTTCTCTACTTAGTATGGAATTGGACTTGAATAGCATTGTGTGGTATGGTCCACTTATGGTTGCAGTGTTTACTTTATTGTCATTACCTATGTGTTGCGATCATGGCCTTGAAGGCAATATGTGTAAGGTGATTCAATGTGAAGATTATCATGGTTGTGAAGAATTTATGTTGTCTCCAATACCAGTATCATGTTCTAGGTATATTGATGATGTTTCCTATATGTGAATGGTTATGTTAGGGCTAGGTACGTTCGACATGTTGATGATTGAATAGTCTTGTACACCTATATGAATGTGTTTTATCAAGAATATTTAGGAGTCTTATTTTCAAATTATGAAAACGATCTTTTTGCTTATACTATAATGTGGTGTGTGGTCCATGGACGAACATGTATTTTTATCCTTAGATGGTGGCTGCCTCATTTCATTTTTTTGCCATTATGTGATCTTGTTGACCAATGTACACCCACTCACACCTCATGCTTATCTATGAGTAGGCTAGATTCATAGAAACTAAAGAAATGATACTGCTCATATGCTTTATTGCCTACCATTATGCATTTTAAGTATAATATGTTCATGAAAGTATGAAAAATGGTATTTTATTTATGATTCATTGATAGGTGTACTGCTATGGGTAAGGGTATGGGACTTTACCGATACAACATGTGTACTGTGATAGGATAGTTCATAGGTGATTTCTTTATGTACATGAATATAAATGCATGATTAAGCTATGAAAATGAAAGTCCATGTTATGATGTCAAGCATATGATACAATGAAGTATGAATTTGTGTAGTGTCTAAATGTTTTTATGCGAAAGATTTCTTTATTTTAATACACATACACACACACACATGAATGAATGAAGCATGTATGATAATCTTGTAAGTAGAGTCTTTTCAAATGGTTGTTGAATTATACTCTGAACTAGTCTATGCTCTGTATATGTTATGTCCATATGTAAGGATATTCTCACATGAGTTATGTTAATCAAAGAACGATTCTCATCGATAACCTATGAGTTATGCATATGAGGAGTTAATGTCCTAAGGCCTATTTTATGAAAGTAATGTTAGTAAAGGCTTTTCAAAAAGGGAACTTAGCTTAGCACCGAGTTATATTCATAAATGAGGGGTGCCCCTTCTCAATGAGGGGAGGCATATTACCCAAATGTCTTTATAAGGTGGAAACGACAACGCCAAATGGCATAAAGAGAGTTTGAATATACATCTCCTATTTCCTTAACTAGGTTGCCCCATAGGACCTAGCAATTGGATCCACCTAATATACTAGCATGATGTTAATGTTCTACATTGACAAGTAGAGCACCTTCTTTCGATGTGGGGTTCCATGATACCGGATTCTATGTTTAGCTCACATGATCTTAATGGCACTTAAGGAAAAGGTTTCCCTAAAGTAAAATGGACAGCGAAAATAAAGTAATTAACCCTAACTAGGATAGCCTAAGGGATGTTGCTTAGTGTATGTGAGGGTATGGGACTTTACCTGTGCGTTGCACAAGTAGTTCTTGAAGGGAGTTCTGGAAAGGTGTTCTATATGTACGTGTATATGTATATATATGTCTATGATACATGTTTTTGTTGTAATGTCTTGCATGATTATATGCATGATGGTTGTCTTACTTGATATAGGATGAAGGTCCTACTTGACGTGCATGTAGGTAGCTATACATGTCATGTTGATGTATGAAGTAAATGATAAGGCTTGTGGTCTTTTTGTGAGTTTACTAAGAATGTGGGAGGTTATGAGGCTTCATATGTACATTGCACTAGTAGGAATAGATTGGGATTATTTGTAAGGTCTTATGATGTCGTAATAAAATCAAGTCCAAATATGCTCATGTTGACTATTATCTTACTATGATGATATTAGAAGTCTTGACTTTTATGTTATCTTGAAGTGAGTCTTCTATGTGGTCTATGGAGTATGTGCCTAATGATATGCTATGTTTCCATGAATGTCTATGTTTAAGTAAATGAAGGTTGAATGAATGTTCACGTTTGTTACCAAAAGGTGATGCTTGAGTGTGGATGGTGGAATGGGACACTATTCATGTATTGCACCAAGTATTACTTAAGGGTTACTTAGGGGTTAACAAATTAAGGTAAAAGAAGATAATGTTATAAACATGATTGATGCGCTTTAAATGCAATATATGTGGCTTGGTGTGTTGGCATGAATAGTGTCTATGCATATATGAAGTATGTGAAATATATTATGTAATTGTGCCAATGTTTATGAAGATTCTTTAAAAAGGAATCTTGCATCATTTCTAAGTTAAATGTCCTCTTTAAATACATATATTTGCAAGGTTTCCATACTTAGAGCATTCTTGTGTTAATACAATTCTTCTTCATATTTTTACACAAAGTTTAGGTGATGGATGACTAGAGGATGTTCTTAAAGTGAAGGTCTTGATACATGTTTCCCAAGATAAAGAAAGGGATCCTTATGATTGAAGGATTTCCTATGTAAGTTACTATTCAAGTTTATGTAATTGCTAGATTATCATTCAATATTGTTAAGGGTCTTGTCGCTATTCTAATCTATTGATTTGAGTATAATATTGCAAAATATACTTAGAGTGTTTCTCAAATGAACTCATTTTCCTCAAAGTTAAGGAAAATGACTTCTCTTCAAAAATAAAGGAAAACATTTTCAAAAACCCTCCTCCAATTTGGAATTATATTTTTGTAGGGAAAATAAACAATTTAAAAAAAATTCAATTTTAAAATTGTATTTTTTATCCGATCCCTCACCCCCACCCACCCACCACCGCCCACCCCACGACCACCACCACCAAAAAAAAAATTATTTTTTAAGAATATTTTTAACATCAATCTTTTATTTTTAAATTCCTACCCCCTCCCCCTCCCCCCAGCCAGCACCCCACCCACCCCCAACCCGCAAAAAAATTAATTTTGTTTTTTAAAAAATACGATAAAAATCAAATTTTTATTTTTCATTCCTACCTCCTAACCCCTGCCCCTCCGCCACCCAACACACACCCACACTACCATTCCAAATAAAAACATTTTTAAAAAATATTTTCAATTTCATAAATTATTTTCTACTTTAGTAAAAATAAAATATGTTTCTAAAAAACATTTTTCAATCATAAATCAAACACTAAATCATTTTCGGAAAATATTTTCTACTCACCTACAAAAAAAGAGAAAAATAAGTGCAAAATCTACTTGTTTTCGAGGAAAACATTTTCTAGGAAAACATTTTCCTTCATACCAAATACACCCTTAGAGTCAAACTATGTATTATGATATTTTTCTATATATGAGGTGATGGTTCTAGAATATGATGTGCTATGAAAAGTTTATAATTTTCTAATAAACTTTCTACGACAATGAGATGATTGATGACTATAAGCTTGTATTAGACCTCCGAGAGGTAAATTACGGCATGTTACTTATAGGATGTGCGCCTCGGTCGTGACTGAAAATCGCACATTGAATAAAGGTACCAGCTCCTCCGATGAAGTGATCGATTTTGGGGTAATTGAGCTAACCATTTCAAAGCTTCACTTATTAGTGAAAATAGGAATAATCAAAACGCGATTGACTCTTGAGAGATGTTTTTGAAACAGAAGGGTATACAAAGATCTATAAAGAATCGCAAATCTTAGTGAGGATCCTCATGAGACAATCTGCAAAATAGTCCCTTTAGTTTCAATAGTTGCAATATAGTAGTCGTTATATGGAACACTGCATTCCCCTCAATAAGGGGTAAGCAGATGGCCCGAACACCTCCCATGAGATGCGGTTGATTGACATTTTGCTCATTGAAATCGTTAAAGTTACCGATGTCATCTTGGTGTCCCACCTAGATAACATAACTGCCATTTACATTCATAGCTCCTACATTAAACATAAACACTTAAAACAAAAAAAAACAATTAAGTATGTAAATTTCAACTAATATGAAAAAGAAAGCAGTAAAACTATAAGCCTTCAAGTAACACCACTCCCTGAAAACAGTTCCCCTTTGATGCTTATCCTGACCAACAACATTAAATACGGTTCAAGTTTCTACAATCATCGATAATATATTAACACAAACAAGAGTTGGGGTCGTGTCCCAAAGGAGCGGTTTCAAAAATATGTAGCTAATTAAAATTCCATTATACTTAGTTGTAGCTAAAGAGATTTGCTAGTAAAAAAAAATTAAAAAAAGTGTGACACGAAAGTGTCAATTATAAAATGGGGTTTTTGTCACAAGTATTAAAAATGGTAAAATTAAGGAAAATCAATTATGATGGGAAATTCATGGGATATGATTACAATACAAGTTAATACATATTATTGGGTGCATGCTTTCGGTAGAAAATTTATACAAAATAATGACTAGGGTAAGCTTTAATAAAAAATAAGTTCTCTCTTAAGCAACTTATCCTTTTTCAAATAAGATCCTCGCGGACACCTATTTTCCACAGGAAGACCACCAGCCTACGCCTTACCCCACTCACTCTCTCGAGCTGATTGTTAGGATATGGGACAAGGACTCACCCTCTCGATTTGAACCTCATGTTGGCCCCCTCTATAGGCCATAAATATAGTGGTCTTGATTTCACGACCTCTCTCTTGAGCATACAAAAAATACAAAGGTGAACTTGATTTGCAACTACGAATCCATTAGATTGAACCACAACCATAAGATGAAATCACTACTAAACTACATCTATGTTATCAGCAGGCAAGACCCAACGATAATATTAACTCATATTTGCTAAATTACACCCCAAGATTGGGGTTTTTTACCCACATATAATGATATAATAAATTATACCTTCAATAATGTTGAAATTTAATGGTATAAGAAGATAAGATTTGATTTAGGCAAAGGAAGAAGAACAAAAAAGACCCAGTTCCAATTAGGGGAATATTAAATCCTTCCTTCTTCAAGTCTTCCAAACATCCTCTTCAAAAATGAGAGAAAATTTGAAAAACTAAAGTTAAAAGTCTAAAGACTAGAATAATTTTCTAGCTCTCTAATAAACAATAAAAACTAGTATTTTTAATTTTCTTAATTTTTGTCATGATGGCTCGTTCGGCGAGCCTTGTCGAGGTCGTTGAATGAATCGAAGACTTGCCCATTTCTTCTTGCATACATCATCTTCAAAATCCTTGACCATTGGGCAATATAGTACTACATCGTGGAACTGTTTGGCGCCGCATCGACTGCTCCTTTCACTGCCGATTTGATCCTCTTCATTTGTGGATCACCATTCTAGAACAAAGGGAATAGTATGTCTTTTCGGTTGTGAGCCATGTTTACTTGGCGATGCTGAAGCTTCAGTTTCTTTATTTCTTTTTCGCGCCATAGTATCAACGTTTTCCTAGAAATTTCAAATACATGAAACATGATAGTTTTTATCTTATATTGAAATAAAACGAAATTCGACAACACTATTTCTTTTAAAATGTAGCCCAAAATGAGTCAAGTTTGTGGAGTCATTAGATTCACGAGTTATAGAGTTAACACGAACTATAATCCTTATCGCAGATACAAGCTTACCTTGAAATATTCCAGATTTTTCTTCATTCTCCTGAACACTTTACACCCATTTGTTTTTAAAAAAATTTAAACTATCCTAAACTACACTAACTTTATTCTAAGTAATACAAATATCTTTGGTTGGGTCCCAAGCAATGGTTGATATATGTGACATATCAAAAGTTGGAAGTTAGGATGGGAAGAAAAATTTCCTATTTTGGCACTCTTGCAGTAGGTTTACGAGTTCTACCTACGAGCTGTAAGAAGGAAGTTGTGGGACCTTGGTGAATTTTTAGAAAATGTCAAGTTAGGCCTACGAATAATCAAGACGAATTGTAGGGTATTCTACAAGGTGTAAGAGGTATCCGTAGAAGTGATTCAATTGACCAGGATGGTCCCAAGAAACTCCTACGGACCATAGGTCAAAGTCATAGATCATGTTTGATAGATTATTATTAAGGGTGTTTTAGTCTTTTCCTACTTAATTAACCTCTAAGTTATGTCATTTTTGCCATATAAATTTCCCTATAACCACTTATACCCTTTAAATTATTTTGCATTCCTATTATTCACTCAATTCTTCACAATCTCTTCTTTCTACAATATTATCCCAAGAAATCTTAAGTTAAAGATTAGGTTTTCAAGAGATTCAAGGGTCTCTTCTCCATTACATTTGTTAATTGATTATTAAGGAGTATGGGAATCTACCAATGAATCTTTTCATCCATTAGGTCCCAAAAAATCTCAGTCTCTTAAATTTGTTTTACTCAATTTATTAGGGTTTTTATGCAAAACTACATAAGAATTATTTATTATTATTCAATTAATTATATACAAACTTATGATACATATTTTGATCCAGTTATATGATTTTCAATTAATTTCACGCAGACGACATGTTATAACACCATTCTTTTTGAAAGAACAAGAATTTGAAAGAAACTCTATTTTGGAAATAATCATATTTTTAAAGTTTTACAAGTTAAGCTAATTATGATTTTTGGGTCAACTTTAAACAACCATAAAACCTATATCAGGATGATTTAGGTGTGGTACAAGATACCATTGGAATGATATTTGGATTATCTTTCCATCGACGCTGAGTTTTCTCGATTTGGAGTTTGAATGAGGAGATATGCCCATTTGATGTTGGGTTATCTAGATAAGTAAAGTCAAAACCGGATTTAAGAACGGTATTATGGAATTTTCATTATCCAATTATTTGAATTCATTTATTTTAATTAATTTGGGGTCTAGTCTTATTGCATTCATTTTATATTTTATCAAAATAAGTTAGGGCTATGATATAAGAGAAAACAAAAGGAGAAAAGATAAGAAGAAGCAAGGAATCGTCAAGTTCTTGAAGTTAGACTTGTAGATTTGGCCAAGGGTTTATCCCTACAAGGTATGTGAGATCACATAGCATTTGGTTCATTCACCCACATGTCAATCCTGATTTAACTCCATAATTATGTTCTTGAAATTATGGAAATTAGGTTCTCGATGGAGTTTGTTGTAGTTGTTAAGAGTTCTTGATTTGTATTCATGAAATTATATATCATTATGAGTTGATTATTGCATATTTTTATTATGTATTCGAATCTAAGTGTTTGGTTAAATAACAATTGAATATATAGGGTTTAGAGTTAAAAAATGACAAAGGAAATTCGTCAAAGTTCTAGGGAAAAGGGGTGGGGCACCACACTACTCAGAGTGCCCCATAAAGTGTTCTGTAGTTGGGCCTCTGGGGATCTACGCCAGCCAATGCGCCCCAACCAGTTTTATAGTTTGGCCTATGGCCCACCTCTATACATTGAACGCTAGGGTCACTAGGTCCCTTCCCTTCTCCCACTCATTTCTGTACGCAATTCCTTGAAACGTACCTTTGTTTCCTATCTGATTTATACACTCTAACGTATGTCCAAAAAATATAAAACCATCCATAGCATTAGATAATGTGCCTTGAATCCATTATTTAATTCATGGAATGTTAAGAGTAAAGTCAAGAGAAGTTTATAGAGTTTTCCAAAGGTCTTTTACGAATGTTTTAACTTTGTTTCATGACTTGAGCTTTGGATTGAGTAAAAAGTAAACATTGAAGTTCATTTCTCCAAAAGAGTATACGGGGACTATGTATTCCCAAAGAATAAAACGTTTTAACATTTAAAAAATAAAGGAAACAATCTTTAATGCAACCTTTGATCTCGTTTTAAGTAAAGAGTAAACATTTTTCATAATAAAGCAACAGAGGAAATATTAATTTACAAGAGAGCCTTCGTGTTAGTTTTTTACTAATTATCTAAATCCACAAATTTATGTTTATAAACATATGAGCTAGTATATTTTAGGAGTATTGTTGAGAACCATTATGGGGGAGAGTTGATACATGTCCTAGCCCCCATAAACCATATATCCATCATCGGTAAAAAACTCAGATACTTCATAGAAAATTCCATAGTGATATTTAGCATTGAGTGGAGGTTCCACTTAAAAGTCTAGTTCTATACCATTGTCAAGGTATAGGTTGTCCCTGTGTGCGCAAGGTAAAACATTATATCATCACATAGTTTTTAAGTGATGGTTGTCGGATAGAGAAACTCCCACAGAAGTATTTTGTATTATTATTTACATAGAGTTACTTGTATTTTATAATCATCTAGAGTTCATATTGTATCTTTGGATACATGCAAAGTTACTATTGTATTTATAAATACACATAGTTATTATCCATTTTTAAAGATATTTTATGTTGCATTTATATTATAGCTTGATATTGAAATCACATTTGTCAAGACTAGGTGTTTTCTTTCAATTCCTTTCAAGCTTATGTCTTATTTTAGATTTTCCACTTGCATTCTTGTGCATTCAATATACTGATGTTAATTGGCTTGAATCGTTTTTGTGATGTAGATACAGGTTACCAGGATAAGTATCCAACACATTGTTGATTCTAGATGAACTTCAAAGTTCGTTGGTGAGGCTCCTTGCTACTTGAGGATCCGCTTTAATCGTTTTTCAATATTTTAGTTCATTATAGATGTTGGGGGTCTTGTTCCAACATCCATCATAATTATGTATATTGAGTTTCCATATTGGCTAGTTGAACGTTTCTTTTAAGACATTTTAAGCTAGCATTGGTCCATAGATTTCCAAATAGCTTATGCCTCCAGACAACTGAAAGTTCACTTAAGAGTTACCCAACTCATGATGTAGAGTTTACTGTCATAGTATTTTTTTTAAAACATGGCGTCACTATCTTTATGGTGTTCATATTGATGAGTTCACCAATCACAAGAGTCTGCATCATGTGTGCAGTCAGAAATATCTTAGTCTGAGATAGAGGCGGTAGTTAGAGCTACTAAAGGATTGTTATATGAGTATCATCTATAACCCAGGTAAGGCTAATGGTGTTGTTTATGCCTTGAGTAGGTTGTCTATGAGTAGTAATACCTATGTTGAGGAAGAAAAGAAGGAGTTTGCAAAATATATGCATAGACTTGCATGATTAAGAGTTTGACTTATGAATTCTACATAAGGAGGAGTAGTGGTGATTAATAGGAAGGAATCATCATTTGTGTGAGAAGTGAAAGAGAAGCAACAACAAAATCCTACTTTTCTTGAAGGCAAATTGTTCATAAGCAAAAAGTAATGGATTCTGAATAAGGAGGAGATTGTGTATTCAGGTATCCAAGTAAGTTGTATGTACCAAGGGTGGATGAACTCCAAAAGAGGATCATAGAGAAAGCCCATAGGTCTATATATTCTATTCATCCGGGATCCATAAAGATGTATCGTGTATTGCGACAATTATATTGTTTTAATAGTATGAAGAAAGGTATTATTTCGTTCGTAGCAAAATGCCTAATTGTAAATAAGTTAAATTAGAGCACCAAACGCCTTGTGCTATGGCTTTAAATATAGAAATTACATAATATAAAGGGAGATTATCAATAAGGACTTCATTACTGGGTTTCTATGGTCTCACGGGCAACATGATTTAATTTAGGTGATTGTTGATAAAATGACAAAATCAGCCTACTTTTTGTCGTTAAGGACAAGACATTGATCAGAGTATTATGGTAATGTGTATCTTCATAAGGGTGTAATATATCATGGAGTGCGTGTTTTGATTACATCAAATAGAGGTGCACCATTTATTGTACTACTCTATAAAAACTTGGGTTCAAAGTTGAACTTAAGAATTGTTTTACATCCTCAATCAGATTGTCAAGAAAAGTGCACTATTAAAACATTAGAAGATATGTTGAGGGCCTTCATGATTTATTAAAAAGATAAGTGTTATGATAATCTAACGCTAATTTAGTCTACATACAACAATAGTTACCACTCTATCATTTAGATAACCCTTTATGATTATATTTATGCGAGGTGATGCAGATATCTAATTTAATGGTTTGAAGATGGTGAAGCTGGGTTTATAGGACTAGGCTTAGTTCATAAAGCTAAAGATATATTAAAATTTATACAAGAGAGGTTGAAAACAGTGGAGAGCTATAAAAAATTCTACACAGATGTTAGAAGGAAGGAGTTAGAGTTTGAGGTAGACTATTGGATAAACTTGAAAGTTTCACTCTTGAAGGGTTTTATGAGATTTTGTAAGAAGGGGAAGCTTAGTCCACGATATACTGCCCCTCACAGAACATTCAAAAGGATTGGTAATGTATCTTATGAGTTGGAGACCACAAGAGTTAGCAGCAGTCCATTCAACATTTCATATATCTATGCTAAAGAAGTATATGATAGTTGCTTCACTTATCATACCTACAGAAGAAATTTGTATTAAGTAAAACTTGTTTGATGAGGAGATTCCTGTTCAGATTCTAGACTACCATGTTTTCAAGACAAGAATCAAGGAAATAGCATTACTCAAAATTCATTGGAGAAATCAATTTATTGTGAAAGATACTTCGAAATTTGACGGATATATGAAGAAGAGATACCCACAACTCCTCGGATCCAAAGAAGTTCCAAATAAAGGTACAAATCCTTTTCTTGACATTTACTTTAAGTTATCATGGTAATATATTTTTTGTTGTTGAGTGTTTGAGATAAATATTAGATGTTACTCCCTTATCCCACTTAGAGTAATCTCATTCAAGGACGAATGTTCGCAAAAGGAAGATATTGTAACACACCGCTTTTTGAAAGAAATATAAAGAACTAGAATTTGAAAGAAACAATTTTTGGAAATATTTAAATTTGGGAAGTTCTAAAAGTTAAGCAAATTATGGGTTTGGGTCAACTTCAAATGACCATAACTCCTATCACATGATAAATTAGGTGATCTACAAGATGTTGTAGGAAAATCATTGAATTATATTTCTAACAGTGGTGAACTTGCTCAATGTTGAGTTAGTATGAGGGATATATGCCCATTTGAAGATAGGATGCCTAAATAAGGAAAGTCAAAATTGGATTTTAGAAGGGTATTATGGTCTTTTCTTTACACAACTATTAAAATTTTCTTTAGGTAATTAAGTTGGGATCTAAAGTTGTTGCATTCAGTTTATGCTTTATAAAAATAAGTTAGGGTTTTGACTGAAGAGAAAAGAAGAGGAGAAAAGATCAGAAGAATAAGCAAGAAATCCTCAAATTCTTGAAGCTAGACTTGTGGATTTCTCCAAGTATTAATCCCTACGAGGTATGTGAGATCACATAGTGTTGGTTTCGTTCATCCACACACAAATCAAGATTTAATTCGGCAAAAATATGTTCTTGAAAGTATATAAATTGAATTCTTTATAGATTTTGTTGAAGATTCTATTGGGCTTGTTGAAGTTATTACGGAGTTCTTGATTGTAATTAATTAAATTAGATGTAATTTGAGTTTATGATTGCATATTTTAGGTATGAATTTGAATTTAAGTATTTTGGGGGAAATAACCAATTGAATTTAGAGGGCTTAGAGTTGAAAAAATGACAAAGAAAATTCGTCAAAGTTAGGGGAAAAAATGGGTGGGTCATCGCGCCACTCAGAGCACAACACAAAATAGGGCTCGAGGGCACTACAACTCCAGTTCTTTAGTTTTTCCTCTAGCACTCCATGCAAATCAGAGTACCAGGGACGCTAGGTCTCCTACCATTTTACATTTCTTCCCGTAAAGGTTTCCTTGTAACGTACTTATGTTTCCTAGTTGATTTCTACACTCCAAGGTATGCCTAAAACCCATGAAATTATCAAAATCATGCTAGGATAATGAGCCTTTAATCCACAATTCAATTCAACAAAAATTAAGAGTCTAAGTTAAGAGAAGATCATAGAGTTTTCTAAAGGTCTTTTACAACTGTTTTAACTTTATTTTAAAATTTGAGTTTTGAGTGGAGTAAAGAGTAAAGATTGAAGTTCATTTATTCAAACGAGTAGATGGGGACTATGTACTCACAATGAGTAAATATTTTTAACATTAAAATAAGAAAGAAACTGATATTTTCAATAGAGCCTTTGAGCTAGATTTCAGTAAAGAGTAAATGCTTTCACAATTAACCAAGACAAGAAACACATATTTTGAAGAGATCCTTCACGCTAGTTTTTTAATAAATATCTAAAACCACAAAGTTATGTTTTTTTCAAAAAAAAGAGGTTGTATAGTTTTGGAATAGTATTGAACGTCGATATGGAGGAGAGTGCAGACAATTCTATGCCTTATAAACCATATAACCATCACGCATAGAAAAATGTCATACTCTTTTCATGATTCCTTAGTAATTTTGAGCATATGTTAGTGGATCAACTTAGTGGTCAACTTGTATACCCTCGGCAATCAATAGAATGGCCTTGGCAGCATGAGGCAAAATGTGGTATCATCACATAGCTCTTAAGTGATTGTTGTCGGTTAGAGAAACTCGCATAGATGTATTTTGAATTATAATATACACAGAGTTACTTGTATATTTATATACATCCAGAGTTACTGGTATATTTATATACATCAAGAGTTACTATTGTATTTCGAAATACACAGAGTTGTAATCTTTTACTTGTGAACAACAGATTATGAATTGTAAACGTTTTACTTTATGAATTGTAAACCTTTTACTTGTGTCCATCCATTTTTTGCGTGTTCGTCAATATTTATTGAATTTTCCATTAACTCGGAGAAGCACCGAGTATCTGGTGTCATTGCCTATTGTAAGAGGATCTTCTACTCATAAAGGAACCCATAAAGTGTTGTTCATTGTTATCGCCAACCTAAACGGTGGTACACCACTAATGCTCTATAGGATGCCGAGTGTATAGGATCCAAGTTGAAGGCTTAGTGAGTCAAATGGTTGAAGAAATCATTTTCGCTAACTTTATAGGCGATCCGCCTAAAAACCTATTATTGTACTTCATACACTCTTTCAAACATATCCATCACATAAACCTGTACCAACATCACACTATTATTTTACTCAGAAACAAAAGCAGATTTAAAAAGGATTTCGGGTTACCTCCCAAATGATGCCTTATTTGACGTCTGCCACGGCGTAACTAAATTTTAGATCTCACTTTTGGGGTTATACATAGTATCACTAGGCAAAGAACCTTTTGATCTTGCATTTAGGTGGAACGGGATATGACATATCTGGATTTCTAATTGTTTGGTCGACACTGAAAGGAAGGTAACAGTCTGACTGATGGTGGACATTTTCTTTCATGCCTTTTTGCATCTTCTCTACCCTTCAAATATTTTTAGGATACGCAAGAGCATGTCCGTAGATCTTCCACCTTCCTAATAATTGGTCTTTATACGCTCATGGGGAGGCACATTTCGATCTTTCTCCCTAGCTTTCTAATTTGGATTACGGTCTCCCATTAATGATCTCTATCTTCCCACCCTTAATTTCTGCCCAACCATGATTTCTGTCATGTCTACAATAGTTTGAACTATATTCATCGCCTTGGTTTGATAACAATTTCATCTCCTCATTATACAATTATACAAACTTTATTTCCTCACGATTTTTGCTCCCGACCCCCAGAACATTAACAACAAACATGTTACACCTCAAAAATCTTATGACTAAAGGTAGAATCCAACATGATGGTAAATAAGTATAAAAGCATTGAATTATGTTTTAGTCCTAATTTAATCTAACTAACTCAGTTTTAAAAATTTACTGCCCAAAGGTTTACGAAAGACCATGATGTCGGGAAAACTAGTGATCTGAACTAATGTAGGGTTGAGTGATGTAGTGAGTTTTGAGGTGACATTTAAGGAATAAACCTCATACGGATGATGCATATATTGATACATATCTAACAAAGTTTTTAAAGTCTTAATACATAGAGAGGAGTTCCAAGATAAAGGGGCAAGCCAAGGTTGTCCCAAAAGGGAGGCTATTGCCTCAAACTCCACGGGCTTGGCCATGGCTCATGGTCAAGACCATGGCCAAGTGGGGGGGCTCATTGAGTTTTTTTTGCCAAAGAAAAAGGACTCCAAGTGTCTTAGAAATCACTACAAAATTCACCAGGGTTATCCACTCCATGAGTGGTGAAGGAGGTCGTGGAGTATCCTTGGTTTCAAAGATGGTGGGTATGTTTGGAGGGGCTACTACCCAAGACACTATGATCTAGTTAATGGTCCAGGGTGCATATTGACGAGTAAGGGGGCCTGGTCGTAAAAAGTACTTGGTGTGTGAGGTTGATGCATCATTTTTGGAGTCTACTGCCTCACCCTTCACGAGCCACACCACAAATCATGGTGTTCTTAACGACTCATGAAGGGGCTCGTGAGGGATGGATGGGATTTAACTAGTGAAGGTCAAGTTGGACTTTTATTTTAAAAGTCAAACTAAGTGAGAGATGTTTTGGGTATTTTAGGGGTTAAGTATATATTTATTTAAGTCATTTTTACACCTGTTTCCAAATAAAAATATAAACTCACAAATTGAAATCAAAAGCTCTCACTTCTCTCAAAACTCTCTCTCTACCAAGATTTACCATTGAAAAAAATACAAGCATCTAGAAAGGGTTCAAGCTCCAAGGTTTTCAATAAAATTTCATGGTAAATATTCCATTAGGTATGGTGGCTCTTCAATCTTGGGATCCTTTGCCAAGAGGCTTTTCAATGTTGGATTTCAAAAATCGCCAGTTTTTAGATTTTCAATCAATTCACATGGATCTCTTTCTAAATTTTTTTCATTGATCTAAATTGATTAATTATGAGTATAAATGATTTTTGTATGGATGAATTCAATTAATGTTATGGTTTTTGAATTAAATAACCCAAGACTCACGTACCTCCATTCTTTATAAATTCTAAACCGTTGTTGTGGTTGATAGTGATTAAATGATGAGAATGAAGAATATTCTTTTATAATTCGTTAATTGTATTGTGATATTGATATACATGATGAATGAATGACAAGGAAGTAGGGTAAACTCTTGAAGGCTATAAGTAAGGGCTTTCAAGGTGATGAGTATTATTTTATATAATTGTTGGTTCAATTGTGATGAACATAATTACTTGGTTCTGTATTGTGGGGTAGATTTATTTTCCTTTTCCCTTTAGATTTAATCTTGATCAAGTATGAATGATGTTTTACGAATATTATGCTATGATATGAATATGAATATTGTGAGATAATGACAGTTGTGTTGTTATGTTGAATTGAATGTAATTCTCATGCACACTAAAATTACTATGCTATGAAAGAAGTATTCTCACATGATTTTGGTTCTATGATGAAAGGGCTTCTTATATTTTAAACGTTGAGTTAATGATATATGAGGGATTATATATTTAAGATATTCTTTACAAATTACATCTTAAATAGAGGCTAAAGGTTACCTAAGAAGGGAATCAACCTTATCACCGAGGAGATATGCATAAGATAGGTTCATTCTGGAAAAAAAGGAAGGTTCCTTTAATGGTCTCATGCGATTGAAAGTATAAGACCATTGAGTATAAAGAGGTTTTGTAGTAGTAATCTTCATATCCCCTAATTATGAAGCCCACATAAGTTTTAACTAGTGTATTATATACTATCATTAATGTTATGCCCTACATTTTCAAGTAGGACACCCTCCCATCAGTGTGAGGGGTTGAAACGTGATTCCATGTATATCCGATGGTGTATGTGGATTATGTCGAAGTTTATTGATTGATAAAAATAAGAATAAAGGAAGTATGTGGCGATGCTTATTTCCTCTTTAGTGTTTCTTTGATATGTGTTTGGGTATGGGGCCTCATATGTATATTGCACTAGTAGTCTTAAAAAGTGGGTAGTGTGTAAAGTCTTATGATACAATGATTGAATGAAATTAAGAGTGTATGTTATGAATGGTCGTTTTTATTATAATGTTGCTTGTTATCTTAAATGTCTTTTTATATTATGTTATGGATTGATTGTGTATTATTAGAATGTGCATTATGGATTTTCACTTGAAATAGCAAGGTTTGAACTAAAGGTCCCTTTTTGCATGTTATAATGGTTTTAATTGCATAACTATCATACTTAGTATAAGCGGAATGTACTAACGCATATTTCTCTTATTTTTCCACCAAGTTTAGGTTTGGGCTAGTAGGTCTTATTGAAGAATAAGAAAAGGCTTGGATAGCATTCTTCAAGACCAATTGGTTTGTTCTCAAGCTTTGAGGACAACATGATACCAAATGTTTCTTTCTTCTATTTTTGTACTACACTACTATGGTACTTCTTATATGGATACTTTGTATTGTAAGGGATAAGGTCACTATGTTGAGATTCTTATTTTTGAACAAAGATTGTTAATAAAACAAGTATAGACGCTATATTTTTATATATGAAAGAGTTTGACATTGATTGTTTAAATTCTAAATATTTTCATATGTTTTAGTCTCTTATGAAATGGTGATATGCTAAGGCCTTGGATAAGACCTCTATAAGGTCGAGTATCCCGTGTTATAAATAGGGGTGATATCAGGTCCTGACAAACGTAGTATCAAAGCAATAGGTTATTTAATGATAATTAATATTGATATCTCATGAACCAGGTCTGTTAGTGTCTTGTTTATGGCTGTGAAGCGTGCCACACTTATGAATGAGAGGCTATGTGATGCTTAGGAACATGCACTTCTTTTGATATTCTTATAGTTATTTCTAAGAGTGTTTCCGTTATATGTGAGAGGAGGTTGCGAATGTAGGAGTTCGTACCCAAGGTAACCAAGCTCCACCTATTGAGAAAGTTTCTCTAGGTGGACAAGTTTCGTTCAATACTCCTATTTTGTCAGATGGAGAGATAAGGGATGCTTTTAAAACTTGACCCAAGTCATGGCTATTCCATCTCAAGTCATAACTACACAAGCTCAAGCTATTATAGCACAAGCTAATCGTGAAATTGGGACTCCTGCAAATAAAAATTCTAGTAACATGGCTTCACATTTGAGGGACTTCACTAGAATGAAACCTCCAATGATGAGTCTAAGGTGAATGAGGATCCTCAATACATTGTTGATGAGGTATATAATATCTTGTTTACAATGGGGTAACTTTGAATGAGAATGTAGAGCAATCCACATATCAACTCAATTATGTGGCTCAAATATGCTACACTCAATGGTTGAAAAATAAGGCTTTGAGGGTGGGTCCCACAAGTTGGGAAATTTTAGGAAGGCATTTTTTTGTAGAATTTTCCCAAGGGTGAAAAGAGAGGCAAAAGTTGAAGAATTCATCCACCTTCGTCAAGAACGTAGTAGATTCCAAGAATACTCTTTGAAGTTCATTAAGTTTTATAAGTATGCTTTGTACTTGGTGTCTAATACAAGAGATAAAATCAGTCATATTGTGACGGGTGTGTCAAATGATTTTGTGGAAGCGTGTCGTGAGGCAATGCTTCATGATAATATAGGCATTTATGTTTGATGGTGCATGCTCACCAAGTTGAAGAAACTAGGCATAAGAAGAGAAATAAGGATGGAAAGAGGGCAACACAATATGACGGAGGTACTTCTAAGGAAAGCTTGAGATCCAAGATAAGCCATGATTTAAGAAGAGTTTTTCCAACAAAGTTTCTTCCAATGCATCAAGGAAAAACAAAGATAAGGTGATAAATTTGTGGTTCTCAAGGCGATAAATCAAATTGTGCCGAATGTCGCAAGAGGCATGAGATCAAGTGACTAGTTGAAAAGGATATTTGCTTTTGATGTTGAAAGAGTGGCCACATGGTGAAAGATTGTCCAATGGAAAATATTTAAAAGGGAGAATAATCAAGCACAAGAAAGTGGTCCTAACTAAGATGCTCCTAAGAGGAACTTCTTCTATTCTCTCCAATCCCAAGATGATCAAGAGAGCTCTCCCAATATTATTACATGTATGTTGCAAGTATTTTAAATTAATATTGATGCATTGTTAGATCTTGATGCCACCTTTTCTTTTGTAACTCCTTTAGTGGCTACGAAATTTAATAAACTCAACGATGTCTTATAAGAACCCTTTTCTGTTTCTATAAAGTGGGTGACTCCATTATTTCTAACAGAGTCTATACTAGATGTCAATCTTATTATCCAGTAGACTCATATTGGTTTATTTTATAGAACTTCATATGTTGAACTTTGATGTTAAATTGGGGATGGATATGTTAAATGCTTGTTTTGCTTCTATTGAATGCAGAATAAGGGTAGTCAAGTTTCAATTTCCTAATGAACCCGTCATAGAGTTGAAGGGGGGAAGTTCAATCCCTAAAGGTCAAATTATTTATTGTATAAAATCTTGTAATATGATTTCTAAGGAATATCTCTATTATATTGTGAGGGTCAAGGATATTGGGTACGAGTCTCCTCCTTTTGAGTTTGTCCCCCTAGTGGAAGCTTTTCTGGAACTCTTCTTCAATGACTTGCTCGAAATTCCTCGTGAACACGAAATTGATTTCGGTATTGATTTATTACCGAATAATCAACGCATATCGATTCATCCTTTACCATATAGGTCTGGACAAGTTGAAAAAATTAAAAGCTTAAGTCAATGATTTTCTATAGAAGGGTTATATTTACCAAACATATCTTCATTGGGTGCCCCGTTATTATTTGTGGAAAAGAAAGATGGCTTCTTAGTATGTGTATTGACTATCGCCAATTGAACAAGGTCATTATAAAGAATAAATAGTCTCTACCTAGAATTAATGAATGGTTTGACCAACTCCAAGGGTTGAGTTACTTTTCAAAGATTGATTTAAGGTTGGGTTATGACCAACTTAGAGTGAGTGGAGTTGACATTCATAAAATAGATTTCTGAATAAGATATGGTAACTATGAGTTTGTAGTCATATCTTTTGGTCTAATTAATGCCACGACAGACACTATAGACCTTATGAATAGGGTGTTCATGAGTTATCTTGAATGTTTTGTTATTGTCTTTATCCATTATAATTTGGTATACTCCAAGAGTGAGGATTAACTTATGACATTTGAGGATAGTTTTGCGACTCCTTAAGGATCACAAACTTTGTGCTAAGTTTACCAACTGCAAGGTATGACTAATATTGGTTTCTTTTCTTCGACATATTGTTTCAAGTGTGGGTATAGAAGTCAATCCAAAGAAAACAGAGGCAGTTAAGAATTGTCCTAGACCCCTAAGTCTTGTGGATGTTTAAAGATTTTGGGTTTATCCTGATATTATAGGAGATTTAATGAAGGTTTCCCCCCTATTGCTTCTCCATAGACGTCTCTAACCAAAATTAAAGTTATGTTTGAGTGGTTGGAAGCTTGTTAAGAGGCCTCCAAGAGTTGAAAGATAACCTTACCTCCACTCTGCTGTTGACTTTACCGGAGGGTACCTAAAGGTTTGTAGTGTTTCCTCATGTCATATGGTAAGGTGATAGCTTATGCCTCAAGGAAACTCAAGGTACATAAATGAACTATCCTACCCATGATCTTGAATTAGTGGGCGTAGTGTTTGCTATGAAAATTTGGAGAGGTTTTCTTTATGGAGTGCATGAAGATATGTTCATCGATAACAAGAATCTCCTATATGTACTTACTCAAAGACAATTTTGTTGCAGATTATTTCAGTCTCATGTCCATGGGTAGTTAAGCCATGTAGAAGATGAGAAAAAAGAGGTAATATGTGATGTGCATAGGTTGGCCCAATTTGGAGTTCGACTAGTAGATTCTGCAAAGGGTGGTTTCATGGTCCAACATAGATCTTAATCCTCCTTAGTTGTTGATGTGAAGTCTAAGCAACACCTTTATCCCGTCATGATAGAGTTTAATTCACACTCTTTAAAAATAACGCCTACAACTAGTATTTGTAGCTTTTAGGTTAAATGTTGTGGCAAACCATTCGGCGAGATTAGTCATGATGTATGAATGAATGGGCGATTCACCTATCTTCAGGTTGATCGCCTTTTGTTTTTACCTTCAATAAGTTTGTGTCTTGGATCTTTAGGCTGTATATCTATTCTTTGAGGAACTAATCGGTGACACACAGACTGGTCCTTTCTTTACATTTTTATCCACTTCCTTCCAGGCTTCACGTACAGGTAAAAAAGGACATAGTGATTCTCTTCTGCGATTCATCAAGTGTGATTGGCCAGTCTCAGGCTTAGGGTATTACGTGCTTTTAAGCCTTTTGTTCCTTTTTGCGCATAAGTGTCCGTGGTGCCACAAAAACTTCAAATAATAACTTAAGAGTTTTCATTATAAATTGAGACAAAATAAGCATTGGAGGAAACTATTTCAATCGAAATAAAGCCCTAAATGAGTCCAATTGGTGGACTCATCATAAAACAACCCTCTGCTTTTGAAAATCCCAATTTTCTTTATCATACTTTCAAAGTTTCTAATGATTTATATGTTCTGAACCAAGAACCTCATTGTTGGTCTGATCTTCTTAGAATATTCCTTATAAATCATGGTTTACCTGTGGAAAAATTGATACAACTTGTTTTATTAAAAGATCCTCCTATGAGAACCTTATTATTCAAGTTTATGTTGATGACATTATCTTTGGAAGTCCTGACATCTCTCTTTGTGAAAAAATTTTCTATCCTTATGCAAAGTGAATTTAAAATTAGTATGATGGGCGAATTAACTTTTTTTCTCAGACTACAAATCTAGCGATCTTAGAAAGGTACAATCCTCTGTCAGAGCAAGTACTGCAAAAAGCTCATTTAAAAGTTTGGCATGCAAAACTAAAAGTCATTATCCACTCCAATGAGTTCCACATGTCCTGTTGACCAAGATGAAAAAGGTAAGATGGTTGAAGAAACTAAGTATAGAGGTATCTTTCGATTTTTACTCTATCTCACTTACCGTCGACCGGATATCATCTTCATTGTGTACAAATGTTCTTAGTTTAAATCATCTACTAAAGAATCTATTTTCGTGGTAGTAAAGTTAATTATTTGTTATTTAGTTGGAACAACATCCGTTATTTTATGGTATCCAAAAGAAATAGAATTCTTGAAGGATTTTCTGAAGTTGACTATTCAAGTGATAAAGACAACAGAAAAGTACTACTGGTATAAGTGAAATTATGTGGAAATGATTAATATCTCTTTGTATCTCTTTTGACTACAGAGGCTGATTTTATTGCAATTGGTCAATGTGCTCAAATTTTGTTGATGCTTCATCAGTTAAGTAATTATGATTTCTCTTTTAAACAATTCAAAATTATGTGTGACAATTCTAGTGTCATTTGTTTGTCGAAAAAAGTTGTGCATCATTCTCGAGCTAAGCATATTCACATCAAACAACAATTTATTCCAGATCATGATTTAAACAGTGATATTGAAATTTCATTTATTAGAACTGATTTTGAATTAGCTGTTATTTTTACAAAACCTCTCAAAGAGGAATGATTTTGTTCTCTTCAGAAAGATTTATACATCATTGAGAATCTTTTACTTTGTAAACATTATTGTGTGCATTAACTGTTTACTATTTATGTACATTTCTTCCACCTGGTATATTGTGTTTTCCTTCTAAACTATTATTTCCTTCTGTATTAGACTATTATTTACACAGTCTGCATGTACTTATTTTTAATCCATCTATTCAGTTCTCTCTTTAAGTCTTTTCATGTCTCTTCCTCTTCCCCTCTCATTCTTTTTACATCTCTTCTTCTTGACTCTATTCTTCCTCACATTCTTATTATGTTTCTCTTGCTCTACAATGACGAAGAATTCCCCATTTCTGTCGACTCCGATTCTGATAATCTTTTCCAAGACTCCGTCTCTTCCTCCCTACGCAAACACCCTGATAAATCCTTTTATTGTTGATCTTCCATAAAGAATTTCAAATTTGATTGTGATAGTTTCCTTGATTACAAGGTCGACTTTTGGAATTCATCTCATGAATCTCTCTTCCACTCCTTGAAAGACAAAATCCTTGTGCGTGGAAGGGTTGTTAATCTTGATCTTATTTCATCTCTTGACTTCGACATCAAAAACTTGTTCGAGTTTTATGATTGCAAAATCCCTCATTTGGATTTTTTGAGTTAATCTTCCTTTTACCAAGAAAGGCGAAATTAAGTCTTTAGTGTTGGGTAAGCACATTTTTCTTCATTGAAAAAAGTTCTATTCTATGTTTGACATCTCATTCACTAGGATTATGGCCTCTCAAAAGAACTATTAGCCCTTTTACTTTGTTGTGCCTTTTTACCAAGCAAAGCTTGAAATTGTTCGTGAACCCTATGCGCCTATATCCTCCAAGATAGGATCTAAGGATCTCCTTTTAGAGATACGGGTGCTTGATCATATTGGTTCTACCACCCTCTTTCCTAGGGCTGGTTCTCATTCTTTGCTTATTCAGTGTCATACTCTATTTTCGTACAGTTTAGTTTCTGGTGTTAACGTTTATTTATCTTCCTTTATCATCTCCGCTATGACGTGTTTAATATCAGATCCTTCTGATCTTCCATATGGCATCTTTATCAATCATATCTTTGAGTAACACTTCATGTTCCTTGAAGACTTTGCCCTTGTTCTATTTAAACTGAGGTACAACTCCCGTGATTTTCTTAGCATGGGTTTTACTTGTTTTGGCTGCACCTGAGGCCTCAACATTTATTCGGACAACGTGGGTGCTACCCCGTCAAATACAAAAACTACTTCTCCACATATGTGTCGACTTCTAAACTCAATACAATACCACTTGGGAATATCTTATTGAGATGCAGAACAATTTGGATATTTTTGACACTACTACTGAAGTTCCTGATCTCTTGACCAAGCTTTCTTCTATGAGTGAGCAAGTAGAATCTTTGAAGCATCTACTATTGTCAGCCCATTTAAAAATCGACAGTGTGAAGGATTCATAAAGGAAAGAGGTGTTCATGTTGCTCGTACGCGTCTCAAGTTGTATTAAATTGTGAAGGGACCATCAAGATTGCTACAAAAGTTCAAAATGGATCTAAACCCATCTCCACCTCACTTTCCTCAAGATCTGAGGAGGTATCAATGGCTATTTTAAACACCATGAAGTATTTCGTACGTCCTTGTTGATTTTACCTATATTTCTATTTTGAACTGCTTTTGTTTTGCGGCAATGGTTTTGCTTAAAACTTCTGATGTTGTTTAAGTGTTTGTCAAATTCTTAGTCTTTCCTTTTTGCTAATGCCAAAGGGCGATATTTTGTTATCTATTATGCTATTTTGTTGTGATGCTTATGGTTCAATTGCGATTTTCTCTATATGTGTGTCTCTAATGAGATAATTTGTTGCATTATCTGCATAGCATAGAAAATCTTTTGCATAGTTTAAGGGGGATCTACTTGAAAACCCAGCTCTACTGGTCAACTACCTTTTATCACATTCAGGGGGGGGGGGGGAATCAACTACCTGCTATACAAGTCGATGATAAGGGAAGTAAATCTACAATGTGTTGTACTTATATCTTTGTTGGACAAGCGTGTCATCAAACTGAAAAAGAATCAATCATGGATCTCTATGATATAGGTGAATGATTAATCAACCAAACATCCTGATTGATTAATATCATTCAACGATCCGAATGAAGATTCCCAAAATCAAGGATCACGAAAGGAAGATTAATCATGGAAGTTGAATAAATCATAGATCGCAGATGATCTAATAAAATAAAGTTAAATATCTTGAAAGACAACAATGAAGAATAAACTCAACAACTATTTTCAATCCAACACGCAAGGGAATTGAAGAAATCAAATGGCTACTTCAAACAACCAATCAAGGAAACTACATCAATTGAGACTGGAAGTTAATCTTGTGCCTTATTCTTGGAAAATAAGGAGTCATTACCTTATTTTCCAAAGATAAAAGAACTCTTGAGTTAAGTCTGAATCATATCACAATGTCTACTCATCTTTCATCAAGCATTGTATTACCTAGCTCTATTGTGTAAACAAAAAAAGAGATGACATCAAATATTTTTTGTGAGGATTTTAATGTTAAACAAAAACAGAAAACGAGTGAAACAAACACATACATGTACACTGTTTATGCTCATCTATGTAATCACACCAAAAAGTTCAAACAAGCTGTATAAGAATAACCTTGCAAACTAAGGGGATTGGAAGTAGGATCCACAATGGATACCAACTATTATAAGAAATATCCTATGTCAAGCTCTTCTACATTTGATTGCTTTCTTTTGTTTAGAAGTCGACTAAAGAAAATTTTAAGTCGACTACTTGTAAGAAAAAAACATAACTTCAACCCCTCTTGCACTTTAAATATGAACTTTTCTTCGTCGAAAACATTAACATATTAACAAATTGTAAATCAATAAAACAAAAGGGCAATGCTTATATAGTAATAACTATTTTAAATCAAACTTTCTAACAATCTAAATCATATATTTAACATTAATAAATAAACTCATTCATTTGTCTTGGGTATCAAAAAAAACAAGTCTTCACACTGCTCTAACTCTTGAGAAGTTTAATAATTATGGAAAAAGAATTTAAGAAGCATATATGTAAATCACAAGAGAAATTGTTAACAAAAATAAATAAATTTAGACTACTATAAAAACAAATTTATACAAACTTCCACAAGCATTATTACGAGAATATAAACTTTTCTTTTCAGAAAATACTTAAATATTTTTAAAAGGAGTAAATTAGTAAAACAAAAGGGAAATGTTTATATGGTAATAATTATATTGAAGAAAACTTCCTAACAATCTAAATCACATAAGAAACATTGATAAATAAAATCATACTTTTGTCTTGAGCAACAAAACAATCGTGAGAATTCTCTACTCTTGAGAATTTTTATAATTTTGAAAAAGATATTCAAAAGCATGTTATAAGAATTAATATTTTATTGAATTTAAATCCACAAATTAATTTGGATTATATTAAATTCAAAAAAGTAGTGGAGGTTATGTGGCAATCCAAGTCAACATAAATAAGCCACTAAAGTCTTGCCACTTATCAACGGTATGCGGTAGTCCAAGCCAAATTAAATAAGCCACTAAAATCATGACACATGTTAAGGTTATGTTGTAATCCAAGTCAGATTAAATCATGTAACATGTCAAGGTTATGTGACAATCAAAGTCAAATAAAATAAGCAACTAAAATCATATCACAAGTCAAGGTTATGTGGCAATCCAAGTCAAATCAAATGATCCACTAGAATAATGACATGTGTATGTGTGACATGTTCTAACCAATAAGATCAAAGCTTATCTATAAAGCAATGTGATTGGTCGGTATATTACACCAGTAGATCACTCCCTACTATTATAAATAGGGTTCCTAATTATTCATAGAGGGAGGTTTTTATAAGAACAAGAAGCAAGAAGAGTGATTGTGGATAAAAAGCTACATATTCTCTAGAAGCTACAAGTTCAAGCAATCAACTCCAAAGTTCAAGATTAAAGATTAGGCTACTTGTTTATGATAATTATACATCATAACTATACAAATGTTCGTGACGAATAATTCACACTCAAGTTCAAGATTCAAGATCAAACTATTCAAGACCACGACTTTAAATCAAATTCAAGTCCTACATATTTCATATTATATTGAAGAATCGAAGCATTATTATAGATATTGTAAGACCTATTATGTTTTGAAATCAAATACCACATTTTTTATTTCTATATTCTTGTCTTGAATATTTATTTTTCTCGACTTGAAAATTTGTTGGTTACACATATATCTACATCATAAAAGAAATTGTTAACAAAACAAATGGTTTTAGACTAACTCATTAACTTCATATATTGGAACATTGAATGCTACTTATATACTAAGAAAAAATAATTATTATATTATCTTACTTATTTTACTCAAGCATTATTGTTTTTCTTAAGCACTCGAGGTTAAGAAATATACCTTTTAGGATAAAACATTTTTACTTAGTCAGAATAATGGTACTTCATATTCTGCTAAACATCAAACTCAATCAACGGCAATAAATAACACGATTTTTTTAAAAATGCAAGAAGAAGAGGAGTACAAGATTATAAAAATTTCTGTTTAACAAATGAGAAGGAACCCCTCTATATATAGCAAACAAAGTTTAATATCAACAAGTATCTTGTGTCCTATTTGAAAAGTAAGTCACAATTCTTTGGAAAAGTCACAACTCAAATAAAAATCAAAACCCTTTAAGAAAAGTTAAAACTTATCAAAAAAAATCACAACTTAAGTTACGGATATTATTGTAATTTAAAATTCAATTTATAAGTTCATGTTTTTTATGAAATTAATACACAAAATTTAATGTTTTTTTAATTGTATTTTCCCTACCTTCAATTTCTTCATTTCCTTCAGAATTAGATTTAAATTTTCTCGTCACATTCACTTTATCATTTCCTCAAATGCAGAGGTTAAAACAACTATTTCTCTTCTTTTTAATTTTCTTCTTCCTAAGTTTGTTTTGGTTGTATTAGTGATCTAGGTCTCAATGGTGATTGTCTCTGTGCCATTATTGAAGGCAAATGTGCTTTGTCATTTTTTCTACATTGGATATACCCTTGATGATATTCTTACAGTACCATAAACACTAAAACTTTCCACTATTGAGCTATCAATCTGCAAGAATATAAAATGGCACCTCTGCCTTCTCCAAACTAGAGAAGGAGAATGCGACTTCAACATCAAGCAATACTTTGCAAGGTATAACATGAATCAAGCCTATGACCACACTCTCTTAGATTATTACTAGGGTCATAGAGTGATTTAGAGGCATAAAACATTCCCTAATCAAGTCTCAATCCTTTCGAACCATCAGCCAAATTGACATCTGGAATATAATTATGTGTTGCTGTATCATATGCACCAATTATATGTATACTAGTCAGCATAACTAACAGGGAAGCTATACCTGATAACATGTTTATTAATTTCCACATTGTGTGATGTTATATATATATATATATATATATATATATATAGAAAATCAACCTTTATTTCATTAAAATCTACCCTAAGAGTGGAACCATTAGTGTAGACTTCATTTGGGGAAAAACATTCCCAAGGGGGGGAGGTAATATTGTAACACCTTGGAAACAAAACATAGAAAATACAATAGGAAAACCACATAAACTAGTGATCCATTTTGTTTTTAACGGACAGTGATAGGGTCCATGATTCTTTGACCTACTTGTGGACTCAGCCCTTTCCCTACAAAGGTGGACCACGAGATCCTTAACGGGCCATGGACAAACTTATGGACCATACTGGCACTCGTGGTCACAAGGAAGAGACCACCTGACCGAAACATCAAACCATACCATGTTCCAAACGACTTGCCATTGGGGAGCCCATGAACGAATCCTCAAAAAATAACCTTGGAAATCGTGTAAGTATCAACCCACGACAGAACCCATGGACTATAGGTCAACACAGTTTGTGTCCTTGATCTGTAGATTGAGGCCTTATTATCTTGATCCAATATGATGATTTACACAATGAACCATTACTTTGTCGATTGTTAGCTTCTACAGACTTTTAAGTCAAGGTTCATTTATTCTTTTGCTTATGTGTTGGACCCCTAAACTGTCGTTTATTTTTGTCACTTTTTGACTAGTAAACTAATTAGAACCTATCCTTATCCTTCATTCACACAAATAAGGTTAAACTTAGAGCAAATAAGAGGAAAACGTCAAGCATTCGTACTTCAAGAATGAAGAAAATTGTTGTCGATTCCAACCCCAAAATCATATGATTTCTTCTTGGAATATATCACTGGTATTTGGATTTTCACTAGTTGGTTTCTTTTAGCCATTAGGTCGCTATAATTGAGTCAGATTTTTCATTCTTTATAACGTGTTAGACCTAACATTTCTAGAATTTTTAAATTTATATTGTGATTCAGTTGTTAGACTAATCCAAATCAGATTAACATTTTTTCATGAGATTTATTCTTGGTGATCACATAAACTCATAACCCAATTTATGTAGTTCATTTAGTTCATTAATTACATTAGCTACGATAAATAATTTTATATACATGCCTCAAATTTTGAATGTTTCATTATCAATACATTAATGTTTAATTTTCACTAAGCATTTTAGTATTTTGAGATATCAAGTATTTCGAAAATTCAATAATAATATTTCTTACATACGTAATCACTAAGGAGTAGGCTTATATCGAGTTGGAATTGTCTCACTCACCGTAATAGCCCCAGGACTGAGTTCCCCTATAGGTTTATAAACCCCCTATGTAGGACACAATTTTGTGAATACGCCAGTCATGCGTCTACACCTTTGGCATGGTATATTGGGTCTTTTTAATAGGGAGTATATATTGGACTACACATTTAGATCATGTGGTTTTTATGTCTGTTATTAGTAGCTCCCACAGTGAGATTCTAGTGTAGTGTAAATGTTATCAATTACAGTTCAACATTTTGTTTCAGCATTATATTAACTTGGTCATTATATTAAGTTAGTTCATGTTCAGTATTTCATATATTATATCATGATCATCTTATGTCATTTCTTAGTTATATGCTTTGTTCAGTTATGTACATTATTTAGCTTTATTGTATTTTTGATGCTCCCTAACTACTTATCAATAATTTGTGATACATCTTTTCTTGATGTAGGCTAAGGTCCATAGCATTGACATCACGTATAGATCGGTTCCCAATCTCTATTTCAGTAGCATTAGAGGTGAGTTGTCAATTTTAGAGGATGATTCACATGATTATCTTTTCTACATTTAGTAATTAATTTTAGTTCTTGCTAGATCAAGTTGGGTTATGTTTAAGCATTTCTAGTCAGTGAGAGGATTTATTTCATACTTAGCTAGTTTCAGCTTTTGCTTTGGAGTTTGACATTTTAGTGGTTATTAAAATCACATATTATTTATTCATATAGCTTTGGGTATTCTCCATAATTTTATTAGATGATATGTTTCTAGCTTCCACAAAATATGACTATTATGTTGAAAATCATTGAGTATTCTTTTGATATGCCAGTAGGGTTTACTTGGGGTCACTCGTGATCCTGGTCCTGTGCCGGTGTCTCTGAGGTAGCCACGAGGAATAAAAATATTTCTTTTAAAGAACTAGGTTTAACCGTCCTAGGATGTCTGAGAAGTCGCATTCAATAGAGTCGTTTTCATGCGTGTGAAGTGATGTACATGTAAAGAGAGGGAGGTTACGAATTATTTTAGTAAAATATGCTTTCTTTATATTCTTATAATGTTTATGGTATGATCTCTTTCTAATCCATCATTGTGCTCTTTCTGACCATGCCTACTCATAGAGCACACAGGAGAAATGTTAATGCACACAACATTAACATAGCTCATCCAGTCTTTCAAATGTTGAGTTTTAGAACATTATAAAGCCTATGGCTTAGAGTGTGACTAACCATTACAACAAGTTGTTCCAGTACCTACAAATGTTAGTGGTGGATTAGTGGATGCCAGGGTTCGTGATTTTTTTAGGATGAATCCTTCTTTGTTTTTAAGGCCAGAGATTGGTGAGGATTCCCAAAACATTATAGAGGAGGTAAAAAAGATCTTTTGATTGAATCATGTGATTAGAAATGATAAGGTGGATTTACTATCTTACCGGCTAAAGGATATAGCTTACATTGAGTTTACTCAATGGAAAGAAAACAGGGGCTTAGATGTAGCCCCTACACTTGTGATTGCTTAAGTAAGACTTTTTATAGACAATTTATTCCTAGTTGAGTTGAGCGAGGCAACAACTCAGGAGTTGATGAATTTGAGGCAAGATAGCATGTCGGTCCAAGAGTAAGTAATGAAGTTCATCCAACTCTCCAAGCATGCTCTTCACATGGTTGCCTATTCCAGGGTTCAAAAGTACATGTTTCTACATGGAGTATCCTACTTAGTGAAAAATGAGAGTATGAATACTATGTTGCTGGAAAATATGAACATCTCTAGGCTAATGAGTCATACTCCGCAGGTTGATAGGGATAAGCTTAGGGAACATGTTATGGTTAAAAAACGTCTAGGACACACAACTATGAGTATTTTCAACAAAAGTCTTCAGCCCCGCACCTTAATTTTCTAATGTTCTAGTATCCAGGTTTTGACAAGATCAGGAAGCTATGACATCAAGCTACAAGTCTTACGGGAGTATTTTAGGCAACAGAATCTACCGAACTTGTCATAAGTGTGGTAAGAACCATCCAGCCAACTATGTTGCCAAAAAGAAAGAATGTTTTGGGTGTGGTTAGACTTGTCAAAGGGTGCAAGACTTTCTTTCTTCTAAATAGGGTCGAGGAGGCCATAATTCTAGGACTCATTCGACAACTTCATCACCGCCATCACATCGGCCGGCACATCAGGGTAATTCATCTTGTACAGGTGATGGTTACCGCAAAAATAGGTTTTATTCTCTTCAGGCACGCTAGGATCAAGAAGATTATCCTGAAGAGGTCACTAGTATGTTATGAGTATTTAACTTAGATGTTTATGCTTTGTTAGATCCAGGGACTACTATTTTCTTTGTAACTCCTTATATAGAAGTCATTTTCAATATTACTCACCAAAATAGCTCAGAATCCTTGTCAATCTCTACCCCATCAGGTGACCTAGTTACATCTGGAGGGCATACAAAAATTGCCATGTCATTCTCTCTTAGAAAGTCAACTCAGAAGATCTTGTGGAGTTAAATATGGTTGATATCATTCTAGGCATGTATTAAGTATATTCCTACTATGCCTCAGTCGATTGTAGACTTAGGGTCCTTCATTTTTAAGTTTTGAGACGATCCAATCTTATATTAGAAGGGTAGTAGCTTGACATCTACGGGCCGATTCATTTCTTACCTTAACTCATGAAAAATGATTTCAAAGGGGTAAATATATCATCTTGTTTGGTTTAAGGTTTAAAGTTCTAAAATCCTAACTCTTGAGTTGTAACAACCCTAAATGCTTAATGTGTCTAGAATGCCTATGATTACATTGTGTTCACACGGATTGATGCGCGTAAAACCAGACCTCTGATCCCTTGCTACAGCAAATCCAACTAACATGGGGATTTAGTTGATCTATAAAAGGTTTGGTCCAACCATGTAGGGCTCTCGAATAAGAAGATTTACTTGGCGAAGTCTTTGCCGCACATAAAAAGAGAAAATCTTAGGTTTGCAGGGTTTAGGGGTAAAATGGTCTTTCTCCAATCTAAGATTAATATCGTAATTATGATAAATATACAATTAATTATTTAATTAATAATGTATAGGGTAAATTCGAGGAGAGAGAGCGGAAATATAGTTCTTGAAGTGAAGTCTTGCTTCACCCGGATTGGAACCTAGGTGGAAGAAATGAATTAATGTGATTTTTATTTAATCTATTTGATTAATATAATTAATTAATAATTATTATTCATTATTTGATTCAAAATAAAATGATATCAGATTATTAATAAATAAATAAAAACCTTATTTTACTAAATCATAAACTAGACTCCGAATCCTAAGAAAATTCTTCTCTCTTACGCTCATATCTCTCTCTCTCTCACACATCTCTATCACTATCACTCACGATTCTCTCTACCAAATAACTTCAAAAAATACTAGGTAAACAAAAGCTCTTCACACTTGAAGAACTAACAACGAAAATATAAGAAAACAAACGAAATAAAACACGTAGGCAAAGAGAAGTTTGTCCGTCGAGTTGGTGATGACTTTGAGGAGATTTGGACGTGATTTTTGCAGAAGATTTTGGGCTGCTGGAAATTTTAGTCTCCGCCAACTTTTAAAAAAATGAGCTTCGTTTATTTTTTTTTTTAAATGTGCGGATATTGGGGATTGAAACCATGACCTCACTCAATTAAAGCATCATAAAAATTTCATGAGAAAAATGCAAGGAAAAATAGATGTGTGAGTGAGGATTGAACTCACATCCTCTAGAATAGATGAGAGAGTTAGGAAAAAAATAAACGATAAAATAAATGTGGAGAGTTGGGATTCAACTCACAACCTCTTGGATAGGTGAGAAAGTTAAGAGATAAAATAAAAGAAAAATAATGATCTTGTGAGGGATTCAACCCACGACCTCATTGACTTAAACGAAAAAGGAGAATAGAAAAAGAAAGGAAATATTATTGGGCTGATGGGGATCGAACTAGGGTCCCCCAAATCTGGAAAATGTGATTATCAAATTTAAAAATAAGATTAAGTGTTGTCCAAGGGATTCAAAATCGGGTTCCCTTTCCCAATCCCGTATTGACACATAAGTCAGACGTAAGTAAATATTTAATGCATGCTGCCTCAAAAGATCGAAATAAATATCTTGGCATATCTACAAGATGCATAAGTCTTGTACCACATAATCTTGGGTAAATATGAATCACTTATACAAACTATGAATGAAGCCCCATGGCTTGTATGTATCTACTCATAACTCTAGCATACGTTAAAAAGTAAGTGAACCTAAGATTTATGTTATTAAATGATGAAACCCTAGAAGAGTTAAGTACGACTGTAAAATACACTAAATGGCCAAGTGCATTCACATAGGATTAAATGAACAATGAAATGATGAAATAATGAAATAAGAGTGAGACATACCAAATGGCCAAGTGCATTGCCATATGATAATATGAACATTCACATAAAAAGGGGTGAGTAACTATGAAGAGAAAATGTGCTAATAATAATGAATGTGGTGACAACATCATATGAGGCTAATGTAAAAGATGAGAGCAATCTCAAATGAACCTAAGTAAATGTTACCAACACGTACTCACCTATGAGAGTGTAAAATGGTCTTTCTCCAAGCTAAGGGTAATATAGTAATTACCTTAAATACGTAGTTAATTATATAATTAATAATGTGGAGGGGTAATTTGGGGAGAGAGAGGCGAAATTGAGCTCTTGAAGTGAAGTCTTACTTCACCCGGGTTGACACCTAGGTGGAAGCAATGAATTAATGTGATTTTTACTTATGCTATTGAATTAATATTATTAATTAATATTAATTATTCATTATCGGATTTGAAATAAAAGGAAATCAGATTTTTAATAATTAAATAAAAACCTTATCTGAATAAATCCCAAACTAGACTCCTAATCCTACGAAAACTCTTCTCTCCCGCACTCATCTCTGTCTCTATCACACGTCTCTATCACTCTCACTCACGATTTGTTCCAAAAAATTTCAAAAAACAGTAGGTAAACCAAAGTTATTCACACTTGAAGAACTCACAATGAAAATATAAGAAAAAAACAAATCAATCATGTAGGCAAAGAGAAGTTTGTCCGTTGAGTTGGTGTTAACTATGAGGGGATTTGGACATTATTGTTGGAGAATATTATGGAAGCAAGTCGAGGTTTGAACTTCATAAAAGGTATGGGTTTTCTTACTCTTGGTCAATTTCCCAAGAGACCCTTAAGGTTCAGATGAATCTACTCGAAAACATTGGTTGTTCCCATTCTTGTTGAATTCCTTGTCCCTAGTATCCCTATGATCTCAATGTGAAATAGGTTAGAGATCATGTTGTTGGTATGTTTGCTGGTAGTTTATGTATGAAGTTTGATTTTTGTGCTAATGTGTTTGAAATTGTAAGCATGTTAAGTTATGTCAACCTAAAGTATGTGAAAAATCATATGTTTTTATGGTTGAATTTTATGTGCGAATGTTGGTGTAAATCATGAGGTGTAAAATTTGTGTAATGTTTCTGGTTGAAATGGTAATTCTTGGATGAATATAATCATCAAAATATTACACTTAAAGATGCACCAAATAATCCACGAAATGCCTTAAGAATTATCGTATCAATGATGATTAAAAGAAGCTGAAAATAGTGAACAAATTTCCAGTATTGGGTAGGTTGGGTTCGGCCAAACAAAATGGTAAAAGATGCAATGAAAAATGAATTTAAAGTAAGTGATATTACTGAATATTGAACACATGACATCATTACATGAAAGCTACAAAAAAAATTCAACAAAAGATTAAGACAAAAATGGATCGGAAGAGACTAAATTTCCAGCTTGGTGGAAATTGTAGTCTCAGCCAACTTTTAAAAAAATGAGATGCGTTTAATTTTTTAAAAAATTTAAGGTCATTGGGGATTGAAACCATGACCTCACTAAATGAAAATTTCAGAAAATTTCGTGAGAAAAATGGAAGGAAAAATAGATGTGGTGAGTGAGTATTGAGCCCACAACCTCTTTAATGGATGAGAGAGTGAGGAGAAAAATAAAGGGAAAATAAATGTTGAGAGTGGGGAATGAACTCACGACCTCTTGGTTTGGTGAGAAAGTTAAGAGATAAAATAAAAGAAAAACAATGAGCTTTTGGGGGATGGAACCCACAACCTCCTTGACTTAAACTAAAAATGAGAGGAGAAAAAGAAAGGAAATATTATTGGGTTGATAGTGAACGAACTAGGGTCCCCCAAATCTAAAGAAAAAGTTAATATCATGTTTAAAATAATATTAAGTGTTTTTCAAGGGATTCGAAATAGGTTTCCCTTGCCCAATCCCGTATTGACACATAAGTCATACGTAAGTAAATTTTTAATGAATGCTGCCCCAAAGATCAAAATCAATATCTTGGCATATCTACAAGATGCATATGTCTTGTACCACATAATCTTGGGTAAATATAAATCACTCAGACAAACTATGAATGAAGCCCTATGGCTTGTATGTATATATCCATAACTCTAGCATACTTTTAAAGGTAAGTGAACCAAAGATGTATGTAATCAAATGATGAAATCCTAGAAGGGTTAACTACGCGTGTAAAATACACTAAATGGCCAAGTGCATTGGCATATGATGAAATGAACAATGAAATGAGGAAATAAGAGTGTGAAACACACCAAATGGCAAAGTGCATTGGCATATGACAATATGAACATTCACGTAAAAAGGAGTGAGTAACTATGGAAAGCAAATGTGATAATGATAATGAATGTGGTGAAAACATGATATGAGGCTAATGTAAAAGATGAGTGAAATCTTAAATGAACCTAAGTAAGTGTTTCAAAAAGCTCACCTATAAGAGTGTAAAGTTAATGAAGAGACCAGTCTATATGATCACTCTAATGAAAGTATTGAGATTAACACACTCAATACTAATGATGAGATTAGAAATCATCTATTTAGCTATGATGTCCTCATACTAGAATCCAGCTTCCATGAAGTATGAGTTGAATGTAATTGAACTTTATATTGATCAACGATAGACTATCTATGAGCGGTGATGCCTTCTTTCAGGAAGGGTGGAAGTTCACGCAACTCTCATAAGATGAGATTGTCCGGCATGCCGGGTATGGGTCTCCTTATATCTCCTAGTCTTCGAATATATACTGCAAATATAAGGATCTGGCGGGGTTTATTTCCCATTAAGCTAGCATGTTTTTGGTCATTTTAACCGGTGATTCAACCTCTTTTTGTTGTGGGGTTTCATGACACTGATTTTATCATATTCACATGATCTATGTCGGTTAAAGTAAAAGTTCCCAATGAATGAAGGTGGCCAGCCTCAAATGATGCACATAATGTAATGAATGATACTAAAGCTGTTAGGATAGGATGATCAAAAGGTGAGTTAGATTCAATTACTGACATTAGATCATTCCTTGTCATTGCACAACGAACCCGATGAAAGTATTAAACTACATCCTAGGTATAGCTGCAGTACACTAGCCCATGAATGAAATGAAATGGAGTACGTATGAATGAACGAAGTAGACTGTGTGTTTGCTAAAGCAGACTCCCTAGTTGAGGTCCCATATGTTGAGCCCTCATTTCTGGAAAGACTTAATGTTAAGTCCATGATTCTAAGGCCTTATGGCATATGAATGAATGGTATGAAAAATGTTATGTTCTATATGCAATATGATATGTGGTAAGTGTAAGATGTTATTTGTTGTGTGCAATATGATAAGTATGATTATGCATGTTATTCATTGAATGACTTTCCTAATCCAAATTTAGAAAGCTCACTCACTTTCCTAATCTAATTTTTGAAAACTCACTGACTTTCCTAATCCCAATTTGGCAAGTCCACTAACTTGACTTTCCATAATCATTTTTTTAGGAAAGATCTATTCTTACTCATGCACGTCCTTCGTCTGTTCTTGCAAATACCCATACTTAGTACATGTGTTTACTAATCCCATACAACTCTATATTTTTAGGTATAGGCACAGGTGGATGCTAGAGCTGACAAGTGGACATTGCAGCTATCCGGACGTGGAGCTTTCATCCGGACATTGTAGGCCCTTATGCTTTCTAGGATGTCTACCATTATTATCTAGCTTAGATGTAGGCTTTATCTAGTGGAGCATGTTCCATTAGTGTTTCATTCCACTTTCATTTCATACTTTGTGTTGGTGTCGTATTGGCAAAAATACATTTAAGTCAATTATGAATTGTTTCTTTCATTTGATTACAACTATATTAGATGGTTAATTTGTGACCACCGATGATGTTAAGTTTAAAATTTTTAGCATGAAGTAAGAAGACAAAAAGTTCAAATTTTCTGGCTAAATTAACCTAGATGAAGTAAGAATAACGTATGTAGCATGTTTTGCGACCTCTGAGAGGTCAACGACGTCGGTATCGTCTGGGGTCTAGATGCCGAGCATGACATGAGTCAGTTCTAATAGTCAATAAGTTTTTTAAAGTGTTTCCAAAAGATCTTGTTGGAGTTCCTCCCCAAAGAAAAATAGACTTTGGAATTGATGTTCTACCAAATAACAAACTTATATACATTCCTCCTTACAGAATATGTCCAACTTAGCTTAAGTAATTGAAAGAGTAGTGTAAATAACTTCTAGTTAAGGGTTTTATCTTACCTAGTATTTCCCTATGGGATGAACTAGTGTTGTTCATCAAACAAAGGAACATCGTTCTCTTAGTGTGTTTATTGACTATGGACACTTGAACTAATTCACAATCAATAAAACATATCCTATTCCCAAGATTGATTACTTGTTTCACCACATTAAGGGTGTTAGTCATTTCTCAGAGGGAGATCTCAGATTTTGTTATCATCAACTTAGAGTCAGAAATAGTGACATTCCGAAAAAGCCCATAGATCTTGGTATGGTCATTATGAATTTTTAGTGTTGTCATTCGGACTAACCAATTCACCTGCAACTGTCATGGATTTGATAAACAAGGTGTTCAAGTAGCACTTGGACTTGTTTGTTGTCATCTTTATTAATGATATCCTCATTAATTTGTGAATTAGGAATAACAAGTGACATATTTCAAAGATATCCTGAAAACTCTCAAAGATCGCCACTTATTCGCTAAGTTTAACAAATGTGAGGTTTGGTTGAAATTTTTTGTTTTTCATTGAAATATAGTATTTAGAAAAGGGATCTTAGTCGATTATGAAAAAATAGAACTGTGAAATAATGGCACAGACCTACTTTTCCTAAAGATATTTTTAGTTTCTTGAGTCTAGCATGTATTACTAGAGGTTCGTTGAAGGAATTTCGTCCATAGCTTCTCCATTGACTAAGTTAACTCTGAATATGGTTATGTTTTAGTGATCAAATGATTATGAGAAAAGATTCATAGAATTAAACACTAGGTCGACTATAACTCCTTTTTTGACTTCAGCGGAACAAAGTTTATGTGATCTATGCTTATGCATCAAAAGTCAGCATAGGTTTTCTATTGATGCACCAAGACAAGGCTATAGCTTCTCCTTCTATTCAACTTAAGGTGCATGAGAAAAGATATTCAACTCATGTCCCCGAGCTTCAAACAGTGGTATTTGCCATTAATCTTTGGAGACATTACTTGTATGATGTACAAATAGATATGTTCTAAAACCGTAAGAGCCTTTGGTATGTGTTCACCCATAAAGAGTTTAATCTTTGCCAGATGCAATAATTTGAGTTCCTCAAGGATTATGATATAATTGTACATTACCACCCTATTAAGGGTATGTTTCCGTAATCAATGACACAACTTCCAGTACAAATGTCCAGGATCATGCAATAGTATAGTAACTCAACTAAGACTTGAAGTCGTGTCCCAAGGGAGTGGTTGTGAAAATTAGTAGATAAATAGAACTTTATTCTAATTAGTCATAGCTAAAGAAAATAATGATTATAAACATACTAAATTCAATTGGTGACTCAAAAATGTCAAATATCAAAGCGGGAATTTTCTTACAAGTAGTAAAAAATACGAAATTAACAAGGAAATTTAAGAATTGAGAAGGTACATTCTTCAGATGTGACCAAAATATGGATTAACCTAAAATATTGGGTACATTATCTCAATAGAAGATTTATAAAGTAATAGTGACTAGCCTATGCTTTACGTGGAAATACTTTCTCAGTCGAGCAAATTATCCTATTTCAAATGGGTTCCTCTCAGACACCTAATTATTACATGAAGACAAGCCTATGACTTACCCCACTCACTCTCTCAAGCTCAGTATCAGTATATGGGACTAGGGCTTTCTTTCTCGAGCTTAACCTCATGTCGAACCACTCCTTAGACCATCAATCTAGTAGTCTTGGCTAAACGACTTCCCTTCCTCCTCGCAAGCCGAAAACACATACAAAAAAAGTTTTATACGCAACTATAATTTTTTTAAACTCATTTACAACTAATAGACAAAATATCCATTAGATTACAATTAATGTATCAGCAAGCAAGACACAACAACAATCTGAACCTGTATTTACTAAATCAAACCCCAAGAATGGATTGTTTAACCAAATATCATGAAATTTAAATTATATCTTTAATCATGTTGAAATCAATTGGGTATGGGAGAATAAGTCTTTATTAAGGAAAATGAAGAAGAATGAAAGAGACCCACTTCAAAATTAAATAAGATGAAACCCTGTTCTTCTTGAAGTCTTCAAAACTCTTTCAAACTTACGTAAAAATGTGAAAAACTATTATTCTAGACAGAAATTAATAATAATAAATTTCAACTCTCTAAAAAATAAAACTCTTACTTGTATTTATAGTTTTTTAGATCTATGATGCATTGGATCATTTTGTATCGTTAGTCAAAATCGCCAATAGACTCAGAGATTCACAAATTGGTGTAGTTAACCGCCTTCTTGTACAATCTTAAGCATCAGTGTGCTTTATTCCATTAGGTGATATTATAATTCTTCATAGAGCTACTCGGTGACGCTTTAACTGCTCATTTCTTCAGCTAATTCGATCCTTTCCTTCAGGCTCCGCACACTGGAACAAAAGACAAAGTAGGCCTCTTTTGAGATCCGCCAAGTGGACTCTCCCATCCCCAAGTTTCCATTTATTTATTCTTTTTGTCCCATAATGTCCATGCTTTCTTCAAACCTCAAATAACTAACACTTATGAGTTTTCATCAAATATTACGATAAAATAAGAATTTGAGGATGCTTTTTCCACCAAAATATAACCCTATATGAGTCAACATTGTGGACTCATCAACACCCCCAACTTAAACTTTTGCTTGTCCTCGAGTAACAACTAAAGTTCAGCAGTTCAAAAAGATATATCAAATAGTGGTACACAAGACTCAATCATGAATGTACAATAGGACTCAAATCAAAGATTCAAGTTCTGACACACCATTACCAAAGATTCTCAGGCTCACATGACTTGCTACAAAGGCAAGTTCAAGATTAACAAAAGCATTTGAATACCCTCACACAAATGATGATTCCATTTTAGCACACATGGATATAATAAGTTAAATGTTCAGGAATTAGATAAAACACTCACTCTAAAAAAGTGGAACACAATTCATGCTTTTAACCGTATGTTTGCTCTTATTTCCGAATCGGCATTTGTTTCAACTTTGTCAAGATTAAAAATGTCCTTCTAAGTCTTGTAATGTGGTTGAGTGTGAAGGTATTGTCATTTAGCTTTAGTCACTAATGATCCTCATGAGTTGTGGTGTGCATAAAACATCTTTCATTCTTCCTTCCTCATCTTTGTTATCTCTCACAAGTCATCATATTATTCACTTCAATAGATTTCTTGGACACCATATTTATATTGTACTTTATTCCATGTATTTCTTTTTCATTTCTTCTCTGTATCTCATTTTTTTTATAAATGGAGGGTATCAATCTTTTCACATCACCATGGGTTAAAGGAGAAGTTTCTTGCACTTCTTTGACTTTTCCCTTTTATTTTCACTACATCCCCTACTTAGATATTTCAATCAAACCAATCATTCATGAGGATTTTGAAAGACGGATCAAGAAGGGTCTAGTAATTATAAAATTTATTTCAAATAAGTATGTGTTTCAAAGGGTGTTCAAGAGAGGTGTACAAACTCACCAAGGAGGTCATAAAATAGGTATATGTCAGATAGGCTCACACCCTACGAAATTACCTAAAATTATATCAACAAAAAGCATTACTTAGCTGACTGGACTAACATGGAAAATTCTTGGTGTTGTCATGCATGGTTCAAGGTAAGCTTATCACACAAGGAATTGATACTAACATCAAACAAGACTTTACACTTAGCTAGCGTGCAATGGGCAGCACACGAGAATTAATTTGACGCATGAATTGTCACATCGAGATGCAAAGAGTTCACATATTGCATATTAAACTTTATTTGGTCTCATCGTAGTCGTACCTTAATGTTTCTTAGATACAAGAACTATTTGATTCATCGGTATTGATCAAAATTAAGACTCGAATTTACTAATGAACAACCATATTTAAGCGCATCCAAGGGGTGGCAAAAAATTGTGATAAACTTGAAACTTTTCGGAAAGGTAAAAATCATTTTTAAAATAAAGTAAAAATGGGAGATAATATCTCAAACATCCACAAAAATCATATAAAGATAATTTAAATCTAACAGCCCAAATAAACACAAAAAATAAGTATCAAATCTAACACAAAAAGGGTAGGCATCACCGACCGAAAAAACGTAGTCCTCCTAAAATGTGAAATAAAAGTATCCAAAAAATATTGATATAATATGACATAGAAAGAGGTAAAAGCATGATTGAACTAAAAAGGTTTGAAATTTGGCAAAAACGAAGTAATAATATTTATAAGATAAAATTTATTTAAGATCCAAGAAAATTAAGTAAAATTTTTAAAATTTTGTACAGAAAAATATAAATGGATAAAGAAATAGAACATAGACAAAGGCTAATAGAAAAAATAATATGCAAGAGGAAAAGCACATTTACCTATACTAATTAAACGAATAATAAATAAAGAAATACAAGATATAAAAGATAAAACACTTATAAAATATGTACATTTAGGTGGAACAGAAATATTAATAAAAGCTTGTTTTAGAAAAGGAATAGATATACCTATTGAAATATATTTAGCAGATGATAGAATAATACATCCTATAGAAAAAAACATAAGTAAATAGTAAAGGTCACTAACTGTGTAAATATTAAATGTCAATCGTCTTTTAGTAAGGATGAAAGGTCACTAGGAACTTGTATATAAGTGGCATTTGCCTTTGTAAATAAATCATCAATCACTAACCATCCACACATCTCTCTTTTCTTACAATTCCTCAATATAGTCGATCCCCCCCAAATTGGTATCAGAGCTAAGTTAAAAATAAGCTAAGATAAGAAAATATCTATGGAAAACAAATCAACTATCACGGATGATGTACAAGAACAGATATATTCATTTATACTTATGAATAGCTAAACTGCTTTATTCCTTATTATCTCTTAATTAATTATAAATATTCATCATGCTATAGTACTTTTATGATAATCATCTTTAGAAGGTTTTCTATGGAAATATTCTGAGAATAGGATAGCCCAGACTATGCCATCCTAAGGTGAAACTGGTAGGCAAGAAGGCCGTTTAGGGGAGTAGACAGAGTTGAAACGCTGTTAGGGTAACTGATTGAAGAAGAAAACCATAGTAGTAACTAGAAAAGATGATTACAATAACTTTAGTATAATATGATGAATAAGTATAATCAACTAAGAGGTTAGAGCGAATAAACTTTAAAAGCAAAAATGAATAATTTATATGAAAATGAATACCTATTTGTTAAATGATGATGTTAATTACAAGATATTAGTACTCTATTAATTAAAAGACCTTGATTCTTACATAAAGAGAATAATTTATATGAAAAATTATTAATATTAGAGATAATAGAAGAAATAACCCAAAGTTGGGAAGAATTAATCATACCAGATGACATAGATCTACATGATGAAATAGACTTAGAATTATAAAAGCATGATTGAACCAAAAAGGTTTGAAATTTGGCAAAAATGAACTAATAATATTTATAAGATAAATTTTATTAAAGATCCAAGCAAATTAATTAAACTTTTTAAAATTTTGTGCAGAAAAATATAAATGAATAAAGAAATAGAACATAGACAAAGTCTAATAGAAAAAATAACCGAATTAGAGCATGAGTTAGAAGCATAGAAAAAATAGACTTGAACAAAATATATTAGCTGATGTATGTCAAAAATCGATGCTAGCTCAAAGAAAAGTGATATTTATCTTAGAAATACAATTAAATCACCTTGAGTATAAATTACAACACAACCTATCATGAATAAAGAAGAATATGCAGTAGACGAAAAGATATATGAAAGTCTTGATGGACTAAAAATAAAAATAATATTTTCAAATCTAGGAAGAAGATACAAAAAAATAGGAAATATTATGTACTTAATGCTAGAAAAAGAAACAGCTAAATTAGAAGATAACTTGACAGCTACGGTAAGAATAGCAAAAGAAAATGAAGAAATAGATAATTCAAGAAAGATTGAAAAAATAAAAATACAAGCAAAGCAAGAAGTACAACGTTTAGAAGAAATAAAAAATACAAGAATAAATGAATTAGAACAAGAATTAGCTAAGCTAAAATTACTATATGACATTAAACAAAAGGAAAAAGATAAAGAATTTGAGTTAACTAATCAAATAAATGAAATGAAACAAAAATTAAAGGAAAACCTTGAAGTAAATGAAATAGATGAAATAAATGAATCAGATACAACAAATGATCAAAAGTCAGAAATAAGTGATATAAGTGAAACATACACAGAAATTCTAGAACAAATAAATAAGCTGAAAAAATTAGAAATAAATACAGGAGATATGAATTGACCCAGTACATCAAGAGTTAAAACTCCAGACAATAGCCCCAGAAATAGTCCCAGAAGTAGTCCTAAATGGACAGCACCTACTTACTATACAGAAAATTATGAACAATCAGATAGAACAAATGCAATATGGAATAGTAGATTAAATAAAAAATGGACACCTAAACCAATAACTGAACAATATAATTTCTTAGATCTAGATTGTGTTATGGATGTAAATAAAGCAATATTACTATGTATATCTAAACAAATAATTGATAACAAAATAACAGCAAAAGAAACGCTGAAATATATTGAAAGAACATTTGTTGGAACAACAAAATTATGGATAGAAAATTTACCTCCAGAAAGTCTAGAAATACTTAGAAGTGATAAGAAAATGGATGGATCTCCATCAACAACAAATATAGATATACTTGATAAATATGAACTAGCAATAAGAAATGAGTTTGGAGGTATGACCACAGAAATAAAAGAACAAAATAAAGGAAAAATATTAAATAGACAACTTATGACAAAATTAGCTATATGCAAAATGTGTTATATAGAAGAATACACTTGTGCATTCAAAGAATATTATTACAAAGCAAGATATGATATAAATGAAGCAAAAGAAATAAGACAACAATATTTTACAAAATTACCAGAACCATTCAGTACAAAAATAATTAAAGATTGGAATGATGAAGGATTAACAGATACTTGAGGATCTAGAATAATATTTTTACATCAATGGTTTATACAACTATGTGAAAAACAAAAAGAAAAAATAAAAATGGAAAAAGTTCTAATTAAAATTTTAGCTTGTTGCAAAAATAAAATAGCACCACAATTTGGTTGTATAAATAAATATAAAAAGCAAAGACCTAAGAGGTATAAAAGTTTATAAATATAAAAAACCAAGACAAAGATATTATGTAAAAAATTATAAAATAAAAAGGTCATATAGACCAAAAAGAAAAATATCACAATGCACTTGTTATAATTGTGGAAAGATAGAATATTTAGCTACAAATTGTAAATTACCCAAAGACCCAAAAAGGAAACAGATTGCAGAAATAATAATAGATAATGATGAATGTATGCAAATAGAATATATAGACTATGAATTAAGTGAAAACGATAGTATATATGAAGTATCAGATATACAAACTGAAAATGAAGAAGAAAATATTAATCTAGATAATGACGAAATAGATGAAGAAATATAATGTCTGAAGATGATATAAAAATAATATCTAAAGAAGATTATCAAAATGAAGAATTATCATAACAAAAAATTATATTTGATAATTCAATTTTTGAACAAATAAAAGGAAAAGAATTAGACTTAAGTGTTGAAAAAAATACTTGAAGTACCTATAATAAGAAATTGGTTTAAAAGACAAAAAGAAGAATACTATGTAGTTAGTCAGAAAGAACATATCATAGATTGCAAACATGCAAGAGGAAAAGCACATATACCTATACTAAGTAAACGAATAATAAATAAAGAAATACAAGATATAAAAGCTAAAACACCTATAAAATATGTACATTTAGGAGGAACAGAAATATTAATAAAAGCTTGTTTTAGAGAATGAATAGATACACATATTGAAATATACATAGCAAATGATAGAATTATACATCCTATAGAAAAAAGCGTAATTAGTGTAATAAAAGGAAACCTAATATACCAAAAATTTAAATTTATAATAAGTGCCAATTATACAGTAGCATTAACAGATAGATATATAGATAAATAATTAGTATTATATTGGAAGTTGTCCTGAATAGAGTTAGCACCAGGAAGTAAAATATTTACAGCAAGATGTAAAAACTTATATATATTTACGACAAAATACAAAGTAACGGCGAGAAATAAAATTGATAAAATAAAAGTAGAAAATTCCTTTGAAAAAATAATTACTATAATAGACAATAATGACTAAAGCTATAAGGAAATTGACATAGGAGAAGACTTAGAAATTGTAAAAGAAAGACTAAGCACTTCAAGCGTACCAAATACATTAACAAGAACCACCTCATCAAGAATGAGCACATCTAGAAGAAACCATGAAATTTCACAAAAATTATTAGAAAATATAACACCATGCCATTATTTTATAACAGGAATAATAGACCAAAGAAGATATAAATTTTTAATAAATACAGGACAAGAAGAAAATTACATAATAAGAGAATTAGTGTTAGAAACAGAAATTATTTTTTCAGGACAATTATGCCCCGGACTACCTAGTGAGATAGTAAATACAAATGAAGAGATAACAGAAAAAGAAATAATTATAGGAGGAATACCGTTAATAATACCATTTAAAATTTATCAAGGAAACCAAAACATTACACTAGGAATAAAATGGTTAGAAAAAGTTAAACCATACAATATAAAAAATGAACAACTAACAATAACTTGTCAAAATAAGAAAATAATCATTAAAAGGACTAAATGAATAATGAAAATCTAGATACTTTCAAAAATTATTGTAGAAGGATACAACAACAGATACTACAGCCCTATGATAGATATAGGAAAAGAAGCAAGTATATGTAAATATAATTGTTTACCAGAAGATATGGGAAAAATTAAAAACACCTATGGTAGTAACAAGATTTAATAATGAAGGATGTATGATTAAATACAAAGCAAAAAATATAAAAATACAAATATGGGATAAAATACTAACAATAGAAGAAATGTATAATTTTGAATTTACAACGAAAGATATGTTCTTAGGAATGTCATTTCTAGATAAATTTTACCCACATATAATAACAAAAATACATTGGTGATTTACTACACCATGCGGAAACAAAATAGGAGCAAAAAGAGTAAATAATAAACAACGCAGACCTATAGAATGGATAAAAGGAAGTGAAAAAATAAATCAAGAAATGGAAAATATAAATAGAAAACAAATAACACAATTAGAAATTATAATATTTACAATAGACAAAGAGAAAATAATTAACGAACAACTAGAATGACTATATAATGAAAATCCATTACAAGGATGGTAACAGCATAAAACAAAAATAAAAATTGAATTAATAGATGAAAATAGTATAATAACACAGAAACCATTAAAATGTAATTTTGATGATTTAAAAGAATTCAAAAAACACATAGATGAACTATTAGAAAATAATTATATACAAGAAAGTGATGGTAAACATACAAGTCCTGCATTAATAGTTAATAAACATAGTGAACGAAAAAGAGGAAAAAGTAGAATGGTTATAGATTATCGTAATCTAAATGCCAAAACTAAAACATACATTTACCCAATACAAAAAAAATACTAAAAATAAGACAAATACAAGGATATAACTATTTTAATAAATTTGACTGTAAATCAGGATTTTATCACCTAAAACTAGAAGAAGAATCTAAACAACTAACAACATTTACTGTACCACAAGGATTTTATGAATGGAATGTTTAACCATTTGGATATAAAAATGCACCATGTAGATATCAACATTTTATGGATAACCATTTCAATAAACTGGAAAATTGCATTGTCTATATAGATGATATATTATTATATTCTAAAACACAAGATGAACATATTAGATTATTTCAAAAATCTATACATATAATAAAACATTCAGGTATAAGTTTAAGTAAAAAGAAAGCAGAAATTATGAAACCACAGATAGAATTTCTAGGAATACAAATAGATAGAAATGGAATAAAAATGCAAAACCACATAGTACAAAAAATAATCACCCTTGATGAAAATATAGATACAAAAAAGAAATTACAATCCTTTCTAGGATTAGTAAACCAAGTAAGAGAATATATACTGAAATTAGCAGAACATTTAAAACCATTACATACAAAACTTAAAAAAGATGTTGAATATCATTTCGACAATAAGGATAAAGAACATATAAGACATATTAAGAGTTTATGTAAAAAATTACCAAAACTATATGTTTTTGATGAAAATAGATCATTTACTTATATTGTTGAAACAGATTCAAGTAATCATAGTTATGGAGGAGTTTTAAAATATAAATATGAAAAAGAAAAAATAGAACACCATTGCAGATATTATTCATGACCTTATGCAGAAGCACAAATGATATGGGAAATAAATAGAAAAGAATTATTTGCATTATATAAATGTTTATTAGCATTTGAACCATATATTGTTTATAACCAATTTATTGTAAGAACAGATAATACACATGTAAAATGGTGGATAACTAAAAAGGTAACAAACTCAGTTACAACAAAAGAAATAAGGAGATTAGTATTGAATATATTAAACTTTACATTTACAATTGAAGTGATAAAAACTGACAAAAATATTATTGCAGATTACCTCTCACGAAAAAACTAGTCCAAATATACAAGAAAAAATACTAGCTGCCATAACTACACTTTGCCAAAAATTGGAAAGTCTTAACAGTGAAGTGCAACTACTGAAGAAAGCATCTAATACTCTAAATATGCGGAGCTACGTCGTCCGGCAGACGATAAAAGGCCAGAACTAAAAGGTGACGTTGAGAAACACCTAAAAACTCAAGTACTAACAAATTATCAACTGCAGGTATAAATGAAGCAAGTACAAGTAAAGGAAAAAAATCAATTTAAACAATCTATCTGAAAAAACATTCATTCCCAGAAAACAAATTATAGATATAACACCAAATCCACAAACTTCTACCTAAGCAGAAAGCCTAAATAGAGAAAAGAAGATATATAACCATATTACCCAATCATATATCGAAAACATATATACAATCCAAACTTTTTTAAACCTCGAGCCAAGATCTACTATCACTACAGAAAAAACACAAGATTATGTAACCCAACATTTGCAAGGCTACAATAAAATAATCGCACAACCTAAAACTAACCCAAACTTTGTTAAAACTTGTTACAGTTATGGACTACTTAGTAAGGTATATACATACGATGGTACAAAAATAAGTGGAATCCCTGAGATCCACAGCCTTTTGAACATACAAAAGAATTAGAAAAGGCAACCTATCTTTTATAAAATTTTATACAGCACCAGCAGAAATATTTTTTGACAAAATAAAACAAACTATCCAAGTTGTCAAAATGGGATTGACACGGGAAATGATAATACCAGAGGATATATCGGCACAGCCAGAAATACCTAAAGTTGAGATACCTAATTTTTATGCAAATAAAAGAACAATTGGGCTATCAACTATAATCCATGAACTAGCTACAAATTATCTAAAAGGAATTGCTATTTGGAGTTATTATTCCAGAGATCATTTAATGATATATGCAAATTCCAAAGAAGTTGGCACAACAGATATGGCAGAAGTACAGAGATGGATATTATTTTTGATAAAGCCAGCATTACAACCAACAACTAGAGCTTTGAAGCAAGGATTTATTTAGAAAGATTTATTAACCAGATATTGCAAACTGATTGGACATAAGTATCAGGAACATATATGTTCAAAATGCAATGAAGAAGATAACTATGTCCCAGAAATACAACTGGAATGAACTAAGAAGGAGAAGATAAATGAAAAAATAGACATAAAGAGATATGTACAAATTAGTCAATTTGTATAGTTTCATTTTTGAGTCATGTAAATAGTCATGTAAATTGTCGGCCAAGAAGGCCATTAAAACAAAAGAGTCAGTGTGTCCTATTCATGAATAGTAGAGGACAAAAAGTCACATTCATGAATAGTAGGAGTCAAGTTACTGTGTAAATAGTAAAGGTCAGTAATTGTGTAAATAGTAAAGGCCAATCTTCTTTTAGTAAGGATGAAAGGTCACTAGGAACTTGTATATAAGTGGCATTTGCCTTTGTAAATAAATCATCAATCACTAACCATCCACACATCTCTCTTTTCTTACAATTCCGCAATATAGTCGATCCCCCCCCCCCCCAAATTGGTATCAGAGCTAAGTTAAAAATAAGCTAAGATAAGAAAATATCTATGGAGAACAAATCAACTATGACGGATTATCTACAAGAACAGGTATATTCATTTATGCTTATGAATAGCTTAACTGCTTTATTCCTTATAATCTCTTAATTAATTATAAATATTCATCATGCTATAGTAGTGTTATGATAATCATCTTTAGAAGGTTTGCTATGGTCTTGTCAGTGCAGTCTCTCCATCTTCTAGGGTCTTAGTGTTTGGTGCAACAACTTGTACTTGGGCATTAGTGTTTAGGATCTCCACCTGAAATCTCTTGTGTTGTGCTATGTCTCTGCACATCTCCGATGGTAGCTAGAGGAATCCCCGAGGTCTCAAGAGAGCCTAAGTCTTCTACCCTCTCTATTAATAAACTGATGTAGATAGGCTTAAGGTAGTCTACGTCCTTTCTCAAGTTTAGGACTTCGACTTTTAAAGTCATCACCTTGGAGGATGTCGCATATCTAGTATCGCAAGTTGTGACTCTCATGGTTAATATATCCATATTATCATGAAGGGGTGTGAGTACATCATGTATGATTATATCGATTATACCTAGCACATATCTCTCGAGTTGGGCTGCTCGTGCATCAGTTGGTTGTGCTAATCGCCCCATATATAGGATCATGGACTGACTAAGCTTTGTCGGTTGGGAGGAGGAAGAGGCAATTGGTACTTGTGAATAAGAAGAAGGTGCAAATGTACTTGAAGGCTCAGAGGCCTGAGTACACAAAGGTGTTACTGGTAACTAATTTAGATCGATCTCTGGGTATTGTCGTTAGGAGCTGCTCTCCTCATGTGCCTTCTCTCGTTTGTACTCGGCCTCAATTCTTTGAATATTGGTGGATAAATATTGGATGACCTCAACGTCCCTAGTAGTGTCCCAAGGTACTCCAGCACGTCGGTATAACTTGGTCACCAAGACTCGGAAGGGTAAATATGTTAGCTACTGGTTGTCCTCATGTCCATCTCTTGTGAAGTCGGCATCCATAGGTCGATTCCCTGTCTCGAGATAATACAAACCAAGCAAGCAGCCTTAGAGAAGCGCAAAATAGACTCGCTCTTACATGACATTATGTTATTGCTGATGAAGCCAAACCAAAACATGCCAGCATGGTTCAGGTCCTTATTTTCAATGGGAGATCCTACCCGATCTATTTACCGATGGTGTCAGAAATCATAGGGGTCAAACAAATCTTTAGGTCATTCAGAGAGGAATAACAACCAATCCTTCATCAAGGTGTAATGAGTGCGGCATTCTTCCCAATATAATGTTAATGTGCTCGCTATGACACTCCACCTATTCACCTCTGACCCTGACCAATCTTACCGGTCTAAACTTGCTCGCATTCTTCTTGTTCTTGGTCACCAACTCTATATAAGTTGTGTAAAATTACCTAACCCAAGAATTAATTCAGGGGCTTAGAGGCCTCATGAAATACTCGAACTCATGGTATCAGATGGTTTCTAGAACATCAAAATGTTTGCTTTCGAGGCCATACGGTTATAGGAGTTTCTCCTCTAGGATGGTTCATACCCCTATCACCCTTAAATCTGTTCCATATAAGTTGGGGAATGATATAGGCTACACGAGTTATTGGAGGGGAATGAGCTGGCACTATTTTGTATTTAGGAGGGGCTATGGTTGATGTAACCCTTGTGGGAGGAGCAACAACTAATTAGACCCTGAAGGATGTGGATGTACGATTATCTCGAATCCTATTATGTTGTTGAATCAATGGTGATCATCTTGGTTATCAGACCACGCAACACGGACCTCAACAATTATGTCTTTCCTTGCTATATGTTTCTTCCTCTTGCCTTTGACTCCTGGTGGGCGTTCCTTTCTTCCCTTTTTAGAGGATTTGACCCCCCTTTTTTTATTTCAATGCCCTGTGATGCAATATTGGGTGTAATTTTGGAGTCTATATGTACTTTATCTATGAAATATCGGAAAGAGTTAAAATAAAATCAAGTAAACACAGAGATAATATATGGTAGAGAGTTTTACTAACTGAATCTACGAATAGCTAAACTTCTTTAGAGATCTAGGTCAGGCTTCCGAAGGGACCGTATTCAATTAATAACCAGTCGGCGATTGAAAATTATTTCATCTCTACGTCGACTACTTTCGGTGAGCTTGAGTTAGTCCGCTGAATGTTCTAGTGTATCAAGTGTTCATGGGTAGATATGAAAGGCAAAAGAAGAGAATTTTATGACATACCGAACTCGTTCGGAGATCAATATAATTCCGCCTAAAGTAACAAAGTTAAAAATCAAATTTAAATCCATATAAATGGACAAATGGAGACACTATGAAAACCGCTGAGTATTTTGGTGAGCATAACCCAACTCTTTGAATTGCCCAATGTGCCTATTTTCAAATCACCTATATGAAGTCCACCCCCACCTTAAAAAAAATTCATCTCATGCAAAAGAATAATTAAGCACATGTTGATAATAACCATAACTCCAGGATATTCAGCTTTCTCATGGTTTTGCCAAATTAGCCGTTTTGACGATATTTTTTTCTTAAGACTGGGGTAACACTCTATCATTAAGCAATTTTCAATGTTTATTACAAAGAAGGGTTGATAAGACTTCACCCCAAACTATCTAACCAACATGCAATCACAATCCAAGGATATTTCATTCAATGTAGAGCACAAACATCATGGGCATTTGACGATTAAAAAATATGGGTAAGATTTTCATGCATTAAACCATTGCAATCCTAGCATAAAGGCCCAACAAATATCAATTTAATACTAATATTGTAAATGAGTACAAAATCTTCAAAATCCCATCTAACCTTTAATACTTATTAAAAATATTATTGAAATTCTAGGTAACAAAGAAATCCTAATCTTACGCACCAATCACCACTAAAATACTAGTAGATAACCAAAATAAAGAAAGTTCTACCTTGATGTGAATTCGTGAAATCTAGAAGTGAGGGAAAGTGAAGAAATTCAGACTCTAAGTCTCTTGGCACTTATAAATCGTCCAGTTTGCTTCCATTTGGTGACGTTAATTTTGTTCGCCGACCTATTAGGCGTCGCGTTGAATGGTCTATTACTTCACGAAGTATTATAGAACCTCCAACAAGTGTGAAGGTCTAAACGGCGGACAATGGCTGGACCACAGACAATTTCCATTATTCTCTTAATGGATCCTTTGGTCGCAACCTTTAGGTTTCACCACATTCCTTTTTCCATCCTACAATATTAACACACTATTAAAGCGATAAAACCTTGGGTTTCCTCCTAAGAAGTGCCTTATTTAACATCGTGGCTCGATGTTAGCTACCACTCAAGCTTTATTATTGGTGTTAGACCTAACACCATTAGGCGACCCTCCTTTATTGCTAGGGCAGAGATGATTCAATATCTAGTAAAAGAGTTCTTTAATCAATTTCATTGTTCTCTAGTGAGAAACAATCATCAAATCCAGCACCTCCAAGCTTTCCTTATCGCCTCTAGCTTTTTTTCTTGCTCATGAAGCTTCTAGAGAATGAGCTATAAAATATCCTTGATAAATTTATTCTCATTACTCCTTGATATTTCTCACTCATGAAGAGGCATATAACTCCACTAACCTTAGAACTAGTTTTCCACCATAAGTATTTTGGTGGCTAATTCGTTCAGTTGAGCTACCAGTGCATTTAACTCGAAGTCGCCCTTGACTTCTTGATTTACCTCAACCAACTTGCCACCCTTCCCTCAGCCATGCTCAGTGTTCCTACATACACAAAAATTCAAAAGAAAAGAAAAATAATATTAGTAAAAATATAACTAATTAAGAATGAAAAAATATACCTAACTATATTTTCTTACGTAACATCACTCTCCGACAACGGTGCCATTTTGATGTTTTGTGTAATCAATGACACTATTTAAAGTACAAGTGTCAACAATCATAAAATAGTTTAGTAACCCAACAAGGGATTAGGGTCATGTCCCAAGGGAGTGGTCGTGATTAGTAGATAACTAAAAATTCATCATAATTAGTCGTAGCTAAAGAAATTAACTAAAACATAGTAAATTCAATGGGTGACACAAACGTGTCAAATATCCAAGGGGGATTTTCTCACAAGTAGTAAAACATTATGAAACTAACAAGGAACACTAAGAAATTAGAGGGCAAATTCTTGGGATTAGACCGTAATATGGATTAATCTAAATTATAATGTACATACTCTCAATCGAAAATTTATAGAGTAATAGTGAGTACGCTAAGCTTTACATGGAAATAAGTTCTTTCCCTACCAACTTACGCCGTTTCGAATATGTTTCTCTCGGACAACCATGCCGCATGAATACAAGACTATGCTTTACCGCACTCAATATCTCGAGCTGAGTGTTAGAATATGGGACTTAGTCTCACTACTTCAGCTGAGATTTAGAATATGGAACTAGGACTGTGGGTTGGACTATGGCCAGTAACCCGTATAGTCCGAGCATTACGTATCACATATGTTTATAAGTCCTCTATGTCGGCATCAATTTTGTGGTCACGCCAGAGGTTATATTGGGTCCTTTTGAATTGGCTTTATACATCGGACTCCAAATTTATCACTCTCGGCTTTATGTTGAGTATTATCCACAATCAGATTCTAATGTATTGACCAAGTTATCAATTACAGATTAATATTTAGTTTCAGCATTCTATCAAACTTAGTCATTACATTCCGTTACTTCATGTTCAATATTTTAAGTATAGTATCATGCTTTATTCAGTTATGTATAGTTTTTAAATTTATTCTATCATTCATGCTCAGCACATTTCAAGTATTTATGCACACTCTGCGCTACAACTTCTCGTGATGCAGGTTTAGTCCTCAATAGTAAGATAAGGCATATATTAGTTCTCGATATCTATGTCAACAAGCTCTGCGATGTAGCTTTAGTCTTAAACATCAAGATAAGTTTGATATTTCAATGATCAATAAACTCACAGATTTTTTATTAAGATAGTTTTGGGTAGTCCCCATCATTTAATTTTATGAAATGTTTCTAGCTTTTGAACACTATGAATAATGTGTTGAAAACGTTTATGTATGCTTATGATATGTTGGGAGGGTTTGCTTGGAGTCGTCTCGTGCTAGCATCCTAGCGGTAGGCTTGGGGCATGACTTACATCCTGAACCATTCGAAAAACTGAACAACTATATGAAAGTTTTAAAATATAGGATGTGTAAATAATTTAAAGATAATTTATATAAAGGTGTGAAATAAAACTGTATAATAATGATAATTTTTGAACATTTAAATATCAAAGACTCAATTTTCTCGATAATTTGTCTATGAAATCTCTATCGAACTAGGATAGTTTTCGAGAAAAAAGACACTGCTATGTTTTGGGCCTATATAAACTCCATAAATGTTTAAGTCAGAGTTAGTGACAAGTTTGTATTGAAACCTAGTCTAGATACGTTTTTATCCTATCAAACCTTTAGCTTATAAGATGAGAATTTGTATTGAAACATAAGTTTTGATACACTTAGATCTAATAAAGATTCAAATTTAGAACAATTTATATGTAGTCTTTAAGAATGTGTTCCATGTAGACATCCTTTTAATGGGAGCAACGTCCCGGTGACTTAATTAAAAAATAGTTAAAAGAATTTTGAAATGGTTAAAGAGGTAAAAGGGAAAATGGAGTCGCCACATTATATTTAGGTAAACTAGAAAATCGATTATTTGATTAACTTAAAAGGAAGTTTACGGAACCAATTGATTCTAGGTAATCAAATATCAAAGGGAATGAGTTAGACACCCTTCAAAATCCACAAGTGTTTGTCTAGACTGAATTCATTTTATTCAAATTGAGAGGAGATAAATTTAATGTACAAGTATAGTAAACATGTAATACACACAAGTAATAAAATAAGATAATATAAGAAACGGCCTAGAATTTATCTAACGTCCATATATACAAAATAATGAATGAAGAATATAATTTGAACTCAATTCTAATAGCTTCAATTGGAAGGAACTACGGATACCTGTAAAGAAACTTAGTAAAAGTGTTAGTAATAAATAAATATGAGTAATAATAAATTAATCAAATAATAACTTAAAAAATAAAAATCTTTTTTATTATCATGGAAATTCTTGAAAAATGATGGTAATTTCTTCATCGGTTAATTACAACTAACAAAATATATAAATTTAAATTAAATTTCCGTCTTTTAAAATAGAGAGGCCTCCAAAATCGACGGAGAGATTTCCATTGGCCATTAAACCTAAAATCGAAACTCATGTAAAATCAATATGCAATAATTTAAATATAATGCAACAACCAAAATGATAACATGAACAAAATGGCTGTAAAAATTTTAATTAATAATAACAAAGAATTGCGGGTATTCTTATAATAATAGGAATTGAAACAAACAAATAATAAACAATAATGAAGGGAAAAATGATTTTCAGAGAAAAGAATAACAAAACCAACAAAACAACAATACCAATAATAATTTTATTGATAACTATTAGTATGAGGAGTCAACAAAAACATATAATAACTTAATAATAATTTAAAATAATAATAAAAGAAATAGTAGCAACCAAAACATATTACTCATTAATGAAACATTTTTAAATTGTAAACCATATATTCAACAAAAATAAGATTAAATCACCTAGCTAACTATACAAAGCTAGAATTAAAAAAAATACACCAAAATGTACTATATACTACCTTATTTTATTTGATAGTCAAAAACGTCAATAGCATAACATAGACAAAAACAAATAAAGCCAAACAAAATTAAAGATGCAGATCTGAAAATCTAAAATGTAACAAAAACTCAACCTCAACATAACAAGCAAAGAGACGCTAGCATTAAAAATAAAAGATTAAAAGTAATACACCACCACAAAAATGAAATACTAATAGTAACAGATCGCCACACTTATACATGAACAAACAAAGTAGATCAGTAAGAAAAAATTAAAATAAAAGAAAAATAAACAAAGAGAAGATAGATTTGTATTACCATTTGGAGCTCACCGAATTTAAAGTTGCAGCAGCTGGTTATTTACACGCCTAAAAATTTCATCCACCACCATCTTAAACTAGTGAGCCAGTTAATCTATATATAGGAAATTGTTTAAAATGGACCTAAGTTATGGGCTTGGGAATGTGATCCAAAAACCATTTGTTGATTAAATGTTTGTGTATGCAAATTGTATTCATATTTGAATGAATTTTTAAACTGTGTAAAATATTAAAATGAATATTAACCGATGAATTGAATAAAATGAATATTAAAAAAATATAATGAACGTAACTAATGACATATGAAAATGCCATTGCAAAATTTCCTAATAAAAATCCTATATTTTGATAAATAAAGATAGTTATTGATAAACTTATTTAAAATTATAAAAATTATATTTCAAACTATTTATAAATAAAATTTAAAAATTATGAATTTTGAAAAATGTTAGACCAAAATTGAATGTCAACATTTCAAATATTTGTGTTACTATTTGCCTGTATAAAAGGACTACCCGTCAAGAGATGAGCTCTCCAGTGAAATCTAGTTTATTGTGCCCGAGGTCTTACACACACTACAAAAACCATAAAGGTTACACTATCACTGCTATGGTTTAACATTTTATAATGCAAAGAGAGTCTCATTAGTTGTCAAAATATCAAGAGCCATTAAACTAAGAAAAGAAAGATTCTTCTTCACTTTTACATACACTGCCAAAAGTATACAGGCTACATAAGAATAAAAAAATATACATATTAGATTAATTAGAATAATGATTAAAAGCAAATATATAAATATTCTGATCAAGTTTATCAAGTACTTGAGGCAACCTCAAAGTTAGAAATAATATAGAGATGGCCAAACCAATTGTCTTTCCTTGGAAAGAGGTACTTGAGAAAGTTTCACAATAAAAATACTAGCATTAACATAAAAACAAGTCAGGTGAGGAACATCACACAAAGTTGTTCTCAAAACTAATTTCAAGGAACTTCAAGCTAACCTTCCCAAAACCTTCTACAAAAGGATTGAGAAGATGCAAGACCTCTAAGTGTCATGAAACTACAATAAAAAGGATAAATAAATTAAAGATGATGGCATTTCTCCCTCATCAACTGCAAACAGTGATTCACAAGAACCTAATTAATACTAATACTAATGTACCTCGTATGATGAATATTCTTATAATGTTTTTCACTCTAACCCTAAAGGATGAACTGGAAATGGTGAAGTAGGAATAGGTTAAGCATCAAGAAGAATTTAGAATTCCTCCCATTTCCCTTCCTTTATGCAAGGTGAAGTAAGAAATGTAAGATTTGAGATTGAAGGCGTGCATCGTGTTTGTTATGACTTGCTTGAAAAATTGGAGTTGTTTCTAATAAAACTGGAGAGCCAGATGTGTTTGGTAAACAAAGAAAGAGGTGATCCTATTGCACGTTTTTAGCCCTTGTATCTTTTAATCCTAAAGGAGTTAGAAACCATTTAAAAGTTGTATAAGGGTTAATTTGGAGGAAATGTTTTGGTAGAAATTGAGGCAAAGAAGAGTTGTCTTGTGCTTTTTAATAGGTATACTTTGAAAAAGGTCTAAAGATTATCAGTGGGTTCTTGAGAACAAGGAGGTAACATATATTAAGATAAGGCAGTGTTTTGCCTTGAAGATTCTTTGAGTAGGGAGACACAAGAACGAGGAGTATTACAAGATGCTCATTTGCAGGTTCCTTTTGTTTGAAGAATAAATTGAGTGCATTGGACATGCGAGTCCTCGATCTCTGAAAATCCGATTATTTATGCAATTTGATAATGAATAAGCTATGGTTCTTGTTCGTTTCCATTCATTATTATATTGCAGGAATAAAAATCCTTGTACCGATCAAGGATTTACATGTCCAATTACTCAAATGATTCGTCCAAAAAATGGGACCTACAAATGAACATCTTGTATAGCTCCTTTTTTTACTTGCCCTTCTCAAAGCATCTTCAAGGAAAATTATTTTCTTATATTAACTGAGTTACCTCTTTTTGCAAAATAATGCACGGATATTCTCTAGACATTTTTGACAGTCTAACTATCAAAAAACATAATGTAACTCTTCTTTCCCTCTTCTTTTCCTAAAATTCTCCAAGACCTTATACGGTTTTAAATTGCATCTTAACTCCATTAGAATTGCGAGATACATAGACCAATAATATACAATGGGTTTACCTCTTCATTTTTTATTGCTAGCTTTTCTGTTTCATTAGGCACAACTCTAATTTGTCCAAATTACAAAATACATTATCCACACCTTCAATCTATATTTTCTATTTGTACATCTCAAATCATTTCCTTCCTACTTCAATATTACCTTGCTTCACTAAAGGGAAATATATTCTGACAACCTAATTCCTTGACGCCATATTGTACACTTCACGAGATTTATAGAATTTATAAACTAATTCACATCACTACCTCATAATCCTATAAACACAAATGATCCAACTCAATGAACTTGTTTCAAATTCGTGAAAAAGGAAAATATCCAATAAGATTAACACATTCCTAACATTATACCACTTCATCATAAATGCTTAACTACTACAAAACAATATATACAGAGCATCATGAAAACCAGCAATCCCCCAAATAGAATTACGAAACTCTAAAAATATAGGAGCACTGTCAAGACCCAACCCAATAGACTATGTGGGCACCTCTTTTTCGCATTTTCGCAGATTGTTTAGTTCATTCTTGTTTGTTCTTTATCAAAGGTTAGTTCCATTCCCCCTCAGCTTCTATAACTTTTCAGATTTTATGTACGTGGTGCTCAATGATATAAGAGGTATACAAGAATGAGAAGACAACCGACAGCACCTTAGAAACTTTCTTTGGTCTTATATAAGCCTCTTCCTAGACATCCCAGCACCATAAATGTTCTATGTAAATTGTTGTGCTATTAAGGAAATAACCTCTAGAAAATTGGGGGATCCAAAAGCAATGATTAATTTATAGATAAAGTCAGAAAATACCCTAAAGATATTTAGAAAATAAAACAAACACATAATAAATTATAACATTCACTAGTTTATGTACTCTCATAAATTAGATCAAATTAATTGCGGTGATACATGCACCTCCCTTTAATATATGTCGAAATAATTTTAAAACTAAAAATAATATATTCGTGGATTCTTGTGAAACAATTAACTCAAATGCATCAATTGAGAGAATGATTAACCTTTTGTACACCTTGGTGGAATCATTGGAACTCAAAGACCAACATACAATACCATATCTTCAATGCTTGTTTAAATTGATTGAGTATTGCAGTTTACCAATGGCTGCATTGGAGGATTCCCGATTAACAGATGAACAAGTTTGAAGGTTTATCTATTACTTATCTCGTATTGTCAAAATAAAATCTGATTTATTGGATCCAAGAGTTAAATCTAAAAATAAAAAGCTAACTAAAATTATCAGACACACGTGAACTCGTCTTCACATAAATCCTCATTTCCACTCTGTATAACACTTTTATGATCATGTTTATCAAGTACTTGAGGAAATCTTAAAGTTGTCATTGTAGAGAGGGACAAATCAATTGTATTCATCCAGAAAGAGGTAACATTGTCCACATGAGAAATTTTCACAAAACGAAAGAAAACAATAACATAAAATGTCAGGTGAGGAACACCACACTATGTTGTTATCAAAAATAATTTCAAGAAGAATTTCAATCTTAATTCCCAAAACCTTATTTGAAAGTATTGAAAAGATGCAAGACCTCTAAGTTCTATGAACCCACAATAAAAAAGTATAAATAATTTATAGATGATGGCCTTTCTCTTTCATTAATTAGAAAAGGTGATTACCAAGAGAGTAATTCTACTAGTAATGTCTATCATATGATGAAGATGCTTATCATGCTTCTCAAAATTACCCTAAAGCATGATAGTAGTATATCTGAGGAATATCTCCTAATATTTATTCACTCTTTTGTTCCTGCTTCACTATTTATATTTAGCGAACAAGATGCTCATGGATGCTTTTGTAAATTTACAGATTCATGTAAGAAATTTTTCCCCAACCATGTAACCATAGATAGGTAGTGTAATCCTATTTGTAAGAATTTGTAAGCTTCTGCCAGGGGTTGTTTGATGTTAAGAATATTTTAGGATTTCAGGATGCTTTTCATTTGTTCTCCCATTGGGAAAAAAGTAATTGCATGTTTTAGAATATTGTGTGCAATAAACTTTGTATATGAGGTTATCAAATATCCATGATTTTATCAAGTTTATGTAGAGAATAGAAGAAGAAAAATATAATCTGGAAGGTTTATTTAGGAAGAGAATGTAGCTTCATGAATGAGCCAAGGCCAACGTAAAGTCTAAGTTTAATTTAAAGGGCTTGGAGTTATGAGTTGATCGGATGCTTGGAAGCTTGAGAAATCCATTCCTATCAATCATTCTTCAGTCCAATATCGTTATCTAAAATTCGAAGAGTCAATTAAAGAAGAGGAACCTAAAGAGGAGAATAGAGATTTTTGATAAGAGAACTTTATTATAGAAGAATACACTTTTGATTTAGGTTGTTTTTGGGTTTTTCTTAGGTTGCATACCGATGACTACGTACACCCCTATGTGTACTAGTTTTAAATTGTGGTAGCTATTACAACATATAGATTATTCTATCTTTTAATGCAAATATCTAACTCTCTAACATATCTTTTTATTTCTTCAAGGCAACATCTTTAGAATATAAAAAAAAATCATTAATATAGTTATTTTTTGATACAACACTAGACCATTCTAGAAATTATACTTGAAAAATCAATGATATTCTAAAAATAAACTTATCATTTTTCAAAGTTTACGCATCACTTGATGTGCGAAATATGATGTTAAGAAGAATTTTGTTGTCCACTTAGTTTTCCTTTGAAGTAAGGTAACAATGAAGCAGCAAAGGAAAGATTTGAGATGCACTATTACGAAGAAAAGATTGAAGGTGTGCATTATATCTAAAGAAACTGGAAAGACAAAATGAAGATGTAACTACATTGTACTCTTGTTGGTTTTGGTCACAAGGAAATATACATACATTCCACTTTTTTAGTTCGGAAGGATTTAAGAAGCAATTCAAATTCCGTATATAGGATGTTCTCTCCTATATTATTCAAGTTTTGCTAGATTCTAAGAGGGGTAGAGGGTATTGGTGATGCTTTGTATATATTTTGGCATTGTAGTTTAGTTGTGATGATGAAGAGGCGTATCCATAATGTTAAGTGTGTGTTAAGATTGCAGGATGATTATCGTTTTGTTCATGATTTGGAAACAAGGATATCTCATGCTCTTGAATTGAGTATGCAATCAGCTGAGTACATACAATTATCAGAGAGTGGTGTGCGTGAGTTTATTAAGTTCATGCATCCGGTAAAGTGTGCAATAACACATCAAGAAGCATTTGGCAGTCTGGGCAGTTTCCTTTTCTTGATGCAAGATGAAGTTGAAAGATTTGAGATAAAAGGCATGCATCGTGTTTTAGTGACCTGCTGGTAAATTGGAGTTGTGTCCAAAGGAACTTGAAATCTACCTGAGTTTGGTAAACAGAGAAAGAGGTCAGCCTATTATATGTTGTTAGTCCAAGTATCTTTTAATTTTAAAGGAATTAGAAAGAATTTCAAAGTTGTATGAGGGTTTGGACCAAATGTTTTGGGACAATTTGAGGCAAAGAAGAGGTGTGTTGTGCTTTCTTATAGGTAAACTATCAAAAAGGTCTAAAGAATATTAGTGGATTCATGAGCACAAGGAAGTAACACATTTTAAGATAAGGCAGTGTTTTGCCTTAAAGATCATTCGAGAAGGGAGGCATAAGAAAGAGGAGCTTTATGAGATGCTCATTTGCAAGTTTCATTTGATCTTGTGCCTCCCTTCTCGAAGCATCATCTAGGGAAAACTCTGCCTTATGTAAAAATGTCCTACATTCTTGTGCTAAAAATCCACTAATAATTTGTTGACCTTTTTGAAAGTGTAACTATCAGAAAGCATAATTAAACTCCTGGCAGAAAGTTTTGTTTTGATATTGTAGTGATTACTGATTTTAGGGGCATGATACAACTGAACTTATAGTTAATTTGAGGACACAGGTTTGGTCAAAAATTTTCTTTAAATGTTATAAACAACATAAAATGGAATGAGAAAACACTTGTCAATTCTATATGAATGTGTGGTGACTGATTTTTACTTTACTTTTCGTCCTTATGACATGCTGATATCTTGGGTGTTCCAATCATTGGGTAGTGTCACTATGTGAAGCAAGATTGGCCTCCACGTGATCAATTGCCTTCAACCTTGTATATGTCAAGAAGCTTATCAAATATTCCCATGTTAGAGGCTCAAAGCAGAGCTGAGAAAGGTGTTATGCTTCCCTTGCAGAAACTACTGTTTGATGTTATGCAGAAAATGATGTTCCTAAGAAAGCACAAGTATAATGAAGTTAATGGATCTCACCCTTATGGAGTTATTGATTTCTTAAATGCCCCTAAATTTTTCCTAACTAATCTTGTGTCACGTGCACTGAATTTGTAAGTAGGATAAACAAAGTATGTGCTTCGTTATCTATTCTGCTTTAAGTTTCGTTTTTAGCACTTTTGGGTTTTATCAAAATTTGGAAAGATTAATCAACGAATGATGCTTTAGTGGTAGTTAACCAAGCAACTATACATGCTCTTCGGAGGAGGGGGTGGCGTAAATGCACTACTTTAAAGGTAAAGGGCATTACTTGTTAGCAAAGATGGGTAGTTTACATCACTTCAAGACAGTCATGTGGATTCGTGGATCATTTGTGTGTAACGAATAGACTTGAAGATACTGAATTTTGGGATGACACGCTAGGATCAAGGCGGCGCTTCCCCACATTCAGGATATCCTTGAAACTGAGCGGTGGACCAATTCTACTAATCTCAATGGTCTTTTTGATCTAATTAAGAATGATCTTGCATCATCATTATTCCATTCTTCTTCTTCTTCTCTGTCCTAATCATCATTACCCTTCCCATTCCATTTTTAACCACAAGTTTCTTTTACCTTTTCGTTTGATTATATTTGTGGTCTAAATGTTTTCATTAATGGTATTGTTAGTTTTTAGTTTCTTGTAATTGTACATGTCCTCTGATTGTGTAAATTGTTTGTTATAACTTTCTGAGTTCTTCTATAAATTATGTGTGTAGGTTAAATCCCAAAGACCATGAGTAATCAAATTGCGTCACCTATAATTTGTCTATAGTCTTAGTGTTTTATAATTCCAATAAGAGGGAAATACATACTTCTTTGAAATTTATATTCTAGTTAGACTACGTGATGCTCCAATATTTTTCTTTGATTGGTGTGCTTTGAGAAATTGACATGTCTCAGGTTGAAGTTATGCACATAAGAAGCCTTTGTCGAAGTTAGAGAAACTAAGATTTTGATAATTGACAAATAGGGGAGGAGATGTAGGATACTCGTTACTGAAATGTGTTTCACTCTTACACAGTCCGAACGGGATTAGAAGAAGTATGAAGTGAATAAAATGGATTAAAGTTGGTGAACAAAGAGAGTTTATGACAAAAGATTTGTTTACATAAAGTTATATTTCATAGTGGAAGTGTACAACTAAAGGGAAGTTGTATATGGAAGGACATCTACTATAAACTCAAAGAAGAAGAAGTCTAGCATCTATTAGGGTTTCACAAGAACTTTACTCACTTACAGTGACACCTACAAGAAGAATACAATTAATTAAGAGATAGTTTAGGTTGAAGATTCTAGTGTATTGATACAGAGAAACGAAATTAAAGAACATGTTCTATAGGCTAATTTTTCTAGTTCTTCAGTCTAGTTCATTTAGATTGATAATTTTTGAGTTGTAATATTTGTTTCGATAGATTAGATTATTCTTTGAGTTGGAGGCAACTTGTAGATGGGTTCAACAGTCATGGATGATTGTTGATACAAAAGAATCAGAGTTTAGTTCTTAGGATTTGAAACTATTGTAATCTAAAGCCTTTTATAGTCTTTGATTTTATTGAAGTTTATTTAAATCCTATATAGGTGTAGGTTGTGGTTTGTACCCATTGTATGACGGGGTTTTCCATGATAAATATTCAGGTATTACTTTACTTTTTATTACTTAACATTGTGCCAGTAATTTACTTAGGAAAATATAGACTATAAGTATTCTTTGTACAATTAATGCGTCAATATTCCAACACAAACATATCAACAAATAGATATGAAAGATATATTGAAAAACAACACCTACAAAATATATAATAATAAAACAATCTGAAAACAATTAAACTAAAGGAATTTAAAAAGAATCTTGAAAATAATTGGGGAATATGGAACCTGAAGTTTGATAAGGAGATTGTATGCACTCCAATGCAAAGGAAGAATAATTCCAGCCAAATTTATAGCTTCTTGGTTGTCGGAATATTGTTTCTTTTTTTGGGTGGAAAGGTGACGGTGTCCTAGAGTAGAACAAACGGCGAAATGAAAATGATGGATAAATCGCCAAAGAAATGTTGTGATGTGCAAAATGGAAAAACCCTAGAAGATCGGTGATGAGAGAGTATAATCTTTTATTGTAATTCACGAAGAGAGTGGATCTTAGACGCAACAATGAAAACGTGTTGTTGCTTTATATATACTGAGAGGGGAACTTATTACAAATTTTCTAAATCTAAAGAACACTTACATGTTGACGCTTGAGGTAGAATACTTTATTTTAATTAAATGAAAATCTTACTATTTGTGACATATGGATAATAAAGTGGAAAAATAATACCCCATAAATAATATAGTGTGCTCATATATTTCCGCAATAATTTTAATATATACATTGTGATAAAATATTCTTATATGTGATATATTTATCTTTTATATTTTATATTTATGCATTTAAATTTATTTTTGATTACCTGATTTCATCATTACATACTAGTGGAACAATTAATATGAATTTATGCCAAAATTATTACTATCTCTAATAAATATTGAAATTTACTTATCATCGGTAGAGAACATTATTATCCTTAATTTATTATGAGATCTATGAAACAAACACACTTGTTGCATTCAAGTAAAACTGATAAGCAATTAATTAAAATTACTATTTTATGTTTCTTGTTTTCTTCTTGTAAAAAATTTAGTTTTAACAAAAAAAAAATTGCATTATTACTATTTAGTATTATCCTACAAAGAGAAAACAGTTAGTTTACTTGATTTATCCTTTTTCATATAACTCTTTGTCCAACAAGTGATTTTTCAAACCATACTAATCGACAAAACCTCTTTGATTTATAGACTGGTATATTCATGTCATTTGTTTTATTATGGTGTATGCATACACCTTGAAAACGTCAAAAGTGTACTTGTTTAAAATTCCACCATAGCTCTACTATCTTGTCAAACTCAACGAAATTGTGTCCCTTTTAAAAATTAAATTTCAGAGACCATACAAGTTAAAGTATTGAAAGTGTAAACAACCAAGAGATCTCTATGTCTCGTACAAACAAAGTGTTATTTTTCTAAAAATATGAAGCCTACAATAAAAGTTGAAAATATATCTCAATCTTTTTATTAAGCCTATGGGGCTTTAAATAGCAATGTTACAACAAAAAATCTCCATAAGTAAAAATTCGAACACTAAAAATATCTAAATAAAAAAACAAAACAACCTAATAATACTATAAATTAAAAATTCATCCCAAGTCTAGGAAATTTATTCTAGAAATTACTAGACTTGAAGAAAATTTCAATACTCATCCTTTTCTTTAGTTACCGCAGTTTTAAAAATGTTCTTCCTCAATTTTTTTGTAAGTGATTGGTGATAAATTATTTTCATTATTTTTGAAATTGCAAATTTGTGTATGTCTTTTTTTTAATGCTTAAATACAAACTCAATAATTTGTCTAATTTAGAATTCATTTCAGCTGCATTTGAATAAATATAGGATTCATAAAAATTTGTAGTACAATGTTTTCGTCCATAATAATATCTCATAAAACATAAGTTTTTACAATTTTATTCATTTTTACCTACCACATTCAGTAATCATCATCAATAGAAATATGTGGTCATTGAAAGAGAGAATATTGCCTGTCATGGTTAAAAAGCTATTAGAACTATATGCATGTTAGATATAAGCATGGTTGGAAATGAGTTGAGAATAGTCCTAAGAGGGTTAAAAATATTAGAATTAGGCGAGGTGGTTAAAATGAGTTCAAAATAGCCTTAAAAGGTAAAGAATAGTTTTATAGAATAACACACAAATCATGTAAGATCATTGAGGCTCTTGATATCCCTTTTGCTATGGGGCAGCAAAAAAAGTGTTTAAAATATCTTCCAAACATTTTATTTTAGGGATTTCAATATCCAACTTTAAACAAAAAAAACTGTAAAATTCAAAACCTAAAAATTTAAAATATATCAACAAAAAAAGATAACACAATAAAATATAAATTTCAAATTTATCCTAAACCTATATAACTTATTATTCAAAAAGTTACTACGTATCTCAAAGAAATTTTAACAATGAGGTCAAAATTGAAAAAGAATAATGATCGAACTTGGTCTTCCTAATCGATTAATTTGTTATTTTATGACGATAAGACAGATAATCATATGATTGAAACTCCCAAAACTAGAATTCGGAGTCGCGACTGTGGTGTCTTCTTTGAGACATTTGATGGTTTTTTTCGATGGAAGTTATTTTTTGAGAGAGTTTGTTGGAAAGGAGTGAAATATAATAGGGGGTGTACTAAAGATAAAGGGAAACAATTTAGAAGGGAGTGTGATGTGCGACCTATTAATGAAGAAGGACAACTCGCAATGGTACTATGGCTAGTTGGAAAGATTTTCAAGCCAATCTCTTGATTCACCTGAATGTGAAACCGTTGCAACCGATCTTGCATACCCATCATCCACCGCTTAAAGTAATGGCCAAGGTTTCTATGGATTCAGCCCTGTGTGTGTGTGGATATTTAAGGGGAAAAAATTAATAGGTATGAATTTTAAAAAGTATAGGTTGTGTCACAAGTAGAATCAGGTGATCTTTTCGAATTAGGATTGAGAACTATGAAGCTAAGAACAATCGTGTGTAGTGCCATGGTTCATAGAATGATTCCATGGATTGGGTCTTGAGACTTAGAAAATTTAAAGTCATACCTAAGACCTACAAACACAATCGATGGACCGAAGTTATGCTTACGGTTCGTAAAAAATGTTCATATATCTAAACATGCAGCTGTTCATAATGCCCTAATCACTATGAATGTCATTTATGGTCCGTAGGATGAACTATGACTCGTAAATGGTTCTCCTAGTAAAATTTATGCAGGCTTTATTTTTCAATGAATTCTACCCATGGGATTGTGATACTTGTCGCGACCAACGACACTAACTATGCTTCAAGTGTCTATGATTGTCGATAATAAAGAAACCCAACCTATAGTTGGGGTCGTGTCCCAAGGGAGCGGTTTTGAGAATATGTAGCTAATTAGAATTATATTATAATTAGTTGTAGATAAAGAGATTTATGAGTAAAAACATAATAAATTAAAAAGAGGGTGACATGAAAGTGTCAAATATCAAACGGGATATTTGTAAAGATTAGTAAATATGGTAAAATTATAGAAAAATCATTTATGACGGGGAATTCTAGGGATATGACCGCAATAGAAGTTAATATAGATTATTGGGTGCATGCCTTCGACCTAAAATTTGCAGATAATAGTAACTAGGCTAAGATTTTATTGGAAATATGTTCTCTCTTGAGCAACTTACCCCGTTTCAAATGGGTTCCTCTTGAACACCCATTTGTCCCTTGAAGACCAACCTACGCCTTATCCCACTCTCTCTCTGTAAATGACTGTTAGGAGATGGGACTATGGCTCGCCCTCTTGGGCTGAACCTTATATCGATGCACTCCTTAGGTCATTAATCTAGTGGTCTTGTTTTTTCTACCTTTATCTCTCGAAAACCAAAAAATACATTGTTAAACTTGTATTTAAATTTCAATTCCATTAAGATTAAACGATAATGTCTAGACGAAATCACCATTAAACAATATCTAAGCTATTATCAAGCAAGACCCAACAATAATATTAACACATATTTGCTAAATCACAACACAAGAATGGGGTTTTTAGCCACACATGAAGAAATAAAAGAACATATATTCAATGATGTTGAAATGAAATGAGTATAAGAAGATAAGTCTTGATTTAAGCAAAAACAATTGAGAAGAATTACTTCCAATTTGGGGAGCATTAGATCCTTCCATATTCGATTCGTCCAAAGCCCGTCTTCAAACTTTAGAGAAAATATGAAAAACTAAAGTTTAATGTCTAAAGACTAGAATAATGCAAGACTCTCTAATAAACAACTAAACCTTGTATTTAAAGTTTTCAGATTTTGTGTTGTGATGGGTCAGTCGGCGAGGTTTTCGAGCTCGCCTAATAACTCGGGAACTCACCCGGTGGAATTCCTAAATCCATTTACCTCTTCTAGTTCGTCGCCTTTTTTTCTTGCCCAAAACATCTTTAAGTCTTTGACCTTGGGCATTATAGTACTGCTTCATAAAATGGTTTAGTGGTGCGCCAACTGCTCCTTTGTCCAACGATTTGATCCTCTTCCTTCATATCTCAACATGCTGGAATAAAGGGTGAAGTATATAACTCCGGCAATGCGTCAAGTTTACTTGTCAATGCTCAGGCTTCAGTTCTTTTGTTTTTTTCACCCTTCTTGTTACTTTCTCTCCAAAGTGTCCATGCTTTCCTTAAACAAATACATGAAATTTGATAGTTTTAATAAGATATTGAGACAAAACAAGCATTAGAGGATACTATTTCTATTAAAATGTAGACCTAAATTAGTCTATTTTGTGGATTTATCAACACCCCGAACATAAACTTTTGATGATTCTCAAGTAAAACTTATGTTCAACTGTTGAAATACGATGTCTAAAATTGTACTACACAAGACTCAATCATGAACATACACAACTAAACTAAAACTACTTATTCAAAGATCAATTGTGTACTCAATGATTCAAGTTGTAACACACCATTACGAAACATTCTCAAGCTGTCATTAGTTGCTTCAAGGGCAAGTGCAAGATCAAATATAAGTACTAGAATGCCATGATGATTCCATCCACACACACAAGTGTATAATCAATCTAACTCTTAGGAATTAGACACAAAGCTCACATGTTTTCACCCATATGCTTGACCTTATATTCCAGTCAAGAATCTTTATGCTTTCGCAAAATCAGAAAGGTTTTTTCAAGGCATGTAATGGGGATGAATGTTAAGGTATGGTTATTTAGGCTTAGTTAATAAATATCCTCATGAATTATGGTGCCCACAACAATTCCTTTTATTTACCTTCTTTTATTAATTTTTCTTCTAATGCTTGTAAGTCATCCTATTACTCACATTCATGGATTGCTTTGAAACCCAAATATCTTTTGTACTTTTATTCTACAACCTTCTTTTTAATTATTTTATTTTCTATTTAATTTTCTCTTTTTCTATTTTTTTATATGAAGGGTTTCTATTCCTTTGCAATACCATGGTTTAACAGAGACTTTTCTTAAACTTCGCGACTTGCCTTTTCATTTTCATCATACCCCAACATAAGCTTTTGTTTTAACTTGGCTATCCACTAAACCAAAAGTCACGAGGATTATAGGTAGTGGTTGAATAAATGTATATGTTCTAACATGTTTCTTCCTAATAAAGGTAAAGTTCAAGGGTGTTGAAGAGAGATTCACAGACTCATAAGGTGGATCACAAGAGAGGTATATGTCAAATTTACTCACTCTTCAAAAGTCCCTAAAATATTTTTTTCACAAAAAGTATTACATAATTGACTGGACTAATGGGGTAAATTCTATGTGTATTCACGCATGGTTCATAGAAAGCTTATCACATAAGGCAGTGATACTTGTGTTAAACAAGACGTTACACTTCCACTAGTTGTAAAGGTCATTAGAAGAAAATCAATTTGTCAATTGGCTAATGACAAAAAGATGTAAAAAAATTCACATATTTTCTATGCAACTTTTTTTCTTCTCATTGTATCTGCACATTCATGTTTATTCAGTTGAAAGCACTATGCAAGTTACCGACATTTATCAGATTTGATACTTAAATTTTCACGACCACTTTCAACACAAGCGGTGGCAAACATTTTCAAATAATAATTTTTTTTGGAAGAGACATTTTGTAATTAAAATTAAATGATGAAGACTTAAGATCAAACAATCACCCAAGTAGTAAAAACATAATTTAAAATAATAACCCAACTATATATAAGACAGAATCAAAATTAACACAAACATTTATAGTCAGAAAACAAAGGTGAGCCTTAACCCACATTAAAGAAATTTTTTCATCCTTCAATGCAATTATTAGAAATATCTTGTAGAGAAAAAAAGAAAAAAGACTTAGGTTAATAGGGAATCCTAACTAGATACATGCTCCATATGTCGTGGCATCAGTGCTTGATGCAGCCGCCTTGAACTTGAAAATGGTCCCCATGATATTATCATTCTGGTTCTCCTTTTTTTAAGATGCCTAAGCCTCTGCAGCGATATTATCTGCAATCATCCTGTCCAAGTTCTGCGCTGCCATAAGAGAGTTTATAGCAGTGTAGAATCCACATTTCAACGAAGGGATAGTAGGGTCAATAGGGAACCTCCTGCTGGAACTTTTCTTCTTCTTTTCTCACCTCTCCTTGGCTAGCTCTCCTATATTTTTGTCTCTTTTAAACTCCCATGCTCTTACCTATCGACATGACATGCCTCTCCCCTCTACATTTGGTCTAGCCATTTTGGAAAAGACATGAAGATAAAGTTAGAGAGTATTTACGTAGGGGAAATAAGGTAAATTTTCAGTGTAGAGTAACTTCACAAAACTAGTTAATGAAGTGTTCATCCATCTAGGTAATTTGTTGAAAGTAATGCAATGGGGTTATGAGTATGCAAAAAAAAAATGGCAAGCAAGAAATATTTCGACAAGTCGATGAATGCATTCAGAGACATAATCTTGATCACCAAAAGTTACAAATTCAGCTACACATTTGAAATTTATTTAATTTTGTATGGGGACATTAGGAAAACACCGAACCGTATGGCCAACTCTAATCAGCACGCCAAACAGCTCAATATGCCTATTTAAAACCCATCCTTTCAAGTTCAACCCCTCAGATCTGGGACTACAATCTAAACCTATATAACTCTAATTCAGAAATGATTCACATTTTTTTCACACTCCCAAAGTAAATAAATACAACTCAAAACAAAGTCAAACGAGATTCTAGAATTTTACCAGAGTTGAACTGAAATAGAGAATTATGTACTTCAATCAACTAAGAGAGACTCAACAATGATTTATATTATGTGAATGAGTATTATAGTAATAAAATAAATATGGGGTTTGATTTACTAAATTTTGATGCTGAATACGATGTTACAAAATTTTAGGCATCAAAGAAGTCCAAATCCATGCACAATTCAACTACTTGAATACTCTTAAAAATACGAAATCTAATCTAGAGTACAGGTGTGAGTTTGTGTAGACTAAAAAGTGAGCGAGATAAATTGAAAATGGAGTTTTAAACATTTTACTTGCAGTAACCATCAATTTTCTGCACTTTCGGCGATATTTATTAAACTTTCCCATCCACTCGGCAAAAAACCGAGTATCTAGTGTCTTCACTAAATATAAGAGGATCTTCTACTAATGCAAGAATCCTTACAATGTTCTTCATTGTTATCGCCAACCTAAACGGTGGTACACCATTAATGCTCTATTGACTGCCAAGTTTACAAGATCCAAATTGAAGTCTCAGTGAATCAAACGGTTGAAGAAATCATGTTCGCTAACCCTATTGGCGGTTCGCCTACTAGACCTATTATAGTCCTTCATACTCTCTTTAAAACACTTCCCTCACATCAACTTGTACCAACATCACACCATTATTTTACTCAGAAACAAAATCAAATTTAAAAAGGATTTTGCGTAGCCTCCCAGAAAGTGCCTTAGTTGACGTCTTGCACAACGTAGCTCAATTTTAGATGTCACTTTTGGGATTAGCCATAGATAGTATCACTTGGAAAACCTCCTTTTTGTTTTGGATTAAGGTGAGACAGAATATGACATATCTGGGTTTCTAATTGTTTGATCGACACTAAATGGGAGGTAATGGTCTGACTAAGAGTGGACATTGTTTTCATGCCCTTTTGCATCTTGTCTGATCCTTCAACTTTTTCGAGGATACGCAAGAGAATGTCCTCAAATCTTCCACCTTCCTAATAATTGGGCTTTATACGGTCACAGGGAGGCACATATTGATCTTTCTCTCTAGCTTTCCAATTCGGATAACGGTCACCCATTAACGATCTCAATCTTCCCACCCTTCATTTTTGCCCCAACCATGATTTCAATCATATATATAATAGTTTAAAATATACCCATCTCCTTGGTTGGATAGAAATTTTATCTCCTCATTATGCAACACTTCAAACTTTATTTCTTCATGGTTTGTGCTCCCGACCCCCAAAACATTAACACCACGGGTGTTGCACCTCAGAAATCTAATGACTTAAGGTTGACTCCTAGATGATGGTAAACAACTCTAAAGGCGTCAAATTATGTTTTAGTACTAATTTAGTATAACTAACTCACTTTTAAAATTTTAGTGCCTAAAGGTTTAAGAATGACCATGATGTCTGGAAAACTAGTGATTTGAACTTGTGTAGGTTTGAGTCGGGTAGTGGGTTTTGAGGTGACGTTTAAGGTCTAAGCCTTCATTAGATTATGCATATACAGATAGATATTTAACCAAGTTATTAAAGTCTTAATAGCAAGGGAGGAGTGCCAAGATATAGGCGCAAGCCAAGGATGTCCAAAAGAGAGGCTACTGCCTCAAACTCCACGAGCATGAACACGGCTCAAAGTCAAGACCATGGCCAAGTGGGGGGCATCATTGGGCTTCTTTTTCCAAATAAGAAGGACTCCAAGTATCTTAGACCCCAAACATCACTAGGGGGACCAGGATTCGTGGTCCACTCCATGAGTAGTGAAGGTGGTTATGGAGTTTCCTTGTTTTTAATGAAGGTAGGTATGTTTGGAGGGGTTACTACCCAGGACACCATGAGCTAGTTAATGGGTCGTGGTGCATATTGACGAACAAGGGGCTTGGTCGTAAAAAGTACTTGGTTGTGTGAGGTTTCTATGCCATTTTTTGAGGCTACTGCTTCACCCTTCACGAGCCACACCACAACTTGTGGTGTTCGTAACGTCTCGTGAATGGGATGGTGAGGGATGGATAGGATTTCATTAGCGAAGGTCAAGTTGGACTTTCATTTTAAAATTCCAACTAAGTGAGAGCTGTTTTGGTCATTTTAGGGGTTACCTATATATTGATTTAGGTTATTTTACACCTTTTCCTAAATCAAAATATAAACTCCCAAATTGAAATCAAAAGCTCTCACTTATCTCTAAACTTTCTCTCTACCAAGGTTTACCATTTAAAAGAATTTAAGCATCTAGACTGGGTTCAAGGTCCAAGGTTTTCAAAAAAATTTCATGGTGAATATTCCATTAGGTATGGTGGCCCCAAGGTCCAAGGTGTTCAATGTTGGATTTTAAAAATCCCCAATTTTTAGGTTTTTAATGAAACACATGGGTCTCTTTCTAAACCTCTTTTCATTAATCTAAATTGACTAATTATGACTATATATGATTTTTTTATGGATGAATTTAATTAATTTTATTGTTTTTGAATGAAAATACACAAGACCCATGTACCTCCATTCACTATAAATTATAAACCCTAGTTTTAGTTGATAGTGAATAAATAATGAGAATGAATAATGTTCTTTTATAATTCGTTATGGTATTGTGATATTGATATACATGATCAATGAATGACAACGATGTAGGGTAAATTCTTGAGGCTATAAGTAAGGGCTTTCAAGGTGATGAGTATTATTGTATTGAATTGTTAGTTCAATTGCGATGAACATAATTACTTGGTTATGTGTTCTGGAACAGAATTATTTTTCCTCTTACTTTAACCTTAAGCTTGATAGAGTATGTATGATGTGTTACAAATGTTATATTATTATATGAATATGAAGTTTCAGAGATAATGACGGTTGTGTTGTTATGTTGAATTTAAGGTTATTCTCATGCACCCTAAAATGACTATGTTATGAAAGAAGTATTCTCATATGATGAAAGGATTTCTTATCTAGTAACCGTTGAGTTAATGACATATGAGGGACTAAGTCCTTGAGATATTATTTACAAACTACTGCTTAAATAACGTCTAAAGGTTACCTAAAAAAGGGAATCAAGCTTAGCACCAACAGGATATGCGTGACATAGGTTCATTCTTAAAGAAAGGTAGGTTCCTCGAATGGTCTCATGAGATGAAAACTATAATACCATCAAGTGTATAGAGGTTTGTAGTAGAAATCTTCAAATCCCTTAATTATGAATCCCACATAAGTTTTAGCTATTTGATTATATACTATCATGAATGTTATGCCCCACATTGTCATGCAGGACACCCTCCCACCAATGTGAGGGGTTGAAATAAGATTCCATGTATCTCACATGGTGTATGTGAGTTATGGATAAGTTCCTAGATTGTTAAAAACAAGTATAAAGGAAGTATGTGGCTATTAGTAGTCTTGAAAAAGGGGTAGTGTGTAAAGTCTTATGATATAATGGCTAAATGAAATCAAGAGTGTACGTTATGAAAGGTGGTTTTTATTATAATGTTGCTTGTAATCTTAAATGTCTTTTTATATTATGGTATGGATTGATTGTGTAATATTAGAATGTGCATTATGGATTTTAATTTGAAATAGAATGGTTTGAACTAAAGGTCCTTTTATGCATGTTATAATGATTTTAATTGCATAACTTCCATTCTTTGTACAAGTGGAATCTACTAACCCATATTTCTCTTTTTTTATACCATGTGTAGGTTTGGGATAGTAGGTCTTATTGAATAAGAGGAAAAGGCTTGGATAACATTCTCCAAGACCAATTGGTTTGTTCTCAAGCTCTTAGGACAACACGATACCAATATCAATACTTTCGATTGTAAGGGCTAAGGTCCCTATGTTGAGATTCTTATGTTTGAATCATGATAGTTAGTATGATAAGTCTAGACGCTCTATTTTAAAATATGAAAGAGTTTGACATAAATTGTTAAACTTCTAAATATTTTCGTATGTTTCAATGTCTTATTAAATGATGATATACTAAGGGCTTGGATAAGACGTCTTCAAGGTTGAGTATGCCATGTTATGACTAGGGGTGACCTCGGGTCGTCACACACTTGATGTCAGAGCATAAGGTTATTGAATAATATTTAGGATTGATATATGATGAACCACATATGTTAGTTTCTTATTCATGGGTTTGAAGAGTGCCACACTTATGAATGGGAGTCTATATGATGCTTAGGAACATTCACTTCTTTTGATATTGTTATAGTTGTGCCTAAGAGTATTGCCTCTATCTTTACATGCCTTTTAATATTTTTTCTTGTGGATATAGCATATGACTACAAGGAGGGCAGCCGTAAAAAAGGTTAAAGAGGAGGTTGCGAATGCGGGAGTTCTTCCCAAAGGTAACCAAACTCCTCCTAATGAGCAACTTCCTATAGGTGGAAAAGTTTCGTTCAGTCCTCTGATCTTGATGGAGGAAGAGAAAAGGGAGGCTTTCCCAAAATTGATCCAAGTCTTGGCTACTAAATCTCAAGTCGTAACTATACAAGCTCAAGCTATGATGGCACAAGCTAATCAAGAAATCGAGACTCCTGTGAATAAAAATTCTAGTACCATGGATTTACATTTGAGGGACTTCACTAGAATGAATCCTCCAACGTTCTATTGGTCTAAGGTCAATGAGTATCCTCAATACTTTTTTTATTAGGTATATAAGACTTGTTTACTGTGGGGCTAAGTTCGAATGAGAAGGTCGAGCAATCAACATATCAACTCAAGGATGTGGCTCAAATATGGTACACTCAATGGAAGGAAAATTGGGCTTTGAGAGCATGCCCTATAAGTTGGGAAATTTTAGGAAGGATGAATCTTCCCAAGGGAGAAAAGAGAGGCAAAAGTTGAAGAATTCGTCAACCTTCATCATGATGGTATAGAGTCCAAGAATACTCTTTAAAGATCATTTAGTTGTCTAAGTATTCTTTGTCATTGGTGTCCAATACTAGAGATAAAATGAGTAATTTTGTGATGGGTGTGTCCAATGATCTTGTGGACAGTGTCATTATGTCAATGTATAATGATAATATAGGCATTTATATTTGATGGTGCATTCTCACCAAGTTGATGAAACTAGGCATAAGAAGAGAAATAGGGATGCCAAAAGAGAAAGAGGTTTTCCAATCAAGGTCCTTCCACTGTTGAAAGGGACAAAAAAGATACGGTGCATAACCCAAATCCACAAGGTGGAAAAAGTCGTGGTTCTGAAGGTGATAGATCAATTTTTGCCTAGTGCGGCAAGAGTTATGAGATCAAGTGACTAGTTGGAAAGGATATTTATTATTGTTGTAGAAAGAGTGGCCACATGGTAAAAGATTGTCCCATGACAAAGATTTAAGACAGAAAGAGTAATGATCCTAAGAGGATCCTCTTCTATGCTCTCCAATCCTAAGGTGATCAAGAGAGCTCTCCAAATGTAATTACATGTATGTTGCAAGTATTTTCAATTAATTTTTCTGCATTTTTTGATCTTGATGAAACCTTTTCTTTTGTGACTACTTTAGTGTCTATGAAATGTAATATACTCCAAGATGTCTTATAAGAACCCTTTTAAGTTTCTATACGATGGGTCAATCCTTTGTTTCTAAGAGAGTCTATACGATTTGTTCCATTTCAGTGTGCAGTAGAGTCACATTGGTTGATTTGATACTTGATATGTTGTACTTTGATGTTATATTGGGGATTTATCGGTTACATGCTTGTTTTTATTCTATTGAATATAGAACAAGGGTATTCAAGTTTCAATTCCTAATGAACCTGTCTTAGAGTTGAAACGGGGAAGTTCAATCCCTAGAGGTCAAATTATTTCATGTATAAAAGCTTATAATATGATTTCTAAGGATGTCTCTATCATATTGTGAGGGTGAAGGACGTTGGGTACGAGTCTCTTTCTTTTGAGTCGGTAACCCTCGTGAAAGATTTTCTTAAAGTCTTCTCCAAGGACTTGCTCGAAATTTCTTCGTGAATATGAAATAGATTTCGATATTGACTTATTGTCGGATAATCAACCCATATTGATTCCTCCTTACCATATGGATTTGGACGAGTTGAAATAATTGAAAGCTGAACTCAATGATATTCAATACAAGGGTTATATTTGACCAAATATATCTCCATGGAGTGGCCTATTATTATTTGTGGAATGAAAGTTGGGTTCTTAGGATGTGTATTGACTACGCAATTGAACAAGGTCAATGTAAAGAATAAGTATCCTCTCCCTAGAATTGAGGATTTGTTTGACCAACTCCAAGGGGAAAGCTGCTTTTCAAAGATTGATTTAAGGTTGGGGTATGACCAACCTAGAGTGAGAGGAGTCGACATTCATAAAGCAACTTTCCGAACAAGATATGGTAACTATGAGTTTGTAGTCATGTATTTTGGTCTAACTAATGCCACGGTGGCATATATAGAACTTATGAATCGGGTGCTAAGGAACTTTCTTGTACCTTTCGTGATTGTCTTTATCGAAGATAATTTGGTACAATAAAACTGAGGAAGATCATATGACTAATTTGAAGATAGTGTTGCAGAAACTCAAGGATCACAAACTTTTTGTTAAGTTTAGCAACTGTAAGGTTTGGCCTAGCATTGGTTGCTTTTCTTGGACATATTGTTTCAAGTGTGGGTATAGAGGTCGATACAACGAAAACAGAGGCGGTTAATAAGTTTCCTAGACCCCTACGTCCCATGGATTTTCAAAGATTTTGCGTTTATCCCGGTATTATAGGAGATTTATTAAAGTTTTCTACTCTATTGCTTCTCCATTGACGCCCCTAACCCAAAAGAAAGTTATGTTTGAGGGATAGGAAGCTTGTGAAGAGGCCTCCAATTAAGATTTGAAAGATAACCTTACCTCCATTCTGGTGTTGAATTTACCGGAGGGTATCAAAGGGTTTGTAGTGTATTGTGATGCTTCTCGAGTAGGTTTGGGTTGTTTCCTCATGCTACAAAGTAAGATGATAGCTTATGCCTCAAGGCAACTCAAGGTACATGAATGAACTATCCGACCAATGATATTGAATTAGTGGCCTTAGTGTTTCCCTTGAAATTTTGTAGAGATTATCTTCATTGGGTGCATTTAGATATGTTAACTGATAACAAAAGTATAAAATGTGTTTACTAAAAAAGACTTGAACCTCCAGAAACGAACATGGTTAGATATTTTGTAAGACCATGATATGAATGTCCTTTACTATCCCATGAAAGACAATTTAGTTGAGGATGCTTTAAGAATCATGTCAATGGGTAGTGTAGCCATCTTGAAGATGAGAAGAAAGAGGTGGTCTGTGATGTGGATAGGTTGGCCCGATTGGGAGTTGGACTGGTAGATTCTTTAAAGGGTGGTTTCATAGTCCAACATAGCTCTGAATCCTCCTTTGTTGTTGATGTGAAGTCTAAGCAACACCTTGATCCCGTCTTGATGGAGTTGAATTAAGATTCTTTAAAAATAACAGCTACTACTAGTATTTGTAGCTTTCAGGTTAAATGTTATGGCAAACCATTCAGCGAGATTAGTCATGATGTCTTAATGACTAGGCGATTCACTCTTCTGGTTAATCGCCTTTTGTTCTTTGCCTAAAACAAATTTGTGTCTTGGATCATTAGGCGATATATCTCTGCTTTGAGGAACTAATCGGTGACACAAAGAATGCTCCTTTCATAACCTTTTGATTCACTTACTTCAAGGCTTCACGTACTGGAACAAAGGAAAGAGTGTTTATCTTTTGTTCCTTCTTGCGCATAAGTCTTCACATATTGGAACAAAGGAAAGAGTGTTTATCTTTTGTTCCTTCTTGCGCATAAGTGTCTATGCTGCCACTAAAACTTCCAACACCTAAAAAATAAGAGTTTTCATCAGAAGTTGACACAAATTAAGCATTGGAGGAAACTATTTATAACGAAATACAGCCTAAATGAGTCCAATTGGTGGACTCATTATAAAACAACCCTCTACGTTTTAAAATCCCAATTTTCTTTATCATGTCTTCAAACTTTCTAAAGCATTGTATGTTTTCAACCAAGCACATCATTCTTGGTCTGATTGTCTTAAAATATTCATTATATATCTTTGTTTTACCTGTGGAAAAATTGATACAGCTCTTTTTATTAAAAGATCTTCCTATGAGAACCTTATTATTCAAGTTTATGTTGATATTATCTTTTAAAGTCCTAATATCTCTCTTTGTGAAGAATTTTCTATCCTTATGCAAAGTTAATTTTAAATGAGTATGATGGGAGAATAAACTTTTTTTCTCAGACTACAAATCTAGCGAATGATAGGAGAATTAACTTTTTTTCTCAGACTATAAATCTAGCTATCTTAGAATGGTACATTCCTTTGTCAAAGAAAGTACTAAAAAAACCTCATTAAAAAGTTTGGCATGCAAAACAAAAATTCATTAGGTACTCCAATGAGTTCCACATGTCCTGTTGATCGAGATGACGAAGGTAAAATGGTTGACGAAACTAAGTATAGAGGTATCTTTGGATTCTTACTCTATCTCACTTCTAATTGATCGGATAACATCTTCAGTGTGTGCAAATGTTCTTTGATTCAGTCAGTCCCTAAATAATCTCTCTTAGCGGTAGTAAAGTTAATTATTTGTTATTTAGTTAGAACAACATCCATTAGTTTATGGTATCAAAAACAAAAAAAATTCTTGAAGGATTTTCTGACGTGTACTATACAGGTGATAAATACACATAAAATTATTAGTGGTACAGGTGAAATTATGTGAAAATCATTAATATCATGAAATAAGTAAAAAGCAAGTCTTTGTATCTCGTTAGATTACTGAGCCTGATAGTATTTCCATTGGTAAATGTGTGCTCAAATTATGTTGATGGTTCATCAATTAAGTAATTATTATTTGTCTTTCAAACCAGTAAAAATTATGTTTGATAATTTTAGTGTCATTGGTTTGTCGAAAAAAATAGTACATAATTTTCAAGCTAAGCATATTGACATCAAACATCATTTTATTCGAGATCAGGATTTAAAAGGTGATATTAAAATTTCATTTATTAGCACTGATTTTCAATTAGCTGCTATGTTTACCAAACCTCTCTAAGAGGAAAAAAAATTTTCTGTTCGAAAAGCTTTATGTATCATTTAGAATCCTTTACTCTGTAAACATTATTGTGTGCATTAACTATTTACTATTTTTCGTATATTTTCTTCCACCTCGTATATCGTGTTTTCCTTTTAAACTTTTATTTACTTCTATATTAGCCTCTTATTTACACTGTCTGCATGTACTTGTTGTTAATCCATCCATTCAGTTCTCCGTTTAAGTCTTGTCATGTCTCTTCATCTTCCCCTCTCCTTCTTTTTATATCTCTTCTTATTGACTCTTTTCTTCCTCACATTCTTCTTTTGTTTCTCTTGCTCTTCAATGACAAAGTATTCTCCATCACCTCGCCAGAAAACTTTCAACAGAGGCAAAGGAAAGGTGACCTTTTCCATTTTTGTTGACTATGACTCTGATGATCATTTCAAAGCCTCCATCTCTTCCTCCCTAGGTAAACTCCCCGATGAATCCTTTTATTGTGGGTCTTCCATAAAGAATTACAAATTTTATTTTGATAGTTCCCTTGATTAGAAGGTTGACTTTTGGAACTCTTCTCATGAATCTCTTTTCCACTCCTTGAAAGACAAAAGCCTTGTGCATGAAAGGTTTGTTGATCTTAATCTTGTTTCTTCCCTTGAATTCAATATCAAAAATTGTTTGAGTTTTAGGGTTGATAAAACATCCCTCATTTGGATGTTTTTAGTTAAGCTTCGTTTCACTAAGACAGGCGAAATTAAGTCTTTAGTGTTGGGTAAGAACATTTTTCTTTATTGCAAAAAAATCTAACCTATGTTTGGCATCTCATTCACTGGGATTATGGCCCATCGAAAGAACTATTATCCCTTTTACTTTGATGTGCCTTTGACCAAGCAAAGCTTGAAATTGTTCTTGACCCCTATTAGCCCATATCTTCCAAGCAAGGAAATAACGATCTCCCTTTTGAGACACGGGTGATTGCTCATATTGTTGCTACCAACCTCTTTCCTAGGGCTGGTTCTCATTCTACCCTTATTCAGCGTGATACTCTGTTTGTGTACTTTTTGGTTTCTGGAGTTAAAGTCTATTTATCTTCCTTTATCATCCCCGCTACGACGTGTGTAATATTAGATCCTTTTGATCTTCCATTTGTCATGCTTATCACTCACATATTTGAGTCACACTTCATGTTCCTAGAAGACATTGCTCTTGTTCTAATTAAATAGAGGTACAACTCCCATGCTTTGCTTATTATGGGTTTTACTCATTTCGGCTGCTCCTGGGGACTCAAGACTGATTCGGATGACGTGGGTGCTACCCCTGTCAAATATAAAGACTCATTCTCCACATATCTGTCGACTACTAAACTCAATACGACATTGGAAAATCTTGTTAAGATGCACAACAAGTTTGATATTATGGCCATAACTATCGCTCAAGTTCCTGATCTCATGACCAAGCTTTCTGCTATGAGTGAGCAAGTAGACTCTTTGAAGGATCTCCTATTGTCATCCGATTTAAAAATCGACAGTGTGAAGGATGTCATAAAGGAAACAGGTGTTGATGTTGCTCGTATTCATCTCAAGTTGTATTAAATCATGAAGGAAGCATCAAGATTGCTAAAAAAGTTCAAGATGGATGTAAATCCATCTCCACCTCACTTTTATCAATGGATATTTTCAACACCTTCTACTATTATGTACGTCATCATTGATTTTCGCTATGATTCTATTTTGAACTTCTTTTTTTTGCACCTATGGTTTTGCTTCAAAGTTCTGATGATGTTTATCTGTTTGTGAAATTCTTATTCTTTCCTTTTTTCTAATGCCAAAGAGGTATAAATTGTTATCTATTATTCAATCACTGTTTGTGATGCTTATGGTTAAATTGTGATTTTCTCTATTTGTGTGTCTCTATTGAGATAAATTATTGCATTATCTGCATAGCATATAAAGTCTTTTGCATAGTTTCAGGGAGCTAGTTGAAAACCCAGCTCTACTGGTCAACTACCTTTTATCACATTCAGGGGGAGAAAATCAACTACCAGCTATACAAGTCGATTATATCAGGGAAGTATATCTACAATGTGTCGTCATCATCAAAAAGGGGGATATTGTTAGAGAAAAATTTCAATGATTATCAACTTATATCTTTGCAGGACAAGGGTATCATCAAAAAGAAAAAAAAATCAATCATGGATCTCTATGATTTCAGGTGAATGATTAACCAACCAACCATCCTGATTGATGAATATCAATCAACGATCCGAATGAAGATTGCCAAAATCATGTATCACAAAAGGAAGATTACGAATAAATCACAGATCGCACATGAGCTAATGAAAGAAAGTTCAATATCTCGAAAGCAAACAATGAAGAATTAACTCAATAACTATTTTTCATCCAACACCCAATGGAACTGAAGAAATCAAATGGCTACTTCAAACAACCAATCGAGGAAACTATAGGAATTGAGATTGGAAATCAATCTTGTTCCTTATTCTTTGAAAAAAAGGATTCCTTACCTTCTTTTCCAAAGATAAAAAACTCTTGGGTTAAGTATGAATCATATCACATTTACTACTCTTCTTTCATCAAGCATTGAATTACCAAGTTCTATTTTGTAAACGAAAAAGGAGATGAGTAAAATATTCTTGATGAGGATTTGTATATATATAAAAAGAAAGAGTGAAGCAAACACATACATGTGGACTGTTTATGCTCATCTACTCACACCAAATTGTTCAAACAAGCTTGATCAGAATACCCATGCAACCCAAGGGGATTGGACATAAGATCCACAATGGATCACAACCATTATTAAAAATATCCGATGTAAAGTTTGCTTTTCTACATTTGATTACTTTACTTTGTTCAGCGATTTACTAAAGAACACTTCAAGTCAACTACTCGTAAGAAAAAAAATTCACCCCCTCTTGCACTTTCAATATGAATTTTCTTCGTCGAAAACATTAAAATATTAAGAAATAGTAAAGCAATAAAAGAAAAGGGAAATGCATATATAGTAATAACTATTTTAAAGTAAACTTTCTAACAATCTAAATCATATAATTAACATTGATAAACAAATTCATTCATTTGTCTTGGGCATCAAAAAAACAAGTCTTAACACTACTCTAACTCTTGAAAAGTTTAATAATTTTGGAAAAAGAATTTCAAAAGCAAATATCTACATCACAAGAGCAATTGTTAACAAAAATAAATAAATTTAGACTATGATAAAAAACAAATTTATACAAACTTCAACTAGAATTATTACAAGTCATATAAACTTTTCTTTGCAGAAAAACTAAAATATTAAGAAGGAGTGAATTAGTAAAACAAAAAGGAAATGTTTATATGGCAATAATTCTTTTGAAGCAAAATTCCTAACCATCAAAATCACATAAGAAATATTGATAAATAAAATCATAATTTTGTTTTGTGCAACAAAAAAAATGTGAGAATTTTAATAATTTTGAAAAAGATATTCAAAAGCATATTGTAAGCTTTAATATTTCATTGAATTTGAATCCGTAAATTAATTTGGATTATATTAAATTCAAAAAAATAGTGGAGGTTATGTGGAAATTCAAGTCAATTTAAGTAAGCCACTAAAGTCATACCGCCTGTAAAGTTATGTGGCAATCCAAGACAAAGTAAGTAACCCACTATAATCATGATACATGTCAAGGTTATGTGGCAATAGATGTCAAATTATATAAGCCACTAAAATCATGTCACATGTCAAGATCAAAGTAAAATTAAATAACCAACTAAAATCATGTCACAAGTAAAGGTTATGTGGCAATCCAAGTCAAATCAAATGAGACACTAGACTAATGACATGTGTATGTGTGACACGTTCTGACCAATAAGATCATAGCTTTTCTACGGAGCAATGTGAATTGTCGGTAAATAACACTTGTAGATCACTCCCTACTACTATAAATATGTGTCCTCATTATTCATAGAGGGAGGTTTCATTAAGAACAAGAAGCAATAATAGAGCTTGTGGATCAAAAACTACAGATTGTCTAAAAGTTACAATTTCAAGCAATAAAGTTCAAAGTTCAAGATGCAAGATTACGCTACTTGTTCATGCTAATTATTCATCATAACTATACAAGTGTTCATGACGAATAATTCACACTCAAGTTCAAGATTCAAGATCAAGTTGTTCAAGCCCGTGACTCTAAATCAAATTCAAGTCCTACATATTTCATATTATATTGATGAATGACAGGATTATCATAGAGATTGTAACACGCATTATGTTTTGAAATCAAATACTAAATTTTTTTTACTTCTGTTTCCCTGTCTGGAATGTTTATTTTGCTCGACTTGAAAACTTGTTGGTTACACATATATCTACGTCACAAGAGAAATTGATAACAAAACAAATGAGTTTATACTAATTTCTTAACTTCAATTATTCAAAACATTACATCCTAATTATATATTGAGCAAAAAATAATTATTATATTATCTTACTTATTTTACTTAAACATAATTATTTTCCTTAAGCACTCTAGGTTAAGAAATATACCTTTTAGGATTGAACATTTTACTTAATTAGAATAATGGTACCTCATATTCTGCTAAACATCAAACTCAATAAACGATAATAAATGACATGAAAATTTTAAAATGCAAGAGGAAGAGTAGTAGAAGATTATAAAAATTTGTGGTTGAAAAATGAGAGCAAACCCCTCTATATAAAGTCAAAAAAGTTTAATATCTACAAGTATTTTGTGTCTTATTTTAAAATTTATGACCTTACCAAGGGGTCACAACCATTAGGAATGTTACATCTTATTGAAAAGACACAACTCTTTGGAAAAGTCACAACTCATACAAAAATCACAAACCTTTAAATAAAGTCACAATTCATCAAAAAAAAAGTTAACTTAAGTTAGGGATATTATAGTGATTTAACATATAATTTAGGATTTCATGTTCTTATGAAGTTAATACACAAAATTAAACATTTTTTAAATTGTATTTTCACTACCTTCAATTTTTTCATTTCGTTCAAGAATTAGATTGAAATTTTCTCGTCACATTCTTTTGAATTCTTCCTCAAAGTCCGAGGTAAAACAGCTATGTCTCTACTCTTTACTTTAGTTTTAGTTGTATTCGTAATCCATGTCTCAATGGTGATTGTCTCTGTGCCATTATTAAAGGAAAATAATTGTGCTTTGTCATGGATCGCTATCATTGTACAAACCCTTGATGATATTCTCACTGTACCATAAACACCAAAACTTTCCACTACTAAGTTATCAATCTACAAGAATATATAAGGGCACCTCTGCCTTGTCCAATCTAGGGAAGGATAATGCCACTTCAATATCAAGCAATACATTGCAAGGTATAGCTTCAATACATCCTATCACCACACAACTCTTAGATTCTTACTAGGGTCATAGATTTATTTAGAGGCATAGAACATTCCCTAATAAATTCTCACTCCTTTCGAACCATCAGCCAAATTGACATCCCTAACATACTTATCTTCTATTGTGTGATATATATGCACCAATTGTATGTGTACTAGTCAGCATTAGTAACAGGGATCCTATACTTGAGAACATTTTTATTAAATTTAACACTGTGTGTTGATGAAGTGTCTAAGATATTATTAATTTGCAATGCAACAGGAAAAGAAATGGGCATTCCTAACATTTGTAGTAGATGAATAAGTGGGTGTTTTCCCTTTATCAAGATGATATATTTTTTTGCTTCTAAATAATAATAAATATTGTTAATCACTTTGTTTTCTCAAACTATCTATCACTATTCTCTCATTCCCATCCAAGTTTTATATGGGTCACATAATATCATCGCAACATTATCATTATACACACACACACACAGATATATATATATATATATATATATATATATATATGTATATGTATGTATATATATATATATAATCAACCTTTACTTCATTAAAATCTACCCTAAGGGTGGAAGCATTTGTTCTCTCTCCCTTCATATCCAATTAGTTTAGACTTCATTCCGTGAAGAATATTCCCCGGGGATGGGGGGTAATATTGTAATACCTCGGACAAAACATAGAAAATACAATAAGAAAACCACCTGAACTAGTGATCCATGGTAGGGTTCATGGACTGTAACAACCCTAAAAATGTATGTGCTAAGAAATGCTTAATGTGTCAAGAATGCCTATGATTAGACCAGGTTTCACACGGATTGATGCGCGTAGAACAAAACCTCGTAACCCTTGCTACAGAAAAGATAACTAACTTGGGGAATTAGTTGATCTTGGAAAGGTTGGTTCCAACCATGTAGGGCTCTTGAATATGATGATTTACTCGGAGGAGTCTTTACCGGACTTAAAAAGGGAAAATCTTAGGTTTGGAGGGTTTAGAGGTAAAATGGTCTTTTTCCAGGTTAAGGGTAGTATCTAAATTACCCTAAATATATAATTAAATATTATTTAATAAGGTGTAGGGGTATTTTAAGGAGAGAGGGCCGAAATTGGGCTTTTGAAGTGAACTCTTGCTCCACCAATGTTTGAACCTAGGTGGAAGCAATGAATTAAAGTGATTTTTTATTTAAGATATTAAATTAATATAAATAATTAATAATTATTATTCATTAGCTTATTAAAAATTAATTAAAAATCAGATTTTTATTAAATAAACAAAACCTTATTGACTAAGTCCTAAAACTAGACTCCTAAGCCTACTACAACTCCCACTCTCTCACGTTTATCTCTCCACTCTCACGCTCAATCACTGTTATTCTTTCTCACATTTTTTTATATTCCAATATAAGATACAAAAGAAGAAAAATAAACCAAGTTCTTCACCCTTGAAGAACTCATCCGAAATCACAAGAAAACAAACGTTAATCGAACACTAGGCTAAGGGAGATTGTAATTCGAGTGGAGTTGATATTGAAGAGGCTAAGACGTGTACTTGGTTGAAGTTTTTGGGAAGAAATTCAAAGGTTTGAATGTCAAAAAGGTATGAGTTTTCTTCTCTCATGGCCGCTTTCCCAAGAGACTCCTTAAGGTTCGTATTAGTAATTAAAAACTAAGATTGTTTCCCCTTTTGCATGCCCCTTTCACTAGCTCTCAATGAATCGTAGGGTGGGTATGATTTCTTGTAGATTTAGGTGTATGTGATGTTTTCGTTATCACTATGATTACATTGTGTATTTGAAATCGTATGAAATACAACCATGTACTCGAAAGTTTTTACAAGTGTGTGTATGAGAAAACATGTCACCGTGAAGGTTACTGTGAATGAGGTCAAGTTAAAGCTTCAAGTTTTATATTTTTTTGGTTGAAATTTTACGTATATAAACCAACGTAAATCGTGATGTTCATAAAAATGGAGGTGGGGCTGATTTGAGTGCCAATAATTTACCTAAACGAAACCATGAAATACACCCCAAAAAGTGTCAAACGATCCATGAATCTTCCCAAGTTTTCAAGTGGAAATATTGATGAAAATAAGTTAAGAGAATGATTAAGTGTACATTCAAAAATATAAGTTTAGTTTAGGCTAACATATAGAAAGGAAATCTGAAGAAAATTAAATTAAGTTAAAGGGGTGAGGCCAAAAGGATTCAAACCGTGACCTCACCCATGTGGAACTTTAATCTCGAATGAAAGAATGAAATGGGGATGGGAGATTCAAAATGGGGTGAATATGAGAGTAAGGAGGATGAAAAACTTTAAATAAATAAAATGGGACGCATGGGAATCGAACCCACGACCTCAAGGCTTGAAAGGAGAAGGGCGAGATAATTAGATAATGAAGTAAGGTTGTGGCGACTCGATCCCACAACCTCACTGCCAAACACCTAGCTAAGCCAATTTTAATTAAAAATAAAATAAGGAGGTTGTGGGGTTTTGAATCCACAACCTCCCAGCCTTAACGAAATTAAAAATAAAATAAGGAGGCTATGGGGGTTCGAACTCACAACCTCTCAATTTCCATCGAAATATTGAATAAAATAAAAAGAGGTTGTTGGGGTTTGATCCCACAACCTCTTGGTCTATCTTAATTGGACAAAACAAATTTGAGATGAAAAATAAAAAGGGGTTGTGGGGGTTCGATCCCACAACCCTTTTGCCAAATATTAGGAAAACCTAAGGAGAAAAATAAAGATAGAATGTTGATGTTAAGGCTCGATCTAGTGTCCAATGTCATGAAGACTAAAAATAATGTCAAGGAAAAATGTAAGTATTGTCCAAGGGGTTCGAACTTCAGTTCCCTTGTCCAAATTTCCGTATTGATACATAAATCATACGTGAATTAAATGTTCGAGTATAATTCCACTTACTTAGATCAAAATCGAGATCTTGGCATACATACAGGATACATAAGTATTTTACTACATAATCATAGGAAGATATGAGTCACTTAACAAACTATGAATGAAGCCTCATGGCTTGTATGTATAGATACATAAGTCTAGCATACGATTAAAAATAAGTGAACCTAAGATGTAAGTAATGATATGATGAAACCCTAGAAGGGTTAAGTACGATTGTAAGATATACTATATGGCCAAGTGCATTGGCATATAACGAAGTGAACAATGAAATAATGAAATAAACAATGAAGTGACGAAACCCCAGAAGGGTTAAGTAGTAGTGTGAAACACACTAAATGGACAAGTGCATTAGCATATGATTAAATGAGCATTCACGTAAAAAGGTGTGAGTAATTATGAAGAGCAAATGTGCTAATGTTAATGAATGTGGTGACAACATGATATGAAGCTAATGTAAAAGATGAGATCAATCTTAAATGAGCCTAAGTAAATGTTACTAAAACATACTCACCTATGAGAGTGTAAAGTTAATGAAGTGACAAGTGTCTATGAACACTCTAATGAAAGTATTCAAATTAACACACTTCATACTAATGATGAGATAAGAAAACACCTATTGAGCTATGATGTCCTCATACTAGAAGCCAACTTCCGTGACGTATGAGTTGAATGTAATGGAACTTTATACTGAGCACCGATAGACTAGCTATAACCGGTGACGCCTTTTTCGGGAAGGGTGGAGCATCACATAACTCTCATGAGATGAGAATGTCCGGCATTCCGGGTAGGAGTCTCCTTATATGTCCTAGTCTTCGAACCTATTCTGCCAATATAAGGATTTTGCGGGGTTAAATTCCCATGTACGCTAGCATGTTGTAACTTTGGCCGGTGATTCCACCTCTTTTAGGTGTGGGGGAGACACTGGATTTCATGATTCTCACATGATCTATGTCGGTTAAAGTTAAAATTCATAATGGATAAATGAGGTCAGCCTCAAATGATGCACATAATTAAATGAATGATACCAGAGGTGTTAGGATAGGATATTCAAGAGGTGAGATAGACTCATGTAATGACACTAGGTTATTCTTTATCATTGCACAGAATACCCGATAAAAGTCTTAAACTACATCCTAGGTATAGATGGTGTTCACACTAGACTATGAACGAAATGAAATGAACTACGTATGAATGAATGAAACAGGCTCTGTGTTTTCTAATGAAGACTCCCTAGTTGAGGTCCCATATGTTGAGACCTTATTTTGGAAAGTCTTAATGTTAAGTCCTTGATTCCAAGGTATCATGGCATATGAATGGGTGTTATAAAAGATGTTATGTGGTATATGACATATGACTGTGCTATGTGTGTAAGATGTTATGTGTTGTGTGCAATGTGATAAGTATGATGATGTATGTTACTCTCATGGCATGACATTCCTAATCCAATTTCGGGAAGCTCATTCACTTTCTAAATCTAAACTTAGAAAGTTCACTAACATTCCTAATCTCAATTTGGCAAGTCCACTGACTTGACTTTCTATAATCATGTTGTTAGGAAAGAGCTATGCTTTCTTATGCATGTCCTTGGTGTGTGCTTGTATATACCCATACTTAGTACAAGTGTTTACTAATTCCATACAACTCTAAATTTGTAATTGCAGGTACAGGTCGACGCTAGAGCTTACAGGTTGACGTAGCAACTATTCGGACGTGGAGCTTTCATCCGGACTTGGTAGGCCCTCTTGTTCTCGAGGCTGTCTACTATTATTATCTAGATTAGATGTAGGCTTTAGCTAGTGGATCATGTTCACTAGTGTTTCATTTCCCATTTCGTTTGAGACTTTGTATTGGCTCCATTTTGGCAAGTACACATTTAATGCAGCAATCAACTATTTCTTTCATTTTATGATCTTAATGTTAGATGGTTGATGGTGAAAAATTAAATATGTAATATAATGTTTAGTAAGCATGTTTGGAAATTAAATCTTTAAAATTTTGCGCTAAAATTAATCTAGAAGAAGTAAGAATGACTTATGTAGGCTTGTCTGGGGTCTAGACTTCGATCGTGACATGGACGGTGATAGTGTCCACAATCCTTTTATCTACTTGTGGACTCATCCCCTTCCCAGAAAAGGTTGACCAAGAGACCCTTAACGGGTCGTGGACAACCTTATAGACCATATTGGCGCTCGTGGTCACAAGGAAGAGACCACCTAACTCAAACTTCAGACCATGGGACCCTTCACAGTCCATGATCCAAACGATGGGCCATTGGGTCCCCCATGGAAGCCCTCCTAAAAACAACCATGGAAATTGTGTAAGTATCAACCCACGACCATAACGACGGATCGTGGTTCAAGACATGAGTTGAGGCCTTCTGTAGATTGAGGGCATAGAAATCAATCCTCAGGAGCCATGACGATTTACACGATGTACCATTAATTAGTCGATTGGTAGAATCTGCAAACTTTAAGTCAAGGTTCTTTCAGTATTTTACTTATGTGTTGGACCCCTAAACTATGTCATTTAAATCCTAAACTACTTGGATTAATTTTTGTCAGTTCTAGCCTACTAAACTAATTAGAACCTAACCTAATCCATCATTCACACAAATCAAGTGAAACTTAGAGAAAATTAGAGGAAAAAGTTCAGCAGCGGTAGTTCAAGAATGTAGCGAGTTGTCGTCGATTCCAACCCCAAAATCTTATTATTTCTGCTTGGAATATATCATTGGTATGTGGATGTTCACTAGTGGGTTGCTTTTACCCATTAGGTCCCTATAAATGAGTCAAATTTTTCATTCTTTATAACATGTTAGACCTAGGATTTCTAGAATTTCTAAATTTATATTGTGATTAAGTTGTTAGACTAATCCAAATCAGATTATCATTTTTTTCGTGAGATTGTTGCTTAGTTAAAACATAAACTCAGAACCCTAGTTATATAGTTTTTTTAATTCATTAATTACATTAGCTAGGACAAATAGTTTTGCATACATTCCTCTGATTTTGAATGTTTCATTATGAATACATTAATGTTCAATTTTTAACAAAGAATTTAAGTATTTTGAGATATCAAGTATTTTGGAAATTCAATAATAATATTGCTTACATACATAATCACTAGTGAGTAGGATTTATATCGAGTTGAAATTGTGGTAATCATCGTCATAGCCCGAGGACTGAGTTCCTCAGAAGGTTTATAAGTCCCCTATGTAGGCCTCAATTTTGTGAATATGTCAGTCATGCATATACACCTTTGGCATGGTGTATTGGGTTATTAGTAGCTCCCACGGTGAGATTCTAGTGTAATGTCCATGTTATCAACTCGGAATTGAATTCTGACTACTATTTTAGAGTACCGAAGCTCAATGGCATTGAACACACCTACGGCCAGAAGAAAGAAAATACTTATTTACAGTTCAACATTCAGTTTCAGCATGATATAAAGTTGGTCATTACATTCAGTTAATTCACATTCAGTATTTCATATATTGTATCATGACCATCTTATGTCATTTTTCAATTATATGTTATGTTCAGTTATGTACATTGTTTATCTTAATTGTATCTTTGATGCTCCCTAACTACTTATGCATATTTTGTGATACATCTTCTCTAATTCAGCTACACATGTGGTGAGTTATCATTCTTCGAGGACATATCACATGATAATCTTTTCTACATTTAGTATTTAATTTTAGTTTTCGCTAGATCTAGTTGGGGTATGTCCCAGCATTTCTAGTCGGTGAAAGGCTTTATTTCATACATAGCTAGTTTCAGTTTTTGCTTTGGAGTTTGATATTTCAGTCATTATTAAACTCACATATTATTTATTCAAATAGTTTTAGGTATTTCCCATTATTTCATTTAATGATACGTTTTAGCTTCCGTACAATATGACTATTATATTGAAAATCATTGAGTATTCTTTTGATATTCCTATAGGGTTAACATAGGGCCACTCGTGATCCTAGATATCATGCCCGTGTCCCTGGTGTAGCCTCGAGGACTGAAAAATTTTGTTTTATATAACTAGGTATAACAGTCCTAGGACATTTGAAAAGTCGCATTCAATAGAGTCCTTTTCATGGGTGTGAAGTGATGTACATGTAAAGAGAGGGAGGCTATGAATTGTTTTAGGAAATTTTCTTTCTTGATATTCTTATCATGTGTATGGTATGATCTCTTTCCATCGTTGTGCGCTTTCTGATCATGTCTCCTCATAGATCTTACGGAAGGAGTGTGAATGCACACAACATTAACATAGCTCATATAGTGTTTCGAATGCTGAGTTTCAGAATATCATTCAGCCTTTGGCTTAGAGTGTGACAAACCATAACAACTAGCATATTTTAGTAGCTTCAAATTTTAGTATATGATTAGTGGAAGCTAGGGTTCGTGATTTTGTTAGGATGAATCCTTCTTTATTTTAAGGGTCACAATTGGTGAGGATCCCCAAAACATTATAGATGAGGTCAAGAACATCTTTGGACTTATTCAAGTGATTATAAATGATAAAGTGGAGTTACTATAATACCGGCTTAAGGATATAGATTATATTGAGTTTACTCAATGGAAAGAAAATAAGGGTATAGATGTAGCTCCTATAATTGTGATTGCTTAAGTAAGACATTTTTTAGACAAGTTCTTCCTAGTTAAGTTGAGGGAGGCAAAAACTCATGAGTTCATGAATTTGAGGCAAGATAGCATGTCGGTCCGAGAGTACGAAATCAAGTTCATCCAACTCTCCATGCATGCTCTTCACATGGTTGCCTATTCCAGGGTTCAAATGTACAAGTTACTATATGGGGTATCCTACTTAGTGAAAACAGTGTAGGAATGCTATGTTGTTGGAAAATGTAAACATCTGTAGGCTAATGAGTCATGATTCGCAGGTTAATAGGGATACGCTTAGGGAATTTGCTATGCATAAAAAGGTGAGGACACGTAACTATGAGTATTTTCAACAAAAGTCTTCAGCCCCCGCACATTAATCATCTAGTGTTCTATCATCCGGTTATTAACATGTATGACATCAAGCTTGAAGTCTTATGGGAGTAATTAAGGCAACAAAACCTACCAAACTTGTCATAAGTGTGGTAAGAACCATCTAAGCGAGTTTCATGCATCAAAGAAATGATGTTTTGGGTGTGGTTTGACTGGTCAAAGGGTGCGAGACTTTCATTCTTCTAAATAGGTTCAAGGAGGCAATAATGGTAGGGATCATTCTAAAACCTAAGAACCACCATCACATTGGCTTGCTCAGCGGGGTAACTCATCTCGTACAGGTGACGGTCACCACAAAAACAAGTTGTGTTCTCTACAGGCATGCTAGGATAAGGAAGATTCTCCTTATGTGGTCACTAGTACGTTATGGGTATTTAACACAGATGTTTATTATTTGTTAGATCCCGGAGCTACTCTTTCCTTTGTAACTCCTTTTATAGAAGTCATCTTCAATGTTAGTCAAGAAAATCTCTCAAAATCCTTGTCAATCTCTACCCCATCTGGTGACCCTGTTATAACTAGAGGGCATAGATAAATTGTCATGTTACAGTCTCATAGAAAGTCAACTCAGAAGATCTTGTGGAGTTAGAAATGGTTTATGTCATTCTAGGAATGGATTAAGTATATTCCTACTATGCCTCAGACGATTATAGAACCAGGATCCTTTGTTTTTCAGTTTCGAGATGATACAATCTTATATTGGAAAGGTAGTATCTTAACGTCTATGGGCCGATTCATTTCTTACCTTAAAGAAGGAAAGATGATTTCCAAGGGGTGTATATATTATATTGTCTTGGTTAAGTATTTAAGTGCTAAAACCTAGCTCTTGGGTCAGTTCCAATAGTTAATAACTTTCTAAAAGTGTTAACAAATGATCTTGTTGGAGTTCCTCCCCAAATAAAAATCAACTTTTGAATTGATGTCCTATCAAATAACAACTTATTTACATTCCTCCTTACATAATAGCTCCAATTGAGCTTAACGAATTGGAAAAGTAGTGTAAATACCTTCTAGTTAAGGGCCTTATCAAACCAACTATTTCCCTATGGGATGCACCAGTGTTGTTCATTAAAGAAAGGAAGACGGTTCTCTTAGTGTGTTCATTTACTATCGACACTTGAAAAAAATCACAATCAAGAAAACATATCCTATTCCCAAGATTGATTACTTGTTTGACAAAATTTAGTATGTTAGTCATTTATGAAAGAGAGACCTCAGATTTTGTTATCATTAGCTCAGAGTCAGAAATAGTGACATCCTGGAAATAGCCTATAGATCTAGGTATGATCATTATCAATTTGTAGTTATGTCATTTGGACTAACCAATTCACCTGCAACTTTTATGAATTTGATGAACAATATGTTCAACCATCATTTGGACTTGTTTGTTCTCATCCTTATTAATGATATCCTTATTACTCTATGAATAAGGAAGAACATGCGACTTACTTGAGAGTTGTCCTGAAAACTCTCAAAGATCGCCAGTTATTCGCTATGTTTAAAAAATGTGAGGTTTGGTTGAAATATTTAGTTTTTCTTTGGCATATAGTATTTAGAGAAGGGATCTTAGTCGATTATGAGAAAACATAACCAGTGAGACAATGGCACAGAACTACTTTGCCTATTGATATTTTATGTTTCTTGGGTCTAGAAGGTGTTACTGGAGGTTCGTGAAGGATTTTTGTCCATATATTCTCCATTTACTAAGTTAACTCTAAATATGTTTATGTTTTAGTGATCAAATGATTATGAAAAAATATTCATAGAATAAAACACTAGGTCGACTATAACTCATGTTTTGACATTACCACAGGGTTCAAACAATTATCTGATATATTGTTATGTATCCAGAGTCGGCTTAGGTTTTATAGTGATGCACAAATATAAGGCTATAGCTTATGCTTCTATTCAACTTAAGGTACATGAGAAAAATTATTCATCTCGTGTCCTCGAGCTTGAAACAGTGGTTTTGCCCTTAATATTTGAAGATATTACTTGTATAGTGCACACATAGATATGTTCATACACCGTAAAAGCCTTCGGTATGTGTTCACCCAGAAAGAATTTAATCTTCTCCAGATGTAATGATTTGAGTTAATCAAGGATTATGATATGAATGGGCATTACCATCTTGTTAAGGTTATGTTTGCGTAATCAATGACACAACTTCCAGTACAGATGTCCATAAGCGTGCAATAGAATAGTAACTCAGCCAAAGCTTGGGGTCGTGTCCCAAGGGAGTGGTTGTAAAAATTAGTAGAGAAATAGAATTTCATTCTAATTAGTCATAGCTAAAGAAATAAATGATTAAAAACATATGGGTGACTCATAAGTGAAATATCAAAGGGGGGATTTTCTCACATGTAGTAAAAATTATAAAATTAACAAGAAAATTTAAGCAATAAGAGGGTATATTCTTCAGATGTGAGCGAAATATGGATTAATGTAAAGTTTTGGGCATATGCTCGCAACAGAAGATTTATAGAGTAATAGTGACTAGCCTAAGCTTTATGTGGAAATAAGTTCTCAGTCGAGCAACTTATCCAGTTTCAAATGGGTTCGTTCAGACACCCACTTATTGTATGAAGACAAGCCTTTGACTTCCCAACTCACTCTCTCAAGCTGAGTATAAGTATATGGGACTAGGGCTAACATTCTCGAGCTTACCCCATGTAGACCCAGTGCTTAGACCATCAATCTAGTAGTCTTGGTTCAACGACTTCTCTTTCTCGCAAGCCCAAAACACAAAAATCAACTTTTATTCGCAACGAAAATTTTGTTAAATTCATCCACAATTGCTAGACAAAATAACCATTAAATTACAATTAATCTATCAACAAGAAAGACCCAACAACAATCTTAACCCGTATTTACTAAATTACACCCTAAGAATGGTTTTTTTAAGCCAAAACCTTTAATCATTTTGAAAATTAATGGCTATGAGAAAATAAGTCTTTGTTTAGGCCAAGCAAGAAGAATGAAATAGACCACTTCAAAATTAAAAGAGATGAAACCTTGTTCTTCTTGAAGTCTTCAAAACCCTTTCAAACTTACAGTAAAATGTGAAAAACTATTATTCTAGATAGAAATTAATAATAATAATAATGTTCGACTCTCTAAAAACTACAATTTTAAATTGTACTTATAATTTTTTAGATCTACGATGTAGTGGATCTTTTGGTACGTTATTTCGAATAGATGATAGACTTAGAGATTCATCAATAATGTAGTTAACCGCCTTCTGGTACAACCTTCAGCATCAGTGTGATTTAGTCCATTAAATGTTATTAAACTGCTTCATAGAGCTACTCGGTGACGCTTCAACTGATCATTTTTCAGATAATTTGATCATTTCCTTCAGGGCTCCGCACACTAGAACAAAAGTCAAAGTAGGCCTCTTTGGAGATCTTCCAAGTGGACTCGCAGATCCGCAAGCTTCCATTTCTTTATTTTTTGTCCCTTTTGCGATATAGTGTCCATGCGTTCCTTTAAACTTTAAATACCTAACACTTTAGATTTTTCATGAAACATTAAGATAAAATAATCATCTGAGGATGCTTTTTCCATTAAAATATAAACCTAAATGAGTCCACTTTTTCTCCGAAGGGGAGATGGTGGGGTTCGCTATCAGGGTCAATTAGGTATCCCTATCGGGGTGAGTTGAGATAGAAGATTCTTGCAGAAGCTCATAAATCTAGGTATTTTATTCATCAAGGCACCACTAAGATGTATAGTGATCGGCGAGAAGTCTTTTCCTAGAATGGTACAAAAAAAGATATATCTAATTTTGAGGCTTAGTGTCGTAATTACCAACAAATGAAGGTAGAGTAATAGAAACTAGTTGTATGGCCCAAGATATTAACATTCATACTTGGAAGTGGGAAGTGATCAAGATGGACTTCATTACAGGTTTACCTGGTACACATAGATAACATGACTCAATTGGAGTTACAGTTGATAGAGTTACTCAGTCTCTGCGCTTTTTGGCTGCTAAAGCTACATATTCGGTGGAGGACTACACCAAAATTTAAATTAATGAGATTGTTATATTTCCTGGGTTCCTTTGTGAGTCATCTCAAATAGAGTTCCTTAATATACCTCTCATTTCTGGAAGTCATCTCAAAAAGGTCTTTGTACTAATGTTAAATTTACCACAACATTTCATCCATAGAAGGATGGTCAGGCAGTGCGTACAATTCATGCCTTAGAATGCATGTTAAGATCTTGTGTGATTGAATTCAAGGGTAGAAGGGATGATCACCTTCCTCTTATAGTGTTTGCCACAATAATAGTTACCATTTCATTATTTAGACAAACCCTTTTGAGGCCTTATATGGGTGTATGTGCAAATATCCAGTTGATTTGTTTGAAGAAGATGAAGAAGTCTTGATAAGACTACATTCATTTCATGATGCTATAGAGAAATTTTAGCTCATCAAAGATAGATTTAAGATAGACAGAGTCTCTACAAATTCTATGCAGATATAAAGAGAAGGGACTTACACATCCAAGTTGATGATAGGGGTTTCCTTAAAGTGTCACCTATGAAGGGGTAGATGAGATTGTGAAAGAAAGGGAATTTAAGTCCTAAATATGTAGTCCCTTACAAGATCTTGAAAAGATTATGTAAAGTGGCTTGTGAGTTAGGGTCGCCAGTAGAACTAGCACCGGTGCATCCGGTCTTTCACATTTTGTTGTTGAAGAAATGTGTGGACGATCCAGCATCCATAGTACCTTCAAGAAATGTGGTTGTATAGGATAGTCTCACTTATGAAGATGTGCTACTTGATATTCTTTATCTTCAGGTTTGAAGTTTAAGAAACAAAAAAGTCATATCAGTTATGGTTTTATGGAATAGTTAACCCGTAGAGTGAGTTACTTGGAAAGCAAAAGAAGCCATTAAGGACAAGTATGCTCATCTCTTTTCTTTCGATTCCATTCAGGCTTGAGGTTATAGTTCCTCCTAAACTTTCAATCATTCAGGTGTAACATCAGTCATTCAATAATGTTCCTTTAATTTACACTTGCATTTCAGCGTATTTGCACTGTACTTGGAACTTAGTTTAGTCAGAAATCAGTTTCTAGTAAAAAGTGGTAGAGTTTGCAGATCTCTCCCTCCCTATGCAGCTAGTTTAGACTTTATTTGAGGATGAATGTTTCCAAGGGGGAGACATTAAAGCACCTAGGAAACCATACTGTCAAAAAATAGTAGGAAAACCACCCGAACAAGTGAATCAGGGCAATGTTCATGCACCGCGACAGTGTCTAAGGTCCGTTGACCTACCCATGGGCTTAGCCCCTTCCAAAAAGAGGTGGACAACGGGACCCTTCAGAGGTCGTGGACCACCTCACGGACCGTACTAGTACTTGTGGCCACCAGGAAGAGACCACCTGGCCTTGACTTTTAGACCACGGGACCCTTCATGAGCCATAATCCTAGCAAAGAGCTGCATGAGTGCTAGTTGAAGCCTCTCTAGAAACATCTTGGAAATTTCCAAACTGTCAACGCACGACCATTCCCATTGATCATTTGTCCGTCAATGGGACATGGTACTTTTCCATGGACATAAGTGTAACAACCCTAAAAATGAAAATGCTAAGTAATATTTAATGTGTCTAGAATGCCTACGATTAGACCGGGTTCACACGGATTGATGCGTGTAGAACCAGACCTCTAAACCTTTGCTAAAGCCAAGACAACTAACTTGGAGAGTTAGATTATATATAAAAGGTTGGTTTCAACCATGTAGGGCTCTCGAATACGAAGATTTATTCGAAGGAGTCTTTAGCGGACTTAAAAAGAGGAAATCTTAGGTTTGGAGGGTGTAGGAGTAAAATGGACTTTTTCCAGGCTAAGAGTAATATATTAATTACCTTAAATATATAATTAATTATTTAATTAATGAGGTGAAGGGGAATTTTTGGGAGGGAGGGCCGAAATTGGGCTCTTGAAGTGAAGTCTTGCTCCACTCATGTTCTAACCTAGGTGATTCCACTTCTTTTTGGTGTGGGGTTTCATGTCACTAGATTTCATGATGCTCACATGATCTATATCGGTTAAAGTTAAAGATCCCAATGAATGAATGAGGCATTCCTAAAATGATGCACATAATTAAACAAATGATACCAAAGGTGTTAGGATAGGATAATCAAGAGGTGAGTTAGACTCAAGTAATGACATTAGGTCATTCTTGGTCATTTCACAATGAACACGATGATAGTCTTACACTACATCCTAGGTATAGCTGGTGTTTACAGTGTCCCGTGAATGAAATAAAATGAAGTATGTATGAATGAAAGAAGCAGACTCTGTGTTTGCTAAAGCGGACTCCCTAGTTGAGGTCCCATATGTTGAGACCTCATTTTGGGAAGTCTTAATGTCAAGTCCATTATTCTAAGGTCTGATGGCTTACGAATAAAAAATATGAACCACATTATGTGTTATATAAATTATGATATGTGTTATGTGTACACTGTTGTGTGTTGTGAGCAAAATGTTAAGTATGATGGTGCATATCTCATGGAATAACTTTCCTAATCCAAATTGGGTAAGCTCGTAAACTTTCCCAATCCAAAGTCCACTGACTTGACCAGCTGTAATCATGTTGCTAAAAAAGAGCTATTCTTATTCATGCATGTCCTTGGTGTGTGGTTGCATATACCCATACTTAGTACAAGTGTGTACTAACCCTATACAAGTCTAAGCTTTTAGGTGCAGGCGCAGGTGGAGGCTAGAGCTACAGGATCAATGTTGCAGCTATTCGGACGTTGATCATTCATATGGACTTGGTAGGCCATCATGGTTTCGAGGATGCTTGTACATTTACATTCTAGCTTAGCTCTAGGATTGAGCTAGTGGAGTATGTTCCACTAGCGTTTCTTTCTGGTTTTTGTTTAGACATTGTATTGGTGCAATTTTGGCAAGTACATCTATATCGTTATAATACACTGCTTCTTTCATTTGATGATATTAATGTCAGATGGTTTATGGTGAACAATTATATATGTAATAGAATGTTTAGTAATCATGTTAGGAACCAAAACGTATCAAATTTTCTTCTACAATTAACCTAGATGAAGTAAGAATGACGTATGTAGGCTTGTCTTCGACCTTTAGGATGTCAACAACGCCGGTCTCGTCTAGGGTCTAGATTTCGGTCGTGACAGGAAGCCCAAGAAATAAAGTCTTTGAAGCCAAGACAACGGTAGGCATGACAGACCGTTGATCAGTCTGTTGGTGTCTCTAGTAAACTCTTAAAGGAGGGCTCGTTTTGTCTTTTCCATATGGGTTGAACCCCTAAACTGTCTTTTAAACCCTCAACTACGTTTTTTGATCAGTTTTAACCTATTAAACTAATAAGAACCTACATAATACATCATTCACAAAAATCAAGCAAACCTTAGAGCAAATTAGAGGAAAAAGTCGAGCATCCATAGTTCAAGAACCCAATAAGTTCTCGTCAATTCCAGCCACGAAATCAAAGGATTCCTCCATGGAATTCCTCACCAAGTATGTGGGATTTCATTTTGATTTACTTTCACTAGTGGGTTCCTTTCACCAAATAGGTCCCTAGAATTCAGTCGGATTTTTTGATTCTCTACATCGTGTGAGATCTAAAATTTCTAGAATTTCAGAATTTATGTTGCAATTCAGTTCTTAGACTAATCGAAATCAGATTATCATGTTTTCATAGAATTTTTTCTCAGTTCTTTCACAATCTCCGAAATCTAGTTATGTAATAATTGTTTTGGTTCATGAATTACATTAGATAAGGCAGATAAAGAGGTATACATGTCGTAGTTTTTCAATGTTAAACTATTAGGATATTAACTTTGCATTTTCAGTAAGGAAGTCATAGTATTGAGCAATCGAGCATTTCAAGAATTTAGTCATAATATAGCTTATATACATAATAAATTGGGAGTACGCTTAATACAGAGTTGAACTAGGGTCAATCACCCGTATAGTCTGAGCATTACGTGTCCCATAGGCTTATAATTCCTCTAAGTAGGCATCAATTTTGTGATCATGCTAGAGGGTATATTGGGTCCTTTTGATCGACTTTATACATCGGACTCCACATTTATCACTCGTGGCTTTATGTAGATTATTAGTAGATCCGACAGTTAGATTCTAGTGTATAGATCAGGTTATCAATTACAGATCAGTATTCAGTTTCAGCATGCTAGCAAACTTAGTCATTGCATTAAGTTAGTTCATGTTGAATATTTTCAGTATAGTATGTTGCTTTGCTCATTTAAGTACATTGTTCAACTTTATTCTATCATGCATGCTCAGTACCTTTCAAGTGTTGAAGCACACTATGTGCTACATCTTCTAATTATGTAGGTTTAGGTCCTTAACGCCATGATAAGGCATATATTGTTTCTTGATCTCTATTTCAACAGCATCTGTGATAAGTTTGATATTTCAGTTATCAATAAACTCATGTATTTTTATTAAGATAGTTTTGGGTAATTCCCATCATTTCATTTTATGAAATGTTTCTTGCTTTTGCATATACTATGGGGTAATCCCCGTCATTTCATTTTATGAAATGTTTGTAGCTCTTGCACACTATGAATATTATGTTGAAAATGTTTAAATATTCAACTATTTACAATCATACCCTAAGCCTATAGTATGGGCATGACTCACATCCTGAACCATACGAAAAACTGAACAAATATATGAAAACTTTAAAAGATATGAATGTGTAAATCATTTAATTAAAATTTATACAAAGGTGTGAAATAAAAGTGTATAATAATGATAATTTTTAAACATTTAAATATCAAAGACTCAATTTTATCGGTAATTTATATATGAAATCTTAATTGAACTAGGATAAGTTTTGAGACAAAACTCATTGCTATCTTTTGGAATGACAATTTTGTACTAAAACCTAGTCTTGATACATTTTTATCTTATCAAACCTTTGGTTTATAAGATGATAATTTGTATTGAAACTTATGTTTTGATACACTTAGATCTAATCAAGGCTGAAATTTAGAATATGTTCCATGTTGACATCCTTTAAATGGTAGCAACGTCCCGGTGACTCGATTAAAAAAATAGTTAAAAGAATTTTAAAATAGTTAAAGAGGTAAAAGGGAAAATGGAGTCGCCACCTTATTTTTAGGAAAATTAGAAAACCGATTATTTAATTAACTTAAAAGGAAGTTTATGGAACCAATTGATTCTAGGGAAGAGGTTCAAATTATTCCAAAGGTAATGAGTTAGATACCCTTCGGAATCCACAAGTGTGGGTAACGACTGAATTCATTTTTTTCAAATTGAGAGGAGACAAAATTAATATAGAAGTATAATAAACATGTAATATAGACAAGTAATAAAATAAGATTATATAAGAAGCGGCCTAAAATTTGTATAACATTAATATATACAAAATAATGAATGGAGAATGTAATTTGAACTTAATTCGAATAGTTTCAATGGGAAGGAACTCTTGATACCTGTAAAGACAATCAGTAAAAGTGTTAGTAATAAATAAATATGAATAATAATATATTAATCAAATAATAACTTAAAAAAAATCCGCTTTATTAACATGGAAGGTCTTGAAAATTGAAGGTAATTTTTTCATCGTTTAACTATAACCAAAAAAAAATATGTAAACGTAAATTAAAATTTCCGTCTCTTAAAATAGGGAGGCCTTCAAAACCGTCAGAGAGATTTTCATTGGCCATTTAACATACAATCTAAACTCATAGAAAATCAATAAGCAATAATTTAAATAAAAAGCAACAACCAAAGTGATAACATGAACAAAATGGTAGTAAAAATTTTAATTAAATAATAACAAAGAATTGCGGGACATTCTTTGAATAATAATAATTAAAACAAACAAATAATAAACATAAATGAAGCAAAAATGAATTTTCATAAAAAAGAATATAGCACAACCAACAATACAATAATACCAATAATAATTAATTGATAAGTATTAGCATGAGGAGTCAATAAAAACATAGAATAACTTAACAATAATTTAAAATAATATATAAAAAAAAAGTAGAAACCAAAACATATTACTCATTAATGAAGCATTTTTAAATTGTACACCATGTATACAACAAAAATAAGATTAAAATCACCTACATAATTGTACAAAGCTAGAATTAAAAATATTAAAACAAACACCAAATTATTCTATACACTACCTTATTTTATTTTATAGTCAAAAACATTAATAGCATAACTTAGGCAAAAACAATAAAGCCAAAAAAAATTAAAGACGCAGATCTGAAAATTTGAAACTAACAAAAAATTAACCTCAACATAACAAGCAAAAAGACGCTAGCATCAAAAATAAAATATTAATTGTAACATACGACCAAAAAAATGAAATATTAATAGTAACAGACCACCAAAATTATACATGAACGAACTAAGTAGATCGGTATGCAAAAAATAAAAGAAAATAAAAATAAACAAATAGAAGATAGATTTGTATTACCATTTGGAGCTCACCGAATTTAACGTTGCAGCAGCTGGTTATTTACATGCCTTAAAATTTCATCCACCACCATCTTAACCTAGTGAGCCAGTTAATCTATATATAGGAAATTGTTAAAATTCGACCTAAGTTTATGGGCTGAGAATGTGGCCCAAAAATTATTGGTTTATTAAATATTTGTTCATTCAAATTGTATTCGTATTTGAATGAATTTTTTAAATTGTTTAAAGTATTAAAAAGAATATTAACCAATGTAACGAATAAAATGAAAATGAAAAAACATAATGAACGTACCTAATGACATGTGAAAATGCAATCTCAAAATTTACTAATAAAAATCCTAAATTTTGATATACAAAGATAGTTATCAATAAACATATTTAAAATTATAAAAAAAATTATTTTGAACTATTAAAAAAATAAAACTTAAATATTACGAATTTTTAAAAAAGTTGGACCAAAATTGAATGTCAACATTTCAAATATATGTGTTTCTACTTGACTGTTTTAAAAGGACTCCCCGTGAAGAGATGAGCTCTCCAATGAAATCTGGTTTATTGTTCCCGAGGGCTTACACACACTACTAAAACAATAGAGGTTACATTGTTACTGCTATGGTTTCACATTTTATAATGCAAAGAGAGTCTCATTAGTTCTCAAAATATCAAGAGCCATTAAAGTAAGAAAAGAAAGATTCTTCTTCACCTTTACATACACTGCCAAAAGCATAGAGGCTACATAAACATAAACAAAATGTCAATATTAGATTAATTAGATTAATGATTAAAAGAAAGTACATAAATAATCTTATCATGTTTATCAAATACTTTAGGCAACCTCAAAGTTAAAAATAATATAGAGAGATCCAAACCAATTGTCTTTCCCGGGAAAGAGGTACGTGGGAAAATTCCATAATAAAAAGACCAGCTTTAACATAAAATTAAGTTAGGTATGGAACACCACACAAAAATGTTGTCATAACTAATTTCAAAGAAGAACTTCACGCTAACCTTCCCAAAACCTTCTACAAAAGGATTGAGAAGACACAAGACCTCTAAGTTCCATGAAACCACAATTAAAAAAGATAAATAATTTACATATGATGGCATTTATCCTTCATTACTCCAAACAGTGATTCACAAGATACTTTTAATACAAATACTAATGTCCTTCGTATGATGAATATTCTTGTCATGTTTTTCGGTATGACCCTAAAGGATGAACTGGAAAAGGTGAAGTATGAAAATATTAAGCATCTAGAAAAATTTGGAAGTCCGCTCAGTTTACCTTCCTTTATGCAAGGTGAAGTAGCAAATGAAAGGTTTGACATTGAAGGCGTGCATCGTGTTTGTTATGACTTGCTGGAAAAATTGGAGTTGTGTCTAATAAAACTGGAGAGCGAGATGCGTTTGGTAAACGAAGAACGTGGTGAGCCTATTGCACGTTTTTAGTCCTAGTATCTTTTAATGCTAAAGGAGTTAGAAACCATTTGAAAGTTGTATAAGAGTTAATTTGGAGGCAATATTTTGGGAAAATTGAGCCAAAGAAGAGTTGTGTTGTGCTTTCTGATAGGTAGACCTTCAAAGAGGTCTACAAATTATCAATGGTTGCTTGAGAACAAGGCAGTAACATGTATTAAGATTAGGCATTGTTTTTCCTTGAAGATGCTTTGAGAAGGGACACACAAGAACTAGGAGTATTACGAGATGCGCAGGTTCCTTTTGTTTAAAGCATCAATTGAGTACATTGGATATACGAGTCCTCGATCGCTAAAAAAGCGATTATTTATGCAATTTGATAATGAATAAGTTATGGTGCTTGTTTGTTTTCATTCATTCTTATATATGCAGGACTAAATTGCCTGGTAGCGATCTATGATCCATATGTCCAATTGGCTCAAATGATTCTTCCAACAAATGGGACCTACAAATGAACATCTTGTATAGCTCCTTATTCTTGACTTTCCCTTCTTGAAGCATCTTCAAGTAATATTGTGTTCTTTTATTAACTGAGTTACCTCTATGTGCAAAATAATCCACGGAGAATGTCTTGACATTTTTAGACATTTTTGACAGTCTAACTATCAAAAAGTATAATGCAACTCTTTTTCCACTCTTCTTCTCTCAAAATCCTCCAAGCCCTTGTATAGTTTTGAAATGCATCTTAACTCCATCAGAATTACAAGATACTAAGACCAATAAAGTACAATGGGTTTACCTCTTCATTTTTTATCGCTAGCTTTCCTGTTTTATTAGACACAACTCTAATTTGTCCAAGTTACAAAATACATGATCCACACCTTCAATTTATATTTTGTAATTGTACATCTCAAATAATTTCCTTCCAACTTAAACCTTACATTGCTTCAATAAAGGGAAAACTAATCTGACAACCTAATTGATTGACACCATATTGTACACTTCACGGGATGTATAAAATTGATAAAGTAATTCACATCACTACCTCATAACCCTATAAACTCAAATGATCACAGACTCATTTAAATTGTTTAAAACTCGTGAAAAAATGGAAAATATCCTTTTATATTAACACATTCCTAACATCATACCAATTCATCATAAATGCTGAACTACTATAAAATAATGTATACAGAGCTTCATGAAAACCAACAATCCCTCTAAAAAATTTACAGAATTCTAACATTATAGGAGCACTGTCAAGACCCACCAACCCACTAGACTGTGTAAGCACCTCTTTTAGCATTTCCGTAGATTATTTAGTTTATACTGTTGTTCTTTATCAGAGATTAGTCCCATGACCCCTCATCTTATGTAACTTTTCTTATTTTATGTAGGTGGTGCTCAATGATATAAAAGGTATACAAGAAGAAGAAGACAACCGACAACACCTTAGAAAATGTCCTTGGTCTAATATAAGCCTCTTAATAGTTAGCCCTAGCACCATAATTATTCTATGTCAATTGTTGTGCTTAAAAGGAAATAACCTCTGGCAAGTTGGCGAATTCAAAATTAATAATTAGTTTATTGATAAATTCGGAAAATACACTACAGATATTTAGAAATCAAATTATAACATTCACTAGTACATGTACTCTCATAAATTAGAACAAATTCATTATGGTGATGCATGCACCTCCCTTTAATATATGTCTACATAATGTTAAAACTAAAAATGTTGTATTCGGGGATTACGGTGAAACAATAAACTTAAATGCATCCATTTAGACAATAACTGACCTTTCTTACACCTTGCTGGAATCATTGGAACTCAAAGACCAACATAGAATACTATATCTTCAATGCTTGTTTAAATTGATTGAGTATTGCAGTCTAACAATGTCTGCATTGAAGGATTCCCCATTAAAAGATAAATAAGTTTGAAGGTTGTTTCTCACTTTCGTGTTGTCAAATAAAATTGGACTTATTGGATCCAACAGTTACATCTAAGAATAAAAAGCTAACTAAATATATCAGACACACATTAACTCTTCTTTACTTAAATCGTTATTTCCACTCTGTATGTCACATTTATGATCATGTTTATAAAGTACTTGAGGAAACGTTAAAGTTGGCAATATAGAGAGTCCCAAGCCAATTGTATTCCTCTGGAAAGAGGAAACATTGTCCACCTGAGAAATTTTCACACAAGGAAAGACAACAATAACATAAAACGTCAGGTGAGGACACCAATCAATGTTGTTATCAGAACTAATATCAAGAAGAATTTCAATCTTAAATTCCCCAAACCTTCAATAAAAGGATTGAAAAGATGCAACACCTCTAAGTTCCATGAACCCACAAAAAAAAGGATAAGTAATTTATAGATGATGGCCTTTCTCTTTCATTTACTAGAAAAATATGATTACCAAGCGACTTATTCTACTACTAATGTCTCTCATATGATGAAGTACTTATCATGTTTCTCACAATGACCCTAAAGGATGGTACTAGTATATCTGAGGAATAACTACTAATATTTAATCACTCCTTTGTTCCTGTGCCTCTTTTTATATTTAGCAAACAAGCTGCTCATGGAAGCATTTTGTAAATTTTTAGATTCATGTAGTACAATTTTCCCCAACCATGTAACCATATATAGGTAGTGTGCTCTTATATTGTTACTATCCGTAAGATTCTGCCCGGGGTTGTATGATGTTAAGAATATTTTAGGATTGCAGGATGTTTTTAATTTGTTCTCCCATTGCGAACAAGGTAATTGCATGTTTTAGAATATAGTGTGCAATCAACTTTGTTTATGAGGTTAGCAGGTATCCATTATTATATCAAGTTTATGTAGAGAATAGCAGAAGAAAACTACAATCAGGAAGTTTGAATTAGCAAGAGAATGTAGCTTCAAGAATGAGGCAACGCCAACCAAAAGTCTAACTTTAAGTTACAGGGCTGGGAGGTGTGAGTTGATCGGATGCTGGAAAGCTCGAGAAATTCGTTCCTATCAATCATTCTTCAGCCCAAGATTTTTATCTATGATTGGAAGACTCAATTAAACAAGAGGAAGCTAAAGAGGTGAAGAAAGATTTTGGATAAGAGAACTTTATTATAGAAGAATACACTTTTGATTTAGGTTGTTTTTCGGTTTTTTTTAGGTTGCATACCGATGTCTAAGTTCACCCCTATGTATACTAATTTGGAATGGTTCTAGATATTACAAGATATAGATTATTCTATCTTTAACTGCAAATATCTAACTCTCAAAAATATCTAGTTATTTCTTCATGGCGACGTGTCTAAAATATATAAAAATTTCATTTAAATAGTTATTTTTAAATATAACTCTAGACTATTCGAGAAATTATACTTGAAAAATCAATAATATTGCAAAAATCATCTTTATCATTTTTCACAATTTATGCATCACTTGAAGTGTGCAATATGCCGTTATTTTGTTGTCCAGTTAGTTTCCCTTATAATTAAGGTAATAGTGAAGCAGGAAAAGAATGATTTGAGATGCACTATTACAAAGAAAAGATTGAAGGTGTGCATTATGTCTAATAATACTTGAAATACAACAGGAAGATGTAATTTTATTGTACTCTTGTTGGTATTGGTAACAAGGCGATATATACGCATTCAACTTTTTTTAGTTCTGAAGGATTTAAGAAGCAATTCAAATTCCATATATATGAAGTTTTCTCCTATATTATTCCATTTTTGTCAAATTCTAAGAGGGGTAGAGGGTGTTGCTGATGCTTTGTATATATTTTGGCATAGTAGTCTAGCTGTGATGATGAAGGGGTGTATCCATCATGTTAAGTTGTGTTAAGATTGCAGGATGCTTGTCCTTTTGTTCATGAAATGGAAACAAGGTTATCTCATGCTTTGGAATTGAGTATGCAATCAGGTGAGTACATACAATTATCAGAGAGTGGTGTGCGAGAGTTTATTAAGTCCATGCATCCGGTAAAGTGTGCAATAACACATCAAGAAGCATTTGGCAGTCCAGACAGTTTCCTTTTCTTGATTTTGAATTATTTGAGATTAAAGGCGCGCATCCTGTTTTTTGTAACTTGGTAGTAAAATTGGAACTTTTTCCAAAGGAACTGGAAATCTTGCTAGGTATTGTAAACATAGAAAGAGGTGAGCCTATTATATGTTGTTGGTACCAGTATATTTTAATTTTAACAGAGTTAGAAAGCATTTCAAAGTTGTATGAGGGTTTGGAGGAAATATTTTGGGACAATCAGTAGATTCTTGGGCACAAAGAAGTAACTTATTTTAAGATAAGGTAGCGGTCCTCCTTGAAGATCTTCAAGAAGGGAGGCATAAGAAAGAGGAGCTTTATGAGATGCTCATTTGCAGGTTCATTTGTTCTTGTGCCTCCCTTCTCGAAGCATCTTCCAGAAAAAACGCTGACTTATCTTAAAATGTCCTACATCCTTAAGCTAAAAAATCCAATGATAATCTGTTGACCTTTTTTGAAAGTGTAACTATCAGAAAGCACAATTCAACTCGAGGCAGCAAGTGCTGCTTTGATATTGTAGTGATTACTGATTTTAGGGGCCTGATACAGGTAAACTTATATTTAGTTTGAGGACTCATGGTTGGTCAAAAGTTTTCTTTAAATGTAATAAAAACACAAAATGGGAAGACAAAACACTTGATAATCCTACATTAATGTATGGTGAGAGATGTTTACTTTTACTTTTAATCTTTATGACATGTTGACATCTTGGGTGTTCCAAGCATTGGATAGTGTCACTATGTGAATAAATATTTGTCTCCACTTGATGAATTGCCTTCAACCTTGAATATGTCAAGAAGCTTATCAAATATTCCCATGTTAGAGGCTCACACTAGAGCTGAGAAAGGTGTTATGCTTTCCTTACAGAAACTACTGTTTTATGTTATGAAAAAAATGATATTCCTAATAAAGCACAATTGTACTGAAGTTAATGGATCTCACCCTTATGGAGTTATTGATTTCTCAAATTCCCCTAAATTTGTGCTAACTCATCTTGTGTCACGTGCATTGAATTTGTAAGCAGGATAAACAAAGTATGTGCTTCACTATCGATTCTTCTTGGAGTTTCTTTTGTAACACTTTGGTGGTTTCTATCAAAATTTCATAAAATTCACCGGGGATGCTTTAGTGGTTGTGAACCAGCAAACTATACATTCTCTTCGGAGGAGGGGATGGCGTATATGCACTAATTCAAAGGTTGAGAGCATGACTTGTTAGAAAAAATGAAGAGAGTGCAGCACTTCAAGACAGTCATGTGAATTCATTGATCATCTGTGTGTCACCTATAGGCTTGAACATACTAAATTTGTGGATGATGCTCTAGGATCAAGGAGAAGCTTCCCCACGTTGAGGATATCCTTGAAATCGAGAGGTGGACCGATTCTGCTAATCTCAAGGGTATTTTTGATCATATTAAGAATGATCTTTAATCATCATCATCCCATTCTTCTTCTTCTTCTTCTCTGTCCTAATCACTCTTACCCTTCCCATTCCATTTTTAACAACATGTGCTTGATTTTACCTTTTTGTTTTGACTACATTTGTGGTGTAAATGTTTTCATTAATGTTATTGTTAGTTTTTAGTTTTTTGTTATTGTACATCTCCTTTGATTGTGTAAATTCTATGTTATAAATTTTCGAGTTCTTCATAGAGTATGTGTGTAGGTTAAATCCCAATGACCATGAGTATTAAAATTGCATCACCTATGTTTTATCTATAGTCATGGTGTTTTATCATGCAAAAAAAGGGGAAATGCGTACTTGTGTGATATTTATACTCTAATTTGACTATCCTGATGCTCTAATATGTATCATTGATTGGTTTGGTTTGAGAGATCGACATGTCTCAGGTTGAAGTTACGCACATAAGAAGCCATGGTTGAAGTTAGAGCGGCTAAGATTTTGATAATTGATAAATGGGGGGGGGGGGAGATGCAGGGTACTCATTACTGAAATGTGTTTCACTCAGACACAGTCCGAACGTGATTAGGAGAAGAGGTATAGTGTGAATAAAAAGGATTTAAGGTGGTGAACAAAGAGATTTTATGACAAATGACTTTTTCACATAAAGTTTCTTTTGCATAGTGGAAGTGTACAAATAAAGGGAAGTTGTATAACAAAGGATATCTACTATAAACTCAAAGAAGGAGAAGTCTTGCATCTATTAAGGGTTCCACAAGAACTTTATTCACTTACAATTAGAGTTACAAGCAAAATACAATCAAATAAGAGCAAGTTTTGGTTGAAGATTCTTGTGCATTGATACAAAAAACAACATTAAAGAATATGTTCTATAGGCTTATGCTTTCTAGTTCTTCAGTCTAGTTCATTTGTATTGATAATTTTTGAGTTGTAATATTTTTTTGATAGCTTTGATTATTCTTCGAGTTCGAGGCAACTTGAAGATGGGTTCAACAGTTAAGGATGATTGTTGATACAAATGAATCAGAGTTTTGTTCCTATGATTTGTAAATATTATAGTCTAAATCCTTTTGTAGTCTCAGATTTTACTGAAGTTTATTTAAATCCTATATAGGTGTAAGTTGTTGTTTATACCCTTTATGAGATAGGGTTTTCCATGATAAAATATTGAGGTATTACTTTACTTTTTCTTGATTAACGCAGTGCCAGTAGTTTACTAAGCAAAAAATAGTGTATAATTTTTCTTTGTACAATTAATGTAGGAATATTCCAACAAAAACATATCAAAAACTAGATATGAAAGATATATTGAAAAACAAGACCTGCAAAATATATAACAATGAAATTATCTAAAATCGATAAAACTAAAGGCAACGTTAAAGAAATCTAGAAAATAATTTGGGAATATGGAACCTGGAGTTTGAAGAGGAGATCGTATGCACTCGGATGCAAAGAAAAAATAATTCCAGCCAAATTTATTGCTTCTTGGTTGTATGAATCTGGTTACTTTTTTGGGTGGAAAGGTGACGGTGTTCTGGAGTAGAACAAAAGGGGAAACAAAAATGATGGATAAATCGCCAAAGAAGTGTCGTGATGCGCAAAATAGAGAAACCCTAGAAGATTAGTGAGGAGAGAGGATAATTTTTTATTAGAATTCACGAACAGAATGGATCTGAGATGCAACAACGAAAATGTGTTGTTGCTTTGTATACACTGATAGAGGAACTTATAACAAAATTTTAAAATCTAATAAATGCTTACATGTTGAAGCTTGAGGTACAAAACTTTATTTTAATTAAATGAAAATCTTACTATTTGTGACCAGTGGATAATAAAGGGGAAAAATCACACCCTATAAATAAGATACGATGCTCATATATTTCCTCAATAATTTTAATATATACAATGTGATAAAATATTCTTATATCTGATATTTTTATCTTTTATCTTTTATATTTAAAGAATTTAAATTTTATTTTTGATTACAATATTTCATCATTACATACTAAAGGCACGATTAGTATTAATTCATGCAAACAAAAATTAATTTCTAAAGCAGAAACCAATATCTCTAATAAATATTGAAATTTACATATCGGTAGAGAACATTATTTCCTTAATTTATTAAGAGATCTATGAAAGAAACACACTTATTGCATTCAAGTATAACTGATAAGCAATTAATTAAAATTACTGTTTTATGTTTCTTGTTTTCTTTCTCTAAAAAAATAGTCTTACAAATAAGATTTTTGCATTATTACTTTTTTGTATTATCCTACAAAGAGAAAAAAGTTAGTTTAATTGATTTATCCTTTTTCATATAACTTTTTTTGCCCACCAAGTTTTTTTAAAACCATAAAAATCGACAAAACCTCTTTAATTTATAAACTGGTATATTCATATCATTTGTTTATTATGGTGTATGCATAAACCTAGACAGCTGCAAAACTGTACTTGTTAAAAATTCCACCATAGCTCTACCATCTTTTTAAACTCAAAGAAATTGTGTCAGTTTAACAAATAAAATTTAGGAGACCATACAAGTTAAAGTATTGAATGTTCAAACAACCAAAAGATCTCAGTGTCTCGTACAAACAAAGTGTTATTTTTCTAAAAAATATGAAGCCTAAAATAAAAGTTGAAAATATCTCTCAATCTTTTTACTAAGCATATCGGGCTTTAAATAGCAATTTTACAACCAAAAATCTCCATAAGTAAAATTTCAAAAACCTAAAATATCTAAATAAAAAAATAAAAAAAACTTATAAAATTTTAAATTTCAAATTCATCCCAAGTCTAAGAAACTTATGCTAGAAATTACTAGTGTAACTTGAAGCAAATTTCAATACTCATCATTTTCTTTAGTTACCGCAGTCTTTTAAATTTTCTTCCTCAATTTTTTTGTAAATGATTGGTGATAAATTATTTTCATTATTTTTGAAATTGCAAATTTCTGTATTTCTTTTCTTTTTTATGCTTAATAAAAAGACTCAATAATTTTGTGTAATTTAAAGAAAATTCATTTGAACTGCATCTGGATACTTCTAGGATTCATAAAAAGTTGTAGTAAAAATTTTTCGTGCATCATAACATGTCATAAAACATAAGTTTCAAAATTTGTATTCATTCTTACAAACCAAATTCAGTAATCATCATCAAGAGAATTTTGTGGGGCATTGAAAGAGATAATATTGCTTCTCATGGTTAAAACTTATTAGAATTATATGCATGTTAGATATAAGCATGGTTGGAAATGAGTTGATAATAGTCCTAATGGGGTTAAAAAGATCAAAAATAGGTAAGGTGGTTAAAATGACTTCAAAATAGCCTTAAAGGGTAAATAATAGTTTTATAGAAAAACTCACAAATCATGTAAGATCATTAAGCTCTTCATATCCCTGTTCCTATGGGGCAGCAAAAATAGCGTTTAAAATATCTTCCAAACATTTTATTAAAGGGATATAAAATCCAACTTTCAACAAAAAAACTGTCAAAATTCAAAACATACAAATCTAAAATATATCAATAAAGTAAAACAACATAATAAAATATAAATTTCAAATTTATCCTAAACCTAGACAACTTATTATTCTAAAAATACTATATATCTCAAAGAAATTTTAACAAAGAGGTCGAAATTGAAAAAACAATATGATTGAGCTTGGGCTTCCTAATGGATTAATTTGTTATGTATGACGATAAGACAGATAATCACATTATTGAAACTCCCAAAACTAGAATTTGGAGTTGCGACTGTGGTGTCTTCATGGAGACATTTGATGGGTTTTTTGAGATGGAAGTTGATTTTTGTAAAGCATTTATTGAAAAGGAGTGAAAAATAATAGGGGGTATATGACAGAGAAAGGGAAACAATTTAAAAGGGAGTGTGATGGGTGTGGAAATTTAAGGGATAAAATTAATGGGTATAAATTTTAAGAAGTATAGGTTGTGTCACGAGTACAATTGGCTGATTTTTTCTTAGGATTAAGATCTACGAAGCTAATAACGGTCGTGTATACTGCCACGGTTCATAGAATGATTCCATGGATTGGGTCTTGAGACTTAGAAAATTTAAAGTCGTACCTAAGACCTACAAACACAATGGATGAACCGTGGTTTTATTTAGGGTTCGTAAAATTTGTTTATATATCTAAACATGCAGTTCTTCATAATGCCCTACTCACTATGAACATCATCTACAGTCCGTAGGATAAACTATGACTCGTAAATGGGTCTCCAAGAAAAATTTACGCTGATTGTATTTTTCTATGAATTCTACCCCTGGGGTTTTGATACTTATCGCAACCAATGACACTAACTATGCTTTAAGTGTCTACGATTGTCGATAATATAGTAACCAAACCGAGGGTTGGGGTCATCTCCCAAGGGAGCGGTTTCGAGAATATGTAGCTAGTTAAAATTCTATTATAATTAGTCGTAGCTAAAGAGATTTACGAGTAAAAACATAATAAATTAAAAAGATGGTGACATGAAAGTGCCAAATATCAAATGGCAGGTTTTTCAAAAGTAGTAAGAATGGTAGAATTGAAGAAAAATCAAGTATGAGGGGGAATTCTTGGGATATGACCGCAATACAAGTTAATATAGATTATTGGGTGCATGCTTTCGATATAAAATTTGCAAATAAATCGTAACTAGGCTAATCTTTAATTGGAAAAAATTTCTCTCTCGAGAAACTTACCCCGTTTCAAATGGGTTCTTGTCGGACACCCATTTTCCGGATGAAAACCAGCCAACGCTTACTCCACTTTCTCTCTCGAGGTGAGTGTTAGGATATGGGACTATGGCTCGCCGTCTCGGGCTGAACCTCATATCGATGCACTCTTTAGGACATCAATCTAGTGGTCTTGTTTTTGCGACATCTCTATCAAAACCGAAAACACATTGTTGAACTTGTATTTACAACTACAAATCAATCAGATTGAACGATAATGACTAGACGAAATCACCATTAAACTATATCTAAGCTATAAGCAAGCAAGAACCAACAATAATATTAACTCATATTTGCTAAATCACACCACAAGAATGGGAGTTTTAGTCACATATAAAGAAATAAAGGAACGTACATTCAATGATGTTCAAATCAAATAGGTATAAGAAGATAAGTCTTGATTTAAGCAAAAACAATTAAGAAGAATTACTTCCAATTTGGGGAGGATGAAATCCTTTCATATTCAAGTCTTCCAAAAACCCTCTTCAAACTTAACATTAAATATAAAAAACTAAAGTTTAATTTCTAAGGAATAGAATAATGTTCATACTCTCTAATTAACAACTTAACCTAGTATTTTTAGTTTCCAGATTTTGTGTTGCGATGGGTTGTTCGGTGAGGTTGATTAAGGTCGCCTAATGAATCGGGGACTCGCCCAGTGAATTTAATTCATCCTGAACAAAGTCAAAGAGTGTAAATTCCTAAATATATTTACCTCTTCTAGTTCATCGCCCTTTTGTTCTTGCCCTAAATCTTTTTAAGTCTTGGACCTTGGGCAGTATAGTGCTGCTTCACAGAACTGTTCGGTGGTGTGTAAAACTGTGCTACACAAGACTCAATAAATGAACATATACAACTAGACTAGACTACTTATTTAATGATTAATTGTGTACTCAATGGTTCAAGTTGTGACACACCACTATCAAAGATTCTCAAGCTCGCATTACTTTCTTCAAGTGCTAGTTCAAGATCAAATATAAGCATTAGAATGCCATGAAGATTCCATTTTCACACACAGGTGTATAATAAATCTAAGGTTTAGGAATTAGACACGCTCACACTCAAAAAGAGGAACACTATGCATGTTTTCACCCAAATGCTTGCCCTTATTTTCCAGTCAAGAATCTTTCTTCTTTATCAAAACTAGAAAGGTTTTTTCAAGGATTGTAATGGGGCTGAATGTTAAGTCATGGTTATTTAGGCTTAGTTACTAAAGATCCTCATGAATTGTGGTGCCCACAACACTTCCCTTTATTTACCTTCTTTTATTAATTATTTTTCTAGTGCTTCTAAGTCATCCTATTATTCACATCCACGGATTGCTTGGAAATCCAAATTTCTTTTGTACTTTTATTCTACAACCTTGTTTTCATTATTTCATTTCTCGTTACTTTTCTCTCTCTACTTTTTTATATTGACGGTTTCTATTCCTTTGAAATACCATGGGTTAAAGGAGACTTTTCTTGCACTTTACGACTTCCCTTTTCCTTTTCACCATACCCAAACTTAAGCTTTTATCTTAACTTAGCTATTCACTAAACCAAAAGTCACGAGGATTATAAGTAGTAGATGAATAAATGTCTATGTTCTAACAAGTTTCTTCAAAAGAAAGGTAAAGTTAAAGGGTGTTCAAGAGAGGTTCACATACTCACAGGGTGGGTCACAAGAGAGCTATCTATTAAATTGACTCACAATCTTCAAAAGAGCCTAAGATAATTCCAAGAAAAAGCATTACTTAATTGATTGAACTAACGGGAGAAAGTCTAGGTTTAGTCAAGCATGGTTCACAGTAATATTATCACATAAGACATCGAGACTTAAGTTAAACAAGGCATTACACTTTCGCTAGTGTGCAACGGTCATTAGAAGTGAATAAATTTGTCAATTGGCTGATCACAAAAAGATGTAAAAAGTTCATATATTCTCGATGCAATGTAATTTGTTCTCATCGTATTCGCACATTCATGTTTATTTAGTTGTAGCACTATTCAAGTTATCAGGATTGATCGGAACCGATACTTAAATTTTCACGAAAACAACTACTTTAAGCATAAATAGTGGCAAACATTTTTGAATTTTTTTGAAGGGACATTTTGCAATTAAAATCAAAAAATGGAAGCATAAGATTAAACAATCGCAGAAGCAATATAAAACAAAATTTAAAACAACAACCCAACTATATATAAGACAGAATCCAAACTAACACAAACATTTATAGTCAGCTAGCAAAGGTGAACCGCACCCCACAATAAATAAATGTGATAGTCCTTAAATGCAATTAATAAAAATATCTCGTAGAAAAGAAAGAAATAAGACAAAGGTTAAGAGGGTATCCTATCTAGACGCTTGATCAATTTATTAGGGCATCAATGCCTGATGCATTCGCCTGGAACTTGACAATGGTCCCCTCGATATTATCATTTTAGTTCTCTTTGTGTTTAGTTTCCTTAGCCTCTGCAGTGATATTATTTGCAATCATCATGTCCAAGTTCTGCGCTGCTATAAGGGAGGTTATAGCAGTGTAGACTCCACATTTCCATGAAGAGATAGTTGGGTCAATAGGAACCCTTCTGCTTGAACTTGTCTTCTTCTTTTCTCTCCTCTCCTTGGCTAGCTTTGCTATCTTTTTGTCTCTTTGAAACTCCCATGCTCTTACCTGTCGTGATTACATGTCTCTCCCCTCTACATTTGGTCTAGACATTTCGGCAAAGACTTAAAGACAAATTTAGCGAGTATTTAAGTAGGGTAAATAAGGTAAATTTGGAGTTTAGAGTCAGTTCCCCAAATAGTTCATGTAGTGTTCATCTATCTTGGCGATTTGTTGAAAGTAATGCACTGAAGGTATAAGTATGTAGACAAAAAGGGCAAACAAAAAATCTTTTGGCAAGTCAACAAATGCATTCAGACACACAAGCTTGATCACCAAAAGGTACATAGTCAACTACACATTTTACATTAATTTAAAGGTTGTATGGGGACATTAGGCAAAACGCCAAAACGTTCGGCGAACTCTAGTCAGCATGCCAAATAGCTTGATATGCCTATTTAAAATCCATCCTTTCAAGTTCAACCCTGCAACCTCTGGGACTACAATCTAAACCTATACAACACTAATTCAGCAAGGATTCACAGTATTTTGCCGCTCCCAAAATAAATAAATTCAACTCAAAGTACAGTTAAACAAGATTCTAGCATTTAATAGGAGTTGAACTGAAATGGAGAATGTATGTACTTCAATCAACTAAGAGAGACTCAACAATGATTTATATTATGTGAGTGAATATAATAGTAATGAAATAAATACGGGGTTTTAGTTACTAACCTTTGATGCCGAATAAGATGTTACAAAATGTTAGGCGTCTATGCAGTCCAAATCCGAGCACAATTCAACTACTTGAATATTCTAAAAAACAAATATAAATCTAGAGTGCGGGTGTTAGTTTGTGTAGAGTAAAAAGTGAGCGAGAGTAACTTAAATTGGAATTTTACACCTTTTATTTGCACTTACCCTCGATATTCTGCGCATTCGGCAATTTTTATTAAACTTGCCCATTTACTCGACAAAGCACCGAGTATCTGGTTCTTCGCCGAATGTAAGAGGATCTTCTACGCATGCACGAATCCCTATAGTGTTCTTGTTTGTGATCACCAACCTAAACGGTGGTACACCACTAATGCTCTATAGACTGTCAAGTTTATAGGATCCTAGTTGAAGGCTCAGTGAGTCAAAAGGTGGAAGAAATCGTGTTCGCTAACCCTATCGGCGGTTCACCTACCGGACCTATTATTTACTTCATAAAATTTTTCAAAATCTTCCCTCACATCAACCTGTACCAACATCACACCATTTATTTACCCAATAAAAAAGCAAATTTAAAACGAATTTTTTGTTGCCTCCCAAACAGTGCCTTAGTTAACGCTGGCACAACGTAACTCCATTTTTGATCTGACTTTTGGTATTAGCCATAATATCACTAGGCAAAGCACTTTTCGATCTTCGATTTAGGTGACACGGGATATGACATATCTGGTTTTCCAATTGTTTGATCGACACTGAATAGGAGGTAACATTCTGACTAATGGCGGACATTTTTTCATGCCTTTTCGCATGTTTTCTGACCCTTCAACTTTTTGGAGGATACGCCAGAGCATGTCCTCAGATCTTACACCTTCCTAATAATTGGGCTTTATACGCTCATCGGGAGTCACATATCGATCTTTCTCCCCAGCTTTCCAATTGGAATATGGTCCCCCATTAATGATCTCTATCTTACCACCCTTCATTTCTGCCCCAACCATGATTTCTATCATGTCTACAATAGTTTGAACTATAGTCATTGCCTTGGTTGGATAGAAATTTCATCTCCTCATTATACTACGCTTCAAACATTGTTTCCTCACGAATTGTGCTCCCGACCCCACAATGTTAATACCACATGTGTTACACCTCATAAATCTAATGACTTAAGGTAGACTCCTACATGATGGTAAGTAACTCTAAAAGTTTTACATTATGTTTTAGTCATAATTTAATATAACTAACTCATTTGAATATTGTAGTGCATAAAGGTTTAAGAACGACCATGATGTCGGGAAAACTAGTGATTTGACCTTGTGTAGGGTTGAGTCATGTACTGCCTCAAACTCCACGGGCATGACCATGTCTTTTGGTCAAGACCGTGGCCAAGTGGGGGCCTCGTTGACACCGCCCCAACTTCTCTATGGGGACCACGAGTCATGGTCCACTTCATGAGTCGTGAAGTTGTTCGTGTAGTTTCCTTCGTTTTAATGAAGGTGGGTATGTTTAGAGGGGCTAATACGCAAGACACCATGAGCTAGTTAATGGGTCGTGGTACATGTTGACGAGCAAGGGGGATTGGTCATAAAAAGCACTTGGTGTGTAAGGTTGATGCACCATTTTTGGAGGCTACTGCCTCACCCTTCACGAGTGACACCATAACTCATGGTGTTCTTAGTGGCTCGTGAAGGGGCTCGTGAGGGATGGATGGGATTTTACTAGTAAAGGTCAAGTTGGACATTTATTTTAAATGTCCAACTAAGTGAGAGGATTTTTGGGTAGTTTAGGGGTTAAGTATATATTGATTTTATTCATTTTTACACCGATTTCCATATCAAAATATAAACTCCCAAATTGAAAGCTCTCACTTCTCACTAAACTATCTCTCTACCAAGGTTTACCATTGAAAAGAATTCAAGCATCTAGATAGGGTTCAAGCTCCTAGTTTTTCAACAAAATTTCATGGTGAAGATTTTATTATCTATGGTGGATCTTCACTCTTGGGATCTTTTTCCAAGAGGCTTTTCAATGCTTGATTTGAAAAATCTACAATTTCTAGGTTTTCAATCAAACACTTGGATCTCTTTCTAAACATATTTTCTTTGATCTAAATTGTTTAATTATGAATATATATGATTTTTTTATAGATGAATTCAATTAATTTTATTGTTTTTGAATGAAATTACCAAAGACCCATGTACCTTCATTCTTTATAAATTCTAAACCCTAGTTGTGATTGATAGTTATTAAATGATTAGAATGAAGAATGTTATTTTATAATATTTTATTGTAATATGATATTGATATACATGATGAATCAATGATAAGGAAGTAGGGAAAATTCTTGAAGGCTATAAGTAAAGGATTTTAAGGTGATGAGTATTATTGTATTGAATTGCTAGTTCAATTGTGATAAACATAATTACTTGGTTATGTATTGTGGAGTAGAATTATTTTTCCTCTTCCCTTTAACCTTAAGCTTGATCAAGTATGTATGATGTGTTTCGAATGTTATGCTAGGATATGAATATGAAGGTTGTGAGATAATGACGGTTGTGTTGTTATGTTGAATTGAAGGTAATTCTCATGCACCTTAAAATGACTATGTTATGAAAGAAATATTCACACATGATTTTGGTTATATGATAAAAGGAGTTCTTATCTTGTAATCATTTAGTTAATGATATATGAGGGATTAAGTCCTTAAGATTTTTTTGACAAACAACTTCTTAAATAAAGGCTAAAGGTTACCTAAAAAGGGGAATCAAGCGTAGCACCGAGAGGATATGCATGAGACTGGTTTATTCTGAAAGAAAGGAAGGTTCCTCAAATGGTCTCATGAGATGGAAACTATGATATCATTAAGTATAAAGAGGGTTTTTAGTAGCAACCTTCATATCCCCTAATTATAAAGACCACATAAGTTTTAGCTACTGTATTATTTACTATCATGAGTGTCATTCCCTACGTTGTCAAGTAGGACACCCTCCCATCAGTGTGAGGGGTTGAAACCAGATTCCATGTATCTCACATGGTGTATGTGGGTTATGGAGAATATTATCAATTGTTAAAAACAAGAATAAAGGAAGTACGTGTCTATGCTTTTGTCTTCTTGAGCGTTTTCTTGATATGTGTGGGGGTATGGGGCCTCATATGTATATTGAACTAGTAGTCCTAAAAAGGGGTTAGTGTGTAAAGTCTTATGATATAATGATAAAATGAAATCAAGAGTGTATGTTATGAAAGGTGGTTTTTGTTATAATGTTGCAATCTTAAATGTATTTTAATATTATGATATGGATTGATTGTGTTTTATTAGAATGTGCATTATGGATTTTAACTTGAAATAGCATAGTTTGAACTAAATGTCCCTTTATGCATTTTTTAATGGTTTTAATTGCATAGCTTTCATACTTAGTACAAGTGGAATGTACTAAACCATATTTCTCTTAATTTTCTATCAAGTGTAGGTTTGGGCTAGTAGGTCTTAGTGAAGAAGAAGAAAAGGCTTGGATAGCATTCTTAAAGACCAATTTGTTTCTTCTCAAACTCCGATTACAACATGATACCAATATGTTTTGTTTCTTCTATTTTTGTACTAGACTACTATTGTACATCTTATATGGATACTTTTTATTTTAAAGGCTAAGTTCCCTATGTTGAGATTCTTATGTTTGAACCAAGATTGTTAAAAAGACAAGTTTAGATGCTCTATTTTCATATGTGAAATAGTTTGACATTGATTTTTAAAGTTTTAAATATTTCTGTATGTTTCAATGTCTTATGAAAATATGATATGCATAGGGCTTGGATAACACCTCCTCAAGGTCGAGAATGCTGTGTTATGGAAAGGGGTGATCTCGAGTCCTGACAAACTGGGTGTCAGAGCATAAGGTTATTGAATGATAATTAGATTTATATCTATTGAACCACATCTTTTAGTATCTTGTTCATGGGTGTGAAGCCCTCCACACTTATGAATGAGGCTATCTAATATTTAGGAACATTCACTTCTTTTGATATTCTTATAGTTGTACCAAAGAGTCTTTCCTCTATCTGTACATGCCTTTCAATATTTTTCTCGTGGATATAGGATATTAATACTATGAGGGCAGCAATAAGAAGGGTTGGAGAGGAGGTTGCAAATGGAGGAGTTCCTCTCCAATGTAAACAAACTCCTTCTAATGAGCAAGTTCCTCATGGTAGCTAAGTTTCGTTCATTCCTCCGATCTTGATGGATGGAGAGATAAGGGAGGCTTTTCCAAACTTGAACCAAGTCATGGCTACTCAATCTCAAGTCATAACTACACAGGAAAAGATATGATGGCACAAGCTAATTGGGAAATTGGGACTCCTCAGAATAAAAATTCTAGTACCATGGCTTCGCATTTCAGGGACTTTACAAGAACGAATCCTCCAATGTTCTATGGGTCTAAGGTGAATGACGATCATCAATATTTTTTTGATGAGGTGTATAAGATCTTGTTTACTATGTGGGTAACTTTGAATGAGAAGGTCGATAATTCCACATATCACCTTAAGGATGTGGCTCAAATATGGTACACTCAATGGAAGGAAAATATGGCTTTGAGAGCGGTCCCATAAGTTGGGAAATTTTAGGAAGGCATTTTTTTATAGAATCTTCCCAAGGGACAAAAGAAATGATAAATTTGAAGAATTCGTCAACCTTCGTCAAGAAGGTATGAGAGTCCAAGAATACTCTTTGAAGTTCATCAAGTTGTCTATGTATGCTTTCTCTTTGGCGTCTATACTAGAGATACAATGAGTCATTTTTTGACGGGTGTGTCCAATGATCTTGTGGAAGAGTGTCGTGAGGAAATTCTTCATGATAATATATGAATTTATGTTTGATGGTGCATGCTGACCAAGTTGAAGAAACTAGGCATAGGAATAGTAATAGGGATGCTAAGAGGGCAAGACACTATGACGGAGGTGCTTCCAAGGGTAAGCTTAAGATCCAAGATAAGCCAAGATTTGAGAAGAGGATTTCCAACCAAGTTCCTTCCAATGTCTTAAGGGCCAAAAAATATAGGGTACATAACCCAAAGGCACAAGGAGGAACCATTTGTGGTTCTCAAGGTAATAAGTCAAATTTTTCCTAGTGTCGGACGAGGAATGTGATCAAGTGCCTAGTTGGAAAGGATATTTGATTTTCTTGTGGGTCACATGGTGAAAGATTGTCCCATGACAAAGATTTAAGAGAGAAAGAGTAATAAAGCATAAGAAAGAGGTCATATCTCTTATTCTCCAAGAGACACCTCTTCTATGCTCTCCAATCCCATGGTGATCAAGAGAGCTCTCCCAATGTTATTACATGTATGTTGCAAGTATTTCAATTAATGTTTTTTCATTGTTAGATCTTGATGCCACCTTTTATTTTGTAACTCTTTTAGTGGCTATGAAATTTAATATACTCCACGAAAAACTTTTCAGTTTCTATTCGGTGGGTGACTCCATAGTTTCTAAGAGAGTCTATACGAGTTGTCCCATCTCATTGTCCAGTAGAGTCACATTGGTTGATTTGATAGAGCTTTATATGTTCAACTTTGATGTTATATTGGGATGGATCAGTCACATGCTTGTTTTGCTTCTATTGAATCTAGAATAAGGTAGTCAAGTTTCAATTTCTCAATGAACCCGTCTTAGAGTGGAAGGGGGGAAGTTCAATCCCTAGACGTCAAATTATTTCGTGTATAAAATCTTGTAATATGATTTCTAAGGGATGTATCTATAATATTTTGAATTTCAAGGACCTTGGGTCTCAGTCTCATCCTTTTGAGTCTGTCCCCATAGTGAAAGATTTTCTTAAAGTCTTCTCCAATGAATTGCTTGGAATTCATCCTTAACATGAAATAAATTTTGGAATTGATGTATTAACCGATACTCAACCCATATCAATTCCTTATTACCATATGGATCTAGACGAGTTTAAAGAATCAAAAGCTAAACTCAGTGATTTTCTATACAAGGGTCATATTTGACCAAAAATATCTCCATGGGGTGCCCAGTATTATTTGTAGAAACGAAAGATGGGTTTCTTAGGATGTGTATTGACTATCGCCAATAGAATAAGGTCATTGTAAAGAATAAGTATCCTCTCCTTAGAATTGATGATTTGTTTGACCAACTCCAAGAGGCGGGTTACTTTTCGAAGATTGATTTAAGGTTGGGTCATGACCAACTTAGAGTGAGAGGAGTTGACATTAATAAAACGGTTTTCCGAAAAAATATATGGTAACTCTGAGTTTGTAGTCATGTATTTTCATCTAACTAATGCCACGGCGGCCTTTATAGGCCTTATGAATTGGGTGTTTAGGAATTATCCTTAATATTTTGTGATTGTCTTTATCGATGATAATTTGGTATACTCCAAGAGTGAGGAAGATCATATGAGTCATTTCATGATAGTTTTGCAACTCCTCAAGGATCACAAACTTTTTCTAAGTTTTGGAGTTGTAAGGTTTGTCTAAGATTGGTTGCTTTTTTTGTTCATATTGTTTCAAGTGTGGTTATAGAAGTCGATCCAAAGAAAACGAATGCGGTTAAGAATAGGCCTAGACCCCTAAATCTCATGGATTATTAAAGTTTTTGGGTTTAGCCCGATATTATAAGAGATTTATTAAGGGTTTATCCTCTATTGCTTCTCCATTGACATCCCTAACGCAAAAGAAAGTTAAGTTTGAATGGATGGAAACTTGTGAAGAGGCCTCCAAGAGTTGAAAGATAACCTTACCTCCGCTATGGTGTTGACTTTATCGGAGGGTACCGAAGGTTTTGTAGTGTATTGTGACGCTTCTCGAGTAGGTTTGGGTTGTTTCCTCATGCCACATGGTAAGGTGACACCTTATTTCTCAAGGTAACTCAAGGTACATGAAATGAACTATTCGACCCATGATCTTGAATTAGTGGCCATAGTGTTTTCTTTGAAATATCGGAGACATTATCTTTATGGGGTACATGTAGATGTGTTCTCCGCTAACAAGAGTCTCCAATATATGTTTACTCAGAAAGACATGAACCTCTGGAAACGAACATGGTTAGATATTTTGTAAGACTATTATATGAATATCGTTTACCATCCCGTCAAATACAATTTAGTTGTGGATGCTTTGAGTCTCATGTCCATGGGTAGTTTAGCCATGTATGAGACTAGAAGAAAGAGGTAGTCCTTGATGTGCATAGGTTGGATCGATTTGAATTTTGACTAGTAGATTCTCCAAAAGTTAGTTTCATGGTTCAATATAGCTCTGAATCCTCCTTAGTTGTTGATGTGAAGTCTAAGAAACACCTTGATCCTTTCTTGATGGAGTTTAAAGAATCCATACTTGGCAAATATGTCAAAACATTCTCCCAAGGGGAAGATGAGTTAAATAGATATCAAAATGTTCCATATGTGGATTACCTAAGAAAATATATTTTAAAAGAGTCCCATAGTGCGGGATATTTTATTCATCCGGGAGCCACTAACATGCTACGTGACTTGTGTGATATCTATTAGTGGAATGGTCTGAAGAGGGATGTGGCACATTTTATGGCCAAATCTCCAAATTTTCAACAAGTTAAGGCCAAACATCAGAAGTCAGGAGGTTTGTCTCAAGACATAGATATTCCCACTTGGAAGTGGGAGGGTGTAAATATGGTTTTGGTTGTTTGTTTACCTCGTACCCAGAGGCAACATTATTCGATTTATGTCATTGCGGACAGGATGACCAAATAAGTCCATTTTATTCCCGTCAAGGACTTACTCGGTGGACGATTAATCCATATTGTACCTAAGTGAGATACTGAGAATGCATGGGGATCTCTTATCTATCATTTCGGATAGGGTTACTCAATTTACTTCTCACTTATGGAAGGCATTCAATAGTAAATTCCGTACTAAAGTGAAACTTTGTACTGCATTTCATCCCAAACAAATGGTCTATCAAAACAAACCATCCAAACCCTATAAGATATATTGAGGGAATATGTTATTGACTTGAATGGTAATTAGGATTATCATGTACCATTGATTGAGTTTGCCTACAATGATAGCAACCACTCAAGTATTGTCATAGATCCATTTGAGGCCCTTTATGGGAGAAGATGTAGATCTCTGATTGGGTGGTTTGAGCTAGGTGAGTCTTCTCTCATCGGTCCTAAAATATTGTATGAGGTTGCGGAGAAAGTACAACTCATAAGAGATAAATTGAAGATGGACCAAAGCGGCAAAAAATACAATGCCGAAAATCAAAAGAGGGGCCTTGAATTTGAAGTAGGTGATTTGGCTTATTTGAAGATATCACCCATGAAAGGGATGATGATATTTGGTAAAAATCAGAAACTTAGTCCCCGGTATGATGGTCCATATGATATTTTAAAGTGAGTGGGAAATGTTTCCTGTGATTTGAGATTGCCTATTGAGTTCTCTCCGATTTATTCGGTGTTCCATATGTCAATACTCAAGAAACTCATAGGAGATGTGGTATTTATCTTTACTCCATAAGGATTAGAAGTTGATCAGAACCTTTCTTATGAAGATGTTCCGGTTGAAATTTTAGACCTGGAAGTGAAGAAGTTGAGTAATAAAGAAGTAGCTTCTGTAAAGGTTCTTTGGAAGAATCATTTTGTTGGGAGTTCTACTTGGGAGGCCGAGGCTTATATGAAGTCCTGATATCATCATATATTTCCTTCTTCTTTTAGTCATAGTGGAAGTTAGTAATTCCTCATAGTTTTTCTTTATGGAGAGTTATGTTTGTTTAAACTCTTCATGATTTCCTCTATCTATGCAAGTTTCTGTGAGAATTCAAGTCTAAAACTTTTTTTGAGTTTTAATGGCATCTTTTCTCATGTTTGTTTAACCTTAATATGTTGTTGGTGTATTTGACATTATGATATGTTATAATGAACATGCTTAATTTTTAATGGATGACATGATGTATTAGCTCTTTCTATGATTATGTTGAGCTTATGTGAGATGAAGAAGTTGATTCCTCCTTGCATGATGTGAATTGAAGACATATGTGTATATTTTATGGTAGATGAAGTTTCTACATCATTGTGATGCATTCATATGATTTGAAGAATGGTGTTTATGTTTTATCCTTTGAAATTGTATATAATATTTATCTGTTTGTTGGGTTGATAGTCTTGATTCGTTAATTCTAAAAAGGATGTCTAAAGAGTTATTCAAGGATGAATGTTCTCCAAGGGGGCATATTGTTAGAGCTCGGAAACCTAATGACTTAATCTAGACTTCTACATGATGGTAAAAAACTAGAAAAAAGGTTAAAATCATTTTTTTATCCTACTTTAATATTACTTAGTTTGAAAATGGTCGTGTCTAAAGATGTAAGAACGACCATGACATTTGGAAAACTAGTTACTTGAACTAGTGTAGGGTTGAGTCATGCAGTGGGGTTTTGAAGTGAAGTTTAAGGACTAAAACTCATAATTTGATAAAAATAAAAATATATATCTAAAAAAGTTTTTAAGGGGTAAAGACCAAAGGAGGAGTGCCAAGCTAAAGAGGCAAGGCAAGGCTGCCCCAAAAGAGAGGATATTGCCTCACACTCCATGGGCATGCCCATTGCTCATTGTCAAGACCACGGCAATGTTGGGACCTGATGGAGTGGCCATACCTAAAGTGGAAGGACTCCAAGTGTCTTAGACACTGCCCCAACCTTCACGATGGGGACCACGAATCGTGGTCCACTCCACGATTTGTGAAGGTGGGCATGGAGTTTCCTTAGTTTTAAGGAAGGTGAGGATGTTTGGAGGGGCTATTGTCCTATACACCACGATCCACTTTAAGGGTCGTGGCGCATGTTGATGTTCAAGGGGAATGGTCATGAAAAGTAATTGGGCTATAAGGGTGATACCCCATTTTGGGAGGCTACTGCCTCACACTTCACTAGCCACACCACGGCTCATGATGTTCTTCAGGGCTCATGAAGAGGCTAGTGAGGGCTGGATGTGATTTCACTTGTGAAGGTCAAGTTGGACTTTTATTTTAGAAGTCCAAACAAGTGAGGGGTGTTTTGGGTATTTTAAGGGTTAAGTATACATTGATTTTAAGTCATTTTTACACCTAATCCTAAATCAAAACATAAAATCCCAAATTGAAATCAAAAGATGCCACTTATGTCTAAACTCTCTCTATCTGCCATGTTTCACCAATGAAGAACATTCAAGCTTCAAGTAAGGTTCAAGCTCAAAGGTTTTCAACCTAATTTCCATGTTAATCTTCAATTAGGTATGGTGGATTTCACGAATCATAAGTACAATACTCATATAATCTATAAACCATACATCATAATCTATACATTAATCAAGAGTCCATAACAATATACACATGAATTCAGTAATACAGAGACATTATCACATCACCAATAGCATATCCAAATATGAAGATTTTAGAAGGTCAAGGGTTCATGGATATTTTCATTAAAAACATCAATTATACATCAATAATATCATATCTTCATGTTTGAAAATGTTTCATGCAACAATCCAAGACTTAGAGTAGAAATTGGATGCTTTTTTATCTTTTTGAAGTCTTTAAAAATCATCTTTAAAATTGACTCTGAGGTGATAGCAAGCCTTAGATAAAGAAATCCCATACCTTATTATATGAATCTAAAGATAATTAAAGAAGAAAGTCCATTGAATATCCATCATCAAGCTCCATCTTCACCTTGAGCTATCATGGATGTTTTTGAAGAATCTTTGAGAGGGAAAGGGTTTTGATATAGTTACTAGGGTCTAAATGAGAGTTTAATAACATAAGAACTCTTAAAATAAGCATACACACCTAAAATAACTGTCCTCCTATTTCATAAGAGTTGGAGTGAATTTCCCAAAGTACCCCAAGTCTTAAAAGCTGGCAGATTGCCGGAACCACCAATGAATGCCCAACGACGGCCCATCGTCTGAGTGACGCCCCTGTCAACGGAATTTTTCATTTGGGTATGACCCTTTAAAACCTGCAGATCCTTGGGTGTGGAGTTTCCTCTGATTTAATCAAGGTGAGAATGTTTTGAGGAGCTATTGCCCAATACAACACGAGCCACTTAAAGGGTTGTGGTGCATGTTGGCGAGCAAGGGGGCTTGGTTGTGAAAAGTATTTAGGGTGTGAGGGTGATGCCCCACTTTAAAGGCTACTTCCTCACCCTTCACGTGCCACACCATGGATCACAGTGTTCTTCATGGCTCGTGAAAGGGATTGTGAGGTCTGGATGGGATTTCACTAGTGAAGGTCAACTTGGACCTTTATTTTAGAAGTCCAACTAAGTGAGGGGTGTTTTGGGAATTTTTAGGGTGAAGTATACATTGATTATAAGTCATTTTTACACCTATTCCTAAATCAAAACATAAACTCCTAATTGAATTGAAAAGGTCTCTCTTATCTCTAAACTCTTTCTCTACCAAGTTTCACCAATGAAGATCATTCAACATTAAAGTAGGGTTCAGGATCTAAGATTTTCAACCAAATTTCCTAGTTAATCTTAAATAAGGTATGATGGATGTCACGAACCACAATTACAATACACATATAATCAAATTGATATAGCCTATAAACCATACAATCATAATTTATACATAAATCAAGAGTCCATAATAATTGACACATGAATTCACTAATATAGAGACATTATCACATTACCCATCGCATAGCAAAAAATAAATATTTTAGATGGTCAAGGGTTCATGGATATTTTTATTTAAAAACATCAAATAAACATCAATAATATCATATCTTCATGTTTGAAAACGTTTCATGCAGGAACCCAAGACTTAGAGTAGAAATTGGACGTTTTTCATCTTTTTGAAATCTTTTGAAATAATATTTGAAATTTACTTTAAGGTGATATCAAGCCTTAGATGAAGAACTCACATAACTTATTAGAAGAATCCAAACATAATTGAAGAAGAAACTCCATTGAAGATCCATCATCAAGCTCCATCTTCACCTTCAGCTCTAATGGAGGTTTTTGGACAAAATTTGGGAGGGAAAGGGTTTTGATCCAGGTGCTAGGGTCTAAATGAGAGTGTAATGAATTAAATACTCTTAAAATACCATACACACCTAAAATAACCGTCCTCCTATTTTATAAGAGTTAGGGTGAATTCCCAAATTACCCGAAGCCTTAACAATGAAGTTGGCAGATTGCACGAACCACCAATGAATGCCCAACGACAGACCGTCGTCTGAGTGACGCTCCTTCAAAGGGGTCTGTCATATGGGTATGCAACTTAAAAATCTGAAGATCCTTGAGAGCTTTAATTCTCAATATATGGCCAAGGTCGACGGTCCATTGTCTGATCGATTGGCCGTACCTTGAGGCTGTCGTTTGGACACTGCCAGGCAGTTCTGCCTCATCAAGTTGGGGTCGACCTCTAGGGTCCATTGTGAGCCCTAGGTGGAATCATTACCAGATTTTGGACCCCTAAAAATTCACTTATATGTATTAGGAACACCTCCAATAAAATTCAACACAAGCGAACACATAAAACATGCTAAGACACACATCAACACACAAGGACGTCCAAAGACTAACTTTCGAACATCTCAGACGTCCTTGGACGTTTTACCTCCAAACTTTACCAAACTCCACATTCTGCCTTTAAAAACTAATATTAACCATATAAGGACCTAATACAATCATGATACACATATAAACACATGCAAGCACATAAGAAGCTAACCATCGAACATCTTGATCGTCTATTGACGTCTGACTTCAAATTCAATTGAAATGATTTCAAAAATCACAAAAACCATAATTAATATATTTTCAAGACTTTATAACAGCGATTAATATCTACATAAACCTAGTTCATTTTAGTGGTTTTTATAGTGGCTCTTCGGCCTTGGGATCCTCTCCCCAAGAGACTCTTCAATGTTGGATGTCAAAAATCCCAAATTTCTAGGTTTTTAATCAAACACATGGGTCTCTTGAAAAATTATTTTAATTGATATAAATTGATTAATTATTACTACATATGAATTTTTTATGCATGGATACAAGTAATATTAGGGTTTTTTCATTAAATTCCCCAAGACTCAAGTACCTCCATTCATTATTAAATTCTTAACCCTCATTGGGGTTGACAGTGATTAAATTATGAGAATGAAGGATGTTATTTTTTAATTAGTTATTGTATTGTGCTATTGGTATACATGATGAATGAATGAAGAGGAAGTAAGGTAAATTCTCGAAGGCTATAAGGAAAGGCTTTAAAGGTGATGAGTATTATTGTATTGAATGGTTGTTTCAATTGTTATGCATTGAGGAGTAGAATTATTCTTTCCTCTTCCCTATAACAGTAAGCATGATCAAGTATGTATGATATGTTACAAATTTTATGCTATGATATGTATATGCATGTTGTTAAATAAGGATGAGTGTGTTGTTACGTTGAATTGAAGGTAATTCGCATGCACCATAAAATTACTATGTTATGAAACAATTATTCTCACATGATGTAGGTTCATTGATGAAAGGGAATTCTCATATTATAACCAATTAGTTAATGATATATGAGGGATTAATTCCCTAAGATATTCTATATTAACTAATCCGTATATAAAGTCTAATGGTTACTTAAAAAGGGAATTGATCTTAGCACCGAGAGGATATGCATGAGAGGGGTTCATTCCTAAAGAAAGGAAAGTTTCCTCAATGGTCTCTGGAGATGGAAACTATAATACTATTAAGTATAAAGAGGGTTTATCATATAAATCTATGTATCCCTTAACTATGAAGCAGAGATATGTTGTAGCTACTAGATCCGCCTATATGCTATCATGAATGTTATGCCCTACATTGGAAAGTAGGACACCCTCCCATTTGTGGGAGGGGTTGACATCGGATTCCATGTAGCTCATATGGTCTACTTCAGTTATAATGAAGTTTCCAGATATTTAAAAACAAGAAAGAAGGAAGTATGTGGCTAAGCTTGTGTCCTCTTGAGCGTTTCCTTGGTATGTGTGGGGTATGAGACCTCATATGTTCATTGCATTAGTTGGCATAAAAAGGGGTAGTAAGTAAGTTCTTATAATATAATGATTAAATGAAGTCAAGTGTGTATGTTATTTATGTACCGTGGTTTTACGGTACTTTCAATGCTTTTTCCTTAAGTTTAGTGTGTGTCTAAGTCTTTTTGTAGTTGTTTTAATGTATTTTTCTTTGTGTTTATAGAAAATACCGTCCAAAATGAAAACGATGAAGATGTGCTGAAAGTTGCAGAAAAGATGACCTACCAAGCCATCAATGGTTTGTCGACCCATTGACGATCCGTAAGTTGCAACCGTCACCATGAAGATGTTATAATCCCAAGGAAAGATCAGGGAATTCTGAATAAGTGTGCAGCTATGGAAGGGATGATGATCCATCGTCTCATCGACGGACATCCTGGTGATCCCTTGGTGTTAACAGAATGTATAGTACCCAATTTTAAAAGATTCTAAGTGTGGAGAAACAAAGGTCATCAACATAGCGTCGTGTTCGTTCATCGATTGTAACAGAGAGTTTGAGAAGAAAACAGTTGAAAATAGAGTTGAAGTATGGACCGACAGAAGCATAGATGATCCGTCGTTGCCTCGGCAGTCCGTTGGATAGGTCCTCGATGTGAGAAGCCTTTTTGGACAGATTTTCCTAATTTACATTTCCCTTTATGTTTAGGATTATTTTATTATAAATAGTACCAAAAACCTCATTTTTGGGGTTAGACTCTTTGTTAATTTTCAGATTTGTATTGTTGGTTGTTGAACATTGGGTTTTGGAAAATACTTCACTTTTTCGAAAAAATTTCTTACAATATTTTGATTAACTCAAATGATTTTCTGGATTTTTTTCAAACTCGTTAAAGTAAGTATATGAATTCTTGTCTAATCAATATGAATTGTGTAATTCTTAACATGAGTAACTAAATCCACAACTAGGGTTGCGGGAACCTTCGGTAATCAACAAAGTAGAACTAGCTAAAATAACAATTCTAGAATAGTATCTTGCATGTATTGATTATTCTTTCATTTAGAAATCTTTTTAACGGTGGCCAACGTTAGAAATCTCCTTGTTGTTAGGTAGATAATAAGAAAAGAATAATCTACATAGATTTAGTATACAATATCTAATAGGATAGTATCGATTGGTGTGAACAAATCACTAAGCCATACAGCGATTATGATGCTTATTATAAGGTAAAATGTAAGGTTTAGTAAAGTAAACACACGTAGCTGGAACAAGGTGCAGAGTAAAATTCACTAGTTGACGGACCAAGGAATTAGGGATACATAACTTACCACTTTGCATGCAAGATACTAGGAAAGAGTTGTTACAGCTAGGGTTATTGCGTTATGAACCTATGGCGAACACTTACACCCTAGTTTCTCTCATCACTTGATAAACATCAAATATTTGAATTTGCTAATTGTTTACTTAGGCTTAATTAATTACTTTTATTACACAAAACCCCCCATTTGATTGTTTGTTTTTTAAAGGACTTGACTAAATAGAAGTAATTGTATATTAAAGTAAAGTCTAAACTATTTTCCTCTTGGGATCGACCCCAACCTAACATTTGGGTTTTTTAATTTATATGGCCGCTTATAATTATTTAGGAAAATATAGTTTGAGCGTATCAAATTTTAGCGCCGCTGCCGGGGAAAGTGACTTTTAGATTAAGTTTAAGCGCATTATAGATTTTTAGTCAACAATTTCCTGATTGTACTTTTTCTTTTTTTTGTTTTTATCTCTCGCAGGTTTTAACTTGTTCCAGAACTAAACCGCACACTTCGCGGAATGAATATCCAAAACAATCTTGCTTATATCGATGATGAGATCAACCCTCAACTCCCCCACCAGTTGATGCTCATAATCTAGTGGTTGTTGATAACCCTAGTGAAGGTAATCTGAGGAGGCAAACTCCCGCCCCACGCCCACAAGAGTACTATAGGGTAAATGTTAACATCATTGACTATGATGGGACACTTTTCCTACCTTCTCTACCACATGATCATGATTTTGCGGTAACTAGTAGCTTGATTTAGAAGCTCACCGCTAGATGTTTGTTTTTGGGGCTACCATTTGAGGATCGACAAGCTCACATCTCCAAACTAAGGTCGGTGTGTAAGAGTTATGAAGGGAGGCAATATTTAGACATGGATGTAATTGGATTAAGTGTGTACCATCTCTCACTGACGGGGGAGGCCGCAATTGGGTTTGCTGAGTTGCCTTACAATTCAATCTATACTTGGGAGCAATTGAGGGATGTGTTCCAAGCAAGGTATTACCCAGTTTCTAAAAATTTAAACCACAAAGATTGGGTGAACAACTTTGTGGCATTACCAGGGGAGTTAGTAAGCAGTTCTTGGGATAGATTCACCTCATTCATGAGAAGTGTCCTAAACCACCGCATTGATGATAAGTCATTGAAAGAGTACTTCTATCAGGGGCAAGATGATAATAATAAAGAAGTGCTTAATACAATTGCAGGTGGCTCTTATGGGGAATGTACTTATGCAGAGATTGCTGAGATGTTATAGGAAATCTCTCAAACTAATATAGCTTGGAGAACTAGGAAGTCGGATACTGGGAAAAACACTTATGCAGTGCAAGCTTCATATTACCCAGTTGCAGATGAGATTCGTGAAGAGATGTCTCAAATAAGAACTAAGCTTGGGTTGGTGTTAAAACATGTCACCAGGGGTGCACAAAAGATAAATGCGGTGAATTATTTGGCTAAACCACCACCACCAATTGATGAGTACTACTATGAAGAAGATTCTTATGTAGTGAATGAGTAGACCGGGGGTTTGCGGTGGAATGTTGAAGGCTTAAATCAAGAAAATTGGTGAAACGGTCAAGGAAATCAAGGTCGAAACTATGGGAATTACAAACGACAGGGTCACTATGTATGAGATGGAAACTACAACCGCGACAACAACTTCAACCTGGGTAACTATGGTAACAAAAACGATCCGAGTGTGCCCTATGTTCCACCTCCAAATTGGAAGTTTCTCCTATGGTGGATGTAGTATGGAACGAGTTGAGGATATGTTCCAGAAGATGATAATGAGGTTTAATGCTAGTGATGAGCACGTCTAAGATTTGAGAGGTGATTTAGCAAATATGAAGCAAAAGTTGGATGCACATGCAATATCAATCAAGCATCTTGAGTTGAAAATGGACCAATTGTCTTATACTGTGAACCCACGCCAATTGGGTACTCTTCCTATCAATATTGTCCAGAATCCCAAATATTATGGACATTGTATGGCAGTCACTACTCAAAGGGTAAGCAGACAATGATTTCACCTATGACCTCAGGCGTCGAACATGAGAATCAATGAGATGATGAGGTAGAGGAAGTTAGGGGTGAATTGGTAGATGAATTGGGGAAAGAAGATTACACCTCAAAAACGGACCCCCATTCATAGACCATTACCTCCATTTCCGCAAAGATTGGTGAAAAAGACCAAGGATGGTAAATGCTGGTGTTTTATTACTATGTTAAAATAGATTTTCATCAATGTTCCTTTGAAAGAAGATTTTGAACAAATGCCCAGTTATGCCAAGTTCATGAAATATATGGTCACTAAAAAGAGATCAGTTAGTTTTGAGGATGATGATGGATGCAACATTGTAGCGTTATTGCTAAAAGGTCTCTTGTGTAAAATAAAGAAGATTCGGTTGGTTTCACTATTCCATGTACAATTGGGTTGTTACACTATGATAAAGCATTATGTGATCTTGGGGTAAGAATAAATCTCATGCCTTTCTCTATTTAGAATAAGTTGGGTTTGGGTGACCCAAAGCCCACTGCGATGCGCCTACTGATGGCTGATCGAACAGTGAAGAGGCCTATTGGGATACTCCATGATGTGCTAGTAAAAGTAGAGTCAATTATTTTTTCGGCCGATTTTGTGATTCTTGATTGTGAGGTGGACTTTGAGGTGCCTATTATTCTTGGGAGGTTGTTCCTTACTATCGACGTGCCTTAGTTTATAAGGATGGAGAAAGGGCAGATGAGGTTTTAATTGAACAATGAAGAAGATACTTTCAAGATTTGTAGGTTCATTATGAAGAATGGTGAGCTCCAATCGGTATACGCGATATCCTACAAGGTTGAGAGTTCGGCCCAGGTACAAATAGAAAAGAGACTTGGTGTTGAGGCACTAGAGGCAGTGATCAAGATTTTGGGGAGTGTTTGTATCGAAGAGTATGGGTCATTAGTTGCGGCACTTGATCGAGGTGATGTTTGGTTCAAATCAAAGAAATTGGATTTAGATATGAAGCATCGCGAGTCTCCACCCGTGAAACCATCTATTAAGGAGGCTCCAAAATTGGAGCTAAAGGCTCTACCACCTCATATGAGGTAGGTATTCTTGGGGAAATGAGACATTTTGCCGGTAATTATTGCATCAGATTTAAATATGCAACAAGTAGAGTGTTTGGTTGAAGTGTTGAAGTGGTTCAAGAGAGATATTGGGTGGACTATTGCGGATATTATTGGGATCCCTCCCGATATTTGTTCACATAAAATCCAACTCATGCCTGATCATAAGCCCAGTATTGAGCACCAGAGACGTTTAAATCCACCTATGAAAGAGGTAGTGAAAAAGAAAATTATTAAGTAATTGGATCCCGGAGTCATATATCATATCGCTGATAGTAGTTGGGTATGCCCTGTTCAGTGTGTGCCCAAGAAAGGGGGGATGACGGTGGTCCCTAATGAGAAAAATGAGCTTGTTCCAATGAGTTTGGTGATCGGATGGAGAGTCTGTATGGATTATAGAAAATTGAATGCATGGACTGAGAAGGACCATTTTCCTATGACCTTCATAGATCACATGTTGGATAAGATTGTAAGAAAGGGGTCGTATTGTTTTCATGATGGTTATTCGGGTTACAACCAAATCTTTACTGCACCAGAAGATAAAGAGAAAACCATTTTTACCTGTCTTTATGGAAATTTCGCATTCAAGAGGATGAAATTCGGGTTGTGTAATGCACCAGCTACTTTTCAGAAATGTATGATGTCCATATTCCCTGATATGGTAGAGGATATCATTGAGATATTTATGGATGATTTTTATGTTGTTGGTGATTCGTTTGATCATTGTTTGAATCACTTGTTTGATGTTCTCAAAAGATATGAAAATTGCACCCTTGTGCAAAATTGGGGAAATTGTCACCTTAAGGTGAAAGAGAGGATTGTATTGGGACATCGCATCTCAGAGAAGGGTATAGAGGTTGATAGATCTAAATTCGAAGTGATAGAGAGACTTCCCCCACCAATCTCTATAAAAGGTGTAAAAAGTTTCCTTGGGCATGCGAATTTCTACCGGAGGTTCATCAAGGATTTTTCAAAAAATGTACATTCTCTGTGCAAGTTGCTTGAGAAAGACTGTAAATTTTATTTTGATGAATTCTGTCTTATGGCATTTGGTGAGTTGAAGGGGAAGTTGGTGTCTGCGCCCATTATTATTTCCCCCGGGATTGGAGTAAGCCATTTGAGGTGATGTGTGATGCTAGTGGGGTTGCACTTTGTGTAGTTTTGGGTCAGACAAGTGATAAAATCCTTCACCCCAATTACTATGCCATTAAATCCCCTAATAAAGCCCAAAAGAACTACACTGTGACTAAACAAGAGCTCCTTGCGGTGGTATTTGCTTTCGAGAAATTTTTCTCTTATTTGTTTGGCATAAGAGTTATAGTGCATACTGATCATTCTACCTTAAGATATTTGATGATAAAGAAGGATGTGAAACTGAGGTTGATTCGTTGGGTGTTGATGTTGCAAGAATTTGACTTTGAAGTGAAAGATATAAAAGGGACCAAAAATTAAGTTGCCAATCACTTGTCCCGACTAGAAGATGAAGCAATGCCAGAGTTAGGTGAAAATGGTGAAATTGATGATACTTTCCCTGATGAGCGTGTATTGGTTTCTTCTAAATACTTGATTCCATGGTTCCTAGATTTTGCAAATTACTTGGCTAATGATATCATCCCATTGGACTTGTCCTTTTCTTAATGGAAAAAGTTTGTGCATCATGTGCAAAAGTTATTTTGGGATGAGCCATATGTTTATAGGAATTATGTCGATGGGATTATTCGGCGTTATTTACCGTAAATTGAGATGTTGAGAGTTTTACAGTCATGTCACTCCTCGCTTGTGGGTGGGCATCATAGTGGTATCCAGAAAGCCCATAAAATCTTGCAATGTGGCTACTATTGGCCAACCATCAACTAAGATGCACATATGTTCACCAATGTGTGTCATAGGTGCCAAAGAAATAGCGGTATTTCTAGAAGGCAAGAGCTACCTTTAAATCTCATTCTTGTGATCGAATTGTTTGATGTATGGTGCATTGACTTTATGGGCCCTTTTGAGAGATCTCATGGGATGAAGTACATTCTTGTGGCAGTAGATTATGCGTCGAAATGAGTGTATTCCATAGAACTTGCAAATAATGAAGAGAAGAGTGTCATTGCATTCTTGAAAAAGAATACATTTTCCAGGTTTAGCAACCCAAGGTCCATTATTAGAGATGGGGGGGATCCCACTTTTGCAACAAGTTTTTCAAAGAATTTTTGGAGAAATATGGGGTTCGCCACAATGTGGCCACCCCATACCATCCTCAGACTAGTGGGCAAGTTGAGGTGTCAAACAGAGAAATCAAGCAGATTCTAGCGAAAATGGTGAATACGAATAGAACGGATTGGTCAAAGAGGCTTGATGATGCTCTTTGGGACTACCGGACAGCATACAAGACTCTCATAGGTATGTCCCCATACCAACTTGTATATGGGAAAGCTTTTCACTTGCCGGTTGAGTTAGAGCATAAGGCCATGTGGGCAATGAAATTTAAAATGGAATGGAATAGGCTGTGGAACAAAGCTTAAATGAGTTGAATGAGCTTGACGAATTTTGCTTAAAGGCATTTGAAAGTGCAACCCTATACAATGAAAACATGAAGAAGTAACATGACCAAAAGATTGAGAAGCGTATTTATATATAGGTTTGATTGAATTTGAGTGGAATTTAATTTGAATATGTATTTTGAAATTTTAAATAAAATCGTACCAAATAAATAAATTAGAGTTCATAAATAAGAAAAAAAATGCATTTTAAGGTGATGAATTAATAAATTGCATATCCACATATTCTTTATATTTCTTTTAAAATTTATGACGGATAAAATTAGATTAAAATAAATTTACGAAAATATTTGAGAATCTAGGGCCAAAAGGTAGCTTTTAAGATTTAGGAATATAGCGCTTTTATTCAACTCTAGGTTGCGCTTGTTTTCGGGCAAACTCAGGTCCAAATGGACTTTCTTGATAACCTAAGTTTTTCCTCATAGAGCGGTTGAGTTTGAGAATAAGGAGGGTGGTGAACGGGGAAAGAATCAAAATATACCTTGGGCATGCTGAAAAGGCGAATGAAGTGATATAGGAATACCATCTTGATGAAGTCTAAGTAATCAAGAGTCCAGCGTCGTGCCGCGACGTTAAATCAAGATCTGATTGGGAGGCAACCCAATATGTATCCTCTAGCCAACATTAGGTTTTTGTGTGATTTTATAGGCCTAGTTGCATTATTTCTATTTTTATCACTTAATGTCACGTATAATTTTCTTTCTTAGAAGTTTTGGATAGAGAGTAAACTAGGGTCCGTGTCTAAAAAAGTGTCAAGTAAATACAAAAAGATTAGCTTATTGAATGTTCAATGTGCAGGGACCAAATACTTAGAAATCTGCAGAAAATTGGTTTGGTGCACAGATCAACGAATCAATCGATGCACCGTCATCCTGTCGAAGGACCGTCGGTAGGGTCTGTAGATCCCAGGTTTGTTTCTTTAATTTTTTCTAAGTTAGGGAACATTCAGCGAACCATCGACTGACTTACGGTCCGTCGACGGGGAATCATCGACTCCTCCAACACACTAATCCGACGTGACCCGACCGGCTATATATTAAATTTTTAAAACTTTCAGTTGCCCACCCTTTCAAAATCTTCTCCAAAGCTATTTCCCTCCCTATTTACCTTCAAATTCCGCACTTCCTCACCCATTAATTCCCTTTTCTATCAGTCTGATTCTCCTTTTCCCCAAATCTCCATCAGCTTCCCAAATCCCTTCTCTTCCCCAATCTTCCATCTTCGTTTGTCTTCTGCCTGGTCGGTGTTCGAGGTCACTCTTTGGTGTTTCGTACCTACAAGAATTCATCCCATCATTCCGTACACTACAGTATACATGTATGTCGTTCTTATCTGCTCTATTTACTCTCGTTACTTTACATGCTAAATTGTTCGAATACGAAAATCGGTCTTGAATTTGGGACACCGTTGCATGCTTAAAATCTTCAAACTGAATTCTTAGTCTCTTAGAATAATGAAAGTGAATGAGATAGGGGTGTATTGTCTAATAATTGTTGTATTTTGAGTGTTGTTGTGTTCAACTTAGTGTTTGATAGTCTGTGCGAATCAATGTTTCAAACTACGATAAATCATTCCCTAGGAATGATGAAATGCATTATTAAATGCTAGAGGAACTTAATGTTTCTTAAATTGCTCTGAAATTGTTCTTCAGGGGTAAAAATGGCTGCCAAAATTCCTTCCCTAAAATATAAAACTAGACCCCGTCGATGGACTGTCGGTCAATTGACGGATCATCATTGAGGTCCATAAATAAAATATCCCCTGTTCGTAGACTCTATCAGAATCCTTATTTCTAAACTTCCTCAAAACTTTTCTGAGGGTCCATCGACGGACCCTCATTGACGGACCATCGTTCAGTCGATGGTCTGTCCTGCAGGTTCGTCGTCCTTATTAGAAACTATGTTTTTTAAGAATCCAAAAAAAATTCTAAGGGTCCACGACGGACCCCAACTGATGGATTGTCTTTTCGTTGATGGTCCGTCCTGCACTTCCTTTGTCTCTAATAGAACCTTTGTTTCTACGATGTCTAAATAAATTTTCTAAGTGTCCACTGACGGACCATCGATGTGGTTTGTCAGTCAATTCTGCAGTTCTACATCACCATTCTGATTGTGTTTCCTCCTTTATGTTTGATTATGTTGAGTGTGTTGCATGCATACATTAGTATTAATAACCCTTACTTGCAGGTACACATGGAACCAAAACAAGGCGTAGTCTACTCTCGAGTACGTTCCAAGTCTGTCGCCCCTTTCTGCCGGTTGGTTATTGGGTCGTCCGATGATGAACGCGAACCAGAATTCATTCCCTCAGTCACCCAGACACCCTCACGTGCTGTTAGGACCTCTCGGAGCACACCCAAAAGGGCGGCGTCCGACGTAGTAACTGTCTCCCAGTCTTATAAGGTGTGCACACTGACCGGCACACTGTCTGGGTCTGCTGCAGTTTCAGAGAAAGCGTTTGTCTCTACGAAGGCTTCCAGGTCTGAGAAAGCTTCATATTCACATGGGGACACTTCTCGAGATACATCGTTCCACTTTGCCTCATCCGAGGAGGCTAACAGTGCGGATTGTACTCTAGCACCCCTAACTGATTTCCCCGCACCGGTTACTAATCAGCCCAACTGGTGGTGTGTCGAAGGACAATATCAAATATACAGGGATGTGAAGCTTCTCAAAAACAAGGGGGTCATGACTCGAACTCTAACAATCGAGCGATGAGTTCTTACTGGGAGTCTTCTCGTGATGCCACTTGTACATACCTTTTGACCTGCCATGGGCTAGAGTGGACGGCTAGGAGTTTGCGCCGTTAAGAGAGGTGATGGTGAGAGATTTCTACTCCTCTTATGTGGTAACTCTCTGGGATAGTTTGGACAAGCGGGCTAACCCAGCTAAACATACACCACTTGAGCATGTTCGTGTCTGTGGTAAGCGGGTGGATATATCTTTTCCCACCATTCACAGATTTTTATATGGTGCTGACACTGATGCCACCAAGACCCCTCTCACTCCCGAGTTTGACTATCGGTGGAAGTTTGTAAAGGACAGCCATTTCCAGTGTGAGAGAGTGCTAAGAGAGACCACCAAGAGGTGGAAAGCCCAGAACATCTCCGTGGATGGCGAGGATGTTGATTGGGTGTTGGAGCCCAAATGAGGTATAAAAAAGGTCAACCTCGCATTCAAGGCCAAATTCTTATGGATCTTGGTGCGTTATTGCCTCTCCCCCCACTACTGCAGATAATATTGTTACATGGGATAGATCAATATTTACAGCTGGCATGGTTGCTAAGTTCAAGGTGGATTTCGCGTAGCTGTTACAGGTTGTCATTCATGAGAGGGACTTTAAGTCCACCGCTACTTACCCCTTCCTTTGCATGATTTTAAAGTTGTGCAGGTCTGCTGGAGTGCCCCTCTGGCACATTGATGTTCTCAAGACCCCAACTTGCATTGTTGATATCGATCTAATCAAGGATGATGTCAATGAGTTGGCTCTAACAAAAGGCCCAGAGCTAAGGTGCAGCCGCTTGGTGAGAAATTGCTGGACACCAGAGAGAAAGCCCGAGGGGATGATCAGGCTACATCAGAGCCTACCGACTCCACCCCGATTGAGTCTATCTCGGGTACTAGCATAGCTCTGATATCCTCCCACTCCACCCTATTTGCAGCACTGGTCCCGATATCTAGGGTCCAGAATTTAGAGGCCTAAATGGACACACTTCTTCATCATATCAAGCCTTTTATGTAGAAGTCCATTGCTGAGGCCGAAGAGCGAATCGAGAAGAAGATGGCCCAGTAGACTGAGAGCCAGATTATGGAGGTCCACTAGCGCCTTGACACATTTAAGTTGAGGGTTCTTGACCGGCCAGCCCCTATTGTAGATTTTACAACTCTCCAGGCTTTTCTGGCGCGTCTAAGAGCATATATGGATGCCATACTAGAATCCCGGATGCCTGAGTCTGAGGCCCCAGGTGCGATGCCTGTTGAGGATACGGTGATGGTTGCAATGTTCTCCACCATTGTTGTGCAATCACCTCAGCCACGTCAGCAGACCAATAGGAACCGATCTAGAGAGGATGATGTAAATCGATCTAGGAAGAGATAGTGTCTTCAGTCAAAGGCTGCGATGAGAGCCTCGCTAATTAATGAGGAGGCTCGGCAAATAAGGGCTCAGGCGATGGCTATTGGGTGTCTTGCTCCAGGATTGTTTATTTTAAGAGGAGCACTACTGAGGGTGCTGTTATTGCAGCAGACAATTTTGACAGTGTCCCTACTACTGATGGGGCGGGTTCCCGGTAATTGGACCTGCCATTTTGTTGATCATCGGCGCTATGCAACTCAGGTTTGCTTCACCTACCACTCGAATTTATATTATTAATGCATTGGGGACAATTGCATGATCTTATATTGTGGGTGGGGTAAATGGAAAGTTAGTGCTAGGGTGAAGTCTGAATATCCCAACTCGCTATCCTCTCTTGTGGTTTTCTTTCCTGTGTTCTTTTTCCCCAAGAGACTGCTTATTTTAATGCTGAACCGGCATGTTAGTATATCTTTTACATAGTATAGATATGACATTTGAAGCATGATGGCTAAATAAAATGATAACCTGATTTAGAGAAAATGCTAGCATGAATACGCATAGTGAATGATGAATGTGTGGCTCTAAGAATTACATAGAGATACACCACTGCATGACCCTCAATGTAAAGCTCGAACTAGGTGTCTGATAATCTGGTAAGGTAATGAGGTGTTAAGTAAGTGTGACAAAAGTTGAATATTCCACCATTGGTACTGAGATAGAACTTGCTCAGTTAGTCCAGCTAAAAGTAATTTGTGATAGATAATTAGGAAAGGATCATAAACCCTTGTTCAAAGATAGAAAATCTTTAGCCTAGATAATAGAAAACCAAATGAAACTAATCCCTTCTTGATCCAAATGATTTGAGTTTAAAATGGACCTTTCTTTTCTACCTAAATAATCATTTCTGGGAACAATGTGTTCGCCCTGTTCCCTCCTTGGACATCTGCACCTCAGCTTATGCCAAAAGCATAAGTTGAGGGTGGCTAATGCAGAAAACAACCTCGTCTTGTCCCTGACCCAACCTTTAGTATTGTTTACCTTGGCTCATAGCTAAGCCATGAGTTGAGGGTGGCTATTACGAGGAATGCTCCGTAAAGTGAGGTTGAAAGAATAAAGAGAGAGAAAGAAGAAAAGAAAAGTGACACAAGCAAAGTTGAAATCAATTGTAATTTTTTTTAAAAAATAAGGAGTCATTTACACCAAAGGAGAAAGAAAGGAGAAAAGCAAGGCAAAAGAATATAAGAAAATTAAAAATATGGCGGAATAAACGACAAAAAGGTATCATGCTTAGCCGTTATGTCAAAGAGAGCAACAAGACACTAAAAAATATCCAAATGTACCCTACCTCACCCTGAGCCTACGTTAAAAGCTAAGAAAGTCCTATCGTGATCCTGAGAGACTAATATGGTGAACCCAAAGCTCTGAAAATAAGGGCAAGCCTATTGCGACAAAGTACCATTGAGGTGAGAAGTTGTTCTGAGAGTGAGTGTCGAAAAATAATCCTTATACTTAACCTAAAATCACTGTGTGAAAGGGAGGATATTGATTTTAAAGAAAGGACACTAGTTACAATACTGCAAAGTTTGCACTTAGGTGAGAGATAAAAGAGGAGAGATATTGGTGCGTGGTGAGTCTATGTCATGGTCTGATCCACATGAGCAAGGCTAATAATGATATCATGTATGAACATAAAGAACATAATCGGGATTTATAGACAGATGATTGCGAAAGCTAAAATAACGATACTTTTGTACAAAGGTTTTTTGGTGAGTCATAGTGCGTCGCTAGATGACAAACAAAGAATTTATGTTGAGGGTGTTGATGTACCATGTTTTCACGGTAATTTCAATTCTTTATCCTCAAGTTTAGTGTGTGTATACGGCCTTTTTGGAGTAGTTTTAATGTATTTTTCTTGGTGTTGGCAGAAAACACTGCCCAAAATGAAAGCACTGAAGATGTGCTGAAAATTGTAGAAAAGATGACCTACATAGCCATCGACGGTCCGTCGACTCATCGACGGTCCGTAGGTGGAAACCGTATCGATGAATATGTTATGCTACCAATGAAAGATCGGGGAATTCTGACTAAGTGTGGGGCTACGGAAGGTATGATGGCCCGTCATCTAATCGATGGACCATCCTGGTGATCCGTTGGTGTTAACAGAATGTAACTCCAATATTCGATTTGAAAAGATTCTAAGTCTGGATCAATGAATGCCATCGACGGACGTTCTTCTTGGTCCGTCGATGGTAACAGAAAGTTGGAGAAGAAAGCAGCTGAAAATAGAGTTGAAGTATGGACCGATAGAGGCGTCTACGATCTGTCGTTGCCTCGACGGTTCGTTGGGTAAGTCATCGACGTGAGACGCATTTTTGGAAAAATTTTCCATATTTAGGTTTCCCTTTATGTTTTGGATTCTTTTATTATAAATAGGACCAAAAACCTCGTTTTGGGGGTTCTCTTTGTTAATTCTCAGATTTGTATTGTTGGTTGTTGAACATTGGGTTTTGGAAAATACTTCACTTTTCCGGAATCGATTCTTACAATATTTTTATTAATTCAAGTGATTTTCTGGATTTTCTTCAAACTTGATAAATTAAGTACATGAATTCTTGTCTAATCAATATGAATTGTGTAATTCTTAACATGGGTAACTAAATCCACAAATAGGGTTGTAGGAACCATGGGTAATTAAAAAAGTAAAACTAGCTAAAATAACAATTCTAGAATAGTGTCTTGCATGTACTGATAATTCTTTCATTTAGTAGTATTTTTAACTGTGGACAACGTTAGAACTCGTCTTGTTGATACTTACCGAACCAAGAAGGTAGATAAAAAGAAAATAATTATCAATGTAGATTTAGTATACACTATCTAATAGGCTAGTGTCAATTAGTGAAAATTAATAACTAAGTCATACATCGATTATGATGCTTAATATGAGGTAAAAAGTAAGGTTTGGTAAAGTACAGACGTAGCCGGACCAAGGTGCGGATAGGAATTTACTAGTTGCCAGAACAAGGAATTAGGGATACATAACTTACCACATTGCATGCAAGATACTAGGAGAGAGTTGTTATAGCTAGGGTTAGTGCATTATGAACCTGTGGGGAACACTTACACCCTAGATTCTCCCGTCACTTGATAAACATCAAATATTTGAACTTGCTACTTGTTTACTGAAACTTAATTAATTACTTTTATTACACAAAATCCCCCTTTAGTTGTTTGTTTTTTGAAAGGACTTGACTAAATAGAAGTAATCGTAGATTAAAATTAAGTCTAAACCATTTTCCTCGTGGGATCGACCCTAACCTAACATATGGGTTCTTTACTTGATACGACTGTTTATACTTCTTTACGCAAGTATAGTTTGAGTGTATTAATTATGAAAGGTGGCCTTTATTATAATGTTTTTTGTAATCTTAAATGCGTTTTTAACTTATGGTATGGATTGTTGTTTATTCTTAGCATGTGCATTATGGATTTTAACTTGAAAAATCTTATTTTTAACTAAAGGTCCCTTAATGCATCTTTTAATGGTTTTATATTGTATTGCTTCCATACTTAGTACAAGTTGAATGTACTAACCCATATTTTTCTTATTTTTCTATAATGTGCAGGTTCGGGCTTGTAGGTCTTATTGACAATAACAAAAGGCTTAGATAAAATTCTCCAAGACCAATTGTTGTGTCCTCAAGCTTTGAGGACAACATGATACTACTATTTTTATTTTTTCTATGTATGTACTAGAGTACTACTGTACCTTTTATATGGATACTTTCTATTGTAAGGTCTAAGGTTCCTATGTTGATATTCTTATGTTTAAACCTAGATGGTTAATCAGACTAGTCTTGAATATGTGTTTTCATATATGAAAGAGTTTATCATTGATTGTTAAAGTGTTAAATTTTTCTGTATTTTTCAGTGTCTTACGTACTGATAATATGTTAAAGGCTCGTATAATACCTCTTCAAGGTTGAATACATCATGTTATGACTAGGGGGTGTTCTCAAATTTTGATAATAGGAACCACCACCCATAACATTATTCAATTAAATATAGAGTTTTGTCATAATCTTGGCCATGTTTTGGTCTCTCTCATTTCCCTTTTCAATATGTTGCTTAGATAAATGGAAGGTGACAGGAGAGACCTGATCCTTCCAAGTGCGCTATGCTCTATTGATGCTTGTCATGCCATCAAGAAGTTTAGTTGCTACTAAATATGGTTTTTATATTAAACCTCAAGGTGAGAGTTGGTTAGCTACTAATTTTCTTACAAAACCTAACTCTAGTAGAAGTACTGAAGGAGAATGTTATAAAGAAGACCATGAATAGACATATATATACATATAAATGTACATATAGAACACCTTTACAGAACTCCCTTCAGGAACTACTTATGCAACGCGCAGGTAAAGTCACATACCCTCACATACATTAAGCAACTTCCCTTAGGTTATCCTAGTTAGGGTTAATTACTTTACTTCCGCTGTCTATTATACTTTAGGGAAACCCTTTCCTTAAGTGACATTAAGATCATGTGATCTAAACATGGAATCCGGTATCATGGAACCCCACACCGAAAAAAGGTGCTCTACTTGTCAAGGTAGAACATTAACATCATGCTAGTATATTAGGTGGATCCACTTCCTACGTACTATGGGGGAAACATAGTTAAGGTACTAGGAGATGTATATTGTAACCCTCTTTATCCCATTTGGCATTGTAGTTTCCACCTCATAAGGACATTTGGTGAACATGCCTTCCCTCATTGAGAAGGGGCACCCCTCATTTGTCAATTTCACTCGGTGCTAAGCTGAGTTCCATTTTTGAAAATCCTGTACTAACATTACTTTCATAAAAATAGGCTTTGGGATATTAACTCCTCATATGCATAACTCATAGGTTATTGATGAGAATTGTCCTTTTATTAACATAACTCATGTGAGAATATCCTTACATATGGACATAGCATATTCATAACATAGTCTAGTTTAAAGTAAAATTCAGTAAACCTTTCAAAAAAGTCTACTTACAAGATTATCATACATGCTTCATTCATTCATTCATGTGTGTGTATGTGTATACATATGAGGAAACCTTTCGCATAAACACATTTAGACACTACACAAATTCATACTTAATTGTATCATATGATTGACATCATAACATATACTTTCATGTTCATATATTTATCATGCATTTATATTCATGTACATAAAGAAATCACCTAGGAACTATCCTATCACGGTACACATGTCAAATGTATTGGCAAAGTCCCATACCCTTACCCATAGTAGTAAACCTATCAAGTCATCATAAATAAAATACCATTTTTCATCATTTCATGAACATATTATACTTTAAATGCATAATAGTAGGCAATAGTGCATATGAGCACTATCCATTCATTAGTTGCTATGAATCTAGCCTACTCATAGATAAGCATGAGCATAGTGTCCATGTTTTCCTAGAAATTTCAAATACTTAAAACTTAACAGTTTTCATCTGATATTGAGATAAAACAACATTAGAGGACACTATTTCTTTAAAATATAACCCTAGATGAGTCCATTTTAAGGAGTCATTTGATTCACGAGTCGTGAAGTTAACATGAACCGTAAACCTTATCGTAGATACTAGCTTACCTTGAAATATTCCTGATTTTTCTTTATTCCCTGCACACTTCACACCCATTTGTTTTTAAAAAATTTAAACTATCCTAAACTACACCAACTTTATGCTAAGGTAATACGAATATCTTTGGTTGGGTCCCAAGCAATGCTTGATATATGTAACATCTCAAAAATTGGAAGTGTGGATGGGAAGGAAAATTTCGTATTTTGTCACTCTTGCAGTAGGTTTACGAGTTAACCTTCGAGCTGTAGGAAGGAACTTGTAGGACCTTGGTGAATTTTTTGAAAATGTCAAGTTTGGCCTATGAATAAAGAAGACGAATTGCAGGGTGTTCAACTTGGTGTAAGAGGTATCCGTAGAAGGGATTCAATTGACCAGGATGGTCCCAAGAAAGTCCTACGGACCATAGGTCAAAGTCATAGACCATGTTTGACAGATTCTTATTAAGGGTGTTTCAGTCTCTTCCTACCCAGTTAACCTCTAAATTATGTCATTTAGGCCCTATAATTTGCCCTATAACCACTTCTATCCTTTAAATTATTTTCCATTCCTATTATTTACTCAATTATTCTTAATCTCTTCTTTATCCAATATTATCCCAAGAAATCTACAGGTAAAGATTAGGGTTTCAAAAGATTCAAGGGTCTCTTCTCCATTATGTTTGTTAATTGATTGTTAAGGAGTATGGGAATTCACCAATGAATCCTTTCATCCATTAGGTCCCAAAAAATCTCAGTCTCTTAAATTGGTTTTACTCAATTTATTAGGGTGTTTATGCAAAACTACATAAGCACTATTTATTATTATTCAATTAATTATATACAATCTTATGATGCATAATTTGATCCAATTACATGATTTTCAATTAATTTCATACAGACATATTATAACACCGTGCTATTTGAAAGAACAAGAATTTAAAGAAACTATATTTTGGAAATAATCATATTTGGAAAGTTTTACAAGTTAAGATAATTATTCTTTTTGGGTCAACTTTAAACAACCATAAATCCTATATCGAGATGATTTAGGTGTGGTACAAGATACCATTGGAAAGATATTTGAATTATCTTTCCATCGGTGCTGAGTTTTCTCAATTTAGAGTTTGTATGAGGCACATATGCCCATTTGGAGTTGGGTTATCTAGATAAGTAAAGTCAAAACCGGATTTTAGAAGGGTATTATGGTCTTTTCATTATCCAATTATTTTAATTCGTTTATGTTAATTAATTTGAGGTCTAAGCTGATTGAATTCATTTTATATTTTATCAAAATAAGTTAGGGCTTTGAGAGAACAGAAAAGAAAAGGAGAAAAGAGAAGAAGAAGCAAGGAATCGTCAAGTTCTTGAAGTTAGACTTGTGGATTTCTCCAAGGTTTTATCCCTACAAGGTATGTGAGATCACATCGCATTGGGTTCATTCACCCACATGTTAATCCTGATTTAATTCCACAATTATGCTCTTAAAATTATAGAAGTTGGGTTCTCAATGGAGTTTGTTGAAGTTATTAAGAGTTCTTGATTTAAATTCAAGAAATTAGATATCATTTTGAGTTGATTCTTGCATATTTTGATTATGTATTCGAATCTAAGTGTTTGGGGAAATCAAAATTTAATCTATAATGTTTAGAGTTAAAAACGATCAAGGAAATTCATCTAAGTTCTAGGGAAAAGGGGTGGGGCACCGCACTACTCAGAGCGCCCACAAAGTGTTCTGTAGTTGGGGCTCTGGGGATCCACGCCATCCAATGCGCCCCAACCAGTTTTATAGTTTGTCCTATGGCACACCTCTACACATTGAACCCTAGGGTCACTATCCCTTTTCCCACTCCTTTCTGTACGAGTTGCCTTGAAACGTACCTCTGTTTCCTATTTGATTTATACACTCTAAGGTACATCCAAACAATATGAAACCATCCACGGCATTAGATCATGATCCTTGAATCCATAATTCAATTCATGGAATGTTAAGAGTCAAGTCAATAGAAGTTCATAGAGTTTTCCAAAGGTCTGTTAGGAATGTTTTAACTTTGTTTAAGACTTGAGCTTTGAATTGAGTAAAGAGTAAGATTGAAGTTCATTTCTCCAATAGAGTATATGGGGACTATGTATTCCCAAATAGTAAAACGTTTTAACATTTAAAAAGATGAAGGAAACAATCTCTCATGCAACCTTTGAGCTCGTTTTAAGTAAAGAGTAAATATTTTTCACAATTAAGCAACAGAGGAAATAATAATTTCCAAGAGAGCCTTCGGGTTAGTTTTTGAGTAATTATCTAAAACCACAAATTTATATTTTTAAAAATATGAGCTAGTATATTTTGGGAGTATTATTCAGCACCAATATGGGGGAGATTTCATACACGTCCTAGCCCCCATAAACCATATTTCCATCATCGGTAGAAAAGTCAAATACTTTTTAGAAGATTCCATAGTGATATTTCGCATAGAGTGGAGGTTCCACTTAAAAGTCTAGTTTTGTACCATTGGCAAGGTATAGGTTGTCCCTATCTGCGCAAGGTAAAACATTATATCATCACATAGTTCTTAAGTGATGGTTGTCGGATAGTGAAACTCCCACAAAAGTATTTTGTATTATTATATACATAGAGTTACTTGTACTTTTATATACATCCAGAGTTTATATTGTATCTTTGGATACATGCAAAGTTACTTTTGTATTTCTAAATACACATAGTTATTATCCATTTTAAAGATATTTTATGTTGCATTTATGTTATCGCTTGATATTGAAATTACATCTATCAAGACTAGGTGTTTTCTTTCAATTCCTTTTCAAGATAATGTCTTATTTTAGAATTTCCACTTGCATGCTTGTGCATTCAATATACTGATGTTAATTGTCCTGAATCATTATTATGATGTAGATAGAGGTTACCAGGATAAGTATCCAACACATCATTGATTCTAGTTGAACTTCAGAGTTCATTGGTGAGGCTTCTTGCTTCTGGAGGAACCCCTTGAATAGCTTTTCAATATTTTAGTTCATTATGGATGTTTGGGGTCTTGTTCCAACATCCATCATAATTATGGATGTTGGGGTCTTGTTTTGAGACTTGAGTTTCCATATTGGATAGTTGAATGTTTTTTTAAGACATTTTAACCTAGCATTTGTCCATAGATTTCCAAATAGCTTATGTCTCTAGACAACTGAAAGTTCACGAGAAGAGTTACACAAATCATTATATAGAGTTAACACTCATAGTATTTTCTTTGAAAACATGGCGTCACTATGTTTATGGTGTTCGTATGGATGTGTTCACCAATCACAAGAGTCTTCAACATGTGTTCACTCAGAAAGATCTTAATCTGAGATAGAGGGGGTAGTTAGAGCTACTTAAGGATTGTTTTATGAGTATCATCTATAACCGAGGTAAGGCTAATGGTGTTGTTGATGCCTTGATCAGGTTGTCTATGTATAGTAATAACTATGTTGAGGAAGAAAAGGAGTTTGCAAAAGATATGCATAGACTTGCCTGATTAAGAGTTTGACTTATGGATTCTATATGAGGAGTAGTGGTGATGAATAGGGAGGAATCATCATTAGTGTCAGAAGTGAAAGAGAAGCAACAACAAAATCCTACTTTGCTTGAATTGAAGGCAAATGTTCATAAGCAAAAAGTAATGTGTTATGAAGAAGGAGGAGATTTTGTATTTAGGTATCCAAGTAGGTTGTATGTACCAAGGGTGGATGAAATCCAAAAGAGGATCACAGAGAAAGCCCATAGCTCCATATATTCTATTCATCCGGGTTACATAAAGATGTATCGTGTCTTGGGAGAATTGTATTGGTTGAATAGTATGAAGAAAGGTATTATTTTGTTCGTTGCAAAATGCCAAATCGTAAATAAGTTAAATTAGAGCACCAAAGTCCTGGTTCTATGGCTTTGAATATAGAAATTACATAATAAAAAGAGAGATGATCAATAAGGACTTCATTACTGGGTATCTAAGGTCTCACGGGCAACATGATTCAATTTGGGTGATTGTTGATAGAATGACAAAATTAGCCTACTTTTTGTCGTTAAGGACTACACATTGATCAGATTATTATGCCAAGTTGTATCTTCATGAGGTAGTAATATATCATGGAGTGCTTGTTTTGATTACATCATATAGAGGTGCACAATTTATTGCACAGCTCTAGAAATCTTTTTAGAAAGGCTTGGGTTCAAAGGTGAACTTAAGTATTGTTTAACATCCTTAATCAGATGGTCAAGAAAAGTGCACTATTCAAACATTAGAAGATATGTTGAGGGCATTCATGATTTATTACAAAGGTAATTGGTATGATCATCTAACGCTCATTCAGTTCACTTACAACAATAGTTACCACTCAAGCATCTAGATAACTCTTTATGAATATCTTTATGCGATGCAATTCAGATCTCTAATTGAATGGTTTGAAGATGGTGAAGCTAGGTTAATAGGACTAGGCTTAGCTCATCAAGCTATAGATAAATTAAAATTTATACAAGAGAGGTTGAAAACAGTGCAGAGCCATAAAAAATTATACACTGATGTTAGAAGGAGGGAGTTAGAGTTTGAGGTAGACGGTCCTTGATATATTGTCCCTTATAGAACATACAAAAGGATTGGTAATGTATCTTATGAGTTGGAGAACCAAAAGAGTTAGCAGCAGTCCATTCAACATTTCATATATCTATGAAAAGGAAGTGTATGAGAGTTCCTTCACTTATCATACTTACAAAAGAAATTTGTATTAAGTAAAACTTGTCTAATGAGGAGATTCTTATTCAGATTCTAGACTGCTAAGTTTTCAAGTCAAGAACCAAGGAAATAGCATCAATCAAAATTAATTGGAGAAATCAATTTATTGAGAAAGATACTTGGAAAATTGAGGAATATATGAAGAAGAGATACCCACATCTCCTCGGATCCGAAGAAGTTCCAAATTAAGGTACTAATCCTTTTCTTGACATTTACTTTAAGTTGACATGGTAATATATTGTTTCTCGTTGAGTGTTTGAGCTAAATATTAGATGTTACTCCCTTATCCCACTTAGATTAATTTCATTCAAGGACAAATGTTCGCAAAGGGAAGATATTGTAACACCTTGCTTTTTGAACGAAATATAAAGAACTAGAATTTGAAATAAACCATTTTTTGAAATATTTAAATTTGGGAAATTTTAAAAGTTAAGAAAATTATGGATTTTGGGTCACCATCAAATGACCATAACTCCTATCACAGGATGAATTAGGTGAGTTACAAGATACTGTAGGAAAATCTTTTAATTATATTTCGAACGATGTTGAGCTTGTTCAATTTTGAGTTAGTATGAGGGAGATATGCCCATTTGAAGTTGGGATGTCTAGACAAAAAAGGTCAAAATCAGATTTTAGAAGGGTATTATGGTCTTTTCATTACACAATTATTTAAATTTATTTTGGTAATTAAGTTGGGTACTAAACTGATTGCATTCAGTTTATGCTTTATCAAAATAAGTTAGGGTTTTGACTGAAGAGTAAAGAAGAGGAGAAAAGAGAAGAATAAGCAAGAAATGCTCAAATTCTTGAAGCTAGACTTGTGGATTTCTCCAAGGATTAATCCCTACGAGGTATGTGAGTTCACATAGTGTTGGTTTCTTTCATCCATGCATAAATCATGATTTAATTCGGCAAAATTATGTTCTTGAAAGTATAGAAATTGAGTTCTTTATAGATTTTGTTGAAGTTTCTATTGGGCTCTTAATTGTTGAAGTTGTTAAGGAGTTCTTGATTGTAATTCATGAAATTAGATGTCATTTGAGTTTATTATTGCATATTTTAAATATGAATTTGAATTTAAGTATTTTTGGGGAAATAACCAATTGAATTTAGAGGGTTTAGAGTTGAAAAATGACCAAGGAAATTCGTCAAAATTAGGGGGGAAAATGGGTGGGTCATCGCGCCACTCAGAGCGCACCACAAAATAGGGCTCGAGGACACTGCAACTCCAGTTCTTTAGTTTTTCCTCTAGCACCCCATGACACTTAGAGCGCAAGGGACGCCAGGTCTCCTACTATTTTCCACTTCTTCCCGTATGGGTTACCTTGTAACGTACTTATGTTCCTAGTTGATTTCTACACTCCAAGATATGACTTAAAAAACATTAAATTATCAATATCATGCTAGGATAATGAGCCTTTAATCCACAATTCAATTCAAGAAAAATTAAGAGTCTAAGTTATTAGAAGATCATAGAGTTTTCTAAAGGTCTTTTACAAATGTTTTAACTTTATTTTAAAACTTGAGTTTTAAGTGGAGTAAAGAGTAAAGATTGAAGTTCATTTATTCAAAAGAGTAGATGGGACTATGTACTCACAATGAATAATTTTTTTTAACATTAAAATAAGAAAGAAACTGATATTTTGAAAAGAGCCTATGAGCTAGATTTCAGTAAATAGTAAATGCTTTCACAATTTACCAAAATAAGAAACACTAATTTTGAAGAGATCCTTCACACTAGTTTTAGTAATTATCTGAAACCACAATGTTATGTTTTTTTTTAAAAAAAAAGAGGTATTATAGTTTTGGAATAGTATTGAACGCCGATATGGGGGAGAGGCCAGACAATTCTATGCCCCATAAACCATATAACCATCATGCATAGAAAAAGGTCATACTCTTTTCATGATTCCTTAGTCCTTTTTAGCATAGGCTAGTGGATCAACTTAGTGGTCGGTTTGTATACCCTCGGCAAGCAATAGGATGGCCTGGCAGCATGAGGCAAAATGTGGTATCATCACATAACTCTTAAGTGCTAGTTGTCGGTTAGAGAAACTCCCATAGAAGTATTTTGTATTATAATATACACAAAGTTACTTGTTTATTTATATACATCCAGAGTAACTATTGTATTTCTAAATACACAAAGGTGTAATCCATGTTTTAATCTTTTCTTTATCTTGTATTTAAATTATTGCCTTCTATTAAATGAGTTGAGTTTAGTTGAGTTGAGTTTAGACCAGATTTATTCTTTCAGTTGCTTTTCAAGCTTATGTCTTGTTTTAGAATTTTCCTTTTTATTCTCGCACATTCAATGTATTGATGTCATTTGGTCTAATTGTTATTATGATGCAAATACAAGTCACAAAGATCAGAATCCAGCGCATCGTTGATTCTAGTTGAGTTTTAGAGTTCTTTAGTGAGCCTCCTTGCTTTCAGAGGATCCTCTTTTATCGTTTTTCAGTATCTTAGTTCATTAGGATGTTGTAGATCTTGTCCCGACATCCATCTCAGTTATTATAGGCATCATAGACAATCCTTCAGTTCATTTGTCTTTACCTTGTATATATTGGCACTATATCATTTTCTCATAGTTCTAATTAAATATTGGTAATTTATGTAGGAACTTTTCAGGGGGGCATTACAAGTATATATCATTGTTTTCTCGTGAGGAACGATATTTATACTATGGTAAAAGTATTGGTTAAATTGTTCGATGTAATCAGTAGGTAGTAGAAGAGTAAAAATTTTATGAAGGTTGGTTCAAATTTTATTAAGGGTGGTCCAAAAGTTGTGCAGACAAAAAATGTGTGATAGTAAGATTCAAACACGTGAATATTGGCTCATTCAACGCATTTGAATATTTGCTAGGCTACACCAACTTATTGTGTCAATGGTGTCCAAAACATGTTAATCCCTTTATGTGTTATTATACTTATATATGATTTTTTTTTTCAACAAAGTATATTCAATTGGACATCCTGGCATGCACGTGGCTATCTGATGTAATTAAGTGTCATGACTCAAATCGTCATTATTAACACACACACGAAACCTCCGGTGATACAAATATTACTACAACCCCTCTAACAAAATTTTGCAAAAATTAAGGCGTTCAAAAATACAAAAGCATGTTTGAATGCACAAATAAACTAGAATTTTCATAAGCTTTGAAAGTTTGACAGACCATTACTAAACAATTATGGGAACAGCACCTAGAACATGGAAGTCAATATACCAAAACTCTAACATTCAACAAGACTATGTAAAGGAGCACGACCCGAAACTAAACAAATGAATATGTAAATTACTAATCTAAGTTCAAATAAAGTGGATTAAGCATAAGGAAAAATCATGGCAGACTGGAAGAATTGGCTCACCCTTAAATTCGATCTCGATCACTGACCTTCTTGCTGAGGTCTATTACTAGTGGTCTGATGATGCCCTGTACTCGACGAAGAACGAAGAAGTGTAGTATCAGTAAACAATCACAATATACTGGTAGGATAACACAGTTATTCCAATAAGTTAAACACATATAAGCAGTCACAACATAGTAAACATGACATGTACAGAACATATATACACATTGGTGAACTTCAGGAGTAATGACACCCGATCCCGATTGTTGTGTCAGAACATGGTATTCGCTCCAATATAAGTGTCGGAATGTGACACCCGATCCTAGTTAGTGTGTCGGAACGTGACAACCACTTCAATATAACTAATTGGTGAAGAGTTGAAGTGATTCTTCAACAACATATTTGTGAAATAATATTTTTAATAAGAGTATATTTTCAGATGATATTTTAAAAGTTAACAAAAATAAAAATGAACTGAATCATACTGTTACTAAAGAGAAACCGATATAATTGAGATGGTTTTCAAAAATCTAATTTTAAGTATACATTATAAAATACCAAAAAAATGAGATGGTCTAATATTTTGAAAAAATAACCGACCAACATCTCATTCACACCCCTACCCACTGCTTGAAAAGTTGTCAAGATACATATGTAAGAATTATAGTAAAGGGTAATTAGATGTTAAATTATTTCTATTACATACAATTTAATGAGACATTTTTTTGCCTATTCGGGCTGATTATTTTCTTATGATGTTTTAATTCCCAAAACGTAAACACACTAAAGAGATGGAAACACTCTTATGCTTTCTTTCTTTATAACTCTCAAATATTTAGTGTGTAATCTAATAACAAATAATGGTGTATCACTTTTCTTATAAGTTTTATTTTTATATTATATGAAGGTTTGTACATTCGCAATAACCACTAAAATATAATTTTGTGTTGCTGTACAAACGAATTTTGCAATTTCATCTAAAGTTTATTATAATTCTTACCATTCATTGTATATGTGATCATATACATATATATATATATATATATATATATATATATATATATGTATGTATATATATGAGTTTTGTCATAAAAGACATAATATATTATGTCCTACTACAAAACTTAACTCCTACAGAACATACGTCGAGCAAGATAAAAAAAATCTCTGAACTTATGTTAAACAAATTACGTCATATAAATACTACATAACTTATCATGCATAACTTATTTTTTACATTAATTATGTTTGGTTTGACAAATGTTCTCTAAACTTATGTCGAGCAATTAAATGGGCTACATGTGAAGATGTGGTCCTAGAAATTACGAATGAAAGGTGTTGGGATCTCAAAAGGAATTGGAAAATTTTTTAAAATGTTAATATTTTTATGTTTAATAGGTTTTATTAGCCACACTTTCAACATTTATCTAAAATGTAAATATTTTAGTTTGTTATATATTTGATTTATGTATTTTTTTTTATTTGTTTAGTTTTCAAGTTTACAATTATTTAGAAAGGAGAAATCAACGGAGATAATATTTTTAAAAAAAGTAATATATCACTTAAAATACACATGAGTTACAATTCCATAAAATTTCCTTTTTTATTCTATTAGATCAGCGTTCCTTTTTATTATGGTTTCATTATAATTGTATACTAATAATTTTACATTTTATATGTTCACTTTACCATTCAAATTAAAATTAATTTTTTACTTTCATAGTAAAAACTAAAAATTGTGTTTCAATGATCAAAATTGCATTAGATGACTGCCGAATGCATTTTTCTTTTATTGTATTACAAGAATGTTATTGATTGTATCTCAATATAATCTAATCATTATATATGAATATAATTTATGAAAGGATACAGGATTCTGGAAAGAAAGTAATATACAGGGTGGAAATAATATAATTTGTTGAGGAAGGATATAATATTAAAACAATAAATACAAATTGACTATAAAAGAAATAGGGATACAAGATTCTGGAAAACAATAGCATACATAGTGAAAATAATACAATCTGTTGAGGAGGAATACAATATTTTAATAAAATAATAATTTGACGTTTAAAAAATAGAATGTGTCTATGCTTAAGAAATACAAATCGATTTGACATACCCATTTGAATGACTACAAACTAAAAAGGAAATACAATGTTCTTAAAATACAAATGATGACTAAAAGAAAAATAATTCACAAACAAAAATTAATATGAATGTTCTTGTGATATGCATACAATTTTGCAAAAATTTCTCTAGCTCTTTCTTTCCTCTTCGTATGTTATATTCTTTTTTTCCAATTTTTTCACCAAAACCAAATTCGAATTTGTATTCATTTGTGCATTAGTAATACAATAAAAAAATTCAAAATTATTAAATATTAAATATAAAATAATCAAACAATATAATAGAATATGTATGAATTCTAATGTAGATTACTACAAATTACAATCTGCTTAATCTCAAAAATTAAAACAACATCACAAAAAAATCAAACAATAGAGTTTAAAATACTAAAAGTCCGAAATGCATAAATGTATGATGAATATGTTAACAAACTCATATAAAAATCAAAAAATACGGAACGTTCATAATATATACAATCCAAAGTTCAACATAATTTATGATTTTGAAAACAAAATCGAATGAATGATGACTTCGAAAAACTTTTATCAATTGAGAGATTTTCTGAATTAATTGATAGATCTGTACAAATTTGTATAAACTTGAATAATTAGTTCTTTTTAAAAAACGAGGAGCGAATAATAGTTGAAAATTGATGAAAGGCAAAAAAAAAGGGAAAATATGAATGATGGGGACAATGTTGAAAAGTGATGAAAGAGAAAAAATTTTGAAAACATGAAAGTTAGAAAATAAATGTAATATTACTAAAGCTTAGGAAAAAGTGTAAATGGGTAGTATTTGGACACTAATATATAGATGTTTTTACTAATTAAGTTAGAAACTGTGACTAGTTTGTTAATTTTTCCAAATGAATTCGGGTTCTAAAAGGAATTGAAATTTACTTGATTTATAAATAATTAGAGATATGTTATAATCCGTGATTAAATTGTTATAAGCAAAAAGAATTTAAAAGTAGGTTTAAACCCAGTGATATTGACTCTTAAATATGTATATGGGTGATTTTTCCTTGAAATATTTTGACCATTTTTTTTCTAACTACTTATAATTAAGTCTTTATATAAGGAACATTTAGTTAATTTTAAACATGGGTTAGACTCAATATTAACTCAATCAAAAGAAAAAAAAATTCTAAAATTTATATGAATCTTTATAATCGAGGTATATCATATATTGAGCTTCTATAAAGTTTATATTATATTATTTTTTATTTATATGTGATCTATTTTAATTACGGAAAAGGACCTAAAATACCCTCGAAATATTGAAAATGGTACAAAACTATCATTTATTCATCTATTGACTTCATAATACCCTTTTCACCAACCTATTGACTCTAAAATGCCTTATCATCCACCTTTAGGTTCAATTGATCAATTATAACGGTTTCAAATTTAAACTTTTTAAATATTTTTTAAAATTCTTGGCGCTCAATTATTGGAGATATTTTAATTTATCAATATCATTTATAAACCAACCCACAACCCACCAATTACTAATTAAGCCCCAACCAATTAATAAATCATTTCAAATATTAAAATCGCCCTAAACACTACTAAAGCATGGCGAAATTACAGATTCCTTAAAATGACATTCAAAATTTTTTGAGTCCGAATTGAAGCCCCAGTTAAATTTAGTTTGAGACGCTTATTTAGGAGGACACTTTCTATAGGATTGTGTTTCAAACTGAATTCGAATTTTATTTTTAAAGGTAAAGAAGTAGAACCTCTTGAATTAATTCATGAATCCTTTTAAATATAATTCAATAAATATTTATTATTTATTTTAAATATTAAAACTTTAATATATTCTATTTTTTAAAAAAAGTTTCTATTAAGCAACATCACATAATTGAGGCGAATGAATAATTAAAATGAACATAGTCAGACTTTTATATTTATCGGTAATTTTTATTTAGATACTTGAATTATAGTATGTTTGATTGAGGACTTGAATGTATGATAATGTCCTTCTATAGATATTTTCGACTCAAATTTTTCAAAACACTCATTGGTAGTAACTTTCATGTTGTGCATCAGTAATGCGACATATATATTAATTAGGTGTAGTTTAACTAGTAATGTGTGGGTAGTATATTGGTTAATAAATTTTATTAATAAGTTAAATTATAACAAATAGTGCCCCGTGTATCAAAAGAATATTTAATAGTTTAAATTTAAAATCGTTAAATAAGTGGTTAATTTTGAACTCAAAGGTGCATGAGAAGGGTATTTTGAAGCCAATAGATGAATGAGAAGGGTATTTCGAGCCAATTGTTAAATAAGTATGTTTGATTGAGGAATTGAACGTATGATAATGTACTTCTATAGATATTTTCGACTCAAATTTTTAGTAACACTCATTGGTAGTAAGTTTCATGTTGTGCATTAGTAATGCAACATATTTATTAATTGGGTGTGATTTAGTTAGTAATGTGTGGATAGTATGTTGGTTAATAAATTATATTAATAAGTTAAATTATAAAAAAATAGTTGAGCTCCATGTATTAAAAGAATATTTAATAGTTTAAATTTAGAATCGTTAAATAAATGGTTAATTTTGAACCCAAAGATGCATGAGAAGGGTATTTTGGATCTAATAGGTTGATAGAGGGTAATTTTTTCACCATTTATGATACTTCAACTATATTTTAGGCCCTTTTCCGATTTAATTATGAAGCACATCTTTAAAAAAAATATGATTAATATTGAATTTTTTAAAAGAATTTCATTCTTTTTAAGATACATAATAAAGAAATACATGACATGAACTACTAAAATTAATTTCATTCCTTTTTAAGACACTATCTTTATTTAAGCAATTCTTTTTCTTCCTATTTGATCTCTTTTTTTTCCATAGACTATTTTAATAAATTAAAATTAATTATTCTTCTATATTTAGTTAAAAGAAAAAAAGATGTCGACACATATTCATGCTATAAACTGGAGTAACATTACAACACAAAAAATAAAAAATGTGCACACACCCCAAGAAAAACATGACTTCCCCATTGTCTAGAGTCTTTATACTTTAGTTATATACTTTGTTTTTTCTCATCAACTTTTGTTAATTCATTTATCTTGTTTGTCTAACAAGTAGCAATTGTTAATGTTGCCTCATCAAAAACGTAAAATGCATGTTCAGTGGGTAATGTCTTGGTGATCATTCATTCAATAAATTTAAGAGATTCATATACTATTGATGTTTCTATAATTGTCAAAGGTGACAATCATATTTTTTGTGACCTTGTATTAATAGGTACTAAAAGCATGGAAGTTTTGAAATCGTTTACTATGATAGAGATGTAAATACTTGTAAAGGTGCTAGTAATAGTCATTTGGAAATACAAGATGGAGGATTATGTTTTCGTGTTGGGACCAACTGCAATTTGTTCTTAAGTGTAACTAACTTTAAAAATTTGATTGATATTCATTATTGAATTGTAAGCGTAGTTCTTTTTCAATACATATGAATCAAGTTAATTATATTTTACATGTTTATTCTATTTCATTAGTTTCTTTACTACTACATGTCTCTTTTTTATTGAAACCTTCAAAGACATGGTGAATTGGAAACTCAATTTGATTCTCTTTGACCACCCAACCTTAACGAATTATGTTCCTAATTTGTTAATGTTTGGGTAAAATTTACAAAATTAATTACACTCTGTTTTATGTAAATAGTAATTTACTCAAGATATTAAAAAATCAGATCACATGCTTTGAATCTTAAAATAATACAAAATACAATTATAAATTGGACTCTCTCTCTCACACACACACAAAAAAACAATAACATCATGCCTTCCAAATCAACTCACCTCTTGGTACTTTTTACCTACTTAATTTCTTCTACTCCTCTTATGTTAATTTAATAATCTTGTTAAGTTACAATATTTATATTGTTAATGCAACTACAAAAACAATGGATACACATTTCTATTGAAGAGGAAATGATCTTGGTGACCGTCCAGCTCCAAATGAATTTTACTCAATTGAAATTCCAATTATTGTTAAAAGAGATAATCATGTACTTTGTGACATTATTGTTGGGGACAAAAAAGGAAAATCTGCGCTTTTTAATTACAATAGAGATCTTCAATGTTGTGATATGAATACATACACTTGTTATTGGGGTGCACAAGAAGATGAATTATGTATGCAATCGACGTCCCTTCGATTGACACACAATTTTTTGATGGCAACCATCTATGGACACTGCCTTTTCGCAGATTCTTGCCAAAATGCAAAGGTCCTCCTCAAGGGCCCTTAGTTGGTTCTTGTAAGTAGTGACCGGACATTTCAACTATGAACTAAATATAATATGTGTTAGACACCCTTCCCCCAATTTTCATCATTTTCTGACTCGTAAAATCTAGTCAAATAAGCTAAGGCACGCTAGCACCTCATTGGACTAGTTTCCGTACATCATTGATGTTCTTGGACGTTTTATTTTCTAGACTTCCTAAATGACTTATATTCATTAAAATAGATCTTAAAACAGTTTATAAGCCTTTTGACACTTATGTTAGTCTCAAGAACATGTCTTAGATTTTTGAAGTGTTATATTATTCTCCCTCCCTTAGGAACATTCATCCCTCCCCCCCCCCCCCCCCCCCGAGTGACACTAAAATCTTTGCAAGGAAGGAAAAGACTCAAGATTAAAAGTACAACCAAATCAACAGTACATTATAACATCATTTACAACCTCAATGGTATCATTTATACAAGGCAATTCAAAACTTCAATTACCACACATGAGGCTCAACATTACATTATGATGAATTTCCTTCTCACAACAAGAAGAGCTCAACATATCATATATGAGTCCATTATGCCGAATCTTAACTTATCAACATGCTACAAATCATTTCATAATGACTCACTGTATCACAATGCACAACATGACTCAAAACAAGTAAAATTGCAAAATTTCAAGTCAATATGCACAATTTCACTGTAACTTCACTGTGATGACATCAAAAATGCACATTTTTGATAAATTTCACGAAGAATCAAAGCAACTTAAATTTTATCATTATTTTAATTATTAGTAAGAACAACTAACCTTAGCTATCAAATATATTAGGGTAACGGAACTTCATGTCGGCCTCAGCCTCCCATGTTGCACCCTCAACTAGGTGATTCTTCCATAACACCTTTACGGATGCCACCTCCTTATTCCTTAGCTATTTTACTTGCCTATCAAGAATTTGAATTGGAATTTCCTCATAAGAGAGTTTATCCTTCACACCAAGACCTTTATTAGGAAGAATAGTCTTAGGATCACCGATACACTTATTAAGCATGGAGAAATGGAAAACCAGATTAATCGAAGCCAATTCACTAGGAAACCTCAACTCATAGGAAACCTTACAAATCCTTTACATGATTTCATAGGGACCCACATAACGAGGACTCAACTTCCCTTTCTTGCCAAATCTAACCACCCCTTTCATAGGAGATATTTTTAAATACACTTTATCACCTTCTTCAAACTCTAATTCTCTTCTCCTATGGTCAGCATAAGATTTTTGCTGACTATAGGTTGTTTACAATCGATTCCTTGTGATATGAACCGTCTCCAAAGTCTTATAAATCAAATCAGAAACCAAAAGTGAAGACTCACCCACTTCAAAACATCCAATTAGAGATCTACATCTCCTACCATACAAGGCTTCATAAGGAGCCATAAATATAAATGAATGGTAACTATTATTGTAAGCAAACTCCACCAAAGGCAAATATTTATCCCAATTTCCCTTGAAATTAATGATACAAGCTCTAAGCATATAATAGTACGCTCCACTTGACCATCCTTTTGGGGATAAAAAGTGGTGCTTCCACTATGTCCTTTTTAAAATCTTCCAACCAAAACACTTACCTAAGGTCATGGTACATCTTTGTTGAACCCATATGAATGGAGTAACAGGACCCATGAGCTTCCTAAAGAATCAGGTTCCTCAAACCATATACATTGGGAACATATAGCCTCCCGTGGTACCTCAAGACACCATCATCCCCCCCCCCTTAGGGAGAATGACTCATTAAGTTTACAAGAACCGATTCCTTCAACTCCATCAACGTGTGATCAAGGTGTTGTTTACACTTCACCTCGACCACTAATGACGACTCGGAGTTATGACGTACCACGAGACCACCTATAGGAGAATCTTCAATCCAAACCCCTAAATGAGCAAACCTATGAACATCCTTCACTAGGTTCCTCTTGGCTTCCTCAACAAGGGACACGCTTGCCATGGAAAAACGACTTAAAGCATCCGTACCACATTAGCTTTATCGGGGTGATAAAAAACACTCATGTCATAGTATTTCAAAAACTCTAACAACCTTCTTTGTCAGAGATTCAACTCCTTTTGAGTAAACATATATTGGAGACTTTAATGGTCGCTATACACATCATTATGAACCCCATACAAGTAATACCTCCATATTTTCAAGGCAAATACCATGGACGCTAAATCAAGATCATGAGTTGGATAGTTTCCCTCATGCACCTTAAGTTTCCTAGAGGCATAGGCTACTACTTTGCCATGTTGCAAAAGCACACACCCCAAACCCACTCGGGATGCATCACAATACCCAATGAAACCCTTTGTACCCTCTGTTAAAGTCAACACCAGAGTGGAAGTATTGTATCCTTCAAGATTTTGAAGTTTCTCTCACACGCTTTTGACCACTCAAATTTCTTATTCTTTTGGGTAAAAATAGTCAAGGGAGATGCAATGGATGCAAAACCATCCACAAACCTCCAATAATAACCCTCTAGACCCAAGAAACTCCTAATCGGTTGAAGTCAATGGTCTAGGGCAACTCTTCACCTCCTCAATTTTCTTTGGGTCAACCTCAACTCTCTCACTATATATTACATGACCAAGAAATGCCACCGACCTCAACCAAAACTCAAATTTACTATACTTGGAAAATAATTGGTTCTCCTTAAGCACTTGTAACACCACCTCAAATGGTCCATATGATCACCCTCATTTTTCAAATATACCAAGATGTCGTCAATGAAGACAATGACAAATGAATCTATGTAACTTCGAAACACCCTATTCATGAGATCCATAAATTCCGACGGGGCATTAGTGAGATCAAAGGACATCACTAAGAACTCATAGTGACTATATCTAGTTCGGAATGTCGTATTTGTTATATACTCACCTTCATCCTAAGTTAGTGATACCCCAATCTCAAGTCAATCTTAGAAAAGTAGCTTGTCCCTTGGAGTTGATCAAACAATTCGTCAATCCAAAAGAGAGGGATACTTGTTCTTGATAGTGACTTTATTGAGTTAGCGATAATTAATACACATTCTAAGGGAACCATCCATCTTATTCACAAACAAAATCGGAGAACCCCATGGAGAAATACTAGGTCAAATGAAACCTCTTTCTAGTAAATCTTTGAGTTGAGCCTTCAACACTTTCAATTAGGTTGGAGTCATCCAATAAGGAGTAATTGAAATGGGATTTGTAACTGGTAACAAGTTGATACCAAAATCAATTTCTCGTTTTGGAGGAATATCGGGAAGATCATTAGGAAAGACCTCCAAAAATTCCTTCACTATGAGGACCAACTCAATGGGAGGAATTCTGGAGTCTGAATCTTGGACTCTTACTATATGGTATAAACACCCTTTAGATATCATCCTAAAAGCTTTCAAACAAGAAATTATACGACCTCTAGGAATATAATTTTCCCCCTTCCACTCTAAAATGGGCTCATTTGTAAAGTTAAACTTCACCACTCTTGTTCTACTATCTATAGAGGCAAAGCAAGCATGCAACCAATCTATACCCAATATGGCATCAAAATCAAACGTATAAGGTTCTACTAGTTCAACATAAGTAACTCTATTGGGCAACATTATAGGACAATTTTTATATACCTTTTTTGCAACAACTGACTCACCCACCAGGGTAGTTACTATGAAGGGTTCATTTAGAATGTCGGGCAAAATTTCAATCTTCTTAGCTATTAAGGGAGTAACAAAAGATAATGTAGCACCCCGACCAAGTAAATCATATACATCAATCGAAAATACTTTCAATATACCGGTCATCACGTCAGGGGAGGTCTCTTGCTCTGCCCTTGAGCGAAGTGCATAAAAGCTATTCATCTTAGAAGAATCCTTATAACCACTTTCTTTCCCACTATGCTTATATTTACCCTTCACATTTGGGAAATCTCAAACCTTGTTCCCACTTTTACCACAACCAAAATAATTATGTGTTCCCCTAAGACAATAACCATAATTCTTCTTGCCACACTTTTCACAAGTTGGCTTCTTTGTTGGTGAACTAGTATTCCTTCCATTCTTAGGCTTAGGGTTGGACACCCTCTCATCACGATCCTTAGGACACTTGGAAGGAACTTGATTAGAAACCCTTTTCTTAAACTTAGGCTTGTGTTGGATATCAAGCCAACCCTTTGAAGAACCACCATCAAATGACTTTGCCATCTTAGTATCTCTACTCTTTCTCTTAGCCCTTGCCTCTTCCACTTGTTGAGCATGAACGATGAGATGATAAATTTTCATATTGTCATATAGCATAGACGAATGGCATTCATCTTTCAAGTCATCCAACACTCCCGTCACAAAGCGGTTAATTTCATCTCTAGGGTCAAAAATGAAAGAAGGAGCATACTTTGACAATTGAGTGAATTTCAAAGAGTATTCAAGAACATTCATACCTCCTTGACGAAGTTTGATGAACTACACCACCTTGTCTTCCCTCTTCTCCCTAGGAAAGTAACTATCAAGAAAAGTTTTCTTTAACACCTCTCAAGTCACATGTCCACCCCTTAAAGTCCTATTATATCTCCATTGGACATGCCAAGCTTGGGGCACATCTTTGAGTTGGTAAGTGGCTAACTCGGCCTTCTCACTTGAAGTCAACCCTATAGCATAGAGGATATTGTAAATTTCATCAATGAACTCTTGGCATTCTTTCTCAACCTTGGACCCATAGAAAGTAGGGGGATTCATCCTAGTGAAATCCCTCAAACAGGAGGCCATGGTAGTAACTTGTTGGTTCTCTTGGGGTACAACCTCCCAATCAGCTTGGGCCATCATGGATTGAGATTGAGGAACGGCGGCTTGTGCTTGAGTATTAATGGCTTTGTCCATTTAGAAAAGAGTATCCGTCAAAGGAGGATCGACCAGAGCTTGGTCATCATTAACATCTTCTTTAAGAGAAGTAACTTGATCACCATGGGGAGGAACTCCCGCATTGGCAATCTCTTCTTCAAGTCCTCTTGTCACATTCCTTTGAGTATTCATTGCCTACAATCACAATAAGAGGATTAGATGCAAAAGCACATATAGCTAAACTCTAGAGGCACGATATTTGGACTTCCAAGAAAGTGAGAGTTTCCTAAGCATCACATAGTTTCCTATTCATAAGTGTGGCGCGCTTCACAATCATGAATACGAACCTGCATAGACATGGTTGAGAGAGACATCCACTCAAATATATTAAACCTCATGCTATGATTCCAAGTTTGTCATATCCGAGGAGCACCTCATAGACGTAACCGGCGTCGGTGTCCTCTTTAAAGTCTAAGACTAGTCTCTTAGCTTACATCAATACATTAATAGGTCAAAATTATTGGAAATTTAAAAAAAATTCTACTTGTATAATAAGGTTTACATAGACCTCTACATATACATAGTATAGTTATATCGAGTATACTTAGACCCTTCGTATAGGAAGATTACTTAGTCATGCACACACACACACACACACACATTTATATAGAATATAATATAGTCTCAAATAGTCGTCTTATCTCATAACCATCTAACAAGAGTGTAATAATTTGGGCCTAACCCATACATCAATATAACAAGACCCCATATAGGTCATACAATGTCTAGTATCCAAATGAAAAGGCAAGAACATAAGAGTCTTAATACTAAAACAACTTCATAAGCTTGATAGTGGCATTGCCCTCGGAAAGGGAGGACCTACCCAACTTGGTTAATTAAAAATTCCAAGTCTTCTTCAAAAGTCATCTCCAAAATCCCTTTAACGGTTGAAACCTAAAATATTGGGGAAAAGAAAGAAATGGTCTATGTAAACCTTATTATACAAGTAGAAATTTATAAGCATATACATACACAAGAACATCCTCCTAAGATTTTCCTCAAGTCAAACTAGTGCAAGTCATAGGTAGAGTCTCATACCTCTGCCTAAGCTAAGTTAACTGTCAAGTCACCCTAGTTGGTTTGTACTTCATTACTTCATTTAGTTTAGGGAACACTTTCCTTAACCAACATAGACCACAAGACAAATTGTGGAATACGGTGCTGTAAAACCTTACACCGATGGAAGGTGGTCTGTTGGCCAAACATAAATGTAGTTGTCTAGGTGGATCCACTAGCTAGTCTTCCTATGGGGAAAAATAGTTCAAGAACTAAAGATAGGTACAACCTCTCAACATGCCACTTGGCAATTGGAGCCTCCTCTAATGGGAATCCATAAAAAGAGTATCCCTCATAGGGGAGTCAACACTTCATGTGGAACTATAGGGTGAATCTTCCTCTATGGAAAGTCAACACCTCCCATTATCAAGTTAACTTGGTGCTAAACTAAGTCCCTTTTTGAAATGTCTTTAATACCTTTTATTAATAATCATAACTTAATGTAGGTCATAAGGTCTAACCCTTGCATAAACATCATCATCATATATCAATAATAATTGCATGAGTATAATCCTTTCGTTACAATTCATACATGAGGTTAGCACATTTTCATGTCACATCATATTAAGGCGCATTGGTAAATCATCACCATCCTTATAGCATTTACATCTTAGCGAACACCTCATAACCCATAGTCAACACATTTGAATTCAACATCATACCAACCTTATGAATCCTAATACAAGTCATACTTCAACACAATATCATCAATTAACCACAAGTAACCATAATTGAAGTAACGAGTTGGGATCACATGACTTACCAAGTCTTCTTCATAAGTCATCATCAAGGTCTTACCATAAGCCCTTAATTCAACCCAACAAGGGTATAATATCACATATCAACAACCAATATGATAATAAAGTCAATTGAGTCACGAATCATAATCCATTACTAGTTCATATAAGAGGCTTAGGTCAAATCCATAATACAGTTCATAACCTAGATCAATTTCTCAAGAACTGGTATGATGGGACTATAATTCATCTTAATCATTAATAACTGATACAATAACATCATCTAGTAGTAAAGCAACCAATAACCAAATCAATTGAACCAGCATTACACAATTCATATCAAGATCATAACCTAGGGTTAAGGGGAATTGATCATCTTCTACAAACTAAACCAATCCATAAAGATATAACATAATTGAGTTAAAATACATTTTAATATATCCATAATATCCAAAATAAATCATAGACTAAGTAATTCATAACATCAATTTCGTATTGGATGAAAACCCACTTGAAAACTAAACTTTGGAAATCAAATTGAAGGAACCCTTTGAGGAAAGAGGTCTCAAAAGTGAAAGGTATATCATACCTTACTAATTGATGAAGATTGATGGACAAAATTGACACTTTTCTGCCCTTGAACCCACCTCTAGTTGGGTCTTCAATGGGGTTTCTTTGGGAGAGATAAAGAAGAGAGAAGGAACAGAGTTTTGGATTTTTTGAATTATGAGAGCTTAGGTTAGTCTAATTAAGTTAGAGTTTTTATATAGGTGGTTAAATAACTTAATTATACCACCCATAACCCCTAATTAACTTCCTAACTAATCCAACTAATTAAATGAATTAAGTTATAACGTGCAGCAAAACTAGTGGTCTCACAGATGAGACCGCATCGACACCCCGTTTGTCAGTCGACGGGCCAAGGACCAACCATCATGTTGGTCCGTAGTTAAGTTCAGAGAGTATGAAAATCTCAACCTTGGCCAATTTTTTTTGTAATTTTCCATCAACGGAGGCAATTGATACCCCGCGATTGGCACATGATTCGTTGATGGCAAGCATCTGTGGACACAGCCTTTTGGTAGCTTCTTGTCAAAAGGCGAGGGTCTTCCTCAAGAGCCGTTAGTTGGTCCTTGGGGAGTTGTTCCCGAACTTTTTGGTTATGAACTAATTCTAATACGTGTAAGACATCCTTCCACCAATTTTCATGATTTTCTGACTCCTAAAATCTAGTCAAATAGGCTAAGGCACGCTAGCACCTCGTTGAACTAGTTTTCGGACGTCATGGACGTTCTTGGACATTTGGTTTATAGACTTCCTAAATGACTTATATTGATTAAAATAGATCTTGAAATATTGTCTAAACCTTTTGACACTTATGTTAGGCTCTAGAATACGTCTTAAATTTTTGAAGTGTTACATATACACATATATCACATAAGCCTTCACAATGATCACTTATACAAGCTATAACATGATAAATTCACAAATTATTAAGTAATGTCTTCAAGGCCACATTCTTCACAATTATAGGACAAAATCACGCCCAGCATAAGTGGACCATACCAATTATGACAATTAAATACCTATACTATACAACATATAAGGGGTTAGGTCAACATACCACCATTCCATCATCAACACCTCCAATCCTTAGTCAATCCAACCAATTCAATCCACTAAGGCTCTTACTAATAGCCATACACACCAATCCAAACAAATACTCAAACCATATAAAGGTTTAACATGACACAATATGGAAATCATCAAATTAAGGCAGCCTATATAAAATTCTATCATAATTCATGCATATATCAATAGTCCAATACAATCTACATAAGAATTCAATACAATAGAGACATGATCAAATCACCCAGAATGTAGTAAAAATTAGTATTTCATGATTTGCATGGGTTAATATGAACTTTGATCCAAAATCATTCAATTAACATCAATTATATCATAAATCATTGATCAAATCATTTTATGCAAGAACCCATGGCTAGATATCAAAATAGAAGATTTCATCTTTTAAGAAGTCTTAGAAAAGTCTTTGAAGTTTGGATCCTTGAAGAAAGAAGATTCAAGGATGAACACTATACCTTAATTGATGAAAATCCACGAAAATGGTGAAGAATTGATGGAGAAATCAAGCTCCACGCTCCCACCTTGCTTCAAGCTACAACAGAGTTCTAGAGAATTCTATTTGGCGCCTTGGGGTTTTGATTTGAAGAATAAACTTAACTAGGGGTTCTAGAATGATAAAGTCACTTAAAATACCCAAATAGACTTTAAGTAACCACCCATTTTATTTTTAGAATTCTAGGTAAAATTTCCAAAACACCATTGCCTTGGTTGAGACACCAGCAAAAAACTTCCAGGTGTCAATCGACGGACCAAACGATGGGTCGTGCTGGCTCTCCTTCCTTTGATTCAAAGACTCTGCAAATGGGGCTTAAGCTCCCACACCTAAGTGTGTAGAAACAGCCCCCATTGACGGGGTGTTGGTCGAACAACGGGTGTCGACTGCCTTCATCGATTGGGATTGTGGCAGTCTCAACGAATTTACTAGAAGTCACTTTTAAAGATTCAAGGCATCTAAAACACAGAAAGTTGTAGAAAATTGAAAGGAACAATTAGGCGACCGAACTGTCAATACCAACAAGTCATAAATGACTTGGAGTTGCTATACAAATTCTCTATATGGCATAAAGAAGACATTAAGGCAAAAATAACTTGAAGGGTCATTACAGTTTTATAATGAGGCGCGTCATTTATGAATTAGATATTCAAGGAAGAGTGTTATAAATATTGAATGTTCTATCTATTAGAGAAAATTTAGGAACCCTAACATTGGGACCTAGTCAATTTTTCCCTATAAATAGAGGGGTCTCTTAATTGTAAAATTGTCCACAAGAGAAATAATAAGTTTTCTTCTTCTTTGTCTTCTTCTTCCTCTTCTTCCTACTCCTCCTCCTCCTCTTCTTCCTCCTCCTCCTCCTCCTCCTCTTCTTCTTCTTTGATGTTGTCGTTGATATTCATAAACTTTTTATTTCTTCGCCACTATTGTTTTCATCCATGTTCATAATTTTTTACTTCTCTCTTCTTCTTTTTTTGCTTTTGTTTTTGGTCTTTATTTTTACAAATTCTTTTGCTTTGGTTTTGAAATTTTTGAATACTTTTTTTTAAAAATAATTCAAGAAAATTTGCAGAAAATGAAGTAATTATAATCATCCATTTGTTTTTTCAATTTAAAAGAGTATCTTTCAACTAACGCAATTGCGAACTTAATTTTTGACATTGTTTTATCAGCAATTTCTCTCTTCTTTATCCTCTCTAAATTTGTATATAATCAATCCTAAATTACAACATTCTTCCCTCTTTCATGGATGATTTTTTCTTCTTTTTTTTCCTAGAGTATTTAAATTCTTTTCAAATTCAAACTTAAAGATGTTGTGGTTTATCTTCTCTTCTCACATAAAGCTTCGTCCTCGAAATTTGATCAAGATAAAGGGTCCAAGTCCTTTAAAAGAAAAGAAACATTTGACTTAGGAAACCTTCAAGCATTTTCAAGAAGAAACGGAGGAATCTAAAAAAGAAGCATTATATCCTACTTTTCAACATTATATTTCTATTTATTCATTTTTCTTTGGAAACATATATTGTATGCATGTTCATTATTGAACGCAGCAACATATACACGTATTAACATTGTAACACATTTTATATTATTTGTATTGTATTAGATGTCCCTTTTTATAACACATACACATTGATGTGTTTCAATATCAGTTCACATTGTGTGGTCTAGTTGTATTCACGTATTTGTTTTCATTTTTTTATACTTGGATACATTTAGTTATCAACACATGTATTCTATTTTTATATACCTGGATATATTGTGAAACATAGATAGTCTTCGTTCTATTTCTCCGAAATTTTTTATTAAAACTACATTGTTTGTCATTATTCTCTCTAACTAATATATATACATATATAAACAATACTTACCTATAACCTAATCAATATATGTAAAAAAAAAAAAATAATTCAACAAATATCTATTTTTTAGAATACCTATATCAAATCTCACGAAGAAATTATTATTTTATCAAAATGATCCAATTTTGAAATTTTATACCAGCATAAAAAAAATGAATTCATAGAATACAACAGTATTACGATAATAATGATAACTATTGCTAGAGAAATATGATAACCCCTAAACTATAGCTATTTATATAAGTTTCTCAACTATTAATTCAATTATATTAGTCATCTTATGTAGAATATTTTCTTGAATTTAGTATAGTCCAAAGTATTTTATGGATAAATTCAACATAATTTTAATACTTAAATAGTTACTTACACAATAAAATAACCAAAATTTGATATTTCATAAATTTCTTAATATAATCAGCAAAACTGAACCATTAACATGCCTATTCTATAAATTAAATATGACTTTTAAAGTTAAATTGGCTTATAGATCAATCTAAGTCAAAAATTTCCTAATCCAATATAACTCAATTATTGTTTATCACACAAAATGACCATTCACTCTTTATTTTGTTTGTGAGGTACATTCGGTCACTCCTTACCCATTTTGACATTTCGTCTAATTTCTCACTTTCTGACAATTTACAAATAATTATAGTTGTAACGGTAGACAGTAACAAATTGATGAAAGAGATTTATTCGATTTAAAATTTAATTTACTGCGAATGTGATTTATTTTAAGTAAATAATGTATTAAAAGACTTAAAATATTAAAAGAAGTTCATATTTAAAATTTTAAATTATTTAGAGGAGATTGAGTTGACCAACTTGTGTAAGGAAGATGAACTATTAAAAATTATAAATATTATATAAATAGTGCAGATGAATGTATGTACATATATGATACATAGTTATATATTATATATACTTTGTTATACACTATTTATACAATATCAATTCATTACGTATACAGTTTTGTTGAAAATATTTTTGCTCAATAGCATATCCCTTTAATAAGCCAGGTGTCTTACGCCCGCAAATTCGGGTGGGGTAAGGTGGGGTGAGGGCTATTATTTCTAAGTAATATAATAAGATATTTTGTTTCTTTAATGAAAAATTATTGAGTACCGATTTTCTTGGTTTATTTATTAAGTACTATTAGTAGAAAAAGTAAAGTTTTCATATACAAAATAAATAAGGAAATTACGCAGTTAAGTAAACTTATACTACTTAATTATTTATCATAGTTATAGTTTGTTATAAGTATCACTCGCGACTAACATTATACATTAATTATGTGGCTTACTTTGAGTTTGTATAATTAGTCACGTTTGTATCTGCAAAGTTAGTCAGAATATACAAATGCGTATGTATAATATACAATTATCAAAGTTAGTCAGAATATACAAATATGTATAATATACAATTATCTTACAGATATACATGTAAAATTCACCTCTCTCTCACTCTTTGTCTCTCTCGCTCACCTCTCTCCTCCTCTCCCAATCTCGCTCGCCTCTCTCCTCCCTTTCCCAATTTCACTTGCAATATATTCAAATTCATATGTATAATATACAATTATATAACCAATATACATATACAATTCATCTCTCTCCGATTCTTTGTCCTCTCTCGCTCGTCTTTCTCCTCTCTCTCCCAGTCGCGCTCATCTTTCTCCTCTCTATAACATGTAGTTACAAATTTTAATTATCAAATTATAGCTATTGAAAATAATTTGACTATTTTTGACTGGTTATATGTAAGTTGCCCGGAATAAATATTATTAGAAGTTTCACACATCTAGATTATTATGTCTCAAGAGAATGTATTATTAATTGAAAAATGAATTATTAGAAAAATAAAATTGATTATGAGAAAACTATTAATTTCGTTTTTCAAAAATCTAGAATGGCACACTTCATGAAAAATATAATATTTTTTTGAAAAAGTTTAAGGCGTCTTTGTATTTAGCTTTAGGTGCTTGAGCTGCCTTGCTTACAATAAGACCAAAAAAACAAAAATAGGGACAATGGGACAGGGCAAGTTTAAGCTTTTGCGGAAACATGGTGAGGTGGATTCAATCTTTGAAAAATAATTAGGTAAGGCGAGGTAGGGTGGTTTTGCACATTGCAAATTAAAATCTTAAACTAAAACTAAAACCTAAAATCTAAAATAATTTCAATCAGGTTGTTATTCATTAGGATTCCTTAAAATATTCCAATTGTTTTTAATGTTTTTTTAGTTTACCAACTATCAATGTTAAATCAAACATAATTACTTTCACTGTTAAAATTAGATATTCATCAATAACAAAAAAAAAAAAAAAGTTGTAAAAGTTGTAAGAATAAATTCATTTATAAAATTGCAGTCTAATATGATCATTCTAGAAGAAAACATGATAACAATTTTGAGAGGGGGCAAATTAGCGAATGAGATCTCTTTCATGTAAATATTAATTTTTCAAGCAGAATAAGGAGAAGAACGCACAAATTGCTCCCATAAAGTTAGAGTTTTCACAACTCAGGTTTGCCTCTCCCAGCCATTTGTCATATCGCTACACAAAAGATAACTCATATCCCTAAACAAACGATACCTTCTTACAGAAGTTAAGTTTCGGAAGGTTTGCATTTGTCACATCTATTTAGAAAAATATTATATATATCACATGTAAAGTTCAACCCAAAAATATGCACATCACTTGACACCAAAACTGCAACCAACATAATTTTGAGCGATTATATTAAGACGATTTCGCATGACATCCATAGACGGATAAGGAGGAAAACACAGACGGTAAAAGCATGTGTGCGAGGAAGGCAAGCAATCATGAGAGCTTGAAGTTCGGTAGATGTGAAGTTTAGAATCTAGACCACCAAAACCCTCAATCGGCAGAGACTAAGCGCATTTCTCTGCTCAGCCGACATACATTTAACTATCTGCAGGAATAAAAAAGAACACTTTGAAAATGTTGCCGGGACAATAACTTTGAAAGAGTACAGAAATCTACCACCCCTGAACACGAATAAAGAAAGAGTAGATCAAAGGGGCAAAGGTCTAGACTTCTCGTTCTCGTTAGTTAATACTCTGGAAACATAATTAGAGTAGACATGAAATAAGTACCTTCCAGAACCAGAATATTTGTGGATCATTTTTTCTGTAGCCATTGTAATTTGTATGTTCTTTCCAGTCTTCTACAGAAACAGCAGTTTGACTCCCATGAAGAATCCTGTAAAGGTCTTCATAATCTAGGATCCGGAAAAAGGACTCCCGGAGCCGTCAGTCAGTAATTATGTCAGCAAAACCACGATCAAAATGGGCTACCTGATGAGCAATTGATGTAACAAAACACTGTTCAACAAGAAGGTTAACATAGTTATTCCTATTCTCACTGTTCACCATTGTATTTTTCCCATTAGGGCAAAGCTCCATCATTTTCCTGGATCCCAATTCTTCATCTTCACAAACAAATGTATCTTCATCCACCATCTTCGTATCCATCTCCAATATCTTCTTGCAGCCATTATACAAGTAGGGATCTTCATCCCTAATGTCTTCAAACGAAATATCCTCTCCTGCTAATTGCAAAAAGAACACAAGATCAAGCACAATGCTTATTTGTACTTTATACAACAAGGCCAATGCAATCATCCTGCCGGAGAAGATAAAATACTCAAGGTGCAAAGGGTCCACTTTAGATGCTGCAAGCACAAAATGCAGATGAGGGTTATTTGCGTTATAATAGAGAGTAATATTACTTTTCATGGAACATCAGAAGATTGTATCCTACAGCTTGCAACCATCATATAAATGCAGCTGTGCAAGATTCATCCTAATCTAGAGAACTGTGTGGAGTAAATTTCCAGTTGTTATAAATGAGGAAAAAATAATAATACAACTAGTAACTACTCATTCTTATGCCATACAACCTAATTACACTAATGCGGCTTCATTGAGAAAGATATCTAGGTAGAAGTGCTATGGCCATAAATAAGACTTGAGCTCTTTCAATTGTTACTTCATGAATTTCATCTCATTTCAAGGTGTGATTGGAGAATCAGAGAACGAAAGGACATCAATAATAACACAATCAAATATACTAACATGAGAAATAAAATCGAGACAAATTAAATTTAAAATCTCAGCATGTTAGAATGGCTTAATCTCCTCGAGCAGGCTGGCATTATAAATATATATCATCTATTCATGCATGCATCAACTTGCACTCCCTTAAATACATCAGATGTTACATATTTACAACATACTTTAGGGATCCGGCCATGCACAATGAATGCTGAAACCTATTCAAAATCCAGACAATAACATAGTATTGAGAAACAATCAAATTCCAGAAAATATATTAAATACAAGCCTTGCAAGTCCTACAGAAAGAGACATTGCTTAAAACCTTGTAACAGAAGGATGAAAATTAATGGAAGAAGAGACAAAAGTAAACATAAACTTAGCTTCTCTGCAGGACAGTAAATGAACTTATGGAGTCTAGTGTGGTTTCTCTGTTATTTACATCTACCATGAATAACAAGGTTGCTGCTGGAATGGAATGCGTCTTTATGATAAGATGTCATTTGTACTGATCCTATAAGAAACTCTGCTGCAGCCTTGGCATGATCCAGTCGTAACCCTAGCAAGTTAAAGATCCTGCAGTAGGGGAAAAGATGATCCACCTACTGCAGATATGTATCCCTTTCATCGAGAAATTATTCTATCTGAGATATGCCTCCCTAGGCACCCAAATTATTCTCCATGGCAGACTACCGAAGGGAAAAATCTAACTTTGATCAAGATTGTATAGCAAGACCTAATAGTAAATAGACCATTTGTTTGTCCTTCCCAATCACAGTATCAGGCTTGGGTTGTAGGTCGGGGTTGCTTCTCAGTTGTTCTAAAAGCTATCCTAGTTGTTTCTTCCTTCTTTTGGGTCGGCTACATAGTTCCGCAAATCTGATAAGGGGAGTGCGGCAGCTGTTTGATAAATGAAAAGATGCTAAGCAATCTGAAATTCCATTTTTAGCAGGCATTATCTTGCCATATCAAGATCTTTCTTATTTCTATCCTCAACCCCTGAATAATGAATAGTGCATGTCTCTGTAGTTCCTTCCACAAACCTTCAGTGTGTTTCCCATTCCTTTATCCTTAGTTATACAAGTTCCATTTGTCTTACCATTACTTTAAATAGATTTAATGCATTTTGGAATTACCTATGTAGCAACGACTCAGTAAAACCCTCAGACATGGGTTCATGAAAGTGTTGAACCTCAAAGAATGCTATGAGGGTATGAACAGCAACATCGAGCGACCTTACATGGTTTACATGAAGAGAGATAATACGTATACTTATACTCACAAAGATTCAACCTCTATCTCATACTACTTATCTATTTTTGAGAAAAATCAGACAAGAAACATCTTTCATACTCGACAACTTTAGATTAGAAAACTATAAGGGATATATGAGAACAAAATGCCAACAAAAGCTTACCTGGATTTGGGAAAAACCTTCTGCCGTCATTTGGGCATGAAACAAATAGAGCATGCTGAGTGTTGAAAATGGCTTCACATACCAAGGAAAACCGCTCCCTCAATACACCAGGCCCCGTAGCTTCTTCATTCTCAAATTGCATAAATAACTGGCCTTGCAGCGACCTAGGACTTGCATGTCCAATGTACTTAAATGATTCTTCAAACAAACGAGACCTGCAAATGAGCATCTCATAAAACTCCTCGTTCTTGTGCCTCCCTTCTCGAAGCATCCTCAAGGCAAAACACTGCCTTATCTTAAAATGTGTTACCTCCTTGTGCTCATCCACTGATAATCTGTAGCCTTTTTTGAAATTCTAACTATCAAAAAGCACAATTCAACTCTTCTTTGCCTCATCTTCTCCCAAAACATTTCTTCCAAACCCTTATACAACTTTGAAATGCTTTCTAACTCCTTTAGAATCAAAAGATACTGGGACCAAATATGCTCACCTCTTTCTTTGTTTATCAAACTTAACTGGCTTTCCAGTTTCCTTAGACACGGCTTCAATTTTTCCGGCTGGTCCAAAAAAACATGATGCACGCCTTCAATCTCCAATCTTTCATTTCCTGCTTCACCTTGCAACAAGGAAGGGAAACGGACCGGAATGTCAAATGCTTCTTGATGCCGTATTGCACTCTTTACCATATGCATAAACTTAATAAACTCGTGCACATCTTTGTCTGATAACTCTATAAACTGAGTCGATTGGACACTCAATTCTAAAGCACATGATAACCTTGTTGTCATCTCGTGAAGAAAAGGGAAAAATCTTAACACATACTTGACGTCATGGACATACCACTCCATCATTTAAGCTAAACTACTCCCGCAAAGTATATATAAAGCATCTTCAACACCCGCAGCCGCAGCCCCTCTTAGAATCTTACAGAACTCAGCAAATAGCCTATATACGGTTACAGGGTTAGGGAGAAGTGTCTTACCTGAATCTACAAATTGATGAATACATTCATGAGCAGCTTGTTTGGTAGTTACAGAAGGAGATACATATAGTTTTACCATAGCCGCAGGACCAGAGGAGTGAATAAATATCTGGAGTTATTCCTCCAATTCATCTACGCCATCGTTTGGGGTCTTCTCGAGAAACTTGGTAAGCATCTCCGTCATACGAGTGACATTAACATTAATATATGTGTTGTCATTGCAGTTGCAGAGGTCATGAATAAGAGAATTTAGGTCATTCATCAGCGGATGGCGGGAGCTGCGCATTCTCCCGACGAGTTGCAGGGTACGTAACGTCATTCTGTATACCATATTCCCATAATTTTTGGGGTAATTGAAGCTTTTTCCCACGGTAGATTAATCGTTGTTCAATTGCTGGTCGAATTCCGGTGATCGACTGAATTTCCGGTGAACTGATGCAACTGTATCGGATGAATCGGCTTGAATGACCATGGTTTTACCGTCGGAAAACATACAGACGAAGAATTGAATGGGAGATTTTCGAGAAAGAGAGAGAGTTTCATCATGAGTTATCCTGGCTGCGCCGGAGGCAGAATAATCATGGAGGCGTTTGGTGCTAGTTTTGAGAGCCAACTGATACGCCATTGTTAGTGCAGATGAGCTCTGATACTATGTTATAGAAGCAACGAGGAGTCTTCAGTTTGAAAAATTTTATGAGGCCTAGGCAGACAATACCTGTATTTATTATTAATTATTAATTATATATACGGAAAAGTGCTTAAAATACCCTTGAACTATTAAAAATGGTACAAAATTACCCTCCATCCACCTATTAGTCTTAAAATACCCTTGCTGTCTACCTTTAGGTCCTATATTACCTTTTATTTTTAACGGTCACTTTTTAAATCCAATTAATAAATTAATTAATGATGTGGCAATTTTCCATTGGCCAGATTTTAAATAACCTAATTAATTTAAAAACCCACCCATTCCCAAATTAGACCCGCCCCAAATTCAATTAACCCATCTTGCCCATCTACCATCATCCCGTTTCGATCTAATGCAATAATACGCTTTTCCAACAGCACCTGCCCTTTTTTTCTTTTTATCGTGGGGGGTTCAAACAGCAAAACTCACGCGAAACAAACAAATCAATTACATGGGTAAGAAGAGAGAGCACTCATGTGCACACCATCTCATTACCGTCACCAGAGCCCTTAAACATGACAAAACAAATAAGAGGTACAACCCTCATCCAACAAAATCATGGGTCACTAGACTGTGAAGACATAACAGGAGACTGCCGCAATAATCATCACCTCAACAATATGTGGACTAGAACATAAGGCAAAAATTTCAAGGATGCACGAATAGGGAAGAGTGAGTGAGAGCACGCTGACTAAAGCTTTTCACATCTTTCTGTAAAAATTAAAGACTTAATAGAGTGTGACCGCCAGGGGAATGTTACCAGCTATATCCTCAGCTAGCATAAAGTTAAAGAAAGTAACTATCCAATGAAAGAAAAGTGGCATGCGCAAACATGATAAAAAAATAAAGAACGGGAGCAACCAAAACTCCAAAAAACTAGCAGAAATACCAGTAGTGTACATGAATATAAAACTCTACTTACACAGGCCAAAGGATTCAGACAGATCATCGACATAAGAAGCCACCTTCGATGTTTCGACCACACAGCTGGACAAATAGAATGCATTCCATGCTGCAATTTGGCAAGATGGGTTAATTGAATTTGGGGCGGGTCTAATTTGGGAATGGGTGGGTTTTTAAATTAATTTAGGTTATTTAAAATCTGGCCAATAGAAAATTGCCATGTCATTAATTAATTTATTAATTGGATTTAAAAAGTGACCGTTAAAAATAAAGGGTAATATAGGACCTAAAGGTAGACAGCAAGGGTATTTTAAGACTAATAGGTGGATGGAGGGTAATTTTGTACCATTTTTAATAGTTTAAGGGTATTTTAGGCCCTTTTCCGTTTTTAAAAAAATGACAAACTATTTCAAATGATTTAAAAGTATTTTATAATTTTATTAAGTCAATTATTTTTAATCGTACAGAATCAAGAAACTCATTAATTAAATTATATCGGGAAGGGACAAAATTTAGGTTTCAACAATATGCAAGTTCTTCATATTTATATCATAAATCATCATAAGCATGGACATATATAAGAACATCCTCCTAAGACTCCCCTCAAGTCTAACTAGTACAATGCTTAGATAGAGTCTCATACCCCTACGTAGACCAAGCTAGACCCCTTAGGTTGTCCTAGTTAGTGTTCAATCCTTTAATTCATTTTACCTTTTTGGGAACATCTTGCACTAACCGACATAGATCACATTATCTAGTGTGGAATCCGGTGTTAAAAAACACTACAACGAAGGAAGGCAGACTACTTGCCAAGGTAGTACCAAAACATAAGGATAGCAACTATGTGGATCTACTAGCTAGTATTCCTATGGGGTCAACATAGTTCAAGAACTAGGAGATATAGTTGGGACCCTCTTTATGCTCCACACATTGTAGTCTCCAATCTCAAGTACTTTAGTGCTCCTACCTTCCTTATGTGGGAAGGGACACTCCTCAATCTAGTTCACTCGGTGCTAAGCTAGAGTCCCTTTTTGAAATGTCTTTAAGCCTTTAATTGTCAATAATACCTTAGTTTAGGTCATAGGGTCTACCCCTTGTATAATCATCATAACCAATAGCTCAATAAGAATTGTATGAGTATAAGTCCTTTCTTTACAATTCGTATATGTGAGGTTAGCACATTAGCATTTCATATCATAATAAAACACATTGATTGTCATCACCATCCTTATAACACATACACCTTAATCAACCTCTCAATATAGTCAAGACATTTCAATTCAACATCATAACATCCGATCAATCCTAATACAAGTCTTACTCCAATATAACATCATGACTTAACAACAAATAATTACAATTAGAAGGAAAGATAGAGATCATAAGACATACCAAGTCTCCTTCATAGTTCATCATTTGAGTTTAACCATAAGCCCTTAATTCAATCCAATTTAGATGTACCACATAATAATTCAATAATCAACATGATAACAATGCTAGAAGAGTCACTACATCATAATTCAATACTAAATCAAAGCTTAATCTAACATACTTAGGTCAACTCTCATAACCTGGATCACTTCGCAAGAACTAGTATGAAAGACTACAATTCATCTGAGTTTTCTCATGATTAGTGTAACAACATCATTAAATAGTGATTTAACCAATAATCAAGTCAATTGAATCAATCACAACCCAATTCGCGTCAAGATCAAACCTAGGGTTAAGACTTAAGGATCATGCTCTTCAATTTAGACCAAACCACCACAAATTATCATAATCAAGTTAAAATAAATGTTAATGTAGACATTATATCTTAAATAAACCATCAAAAACTCAATTCATAACATCAAATTTGTAATTGAATGAAACCCACTTAAAACCAAAATTTTAGAAATACTTCGAAGGAGTTGTTTGAGGAAAGAAGTCTCAAAGGTGAATTATATCTCATACCTCATCGTTTGATGAAGATTTTATGATGAAAATAATCACTTCCTAGACCCTAAAACCTCACCCTAGCTTGTCTTCAATGGTGTCTTCCAATAGAGAGAAATAAGAGAGAAGGAAGAGAGTTTATTTTGTAAGGTGTGTTTAGACTTACGAGGGTTGGGGGTCTTTATATTGGGGATTAATAAACTTAATTAGATTCCCCTAAACCCCTAATTAATAACATAAACCTCTAACTAAATAAACAAAACTAATTTTAAAATGTGTAGGAAAACACGACCTTCACAGACGAGACCCCGATCGACGGTCCGTCTGTGACTCAATGGTCACTATGCCTTTTTGTGATGCACATCCGTCGTTCTTGTTAGAGACTATGCAATTGGGATTCTTCAACAAAAAGTGTAAGTTTTGGTCGATGGTTTGAAACGACACCCCGTCGATCCACACATGGATCGTCGACTGAGTCTCGTGGTTCTACGCTGCCCAGGCAATGTTGACACCGACGTGCAAGGGTCCTCCTCAAGGGCCCTTGGTTGGTACTTGGGGAGTGGTACCCGGAAGTTTCGACTACAATTCAACTTAAACACATGTTATACACCCCTCTACATAATTTCATGCATTTTTGACTCCTAAAAGCTAGTCAAATAGGCTAAGGCACGCTAGTACCCATTAGAACTAGTTTCCGAACATCATGGACGGTCTTGGACGTTTTGGTTCCTTAACTTCCTAAATGACCTATATTCATTAAAAGAAGTATTTAAGACAGTTTTTAGACCCCATGACACCTATTTTAGGCTTTAAGACTCGTCTTGGACTTTTGAAATGTTACATTATCCCCCCTCCCCCCCTTAGGAACATTCGTCCCCGAATGACACGAAAATTCTTTTGAATGAAGGAATAGACTCTAGACTAGCAGCCCAACCAACAACAATACATAACAACATAATTTATATCATTTCAGCAAGGAAAATTTCAAAACATCAATCACCACACATAAGGTTCAACTTTACATAATGAGGAATATCCTTCTCACAACAACATGACCTTAACATACTTTACATGAGTCACTTAGCACAAAGTTCAACTTATCAACATGCTACATATATATATATATATATATATATATATATATATATATATATATATATATATATATATATCATTTCATAAAGACTGACCATATCAAAAATGCACAACATTACTCACACAAACCAATAGGCAAAATGTCAAGTTTTAAGTATCGACTTAGTGTAATTCACTGTAATGCAACCCAAAAATGCACATGTTTGCAGAACTTCACCAAAAAACATGAAACATCAAAATCTAGTCATATTTATACTATTGAAAAGAATGACTAACCTTAATTATCAAAAAGATGAGGTAACGGGACTTCATGTTGGCTACGGCCTCCCATGTTGCACCTCAACTAGGTGATTTTTCCATAACACTTTTACGGAAACCACTTCTTTATTTATTAATTTCTTGACTTGCCTATGAATAATTTGAACCGGGATCTCCTCATAAGAGAGGTTATCCTTGACACCAAGACCCTCAATAGGAAGAATAGACTCGGGATCACAAATTCACTTTTTAAGCATAAAACATGGAAAATCGGATGAACCGAAGCCAATTCACAAGGAAGTTTCAATTCATAGGCAACCTTACCAACTCTTTGCAAGATTTCATAGGGACCCACATAACGAAGACTCAGCTTACATTTCTTGCCAAATCTAACCACCCCCTTCATAGGTGAATTTTTAAATAGACCTTATCACCTTCCTAAAACTCCAAATCCCTTCTCCTATGATTTGACATAAGACTTTTGCCGGCTAAAGGCCATTTGCAACCGGTTCCTTATGATATAGACTTTCTCCAAAGTCTTATGAACCAATTCGGGACCAAGAAGTGAAGGCTCATCCACTTCAAACCATCCTATAGGAGACCTACACCTCCTACCATACAAGGCTTCATAGGGAGCCATGGAGATGGGTGTAAGAAAGCTATTATTATAAGCAAACTCCACCAAAGGCAAATTTTTTATCCCAATTCCCTTTGAAATCAATAATACAAGCTCTAAGCATATCTTTAAGGGTTTGAATAGTACGTTCCACTTGACCATCCGTTTGGGCATGAAAAGTGGTACTTAACTTCACCTTAGTACCCAACCCCTTTTGGAATGACCTCCAAAACCTAGATGTGAATTGTGCACGCCGATCTGATATGATGGATAACGAAATACCATGGCGACACACAATCTCATCTACGAAGATCCTAGCACAATCTTCTGTCGAATAAGTAGACTTAACATGAATAAAGCGAGCGAACTTGGTCAACTTATCCACAACCACCCATATAAAATCATATTGCCTTTGAGTCCGAGGCAAACCCACTACAAATTCCATATTGATGTATTCCCACTTCCAAGTAGGAATTTGGATCTCTTGTAGTAAGCCACCCGACTTTTGATGTTCGGCTTTTACTTGTTGGCAATTTGGACACTTAGCGACAAACTCCGCTATGTACTTCTTCATCCTTTCCACTAATAAACTTCACTAAGTTCATGGTACATTTTTGTCGAACCAGAATAAATTGAGTAGAGGGACCCATGGACTTCTTCAAGGATCCGTTCCCTCAACACATTGTCTTCATTGGCACCTTAAAATACCATCCCCCATAGGGAGAATGTATCATTAAGCTTGCTAAGGACCGAACGTTGAACTCCATTAATGATTTGTCAAGGTGTTGTTTGGAATTCACCTCAACTACCAATGATGACTTGAAGTTATTATGAACCATGAAACCACCCTCCGAAGAATCTTCTAATCTCACCCCAACCTAGACAACATATGAAAATCCTTCACTAGGTCTTTCTTGGTTTCATCAATGTGAGATACACTACCCACAGTCATACGACTTAGGGAATCCGCAACTATATTAACCTTGACGGGGTGATAAAGGACACTCATGTCATAATCTTTCAGCAATTCTAACCGCCTTCGTTTTCAGAGATTCAACTCCTTTTGGGTAAACACATATTAGAGACTCTTGTGGTCAGTAAAGACATCAACATGAATGCCATACAAGTAATGCCTCCATATTTTCAAGGCAAACACCACGGTTGCTAACGCATGGCCATGAGTCAAATAGTTTCTCTCGTGCATCTTATGTTGCCTAGAAGCATAGGCTATCACCTTCCCATGTTGCATAAGCACACACCCTAGACCCACATGGGATGCATCATAATATACAACAAACCTCTTTGTACCATCTGCTAAAGTCAACACCGGAGCGGAAGTAAGTCTATCTTTCAACATTTGGAAGTTTTTCTCACATGTCTCCGACCACTCAAATTTCTTACACTTTTGGATCAAAATAGTCAAGGGAGATGCAATAGACGCAAAACCATCCACGAACCTCCTATTATAACCCTCCAAACCCAAAAAAACTCCTATATCGATTGGAGTTAATGGTCTAGGCCAATTTTCACCACCTTCGTTTTCCTTGGATCAACCTCAACTCCCTCACTAGAGATGATATGACCAAGAAATTTCACCGACATTAACCAAAACTCATACTTACTATACTTGGAAATAGTTGACGTTCCTTAAGGGTTTGCAATACCACCCTCAAATGACCCATGTGATCACTTTCATTCTTCGAAGATACCAAGATTTTGTCAATGAACACAATGACAAATGAATCTTGGTAATTTTGAAACACCCTATTCATTAGGTCCATAAACGCCGTCGGAGCATTAGTGAGACCAATGGACATTACTTAGAACTCATAATGATCATATCTAGTCTGGAATGCCATCTTTGGTATATCCTCACCTCTCACCCTAAGTTGGTGATACCTCGACCTCAAGTAAATATTAAAAAAGTAGTTTGCCCCTTGGAGTTGATCAAACAAGTCTTCAATCCAGGGGAGAGGATACTTGTTCTTGATGGTGACCTTATTGAGGTTGCGGTAGTCAATACACATTCTTAAAGACCCATCTTCTTCTTCACAAACAATATCAGAGCACCCCATGGAGAAATACTAGGTTTTATGAAGCCTTTGTTTAGTAAATCCTTGAGTTGTGCCTTCAACTCTTTCATTTCGGCCGGAGCCATCCGGTAAGGAGGAATTGAAATGATATTTGTATCCTGTAGTAAACCAATACCAAAATCAATTTCCTATTCGGGAGGAATACCGAAAAGGTCATTATGAAAAAACTCCAGAAATTCCCTCATTATGGGGACCGACGCAATGGGAGGATTTTAGAGTCTAAATCTTGGACTTTTACTATGTGACATAGAAAACCTTTAGAGATCATTTTGCATGCTTTTAGACACGATATGATACGACCTCTAGGAATAGGGTTTCCCCCATTCCACTCAACAACAGTTTCATTTGGAAAGTTAACCCTAACCACCCTTGTCCTACAACCAATAAAAGCAAAGCAAGCATGCAACCAATCTATACCTAATATACCATAAAAATAAAGCATATCGAGTTCTACTAGTTCAACATAAGAAACTCTATTGCGCAACATTATAGGACAATTTCTATACACCCTTTTTGCAATAACCGACTCACCAACTGGAGTAGACACGATAAAAGGTTCATGCAAAATATTGGGCAAAATATCAAACTTTTTGGATATTAGAGGAGTAACAAAGGGTAAAGTAGCACCGGGATCAAGTAAGGCATATACATTAATAGAGAAAAATTACAACATACCGGTCACCACGTCGGGAGAAGTCTCTTGCTCACCCCTAGAGTAGAGAGCATAGAAGTGGTTCTTCTTTCGAGCCTCATTTGAACCACTTGCTTGATTTTGACCACTACCCTTCTCTTTACCCCTTACATTAGGGCAATCTCTAACCTTGTTCCCACTTTTTCCACAACCAAAACAATTATTTGTCCCCTTAAGGCAATCACCATAGTGCTTCTTACCACAGTTTCCACAAGTTGGCTTATCGATTGGTGAATTAATACCTTTTACCTTCTTGAATATAGGGTTAGACACACTATCACCAATAGCCTTTAGGAACTTGGAACGAACATGGCTTGAAACACGCTTCTTAAACCTAGGTTGTCTTGTATCTCAAGCCTATTCTTTAAAGAACCTCCATCAAAAGATCTTGCCCTCTTAGCATCCTTACTTTTCCTTCTATACCTTGTCACTTACACATGCTTGGCATGCACCATAAGATGAGATATGTTCTTGTTTTCATGTAATATAGCCGAATGACACTCCTCTTGAAAATCATCTGACACCCCCGTCATAAAGTGACTCATTTCATCTCTAGGATCAAAAACCAAGGAAGGAGCATATTTCGACAATTTAGTGAATTTCAAAGAGTATTCACGAACACTAATACCTCCTTGGCAAAGGTTGATGAAATTCACCACTTTAGACTCCCTCGTCTCCCTAGTAAAGAATCGATCTAGAAAAGTCTTCTTGAAGATCTCCAAGTCAAAGGACCACCTCTAAACGGCCTATTATCTCTTCATTGCACAAACCATGCTCGAGCCACGATTTTGAGTTGATAAGTGGCCAACTTGGCCTTTTCACTTGTGGACTACCCCATAGAAAAATGTATCTTATAGACTTCATCAATGAATTCTTGGTGGTCTTCCTCAACATTCGACCCGTAAAAGGTAGGAGGGTTCATTCAAGTGAAGTCCTTTATATGGGAAGTCATAGTAGTGAATTGTTGATTCGGACGGGGTACAACCTCCTGGTTGTCTTGGGCCATAATAGATTGGGCTTGAACAGTGACGTCTTGAGCCAATTGAATGAGGGCAACCCTTATATCTCCTGCATTGGCAATTTCCTCTTCAAGTCTTCATGCCGCATTCGTTCGAGTGTTTATTTTTCTTATAATCACAACAATAGGATTAGATGCAAAAGCACACCATAAGTACACTATAATGGCACGATACAAGATTTTCAAGAAGATGATAATTTCCTAGGCATTCATGCAGGTTCCCATCCATAAGTGTGGCGCGCTTCATAATTATGAACACGAACTCACTTAGAGAGAGACATTGACTTTAAGATAATTCAACCTCATGCTCTGATACCAAGTTTTTCACTTCCGGGTTTACCCCCTAGACGTAACTGGCATCATCGTCCTCTTTGAGGACTAAGACTAGCCTCTTAGTTTACATCAACACATGCATAAGTCAAATTTAGCGGAAAATATAAAACTTTTATTTTTTCTACTTGGAGGTTTACATTGACCTCTACATACACATAATTATATATATCGAGTATACATAGGCACTTCATATAGGAAGGTTACATAGCCTTCTACTTTTATTGCACATAGATATATAGGATAGGAAATAGTCTCAAAGATTGTCTAATCTCATACTATCTAAACGATCATAGAAATTTGGGCATATGCCTACATCAATGTAAAGAAGCCACATATAGGCTTATACAAATTGTACTCAAATGAAAGTGGAATTAACATAAGAGTCTTAGAAAAACAAAGAAACTTCATAAGCAAGATATCGGCGTCGCCCTCGGAAAGTGAGGACCTACCCACTTGGATGATAGATAATATCCAAGTCTTCTTCAAGCTATATCGAATGATCTTTCAACGATCGGAACCTAAAATGTTTGGGAAAAATGGAGAAAATGGGGTTAGTACGCCACTTGTACTAAGTATGAGACCGTATGCACATATAACCTCAAATATGTTAAAAAAGGAACATTTAGTTAAACCATGTTGTTTTACCCTTTAAAAGTCTTATGCACAATCAAGCAAGTCATACCAAGTAACAAAACATGCTTATTAACTCAAACAAGTAATATTCATATCATCATACTTGAACCCATAATCTACTACAACCCTATCATCAAGTAATGACATCACATGCATGAATAAGAGTACATTTCATTATAACAAAGCAAGACAATTACCCATTAACCCTTATCAAGTCAACAAGTACAATGACCAAGCAAAGTCCCATAACCTTACTCAATCAAGTAACCCAACAAGAATCATGACTAACACCCTACTTTACATAACATGGCATTTAGATATACATTTCATCTTACTTCGACTATATAAACCAATATATACTCATAAGTGAACTAGTAAACATATAGTATTAATAATGTGCAGGTTCTTCATATACATATCATAAATTATCATAAGCATAGACATATATAAGAACATCCTCCTAAGAATCCTCTCAAGGCTAACTAGTGCAATGCTTATGTAGAGTCTCATACCCCTACCTAGACCAAGCTAGACCCCTTAGTGTCCTGTTAGTATTCAAACCTTTAATTCATTTTACCTTTTGGGAACATCTTTCTCTAACCGACATATACCACATGAGCTAGTGTGGAATCCGGTGTCATCAAATCCTACACCGAAGGAAGGCGGACTACTTGCCAAGGTAGTACCAAAACATAAAATATAGCAACTATGTGGATCCACTAGCTAGTATTCCTATGGAGGCAACATAGTTCAAGACTAGGAGATATTGGGACCCTCTTTATGCTCCACGCATTGTAGTCTCCAATCTCAAGAGTACTTTAGTGCTCCTACCTTCCCTATGTGGGAAGGGAGACACCTCAATCTAGTTCACTCGCTGCTAAGCTAGAGTCCCTTTTTGAAATGTCTTTAAGCCTTTAATTATCAATTATAGCTTAGTTTAGGTCATAGGTTTTACCCCTTGTATAATCATCATCATCATCAATAGCTAAATAAAAATTGTATGAGTATAAGTCCTTTCATTACAATTCATATATGTGAGGTTAGCACATTAGCATTTCATAGCATAATAATGCATATTGATAGTCATCACCATCCTTATAACACATACACATTAATCAACCTCATAACATCTTCAAGACATTTCAATCCAACATCATATCATCCTATCAATTCTAATACAAGGCTTACTCCAATATAATATCATGACTTAACCACAATTAATCACAATTGGAAGTAAAGATAGAGATCATAAGACATACCAAGTCTCCTTCATAGTTCATCATTTGTGCCTTAACATAAGCCCTCAATTCAATCCAATTTATATGTACCACACCATAATCAATAATCAACATGATAACAATGCTAGAAGAGTCACTACACCATAATACAATACCAAATCAAAGCTTAAACCAAGAAACTTAGGTCAATTCTCATAACCTAGATCACTTCTCAATAACTAGTATGAAAGACTACAATTCATCTTAAATTTTTCATGATTAGTGTAACAACATCATCTAATAGTGATTTAACCAATAATCAAGTTTATTAAATCAATCACAACCCAATTCACATCAAGATCAAACCTAGGGTTAAGGCTTAAGGATCATGCTCTTCAATTTAGACCAAACCATCACAAATTATCATAATAAAGTTAAAATACATGTTAATATAGTCATTATATCGTAAATAAACCATAAACAACTCAGTCCATAACATTAAATTCGTAATTGAATGAAACCCACCTGAAAATCAAACTTTTAGAAATACTTTGAAGGAGCCCTTTGAGGGAAGAAGTCTCAAAGGTGAATTAGATCTCATACCTCAAAGTTTGATGAAGATTTGATGGTGAAATCATCCCTTTATAGCTCCGAAAACCTTCCCCTAGATTGTTTTCAATGGTATCTTCCAATAGAGAGAGAAAGAAGAGAGAAGGAAGAGAGTTTATTTTGTGAGGTGTGTTTAGACTAATGAGGGTTGGTGGTATTTATATTGGGGATTAATCAGATTAATTAAATTCCCTTAAAACCCTAATTGATCAACTAACCCTCTAACTAATTGCATAAAATTAACTTTAAAATGTGCAGGAAAACTCGATCCTCATAGATGAGACCCCGATTGATGGTCTATCTGTGAGTCGACGATCACTGTTCTCTTCCGTGCTGCACATCCTTCGTTTTTGTCAGAGACTATGCAATTGGGGTTCTTCGACAAAAATTCCAAGTGTTGGTCGACGGTTGGAAATGACTCCCTGTCGATCCACTCACGGATCGTCGACTGTGTCTTGTGGCTACATACTGCCCAGGCGGTGTTGACACCAACGTGCAAAGGTCCTCCTCAAGGGCCCTTGGTTGGTCTTTGGGGAGTCGTACCTGAACGTTTCAACCACAATTCAACTTAAACACATGTTATACACCCTTCCACCTAATTTCATAAATTTATGACTCCTAAAACCTAGTCAAATAGGCTAATGTACGCTAGTACCCCTTAGAATTAGTTTCCGAACGTCATGGATGTTCTTGGACGTTTTGGTATCTAAACTTCCTAGATGACCTATATTCATTAAAGTAAGTCTTTAAGACAGTGTTTAGACCCAAGGACACCTTTGTTAGGCTTTAAGACTCGTCTTGGACTTTCAAAATGTTACAGTACAAAAGAAATGTTATTTTCTCCCCATATTAAACTTTGTATGTATTTTGAAATGTTTTAATAATATCTCGTCATTTTGATCTCAAAATACAAGTAACTCTATAACAATTTGTATTAATCATTTCAAATCACTTGTTGTTTGTTCTTTAAGTTATCATTATTTACTCAAAAGCTTTAATTTTACAATATTATTTCAATTTGAACTTCGTATACTATATATATGATACACACATGCAATGCACGTGACGTGAAACTAGTTAGCTTAAAAGCATGAACTCCTAACTTTAATGTTAAATTACTATAATATTTCTAACATAGGTTGTGACTTATTCGATGAGTTGTGACTTTTCTAATAAGTTGTGGCTTTTCTTAGAGGATTCTGATTTTTCGATGAGTTGTGACTTTTTCTAAGGGATGTGACTTCTTAGAAAGGTCATGACTTTTCAAATAAGACACAAAAAGACTTGTTCATATTACCTTTTATTGGATATGAATAGAGGGGTTTCCTCTCATTTTTCAACCACAAATTTTTTTTAAATTTTCTACTCCTCTTCTTCTTGCATTTTAAAAATTTTTGTGTACTTATTGTTGTTGAGTAAGTTTGAAGTTAAGCAGAATATGAGGTACCATTATTTTGATTAAGTAAATTATTTATACTAAGAGGGTATATTTCTTAACCTCGAGTACTTGAGGAAAATAGTTTAGATAATATAGAAATTATTTTTGTGCTCAGTATATAATTATTATGTAATGTTCAGTTTTATGAAATTATCATGATGTAGTCAAAATTCATTTTTTTTGTTAACAATTTCTCTTGTGATGTAGATACATGCTTATGACTATCTTTTTCAAAAATTATTAAAAATTCTTAAGAGTCGAAAAATTGTCAGAATTTATTTTTTTGATGCTCAAGACAAAAATATGACTTTATTTATCAATACAACTTATGTGATTTAGATTGTTAAGATTGTTTCAAAATAATTTTTACTATATAAATATTTTTTTTGATTTATTGATTTACTATTTCTTAATATTTAAGTATTTCCGACGAAGAAAATTTTATATGACTTGTAATAACGCCAACTGAAGTTTGTATTAGTTTATTTTTCGCTAAACCCGTCGGTTACCCCTTAAACTTGACACTTATTTTTACTTAAACCCCTAACTAAGCGCTATTCATTTTGAACACCTCACGTGGAAGTTTATTGTGTCATTTTGACACTTTTTTTATATTCTAAAAACTAGCTTAAGTGTGTGTATTCAAACGCCTCCTACGTGGATAAATAAATGAATCAAAATGTGACATGTGAATTTTTTTTATTTTTCTTTAGAAACTCGCTTAAAATTTTTTTTTCTTCAGAATATCTAACCCCATTCCCCATCCCGACATTTTCTGCTTTTTTTTTCGTATGCTTTTTTTTCCTGAGTTTTTCTGAGTTCTTTTATTTCAAACCTAATAAAATACATGTATTCTTCTTGTGCTATACAAAATTTTGATTCCTTATGATGGTTTCTTTTATTTCTTCTTTCTTGAAAATGAAAATGCATCTTGAAAGAAAAATAATAGTTTATTTAAATGGTAAAAATGCAGAAAGATGAATAAATTGAGGATTTAGTTATGTATGGAACAATGTTGTTTAATGAGAATAATAGTGTGTTCCTCCAATTTTCGTTGTTAATGACCTAAAAAATTAGGGTATTTTAAGAAAACTGAAAATTATGAGAACTTCTCATTATTTTTTTCAGCGAAAGTTTTTATTAAGTTGTAGTAGCACGCACCATTAAAGTAGCATAGCTTGAAATTTGTGTGATTTGATTTTTCTTTTTATAAAAAAAAGTATCACAAATTCATAGAAAATGGTGTTGATCTTCAACTTTTCTGGTGAGGTGCTAAAGAAAATGTCTCTTTTGTTGCGGTATTGAATTCTGATATAACCCAACAAAATTTTATAGATTTGTTTCAAAAAAGTTGTTTGGTGATGAAAAGTGGAGAAGTTGAAGAAAAAGAAGAGTGAGGAAGAAGAAGAGAGCAAAATATTTTTCAAGAAAGAAAGTGTTTCACGTGCATAAAATTAGTGTAACACACATGTATTGCTTAGTCAGCGAAACGTGTAATGACACAATGAAATACTACATAAGGTGTCTAAAATGAAAATCTTCTAGTTAAGGTGTCTAAGGGAAATTTGGTGTTAATTTTAAGGCTACCGATAGGTTTGACCTTTATTTTTATGTACTCTAAATTCCTTTATTTTTTTAACAATTTTTTTAAAAGTAGATATATGTTTCGAAATTCTTTTTTCAAAAATTATTAAACTTCTCAAGAGTTAGAGAATTGTCAAGATTCTTTTTTATGCGCAAGACAAGAATGACTTTATTTATCAATGATAATTATGTAGTTTAAATTGTCTGAAAGTTTGTTTCAGAATAGTTATTACTATATAACATTGTCTTTTTGTTTTATTGATTTACTATTTATATTTATTTCAATATTTTCGACGAAGAAAAGTTCATATTACTCAAGTTGAAGTTTATATTAATTTTTTTTATTGTAGTCTAAATTCATTTGCTTTTATAACCAATTTCTCTTGTGATATAAATATATGAATTTGAATATCTTTTTCCAAAATTATTAAACTTCTTAAGAATTAGAGAATTGTAATGATTTGTTTTTTTTTCTTAAGATAAAAGAATGACTTTATTTGTCAATGCTACTTATATCATTTGGATTGTCAGGAATCCTAACTTTAATGTTAAGTTATTATAATATCCCTAACTTTAACGACCTATTTAGTCGTTTTGAGCAACAGACTTCAATTCTGGAAAAACTGGCAGAAGCGACGGATCCCACGACGGACCGTCAAGAGCACGACGGACCGTCGCAGGGTCTCGTTTCAAAACACTTAGAAAATCTGAAATTGGGTACTGAAAATCGACTCTCTGAACTTCGTGACGGAATGGCAGGACGGACCGTCACAGGTGTGACGGACCATCACGGAGACTTCAGTGAAAATCCATTCTCTGAACTTTGCGACGACCTGCAGGACGGACCGTCGCAGGCACGACGGCCCGTCACAGGTTGCATAAATCCCAGGCAGAATCGGATTTCCTTACACGTTTTAAGGGACGTTTTGGGACTATTCTTTCCTTAATTATAGATTTCGTGGGTTTATATTAATAACTCAAATTCTTGGGGGTTAAAAGAGGTAACCCTAAGTTAATTAGTGGGGTATTATTGCCATCTTTGATTCTTAATTATATACTAATTAGGGTAAAAGAAAGAGGGTTTGAATAAGAAAAATAAGAAAGAACAAAAAGAGACAGAAAAAGAAAGAGAACGAGTAGAAAGAGAGAGAAACGAAGAGGATAGCAAGGATTCTGAGAAGATAGCTTGTTGATTTCAATTCTTCAGTGGAGGTAGGTTATGGTTATTTCATGCTATTCGTAGTAAACTCTAAATAGTGAATGATATGCGTTAGTAGTATTGTAAACCTTCTATATGCTTAATTGTATGCTTGCATGAATGTTGTGATTATGTAATTGTGAATAAATAAGCATGATGAAGCTATTGAATCCCAAATCATGAAAAGAAACCCTAATCTACTTTGATAATGATGATGCCTTGGTATGATAGAAGGCTTGATGAATGAAAGTAGTGAGATTAGGGGATCGGGTGCCACGTTCCGGTACCAGGATAGAATATGGATCGGGTGTCACGTTCTGACACCAGGATAGAATATGGATCGGGTGCCACGTTCCGGTACCAGGATAGAATATGGATCGGGTGTCACGTTCTGACACCAGGATAGAATATGGATCGGGTGCCACGTTCCGGTACCAGGATAGAATATGGATCGGGTGTCACGTTCCGACACCAGGATAGAATATATATGGATCGGCTGCCACGTTCCGGTACCAGGATAGTATATGAGGATCGGAGTGTCACGTTCCGACACCAGGATAGAATATGGATCGGGTGCCACGTTTCGGTACCAGGATAGTATATTGAGGAGCGGAGTGTCACGTACCGACACGAGGGGAATAAAGATAATGAATCTTGAAATATGATAATATATCCAATCTAATGAACTAAATTCCCAAATGAGTATGATGAGGAGGTGTGAGTCCTCATTGATGTGCTTGGTGTTGTAACCAAGGGTTATGGTAACTATAAATGCTGCATGTTAAGGATATTAGTTGATTTTATGATATTGCTTAATACATATTGTTCCCTATTTTGAGTTGGCCGATGATATCTACTCAGTACCCGTGGTTTGTACTGACCCCTACTTTTATGTTTTTCTTCTTGTTATTTATGGAGTGCAGCAAACGTGCCGTCATCTTTGACTCAACAGTAACTCAAGCCAGTCTTCGTCACACCTGATCTTCAGGGTGAGCTAACGCGTCTAGCTTGGACTGGATCTTCTCCTTCATGTCTTGATGCCTTGAACCTCCGGCATGGACTAGCTTCTTATGTATTTTTAGCTTTTAGAAACTCTTAGAATTAGTAGTTTAAAGTAGATGTTCTTGTGATGATGACTTCCAGGTTTTGGGAATAATAGATGTTGAATATTGATAGTTATTGAATTGGTTTTTATTAATGAGTTTAAGTCTTCCGCATTATTTTCTGTTGATGTTACATTGAAATGTTAAGGTTTAGATTGGTTGGTTCGCTCACATAGGAGGGTAAGTGTGTGTGCCAGTCGCGGCCCGGATTTGGGTCGTGACAAACTTGGTATCAGAGCATTAGGTTCGTTGGTCTCATCACACAAGAACAGGTCTAGTAGAGTCTTAAGGAACGGTAGGGGGGCGCCTTTACGTTTCCTTGAGAGGCTATAAGACTTTAGGAAAATTTCACTCTTTCATTCTTTCTTTCGTGCTACTACTTGAGTCCAATTGGTATCTAGGCGATACGAATTGGTATCTGACCATCTTCACTCTCTTTCGCAGATGGTTAGAACTAGAGCAACGACTACGCCAACACCAACACCAGCACCGGCGAGACAAGGTGCGTCTGAGCCTGCCACTGGGGCTGTAGCTCGAGGAAGAGCAGCGGCAAGAGGCCGTGGTAGAGGTCGTGGGAGGACGTCCTCTAGAGGAAGAGGACGAGCACCTAGCCCATTTGATACTAGGGCAGTGACTCTCCCACCGACTGAGGAAGTGATAAGAGAGGGGGAGGATGGGGTGAATGAACAAGTGCAAAATGAGGAAATGCCACCCCAACCTACCCCAGAGATGATCAATCAGGTTCTGGCTTATCTTAGCGGGTTGTCTGATCAGGGCCAGACACCCCCAGTGTTTTCTGCACCAGCACCTCAGGCTCCGGAGATACAACATGCGTCTACTATGGCTCCCCGCATGGATGTTCCATTGGAAATAGGCACGTTTCCACGTTTGACTACTGGGCCTATAATGACAAATGATCAGCATGAACTTTTCAGTAAGTTCTTGAAATTGAAACCTCCAGTCTTCAAGGGTGCGGAATCTGAGGATGCTTACGATTTTCTGGTTGAGTGTCATGAGCTACTACACAAGATGGGTATGGTAGAACGGTTTGGTGTTGAGTTCGTGAGTTATCAGTTTCAAGGGAATGCCAAAATGTGGTGGCGGTCACATATTGAGTGCCAACCAACAGAGGCACCACCTATGACTTGGGCCTCATTCTCTAGCTTGTTTATGGAGAAGTATATCCCCCGAACTTTGAGGGATAGGAAAAGGGATGAGTTCTTGAGCCTAGAGCAAGGTAGGATGTTGGTAAATGCTTACGAGGCTAGGTTTTGCGCACTATCCAGATATGCCACCCAATTATGTTTCAGTCCCCAAGAGCGAATTCGCCGGTTTGTGAAGGGGTTGAGGTCAGAATTGCGGATTTCGGCCTTACAGATAGCGGCAACGGCAAAATCCTTCCAAGAGGTGGTAGACTTTGTGATAGAAGTGGAAGGAGTGAAGCCAGACGACTTCACTACAACATCGACATCAAAAAGGTTTCGAAAGGGAGGTGAGTTTAACGGTACTTACACTAGAGGACAGGGTTCGGGAAGTTACTCAGTCCGACCAATTCAGTCTTCACTACAGACTGTAGTTGGGGGTCCACCTCCGACCTGTCAACACTTCTCTGAGAGACCTATGCATGAACCCAGAGAGTGCTATGGATGTGGGGAGATTGGACATATTAAGAGATATTGTCCAAAACAGAGTTACAGACCTCCAAATGTTAGAGGTAGAGGTGGTCATGGCAGAGGCCGTTATTCTGGAGGACGTGGTGGTCGAGGTAATGGTGGTCACCAGAACGGCCGAGGTGATGGGCAACCTGGAGCCACTACATCACAACATGGTAGGGGCAACGGACAGACAAACGATAGGGCCCATTGTTACGCTTTCCCTGGGCGGTCTGAAGCGGAGGCATCTGATGCTGTCATCATAGGTAATCTTCTGGTTTGTGATTGCATGGCTTCTGTATTGTTTGATCCTGGATCCACGTTTTCTTATGTATCTTCCTCATTTGCTAATGGTCTAAATTTACATTGTGAATTACTTGATATGCCTATTCATGTCTCTACTCCGGTGGGTGAGTCTGTGGTAGTTGAAAAGGTATATAGGTCTTGTTTGGTAAACTTCGTGGGGAGCAACACTTATGTAGATTTGGTTATCTTAGAAATGGATGATTTTGATGTGATTCTGGGTATGAGTTGGCTTTCTCCGCAATTTGCAATCTTGGATTGTAATGCTAAAACGGTGACGTTAGCCAAGCCTGGGACAGACCCGTTAGTGTGGGAGGGTGACTACACTTCCAATCCGGTCCGCATCGTCTCCTTTCTTCGTGCTATGAAAATGATTAGTAAAGGGTGTTTAGCTTTCTTGGCACATCTCAAGGATGACACTACCCAAGTACCTTCGATTGAGTCGGTTTCAGTAGCTCGTGAGTTTCTGGATGTGTTCCCTGCAGATCTTCCTGGTATGCCACCGGATAGGGATATTGACTTCTGTATTGATCTCGAACCGGGCACACGCCCCATTTCTATACCCCCTTATAGAATGGCTCCCGCGGAGTTAAGAGAGTTAAAAGCACAACTTCAAGAGTTATTGAACAAAGGCTTTATTAGACCAAGTGCATCTCCTTGGGGTGCTCCGGTTTTGTTTGTAAAGAAGAAGGATGGGAGTTTTCGAATGTGTATAGACTACAGACAACTAAACAAGGTAACCATAAAGAACAAGTATCCTCTTCCCCGCATTGATGACTTGCTCGATCAGTTACAAGGTGCTTGTGTCTTCTCTAAGATTGATTTGAGATCCGGTTATCATCAATTGAAAATACGGGCAACGGATGTGCCAAAGACTGCTTTTCGAACGAGGTATGGGCATTACGAATTTGTAGTGATGTCTTTTGGTCTAACGAATGCCCCTGCTGCGTTCATGAGCTTGATGAAGGGGATTTTAAGCCATATTTGGACCTCTTCGTGATCGTATTTATTGATGATATATTGGTATACTCAAAGAGCAAGAAGGAGCATGAAGAGCATTTGAGATTGGTATTGGAAATGATAAGGGAGAAAAAGCTTTATGCCAAGTTCTCTAAGTGTGAGTTTTGGCTAGATGCAGTGTCCTTCTTGGGGCACGTGGTTTCTAAGGAAGGAGTGATGGTGGATCCTTCTAAGATTGAAACAGTGAAGAATTAGGTAAGACCCACTAATGTGTCAGAAATAAGGAGCTTTGTTGGGTTAGCTAGCTACTACCAACGATTTGTCAAGGGATTCTCTTCTATTGCTTCCCAATTGACGAACTTGACTAAGCAAAATGTTCCATTTGTATGGTCGGATGAGTGTGAGGAAAGCTTTCAGAAGCTCAAGACTTTGTTGACTACCGCACCTATCCTTACCTTGCCAGTAGAGGGTAAGAACTTCATTGTTTATTGCGATGCATCCTATTCTGGTTTGGGTGCAGTACTAATGCAAGAGAAGAGTGTGATTGCTTATGCTTCAAGGCAACTAAAGGTGCATGAACGTAACTATCCGACCCACGATTTGGAATTGGCTGCGGTGGTGTTTGCATTAAAGCAATGGAGACACTATTTGTATGGGGTTAAGTGTGAGATCTATACGGATCATCGTAGCCTACAGTATGTCTTTAGTCAGAAAGATTTGAACTTAAGACAGAGGAGATGGATGGAGTTACTAAAGGACTATGATATCACTATCTTGTATCATCCGGGAAAGGCGAATGTTGTAGCGGATGCTTTAAGTAGAAAGGTGGGAAGCATGGGAAGTCTAGCTCACTTGCAAGCTTCTAGACGCCCTTTGGCTAGAGAGGTTCAGACACTAGCTAATGACTTGATGAGATTAGAAGTAAATGAGAAGGGAGGATTGTTGGCTTCTGTGGAGTCAAGATCTTCTTTTCTTGACAAAATTAAGGGAAAACAGTTTGATGATGAGAAACTAAGAAGAATCCAAGATAAGGTATTGCGAGGAGAGGCTAAGGAAGCACAAATCGATGAGGAAGGTGTTTTGAGAATCAAGGGAAGGGTATGTGTACCCCGTGTCGATGATTTGATCAACACTATTCTGACAGAGGCCCATAGTTCAAGGTATTCTATACATCCGGGTGCAACCAAGATGTATCGTGACCTAAAACAACACTTTTGGTGGAGTAGAATGAAGTGTGACATTGTGGATTTTATTGCCAAATGTCTAAACTGTCAACAAGTAAAGTATGAACACCAAAGGCCCGGAGGAACACTTCAGAGAATGCCCATTCCGGAATGGAAGTGGGAAAGGATTGCAATGGATTTTGTGGTTGGTCTTCCAAAGACAATAGGTAAGTATGACTCTATTTGGGTGATTGTTGATAGGTTAACTAAGTCTGCTCATTTCATTCCGGTCAAGGTGACTTACAATGCAGAGAAGTTAGCCAAAATCTATGTCTCAGAAATTGTTCGGTTGCATGGGGTTCCACTCTCCATCATATCAGATAGAGGTACTCAGGTTACTTCTAAGTTTTGGAAAACATTGCATGCGGAATTGGGTACTAGGTTGGACCTTAGTACTGCGTTCCATCCTCAGACCGATGGTCAGTCTGAAAGGACGATTCAAGTGTTGGAGGATATACTTCGTGCGTGTGTGATAGAGTTTGGTGGTCATTGGGATAGCTTCCTACCCTTAGCGGAGTTTTCATACAATAATAGCTATCACTCAAGCATTGACATGGCTCCATTCGAAGCCTTGTATGGTAGGAGATGTAGGTCTCCCATTGGTTGGTTTGATGCATTTGAGGTTAGGCCTTGGGGTACTGACCTTTTGAGAGATTCGATAGAGAAAGTGAAGTCTATTCAAGAAAAGCTTCTAGCGGCGCAAAGTAGACAAAAAGAATATGCAGATCGAAAGGTTAGGGACTTAGAGTTCATGGAAGGTGAACAAGTCTTGTTGAAGGTTTCGCCCATGAAAGGGGTGATGCGGTTCGGAAAAAGGGGTAAACTAAGTCCAAGGTACATTGGACCATTTGAAGTACTTAAGCGAGTAGGAGAGGTGGCTTATGAGTTAGCCTTGCCTCCAGGGCTGTCCGGAGTACACCCGGTATTCCATGTGTCGATGTTGAAAAGATACCATGGGGATGGAAACTACATCATCCGTTGGGATTCAATTTTGCTTGATGAGAACTTGTCTTATGAGGAGGAGCCTGTTGCTATTTTAGATAGAGAAGTTCGCAAGTTGAGGTCAAGAGAGATTGCATCCATCAAGGTGCAATGGAAGAATCAACCCGTTGAAGAAGCCACTTGGGAGAAGGAGGCGGATATGCGAGAAAAATACCCACATCTGTTTACAGATTCAGGTACTCCTTTTCGCCCTTGTTTTCCTTCTTTTGATCGTTCAGGGACGAACGATGGGTAAATTGGTATCTATTGTAACGACCTGTTTAGTCGTTTTGAGCAACAGACTTCAATTCTGGAAAAACTGGCAGAAGCGACGGATCCCACGACGGACCGTCAAGAGCACGACGGACCGTCGCAGGGTCTCGTTTCAAAACACTTAGAAAATCCGAAATTGGATACTGAAAATCGACTCTCTGAACTTCGTGACGGAATGGCAGGACGGACCGTCACAGGCGTGACGGACCATCACGGAGACTTCAGTGAAAATCCATTCTCTGAACTTTGCGACGACCTGCAGGACGGACCGTCGCAGGCACGATGGCCCGTCACAGGTTGCGCAAATCCCAGGCAGAATCGGATTTCCTTACACGTTTTAAGGGACGTTTTGGGACTATTCTTTCCTTAATTATAGATTTCGTGGGTTTATATTAATAACTCAAATTCTTGGGGGTTAAAAGAGGTAACCCTAAGTTAATTAGTGGGCTATTATTGCCATCTTTGATTCTTAATTATATACTAATTAGGGTAAAAGAAAGAGGGTTTGAATAAGAAAAATAAGAAAGAACAAAAAGAGACAGAAAAAGAAAGAGAACGAGTAGAAAGAGAGAGAAACGAAGAAGATAGCAAGGATTCTGAGAAGATAGCTTGTTGATTTCAATTCTTCGGTGGAGGTAGGTTATGGTTATTTCATGCTATTCGTAGTAAACTCTTAATAGCGAATGATATGCGTTAGTAGTATTGTAAGCCTTCTATATGCTTAATTGTATGCTTGCATGAATGTTGTGATTATGTAATTGTGAATAAATAAGCATGATGAAGCTATTGAATCTCAAATCTTGAAAAGAAACCCTAATCTACTTTGATAATGATGATGCCTTGGTATGAAAGAAGGCTTGATGAATGAAAGTAGTGAGATTAGGGGATCGGGTGCCACGTTCCGGTACCAGGATAGAATATGGATCGGGTGTCACGTTCTGACACCAGGATAGAATATGGATCGGGTGCCACGTTCCGGTACCAGGATAGAATATGGATCGGGTGTCACGTTCCGACACCAGGATAGAATATATATGGATCGGGTGCCACGTTCCGGTACCAGGATAGTATATGAGGATCGGAGTGTCACGTTCCGACACCAGGATAGAATATGGATCGGGTGCCACGTTCCGGTACCAGGATAGTATAGAGCGGAGTGTCACGTACCGACACGAGGGGAATAAAGATAATGAATCTTGAAATATGATAATATATCCAATCTAATGAACTAAATTCCCAAATGAGTATGATGAGGAGGTGTGAGTCCTCATTGATGTGCTTGGTGTTGTAACCAAGGGTTATGGTAACTATAAATGCTGCATGTTAAGGATATTAGTTGATTTTATGATATTGCTTAATACATACTGTTCCCTATTTTGAGTTGGCCGACGATATCTACTCAGTACCCGTGGTTTGTACTGACCCCTACTTTTATGTTTTTCTTCTTGTTATTTGTGGAGTGCAGCAAACGTGCCGTCATCTTCGACTCAACAGTAACTCAAGCCAGTCTTCGTCACACCGGATCTTCAGGGTGAGCTAACGCGTCTAGCTTGGACTGAATCTTCTCCTTCATGTCTTGATGCCTTGAACCTCCGACATGGACTAGCTTCTTATGTATTTTTAGCTTTTAGAAACTCTTAGAATCAGTAGTTTAAAGTAGATGTTCTTGTGATGATGACTTCCAGGTTTTGGGAATAATAGATGTTGAATATTGATAGTTATTGAATTGGTTTTTATTAATGAGTTTAAGTCTTCCGCATTATTTTCTGTTGATGTTACATTGAAATGTTAAGGTTTAGATTGGTTGGTTCGCTTACATAGGAGGGTAAGTGTGGGTGCCAGTCGCGGTCCGGATTTGGGTCGTGACACTAACTTAGGTTCTGGCTATTTCAATATACTGGTGAGTGGTGACTTTTCTCAAAGTGTTGTGATTATTCGATGAGTTTTAACTTTACTAAGAGTTGTAACTTTTCCAATGGATTTTGACTTTTCGAAAAGGTCATTACCTTTCAGATTAGACACAAAAAATACTTATCCATACTATCCTTTTTTGACTATAAATAGAGGAATTTTCTCTCATTTTTAAGTTATAAATAATTTTTAATCTTCCACTGTACTTCTTCTTGCATTTCAAAAATTTTTGTGTTATTTATTTTCATTGAGTGAGCTTGAATTTAGTGAAATATGTGGTACCACTATTTTAATGAAGTAAATTATTCTATCCTAAGAGGATATATTTCTTAACATCGAGTACTTGATAAAAATAATTTTGATGATATAATAATTATTTTTTGCTTAGTATATACATTATTATGTAATGTTCCAATATACTCCCTCCATCCCATTTTATGTGACACTTTTTGCAGATTCAAACAAGTCTATCTTTGACTGGAAGTTTTTCTCAGATGCTTTTAATATTTTGAATTATCAATTATTGTGATTTATAGTACTTTTTATGTCGTTTACAAATTATATATTTCATTTCAAAAAAATTAAAAATTTCATATGCAAATGTCTGGTCAAAGTTAAACTGTTTGACTCTCGAAAATGAAAAGTGTCACATAAAATGGGTTAGAAGGGGTATCAAGCTAACATGACATAGTCTAAAATTTATTTATTTTAGTTAACAATTTCTCTGGAGATGTAAATATGTACTTTTGAATATTTTTTTCAAAAATTATTTATCTTCTCAAGAGTTAGAGAATTCTCACGATTGATTTTTTTAATGCTCAAGACAAAAGTCTGATATTATTTATCAATTTCACTTGTGTAATTTAGATTGTCACAAAGCTTACTTCAAAATAGTTATTACTATATAAACATTACTCTTTTGTTTCATTGATTTACTATTTCTTACTATTAAGTATTTTTCATGAAGAAAAGTTTATTAGACTTGTTATAACGTCAGTTGAAGTTTGTATTTTTTTTTTTTGTAGTCTAAATTCATTATTAACAATTTTTCTTGTGATGCAGATATATGGTTCTAAATATCTACTTTCAAAATTATTTAACTTTCCAAGAGTTAGAGAAGTGTCATGATTTATTTTTTTGATGTCCAAGATAAAAGAATGATTTTATTTATCAATGTTATATATGTGATATAAACATTGCCTGTTGATTCACTGATTTACTATTTCTAAATATTTAGTATTTTCCACGAAGAAAAGTTCATACGACCTGTAAAAATACCAGTTGAAGTTTGTATTAGTTTTTTTTTTAACAGAAAACGGCCTAAAATACCCTTGAAGTATTAGAAATTGTAGAAAACTACCATCATCCACCTATTGGCTCCAAAATACCTTTTACAGCCATATATTGACTCCAAAATATCCTTTTCATCCACCTTTGAATTCAAACTTTACCACTTATTTAACGATTTTAAATTTATACTATTTAAATATTTTTTTAATAGGTGATGCTCAATTATTTGTTATAATTTAACTTATTAATATAATTTATAAACCAATTTAGGCCCACCCGTTACTAATTAAACCCCACCAAATTACTTATAAAATAAATTCAAGGGGTAATAGGTACTTAGTATAATATAAGTGTGTCTCTAAGATTTCAGGCATAAATTGAGGGGGTACTTGTGCATTTTTCTTTTATATTTAAATCAAACATCATCTAGCCATAGCATATTGCAACTAAATTTTTAACTTTTTGCCATAAAAAAATAGTTAAGACTAGTTTATTATATTTATTTCTAGTAATGATTAAATTTCTTAGACAATGCAAACATTTTTTTTTGAAGGATCATACATATAACTAGATCAACTTTTATATAATCATACATTTCTAGAAGTCGACAAATTAATTAATTTAATTGAAAAAATGGTCCAAACTAAATGACAGCTAATTATACCAAAAATATTAAGTTTCAACTTTTGATAAATAAATATAATTCATACGAAGACTCCTTATTGCTTTATATATATAACGGAAAAGGGCCTAAAATACCCTTAAATTATTAAAAATGGTACAAAATTACCCTCCATCCACCTATTAGTCTTAAAATACCATTGCTGTCTACCTTTAGGTCCTATATTACCCTTTATTTTTAACGGTCACTTTTTAAATCCAATTAATAAATTAATTAATGACATGGCAATTTTCTATTGGCCAGATTTTAAATAACCTAAATTAATTTAAAAACCCACCCATTCCCAAATTAGACCCGCCCCAAATTCAATTAACCCATCTTGCCGAATGGCAGCATGGAATGCATTCTATTTGTCCAGCTGTGTGGTCGAAACATCGAAGGTGGCTTCTTATGTCGATGATCTGTCTGAATCCTTTGGCCTGTGTAAGTAGAGTTTTATATTCATGTACACTACTGGTATTTCTGCTAGTTTTGTGGAGTTTTGGTTGCTCCTGTTCTTTATTTTTTTTATCATGTTTGCGCATGCCACTTCTCTTTCATTGGATAGTTACTTTCTTTGACTTTATGCTAGCTGAGGATATAGCTGGTAACATTCCCCTGGCGGTCACACTCTATTAAGTCTTTAATTTTTACAGAAAGATGTGAAAAACTTTAGTCAGCGTGCTCTCAGTCACTCTTCCCTATTCGTGCATCCTTGAAATTTTTGCCTTATGTTCTAATCCACATATTGTTGAGGTGATGATTATTGCGGCAGTCTCCTGTTATGTCTTCACAGTCTAGTGACCCATGATTTTGTTGGATGAGGGTTGTACCTCTTATTTGTTTTGTCATGTTTAAGGGCTCTGGTGACGGTAATGAGATGGTGTGCACATGAGTGCTCTCTCTTCTTACCTATGTAATTGATTTGTTTGTTTCGCGTGAGTTTTGCTGCTTGAACCCCCCACGATAAAAAGAAAAAAAGGGCAGGTACTGTTGGAAAAGCGTATTATTGCATTAGATCGAAACGGGATGATGGTAGATGGGCAAGATGGGTTAATTGAATTTGGGGTGGGTCTAATTTGGGAATGGGTGGGTTTTTAAATTAATTAGGTTATTTAAAATCTGGCCAATAGAAAATTGCCACGTCATTAATTAATTTATTAATTGGATTTAAAAAGTGACCGTTAAAAATAAAGGGTAATATAGGACCTAAAGGTAGGCAACAAGGGTATTTTAAGACTAATAGGTGGATGAAGGGTAATTTTGTACCATTTTTAATAGTTCAAGGGTATTTTAGGCCCTTTTCCTTTTTAAAAATAATAACACATATGCTTTATATAATTTCGTATATGATTAATATAGCTTATAATTATTCGAAATCGCCTCGAAAAATTCTATTTTTGTTAAGGTACTTTGCTATCTAGTTTGATTATAAAATAGTTGGCATTTTGGTTTTGTTTTTTCAATAATTAAGTAGATTATTTTATTTCATTAAAATTGAGAAACTTATATATCGACTTATATTAAGTCGTCTTATTTATTTATCTCGGCCAAATTCAACCAAAAATTTGATTAGTCTATTTTTCTAATTTTTGGACAAGGATTTGGGCTCCTTTTTCGGAATTTGGTAAATCCCAAACCATTTCCATTTTGAGAAATTTTTCAAAATGTCAATATTTTAGCATTTAAGAGGACTCATTAGCAGTAATTTCAATATTTAGTAAAAATGTCATTTTAGTTTGTTATGTATTTTATTTATGTTTTTATTATTTATTTTTATTTGAAGAATATAATTATTTAATAACAAAAAGGAGAAAATTAAGGGGGGAATATTTCAAAAAAAGACAAGCATTCTTAATTTTCTCATCAGTTACATTTTCAAATAAAATTTAAATTTTTTTTTCTCCAGAATTTTTACCTTTTCAAAATTATATTCATTCCACAATATATTCTATTTATATTTATTATAGTTTTTTATTAGTTTGTATTCATTCCAATAGGTATGCCGAATTTATCTATATAGTCATTTAAGAAATATATTTGTATTTTCATATATTTTTTTCCTATATAGTTATTTTTTTCTTCAAAAATCCTGTATGTATTCATTTCAATATGTATTTTATTTGTATTTCTATTTATTCTAGTTTTTATTTAGAATTTTGTATAATAATATATAAAATACAAAAAAATAGTATGATGAAAAAGTGAATGAAATATAAAATTGAAAAGAAATAATTGAATATTTGGTGTACTCATTCTTAAATAAAATACATAACTAGTTGACATACCTTTAGAATAAGTACAAATTAGAAAAAAATGTCAAATTCAGTTGACATACCTTTATTAGTTTGTATTCATTTCAATATGTATGTCAAATAAAATGTAGCTATTTAGGAAATACATTTGTATTCGTATATATTTTTCACTGTGTATTTATTTTTCTTTTCAAAATCTTGTTTTCTTTTCTAAGTCGTATTCATTCCAATATGTCTATTATTTGTATTTGTATTCGAATACAAATAAACTAATAGAAAGTTGTTCTTCTTATAAATAAAATACATAACTAGTTGACATACATTTGGATGAGTACAAATTAGGGACAAATACAAGATTCATAAACCATGCAACATGAAATTTTTAATAAATACAAATATTGATAGTATACATAGTGATTTGAATACAAATTAAGAAAGCATACCAAATTCTAAAAAAGAACTATAAATACAAAACAAACTAATAGAGAATTGTCCGACAACTATCCGATCTTCGTCGTCTTTTTCAAGATCCTCACGAGTAGACAAAGATTCTACATTTGCGTTCTGAATTTGAGGAAGGCTTTGCACACCAATGAGTCTTGTAAATGTTCTTACCCTTTTTCTTCCCTCATTTTAGCAGCGGATCATACATTATACACTATTTGTTAAGTAATAAATAAATTAAAGAATGAAAAATCACTAGAAATTGGTTGATTAAGATGAATACCTCTAGTAAGCCTCTTGGATTCAGCCATTGGAGAGTAAATCATAACGGAAATAGAAAAATACAAACAACATTTTTTTAAGATTTAAACAAAAATAAAATTAGAAAAGAAATCTGAAAATAGAATAAAGATTAGAGACACCTTAATCAAAGAGATTCTTGTTGATTCAATTTTGGATTAAAAAAAAACCAAAATATATAACAAAAAAATATTCGCAACTTGAATGTTGGATGCAAATCAGAAAAAATAACCATGAGAGAGAAAAAAAATTAAATGGGAGAGAGAATTAACAATTTGAAAAGATAAATATGAGAGAGAATGATTTTTTTTAAAAAAAGGATATATAGAATTAACTGAAAAGGAGAGATAAAATAGGAAGAAAATTGGTACACATAAATTTTTTAAAATAATGACATTTTTGACATTATTGCTAATATTTATAAAGTATGAATATTTTTACTAAATACGTTATTTATTTTGACTAGTTTACTAATTTTTCCTGAAAAATTTCCCAACCAACTAATTTTCAGCCCACACCTTTGTATTCTTGACCCAGCCCACTCACTCTCCTATTGACCCAACCCAAAATCGTTTCCCCAGAAGAAAACACAATTCCCCAAAAGTAATTCTCCAACGTCTCCAGCGATCTCAAAGGGAACGCGTGATAAAACGTGACCCTACCTCCCTCACTTTTGCTTTCTTCTTCGGGGCGCAAAGGAAAAACAACAAAAGAGTGCAGTCGCGTGAACCATCCTCGTGTGCAAGCGGAACATGGCCCTTTGCCTTAACGTCTCTTTTTGTCAGTTCGAGTAAAGTTCCTGCATATTGTTGTCGGCTACAACAGGCTAGCGATTCAGCCTTTCCTTTGCATCCCGTCCTTGCCAACGTGAGATGGCTCCACGTCGAGTGCAAGGACGGGCTAGTAAATCCCAGCCGTATACCTCCCTTTCCCCTTCCGGAATAGGGCCAAAATCTCAGGAAATGTTTGTTCCCCTAAATTGGTGAAAGGATTTTGAATTTTGAATTTGGTGGGTCTGAGATTGATTTGGCTAGCATTGATCCCCTTTTTTGGAACCCTATTTTGGGGATATATAAGTTTCATTTTCCAGAGATAAAAAGGGGGAAATTTTTTTTGATAGAAAAAAGATGGTTCATAATTCTTTGCTTTATGGAGAAAAACTCATAATCAAGAGAAGTTTGAGTTTAGTATTTGGGAAAAATATATATATATTGGGAATTCCTTAGCAAAGAACTATTGGAGACTCTTGGTCACATTTTGGCGAAAGTAAATCGAGAAATTTTGAATCGAAAAAGACAGACGGTCGAGCCTCTTTTATGTTGTTTCGTTCGTGGCTGTGTGGTTTTGATGATTTAGGTGTGAAGGATATACATATATTCTTATGTCATTTCTATAACTTAGTCATATGTTGAGTAAAAATATCATGGCCTGAGTATCTTCTGTCAACTCCTAGCAGTGCCCCTTTATCTGTATTTCGTCTTCTTTCTTTGTTGGTTAAACATTTTTGTTCCTCCATGTTCTCTCGATTTCGTATGTGTTTGGTTGCGAGCTAAAAGTACAAGTGAGTGTCTAATGACATCGGTTTTCTAATGTTTCAAACTTCTTTAAAGTGGCAGATTTTGGGGAAATAGAAGGGTCATCTTTACTGAAAGCATGAAATAACACGAGAAATATCTTAAAATTCAAAAGTTCCTTCATACGGTCTATTGCTGTTAGCATTATTATTTATAAAATTGGTTGTGTTCGGCATCTACAATCCATATAGTCGGCTACTCTTGTGTGTTTTAGTTGTGTGTGCATGCTCCTTATCTTTGTTCCAAGTATTGAAAAGGCTAAAGGTTTCTCCCTTATTCCAAGTTTAGATTTTTTCTAAAAATAATAGTATACATTGCCTGTTTTACATACTGCTCAATTCATATTTCTAATGCGCACCTACCACCCGACGATTACCCGTCATATGCCTGCGAATCGGTTGATCCCTTCTCCTCACCCATACATTATTTGTCGTCCTTTATTCTGGCTTGAAATAAATAGTGAAATTTTGTTGCCTTCTCCTGCACTTGAGTTTAGTTTAAATTGTTTTGGTACAGTTCAAACGATCGGAGAAGTTCATCCGTTTTTCTGATTCGCGGTTTACTCCCAGTTCTCTTATTATTTGTCATCGTTTACTAACTCGTGTTTGTGTTTGGGAAGAACAGAATCTTAGAGAGTGATTGTCACAGGTTTGTTTAATAGTCTTAAAAATCTGTTTTCCCTCTAAGCATTTGCCTTACCAGCCTTCATTCTTTCGGTTCATTATCAATCATGCGATAACCAAAATACTAAACTAGGAATTGTCATTGTGTTTAGTTTTCGGCTATATTTTAATTTATGATAATGTGTCTTAAGTCCTTCTGTTGAATTATTTCTGTTTGGCTGAAATCTTACTATCTAGATATTAAAATGGCTTTCTCATGTTGATAGTGTTAGAATTGTATACAAATAACTGCAGAACCTCCATTAATGGAGCAGAGAAAACTTGAGAGATGAACAGATTGTGTATTTGGAAAAAATGAAAAGTGTGCGATCTATATTCACATGCTTCTAGTATTTATACATGTATATACAATGAAAGGAAAAATATCTTCTAACTAACTTCAACTAACTAACTAATTAACAGAATCAGCTGACTAACTCCTTTACAATAATATAATTAGTTGAATTGAAATATAACTAATCTCAACCCCCCCCCCCCTCAAGTTGGAATGGATATGCTGCCAGACAACTTGCGTAAAATAGTCGAATGCTTTGGTCCAGTTAGGCTTTTGGTTTAAGTATCAGACATTTGTTCATCAGTAGGAATGTGATGCAGATTCACAAGTCCTTCATGTAGTTTGTCTCGAACAAAATGACAGTCAACCTCTATGTGCTTGGTTCTCTCATGAAACACAGGATTGTTTGCAATATGGATGGCTGCTTGGCTATCACTGAAAACTGATATAGGTCGAGAAGGTTTTTCACCTAATTCACAAAACAAACGTTCAAGCCAAACCAGCTCTCCAACCACTTTTCTTATTGCCCTGTACTCTGCTTCTGCGGAGGAAAGTGAAACAGTGGTCTATTTCATGGATTTCCAACTTATAGGACAATTCCCCATGAGTACTATGTATCCACTCACTGATTTTCTGGAATTAGGGCATGCAACCCAGTCTGAATTGCAAAAAGCAGTGATGGTATAGTTAGGGTCTTTTGAAAGATTGATTCCCAGTGTGTGAGTGTTCTTCAAATATCTCAATACATGGAAAGCAACCTTCAAGTGAGGCTCTCTAGGTGTTTGCAAAAACTGACTGAGATGTTGTACACTAAATGCAATGTCCAATCTAGTATTTGTAAGGAAATTCAACTTTCCCACTAATTTCCTATAGTATTTTGGATCAGTTAACAGGGTTCCTTCATAAGACTTCAACTTAATCACGCTGTCAAGAGGATAAGTAGTTGGACTATAATGTGAACAATCAAACTCTTTGAGTAAGTCTGTGGTAAATTTCTTCTGTGTGATGAGTACCCCATCTTGTTTGTAGAGAATTTCCAACCCCAAAAAATAATGAAGTTTTCCTAGATCCTTAATTTTGAACTGGTCATGTTAAAAGGACTTTAAGGATGTAATCTCATCTAGATCAGTTCCTGTCAATATTATATCATCAACATACACTGCTACAAAAACCTTAGTTGACTTATCCTTCTTGTAGAACAATGAGTAATCACTGGTAGAATGTGAATATCCTCTTGAATACAATGCCTTTGCTAATTTTTCATACCATTGCCTACTAGCTTGTTTCAACCCATACAAAGACTTGTTAAGTTTATAGACAAGTCCTTTTTCATTCACCTGCAGTCCCTGTGGAAGGTCCATATATACTTTTTCATTCAAATCTCCATGTAGAAATGCATTATTCACATCTAGCTGATATAAATCCCAACCTTTCTTAACAACTAAACTGATTAATAGTTGCACAGTGCTCATCTTTACTACTGGAGAGAATGTCTCGTTATAATCAATACCAGCTTGTTGAGTGTATCCCTTGACTACAAGTCTAGCTTCGAATCTTTCCACAGTTCCATCAGCCTTATGTTTAATCTTGTAGACCCATTTACATCCAATTGGTTTCTTCCCTGCATGTAAATGAACTAAACTCCAGGTATTGTTAGCATGCAAAGCTTCAAATTCAAGTGTCATTGCTGATTTCCAAGAAGGAATCATGGCTGCCTCCCCATATGTACTTGGCTCACTATCATGAAAAATGTTTTCAACTAGCTGCTGACTTTCAGTGTTGAAACTGGTAAGTGAAAATTGTTGATCATTGGTATTATTGATGCTATTAGAAGGGTGGTAAATTGATGACTGAGGTTGCAAGTTGGGAAGATTATATGTATATTCATTTTGGTATTTTGGTACAGAGTGTGTCCTACTTGTTCTTCTAGGTGCATTGGTTGATCTTTGTGAACTGGAAATGGTAGTAATAGGTTATTGTGAACAGGAAGTGGAAGTATTAGAAATGGTGATATGTGGAGATATTTCTGGATTATTTGATGGAGTAGTATTATCAAGTGAAGCCTCAGTGTGTGGTAAGTTGGCATTGACAGAGTTATCTGTGACAGTAATCACGGTGTTTTCATTCAAATCATGAACATTATTCAAACGACTGTTTGTGCAGTTCAACAATTCAGAGTTAACATCAAGACATCTCAATACAGAATTAAAACTAGAATCAGGAAAAGAAAGAGCAAAAGGAAAGATACTTTCATAAAATAAGACATCTCTTGAAATATGTATTTTCTTGGTGCTCACATTTAAGACCTTGTATCCCTTTTTGTTGAATGGATATCCAATGAAAATATGTGGAGTTGATCGAGGTTCGAACTTATCCTTGTGAGTTTTGAGAGTGGTAGGATAACAAAGACAACCAAAAGATCTTAGATGTGAATATGTAGGTGGTTTTTGCTATAATACTTCAAAAGGAGTTTTGTTTTGAATGGCTTTGGATGGCAGTCTGTTCACTAGATAAGTTGTAGCTAAAATGCACTCTCCCCAATAATTCATGGGAAGTTTGGACTGATATAATAAACTTCTGGCAGTCTCAAGAAGATATTTATGTTTTCTTTCTACCACGCCATTTTGTTGTGATGTGTATGGGCATGTTCTTTGATGTATGATTTCTTTGTTTTGGAGAAAATTAGTTGTTTCTTTATTGACAAATTCCATACCTTTATCAGTTCTTATTGTTTTAATGGTGATATCGAACTGATTTTCTACCAAGGATATAAAAGCTTTTATGGTTTGGAGGGTGTTGCTTTTGCAAGTGATAAGTTGAGTCCATGTTGACCTGCTGTAATCATCAACTATTGTGATGAAATATTTGTAATTGTCATATGTTGGTGTGTGATAAGGTCCCCATAGGTCTATGTGGAAAAGATCAAAATTTTTTGTAGAAGAGGGTGTTGAATTTGATGGGAAAAACATTCTTGTATGTCTTGCCATGGGACAGACTATGCATGTAAAAGGTTGTTTGGGTGAGAATTTAACAGGTATGGTGTGGATACCCTTCATCTTAACAAAAGGAACATGTCCTAATCTAGTGTGCCACAAGTATTCTACGTTATTTTCATGAGATGTGCATAATGAAAAGGATTTAGTGGTTTCAGAACAAATAGTAGGAATAATAGATGAATTCATGTTACAACAAGCTGTTTTATTTCTTTAAATGACAGATGTTACAGATGAGGAAATATGATGTAAAGCTTGTTCATTAGGAGCATGTGAAGAAGAACAATGAACATTAGAAGCATGTGAAGAAGGACAATGAGATAATGGAGCAAGTGAGGTGACAGAAATAGGACACCTTGAGCAGAAGAAGTAAAGGTCACTCCTTGCTCTACCAATCACCAGAGGGCTCTTCAGCGAAGGGCCCTGCAAAGAACATGATTTATCATTGAAACTAACTGCACTTTTAAGATCAGAGGTCAAACAATGTACTGAAATCAAGTTAAATTTGAAAGTAGGAATAAACAGTACATTGTATAAAGTCACTATTGAATTGAAACATGCATTCCCAATCTCTGTCACTTTAACTCTATAGCCATTAGGTAATGTTATTAGGAAAGGGTAAGGCAGTGGTCTGATGTTGATAAGTAAACTTTTATTGAAAGTCATATGGTTTGAGGCTCCGGAATCAATGATCCATGATTCAGCAGTTAATTTTAAACAACTACATGAAAGATTACCAATATCAGTGATGGAAGAGTGACATGCCAAGATACCTGCAAAATTCGCAGCTCCACCCATGATATTATCCAAAGTATCTTTGGTGCTGCTAGATGATCCTTGCACCTGGACATTTTCAAGCAATCTCACCAGATGATCATATTGGTCTTTGGTTAAGCTTTGAGTTTCATGAGCATGTTCCAGTGGTGTTTCACAATTGTTGTGAGCAATTGCTGCTGATCCAGAATTCCTTCCCTTAGTGAGTTTGAAATTTTTGGGAAAACCGTGCAGCCTGTAGCATTTCTCTTCTGTGTGCCCTACTTTCTTACAATAATTGCAAAACAAATTTGCTTTGTTAATATCAGGAAAAGGATAAGTCCTATTGTCCTGCTGCTGCTGGGAATGATCTCTGTATATGTTTCTATTTGTGCTTTTATTCTGAGAGTAATTTGTTCTAAAACTTCCCCTTCCAGAAACAACACTTGGTGAAGTAGAAGCTCCAGAACTAGCATCCAAGTTCATGCGAATTGATGGTTTGACTTCTCGTTGCTTCTCCTCTTGGACTAAAATAGGGAAGGCTTGTGCCATAGTTGGCAGTGGGTTCATCATAAGAAAACTCCCTCGAACGATAGTATAGACCTCGTTAAGCCCCATTAAAAACTGGATAAGCTTCCGATCTTGCTCAGCCTTGTGCATTTTGGTCTTACCACCACAATTGCAGAAACAAGTACATTGAGTATTGGGATCCAGAGTATTAAGCTTTTCCCAGAGTCTTCGAAGCATGGAATAGTACCCTGTAATGTCCAAATTTCCTTGGGCGAGATCATTAATTTCCTATTGAAGTTGATAGAGCTTCGCACCGTTTTTCTGATCATACCTATCTTACAGTTCCTCCCACAATTCTTTTGCATTATTAACATACTACAGGCTATCAACTAAATCCTTTGATAGAGAATTGAGGATCCATGATGTGACCATATCATCACAACGTTCCCACTAAGCAAATGTGGGTGAAGTTGCATTTGGTTTCTGCAATTTGCCATTAATAAAACCTACTTTGTTTTTCACAGATAATGCACGAAGAACTCCACGTCGCCATTATCTATAACCAGTCCCGTAAAAAATCACCGTAATTATAGCAGACCCAGCACTTTCTAATGAATGCATGTACAATGGCTGACTAGCATCGATGACTTGGCGATTTGGGATTTGAGGAACATCTGCATTTTGATCCATGAAATTGAAGGATGTTGATGGAAAAATTGAGCTAAAACTTTGAAATCTAAGTACAGAAATTGAAAAGAAAAAATTCGAGAAGATGAAGAACGGTTATTCGTGAAAGAGATGAAGAATGAATGAGTGCTGCAGAAGATGAAGAAGAGATCAGTGTCTGTGCTCTGATACCATGTTAGAATTGTATACAAATAATTGCAGAACCTCCATTAATGGAGTAGAGCAAACTTGAGAGATGAACAGATTGTGTATTTGGAAAAAATGAAAAGTGTATGATCTATATTCACATGCTTGTAGTATTTATACATGTATATACAATGAAAGGAAAAATATCTTCTTACTAACTTCAACTAACTAACTAATTAACAAAATCAGCTAACTAAATCCTTTACAATAATATAATTAGTTGAATTGAGATATAACTAATCTCAACAGAATTGGAATATTTACAGTAGTACTATTGTTTTTTCATATTTAGTTGGACGAATTAGTTTAATGCTACTTCTCAGAATATTATATATATATGCTCATATTTCAACATGTTAGAATTGTTAAAATACGTAAATAAAGAGAATAATTTTTGGTTAATTTTCTGTATATTGCTCTTGTGAAATAATTATTACATTTATACAGGTAAGATGGAAAGAAATACGGAACCAGATAAGGAAAATGGTTGTACCGAATATATTACTAACATAATTAGTCTATTTTGTTCCTATAATTATTTTGCTAAATATGGATATTTTCTACACTCCCCCTCAAGTTGTGCACTCGGATTTCCAATGCTCAACTTGCGCAAGACATTGCTGAAAGCTTCAGTACTAACAACCTTGGTTAGGATGTCTGCCAGTTGATCTTTTGATCGAACAAATGGAAGTTTGATAACTTTGTCTTCTAACTTGTCTTTGATGAAGTGTCGATCAACCTCAACATGTTTTGTTCTGTCATGTTGGACAGGATTTCCAGAAATACTTATTGCTGCTTTGTTGTCGCAAAATAACTTGCAGGCTGTTTTCTGAGGAAAACCGAGTTCATTTAGCAGTTTCCTAATCCATAGGATTTCAGTTATTCCTTTCACAATTTCTCTGAACTCAGCTTCCGCACTTGACAGGGCTACAACCTTTTGCTTCTTGCTTCTCCAAGTGACAAGATTCCCTCCTACCAAGGTGAAGTATCCAGAAGTGGATTTCCTTTCATCTCGGTCTCCGGCCCAATCTGCATCGGTGTAGGCAATTATATCGAGGCTATCATTTTTTCTGAAGTAGATCCCGGTGCTGCTTGTACCCTTTAGATACCTCAGAATCCTCATTACTGCTGTCATGTGATGTATTTGAGGTAGATGCATGAATCTACTCACTATCCCTACTGCATATGCAATATCTGGTCTTGTGTGGGCTAGATAGATGAGTTTCCCTACAATCTTCTGATATTGCTCTTTGTCAGTCGCCTTTGCCCCTTCTATGACCTGAAGGCCATGATTTGCTACAATTGGAGTGTCAGCCGGTTTACTACCTAACATTCCAGTTTCAGTTAAAAGATCGAGAATATACTTTCGTTGGTGAATAAAGATCCCTTGCGTGGATCTTAAGACTTCTATACCAAGAAAGTACTTTAAGTTTCCTAGATCTTTCATCTCAAATTCCTGAAACAACTTCCCCTTTAAGGTAACAATTTCTTCCTCATCATCTTCGGTGATGATCATATCATCTACATATATAATTAGACAGGTGATTTTCTGATTTGCCCTTTTTATGAATAAAGTATGATCAGAATTACTCTGTGTGTACCCAAATTTCTTCATAGCCTTAGTGAACCTTCCAAACCAAGCTCTTGGAGACTGCTTTAAACCATACAGGGCTTTCTTCAACTTACATCCTTCTCCATCTTTAAAGTCATGAGAATATCCTGGAGGGGGTTCCATATAGACTTCTTCTTCAATGCTTCCATGGAGGAAGGCATTTTTAACATCAAACTGATACAAGGGCCAATCTTTGTTTGCTGCTACAGAGAACAATACTCGTATTGTGTCTATCTTGTCTACTGGGGAAAAGGTCTCTGAATAGTCGATCCCAAAAGTCTGAGTGTAACCCTTGGACACCAATCTTGCCTTGTACCTTTCAATGGTTCCATCTGCCCGGTGCTTAATGGAGAATACCCATCTACATCCCACCTTCTTCTTCCCTTTGGGTAGAATACATTTTTCCCATGTGTGATTCTTTTCCAAGGCAACATATTCATTTTCCATGGCTTGTCTCCACTTCTCATCTTCAAAAGCTTCTTCCACAGTTCTGGGAATGTTTGTTGAGTATAGGGAGGTAGTGAAGGCAACAGCTGTGTTGGACAAGTTTTCATTGCTGATTCTTTCTATGGGGTATCTGGACCATTGATCTTCATATTCTGGGTCATACCTTTTGGGAGGAACACCTCTCGTACTTCTGTGAGGAAGCTCATATCTGTTTTGACAATTATCACTAGACACAGAGTCAGTAGGAACAGTACATGATTCAGAATTTACCTCAACTGATGTTGACTCAGGGTGCTCAGTGGTTGTCATTGGAGTGGATTGATGAGAAGGAGCTGATACAGATGTTTCAGAGTTGACGTCGGCGGTATTGCTTACTTGCGTTGGAGGATCAAGGTCCATCATTTCTGGATATATTAACCAGCTAAGGTCATCATTCGTAGTCTCCCCCTGAGGACCAGGCTGGGTATAGTAATAGGAGTGTTCAAAGAACTCGCAGTCAAGACTGGTGTAGATTTTGTTTTGAATGGGATCATAGCATCGGTACCCTTTTTGAGTGACTCCATACCCAATAAAAACACATTTGATGGCTCGTGGTTCAAGTTTATTTCTGATTCTTTTTGGGAGATGAACATAGACAACACATCCGAACACCCGTGGAGGTAGAGAATGATAGGAAGGGATGGATACATGGGAGGAAAGAGTGTTAAGAGGAGTTTGGTGTGCAAGAGGTTTGGTAGGTAGTCGGTTTGTTAGATATGTGGCTGTGGCAATGGCTTCTGGCCAAAAATGGACAGGGACATGGGATTCTAACATAATGGCTCTAGTAATCTCAAGAAGGGTTCGGTTTTTCCGTTCAGCTATCCCGTTTTGTTGAGGAGTATCCGGACAGGTAGTCTGGTGAATGAGGCCATGATCAGAAATAAATTGTTTCATATCTAAGTTTATGTATTCTCCTCCGTTATCAGATCGAAGAATTTGAGGTTGGGCAGCAAATTGTGTACAGATCATGTTGTAGAAATTTATAAACACATCATATACTTCAGATTTATTTTTTAGAAAATAAACCCAACTCATACGGGTGCAATCATCCACAAACAAAACAAAATAGGAATATTTATAAAAGGCAAATTCAGGTGCAGGACCCCAGACATCAGAATGAATTAAGGTAAATGGCTTAGAAACATGAGTTGAACTGGGAGAATAAGAGTGTTTATGACTTTTTGCAAGTACACATGCTTCACAATCCAAAACAAAATCAAAGTCCTTAAAAGAGGGAAATAATCATTTAAGATAACTTAAAGACGGATGACCTAGCCGTCGGTGCCACATCCAGATTTGATATTCCGGCGACCCTTGAGCAAGCAAAGCGTTACCCTGTTGAGTCACCTCGTTCACATAGTATAGACCTCCTCGTTCAATACCACGACCAATGATCCGCCCCGTCTGAGCATCCTATACAATACAATCAGAGGAAGTCATTAGAATTGTACAGTTTAGTTCCTTGGTTAATTGACTAACAGATAAAAGTTTGTGGGTAAGACTTGGAATTAAAAGACAATTTTTTAAATGGATTTCTGATGTAATATCCACATCTCCGGCTTGAGTAATTGGAATAAACTCCCCATTTGCAGTTTGAATCTTAGTACGGGTAGTTGATGTGGAGGAGAGAAAATCGGATGGGTCGTATGACATAGTGTCCGTGGCCCCACAGTCAAAAATCCAATTGGACTTATTGCACATGAGACCCACACTTTGTTTTTCCTTGGGTTTTTTGTATAATTGGGCTTCTGATTTTTTGGGCTTTTGATTAACAAGGGCTAAAGGGTCTGATTTTTTTAGGGCCTCTTGTTTTCCCTCACTTTCATTTCTAGAGGACGGCTCCTCTAGAATTTTCTCTCTTCTTCTTCCCGTCGGTTCCTCTGTCTCCATCCATGGTTCACCGGAAATTTTGGTGAACCCATCTTTGCCACTCGTACCTGTTCGCCTGTCGGTAACGCTGGTCGATGAAGCCTCGCCAGTACCTGTTTGCCTGTTGGTGACAGTGGTTGACGAAGCCTCGCTGGTCGGTTCTCCTTCTCCGATGGCGGCGTTAGCCTTGCCGCCGGTCTTTGTTACCTTGGTGGCGGCTTTACGCTGTCTCAGGTCTTCCCACCATTCTGGGTAGCCGATGAGCTTAAAGCATCCTTCCTTGGTGTGTTTGGTTCCTCCGCAGTGGCTACATTTGAGGTGAGTTTTGTCCTCTCGCCGGAATGATGAATCTGACCGTCTAAATGAAGAATCTGACCGGCGTTAAGTGACAAGACCACTTCCGATCTCTGAGGGACCTCGTTCCAGTGATGAGTTGCCGGTCATTATGCCACGACGAACAATTTCTCGTCTGATGGTGGCATATGCGGCATCAATGGTTGGAAGGGGATCTAAATTTAGGATGTCTCACTTTTCTTTGTCAAGTGAATCATTTACACCAGCCAGAAACTGGTACAGCCTTTGTCGTTGTATAAATGAGTTGAAAAGTGTGATGTCTTCTGGGCATTTCATTGGGTTCGGCATTCGTCTATCGATTTCTTTCCAGAGTGTATTCAATTTGCTGAAATACACCTCTATCGTGTCTATCCCTTGTTTCAGAGAGGTTGCTTTTGTGTTCAGATCATAGATCTGCAATTCATCTCTGCCGCTACTGAGTAGAGTTTCGATGCCTTTCCATAAATCTCGGGCAGTTTTGTAGTCCAAGAATTGATTCACGAGGTCTCCGTCAATATTCTCGATGATCCATGAAATGACCATCGAATCTTTTTGAGCCCATTGCTGGTATTCTGGATCATCTGGTGAAATGGGGTTGACGATGATGTGATTGAGTCTTCCCCGGCCACCAATTGCTATCTGCATCAGTTTACACCATTTGGTGTAGTTGGTGAAGTTCAATTTTTCCGCGACTCGCACTGTTTGTGAAGTCCCTGGTTCGATGTTGGTTGAATTTTTGTTGAGTGTTTGGAACATTTGAAACAGTTGCTGCATATGTTCCATAGAAATAAGCTGGTTTGGATTTTTCGGTGGGTTTTCCGATGGGTCTTCCATTTCGGTAGATCCCGGTAGATGATGAGTACGAAAAAACCGTCGAAGATCGACCTTATGGCTCTGATACCATGTTAAAATACGTAAATAAAGAGAATAGTTTTTGGTTAATTTTCTGTATATTGCTCTTGTGAAATAACTATTACATTTATACAGGTAAGATGGAAAGAAATACGGAACCAGATAAGGAAAATGGTTGTACCGAATATATTACTAACATAATTAGTCTATTTTGTTCCTATAATTATTTTGCTAAATATGGATATTTTCTACAAGAATGAATGACATTGCTATTGTGTTTAGTTTCAAGGCACCACTAATTTATCCTTCTTTTGTGTCAAATAATTTTATTGGATAGGGTCTCTTACTTCTTATCCTTCAGCATATAATATGGCACCGTCAAAATTTTCTAAAGAGAGTTTTCTTTATCTTATTTATTTTTGCATTAGACAAATTATGTTGTCAATGGTAGAATAGGTTCTCTTTTCATCGCTTTTTGGTTTGCTATTGTTTAATGTTGGTGTTAAGTAGTATTGTTTTGTAGTATAATTTGTTCTTATTTTCTACCCCTCTGATTGATCCCCACGCATTACGGTTCAAACATGCGTGTTATTGTTAGGAGTCAAGTTGGCCGAATCATCCGAATTGTCTAAATTCTAGTTTTCTAACACCTTCTCTGTCCCTTTGGAAGTTGTTTGTTTCTCATATATAAAAGGTTGGTTTGTTTGCATGATTGTGGAACCCAAATATATTCTTAAGTTTCCATGTGTTCATTCTCTTCGTTTACATCCTCTGTAAAAAAAAACTAAAGTTCTTTGTTGAATCTTGTAAGAGTTGATCTTTTATTTTCCATTAGTCGTCACGTCTAGTCATTTTTGGAGAGTTCAAAATCTTTATATATATATATATATATATATATATATAATGAAAAAAATGGAATGAGTGAAGTCTATTAGACTTAAGCATGTGATTTTTGGTTAAAGTATACAATGTATTTCATCCTGATGTTTGGGATTGCTTTAATTCAGTGTTTTCATTGAGCATGATATGGACATAGGTATATATAACGTTATAGGTGCTACTATTTAAGTGTTGCAGTTTATTCATCAAATTTGTTATTTTTTAATTTAGCCCATTTGGTCCTTTAGAGCCGTATGTCTCCTTCTAATTTGGATTTCTTAAATAGGATTTTAATTTGAATTGAATTTTGTCTCTATTCAGTTACATCATTGTTTGTTTATTAATTCGTAAGCTAATGATTTTCCATTTTATTTGCATGAAAAAAAAACTGCCGTGGATTCACCCCGAACCCATCCTCCCGCATATCAAGAGGGTCATAAAGGCCCAAGTACATTTCGTCTGATCTCGAGTCAAGCCCCCTTCAAAGATAGACGAACATGTTCTGAAGCAAATGAGATCGAAGCCGATGAAATTGAAGATTTCGGGTTTTCTTTAAATATTCTATCTTGTCAATTTGGGCCTAAGCCCTTGTCTTTGTATTACTACCTTGTTAGAATTTAGGACAGGTACAATCGAATGGGCCTAAATGCCCAAAATGATATGGGTCCAAATACAGGTCCAAGCGGACAAATAACGTAGATTTAGACCCAATCTCTCTCTCTCTCTCTCTCTCTCTTTATTTGCTTAATTACTTGTTGTTTATTTGTCAGTAGTTTTAAAGTTAAAGAATCGAAATCCCCACAACCGCCGTAAGCATTTTATCAACTTAAAAATTAATTTCAAATGGATTTTATATGAAAAAATGAATAAATTTGCAAATTAACTCTTACTTATATAGTAAATTAATTACTTTGTTTCAAACAACTTTTAAACAAAATTTTATCTCAAATAAAAATTTTAGCCAAATAAATTAGTTATCGGATAATCTCAAGTAAGCGGACGTCTTAGGTGCTTTCAAACCTTCCTAAGACTACAATAAGAATCCCCGAACCCCTTTAAAGTTTTCAAAACGATTTTTATGTTTAAGCCTTTTGAAAACATAGTTTTCTTGATTTTTCTTCAAAAATTAAGTGGTGACTCTATAAAAGTCGAAAAACTTACAAAAAATATTTTTCCTTTTTCGATAAAAACACACATTATTAATAGGCATAATACATAAATGTGCCCTTTAACTTGGCTTCAAATCACATTTATGCCCTTCAACTTTGAATGTGCACAAATAGACACTTAAACTCGTATAAAGTTGAACAAATAGACACATATGTCCTACATGTCATCTTACATGTCATTTTTTGTCCTGAGTGGTGTCCTACATGTATCGTGCCATGTAAACTCATGTGTTTATTTATTTAAAAGTTGGATAGTTAAAGTGTCTGTTTGGCATTATGAAAGTTCAAGGTTGAAGTTAAAATTTGAAGTCAAGTTTAGGGTATAATATATGTATTATGCTTTATTAATACTATATGTTGACTAGTTCACTTATGAGTCATGTTCGTTTATATTGTTGAAGCAAGATGAAATATATATCTAAATGCCATGTTATATGAAGTAGGGTGTTAGTCATGATTCCTGTTGGGTTACTTGATTGAGTAAGGTTATGGGGCTTTTCTTGGTTATTGCACTTGTTGACTTGATAGGGGTTCATGGGTAATTGTCTTGCTTTGTTATAATAAAATGTACTCTTATTCATGCATGTGATGTTATTCCTTGATGATAGGGATGTAGTAGGTTATGGGTTCAAGTATGATGATATGCATATTACTTGTTTGAGTTAATAAGCATGTTTTGTTACTTGGTATGACTTGTTTGACTGTGCATAAGACTTTTAAATGATAAAATAGCATACAAAAACTAAAAATTTCCTTTTTAACATATTTGAGCTTATATGTTCATATGGTCTCATACTTAGTACAAGTGGCGTACTAACCCCTTTTCTCTCTTTTTCCCAAACATTTTAGGTTCCGGTTGTTGAAGGCTCATTCGAGACGACTTGAAGAACACTTCGATATTCTCTATCATCCAAGTGGGTAGGTCCTCACTTTCCGAGGGCGATGCAGATATCTTGCTTATGAAGTTGCTTTCTTTTTCTAAGACTCTTATGTTCATTCCACTTTCATTTGAGTACAATATGCATTAGCCTATATGTGACTTCTTTACATTTGATGTAGGGCTATGCCCAAATTGCTATGATCGTTTAGATGGTATGAGATGAGACAATCTTTGAGACTATTTCCTATCTTATATATGTATGTTCAATAAAAAAAGAAGGCTATGTAACCTTCTTATACGAAGGGTCTATACTCGATATATATAATTATGTGTATGTACATGTCTATGTAAACTTCCAAGTAGAAAAAATAAAAGTTTTAAATTTCCCGGTAAATTCGACTCATGAATGTGATGATGTAAACTAAGAAGCTAGTCTTAGTCCTCAAAAAGGACGACAATGCCGATTACGTCTAGGGGGTAAACCCGGATGTGACAAGTAGTATTAATATTTACTTCACTCAATGTTGTAAGCAAATCTAACCAACAATGTTTTCAAAAAAATATGTAAGTTTAAAATAGGCCACCTATAATCTTTCTCTTGAGGTATATTTCATATTTAGTATGCTCATGACACTAATAAGGATTACCATCAATATTTAAATATTTATCTTGAACTTAATCAATGACTGTAAATAATCTATATATTTTTTAAGAGGAAGATGAGTAGAAAATTTTTAAAAATCATAATTTAAAATTGAGAAGAAACCTTCTATCATCGCTAACAAATAATAGTGTTAATAGGTTCTAATTGATCCTTATCAAAAACGTTACAATCTTTTGAAAATGTCACTGCTCATGAGGAAAATCACAACCTTTTGCAAAAGTAACAACTCATCGAAAAAGGTACAACCCTTAGGAAAAGTCATAACCTTTTGAAAAATCATAAACCTTCGGAAAAGTCACAACTCATTGAAAATGAAAATATTGTAACACATAAATATGGGAGGGTATCTACATTTAATATAATACAAAAACATAAAATAATAAATAAAATAAGTATGTTCAATTGACGGTATTATAGTAATTCAACATTCAGCTTAGGAGTTCATCTCAAAGGTAATATATATATATATATATATATATATATATATATATATATATATATATATGAAATCGATGTTTTTTCATTGATGATGTATTCCATACATAATTAATCAACGTATTTCATACTCAGATGAAGTATCCTTTACATGTCATCATAATTAGGAAGTGATCACTACATTTGACATATGGTCAAGATCAAAAGTATATAATAATATTATGTCGCATTTCATATTTGAATAGATTATATGTTAGCTCTTCACCTCTACATCATAAAATGAGACATTAAGTTCACGATTAGACGATGGACTAATAGATTTGTACATTACTCTAGAAATATAAGTATAATTATATTATATCCTAATTCATAACAACGTAGTTTTAAACTCTAAATATGGATTATAGATATTTTTTTATTTATTCCGTGAAGTCTGACTTGTTATTTATAAAAGACAAATTGAAATTGTTACACTTTTTGAACAATTAATTGTAAGTTTCTGATGAAATTTTAGTATTATGTTAAATAGCAAAAATTATGATTAATAGAAATATTTTAAGCAAACCAACCTCTGGATGTCGCTTTTATTGAAAGTAATTCTATATAATAAAAAAAATATCGGCCTCATGAGGTCAATATCACATTAAATTTTAAGATAAATAACAAGTAATCATGTTAGTAAAATAATATATATATATATATATATATATATATATATATATATATATATATATATATATATATTATCAATAGAAGTTTTATTTTATCAATTTAATTTATCCATCAAGTTAATTATATAAATTTAAATTATACACCTCCTAATTTATATAAATATAATTTTATCGATCAATGAAAGTTTATCAATATCAAATCTAATATATAAATCTCTTTAAATTAATCATCAATATTCAGTTAATTGATAATGTATTTCATATATAATTAAATAACGTATTTCATACTTAGATGAAGTATCCTTTACATGTCATCATAATTAGGAAGTGACCACTGCACTTGACATACATTCCAGATCGAAAGTATATAATGATACTATGTCGCATTTCATAATCGAACAGATTATATGTTAGCTCTTCACCTCTACATCATAACATGAGATTTTAAGTTCATGCTTAGAAGACGGACTTATAGTTTTGTACATTACTCTATAAAATACAAGTATAATTATATCCTAATTCATATCAACGTAGTTTCATACTATAAATATGGATTACAGATATTCTTTTTATTTATTCCACGAAGTCTAACTTTTTATTGATAAAAGTATACAAAATTATTACACTTTTTGGACAATTAATTGTAAATTTCAAATGAAATTTTAGTATTATGTCAAATAGCAAAAATTATGATTAATAGAAATATTAAAAAAAAAACGACCTCCGAATGTCTCTTTTATTACAATGAATTAGATAGAATAAAAAGATACCGACCTCATGATGTCGGTATCACATTGAAGTTTTTAGATAAATAAAAATATCATATTAAATAAATAATATTGACATTGATAGTTCAATATTTTATATTAACTTAGTATTAACTTATATAAAATCGTCATCAAAATACTGACATCATGAGGTCAATATTTGAATGAAATAAATTGTCGATAACATGATATTAGTGTTTGGATGAAATAAAATTTCGACCTCATGAGATCGATATTTGAATTCGGTTGAAATAAAAATACCAACCCCATGAGGTCGGTATTCAGATGAAATATAAATACCGATCTCATGAGGTTAGTATCTGGATGAAGTAAAATTATCAACCTGATGAGATCGGTATTTGGATGAAATAAAAATACTGACCTCATGATGTCGGTATTTGGATTTAGATGAAATAAAAATACCAACCCCATGAGGTCGATATTTGTATGAAATAAAATTACCGACAACATGAGATCAATATTTGGAAGAAATAAAAATGCAGACCTCGTGAGGTCGGTATTTGAATTTGAATGAAATAAAAATACCGACCCCATTATGTTGGTATTTGGATGAAAGATAAATACTGATCCCATGAACTCGGTATTTGGATGAAGTAAAAACTACCGACCTCATGAGGTCGGTATTTAGATGAAACAAAAATACTGACAACATGAGGTCGGTATTTGGATGAAAGATAAATACCGATCTCATAAAGTTGGTATTTTATATTAATTTAGTTTTTAATTTATATATAACCGTCATCTGGAAGACATTTTTTAAATATTTTAATAAAAATTAATATGATTGTATACTATTTAATTTCACCGACGTTCGGATGTCGGTATTATAATATTTTTTGTTTTTATTTTACATAAACTCATCCTCTAGAAGACGATTTAAAAAAAATACTAAATCAAAATATTTCTCAATTTTGTTTTATATTTAATTGAGAAAAATAAAATATATTTATTCATTTATTTTATTTAATATCGACATCAAGAGGTCGATTTTTATTGTAATTCATTTTTTCCACAAAAAATACCGACCCTCTTAGTTCAGAATTTTTTTACTCTTTAATTTGCATAAAAACCAGCTAGTTTTATTCTTTTTAACAATACTGACCTCCGAATGTCGAAAATTACCGACATTCATTTGAGGTCGGCAATTTTTAGGTCGGTATGTGCTGTATTTTTAGTAGTGAAACTATGACTCAAGACTAGCAGCCCAGCCAACACATGATACATAAGGACAATTCAATAACAAAGAAGGAAACTCACTCCATTCTTCAACACAACAATGCATCATTATGAGATAGAAACTATGCCAACTACCAATGATGCACATATTTCATTATTTCACATTTTTGCAAGGAGATGTCCGTCTCCTACTAATATAGCTTAATATATTCAACAAAGAGGAATACATCATTTCACCACTTCACACTTGAGCTATTCCACAAGAAATATCACATAACTCAACTATACCAACCATATAATCAAGTACCATCAAGTATGAAGAACATATAATTCAAGACACATATGAAACATGGATTTTCACAAAAACATGCATATTGAAGGGAAATCATATAAGTCCAAACGCACTTATGACCCTTCATAAACCTAAACTAGGAGAAACTACTAACCTCAACCTTGACTAGAAGAGGCAAGAAAATGACGAGGGTATCAGGAGATCATATCGGCCTCGACCTCCAAAGTAGCCTTTTCCATGAGATGATTTTCCAAAGAACCCTTACGGAAGCTAATTCCTTATTCCTCAACCTCTTTACTTGCCGGTATAAAATCTCAACCGGGACCTCTTGATAGGAAGGTTAGCATCAACTTCTAAACCTTCTAGAGGAAGGATATACACTGGATCGCCTATGCATTTTGAGCAATGACATATGGAACACCGGATGCACCGAAGTCAACTTAATAGGTATTTTCAACTCATAGGAAACACTTCTGACACATTTCACAACCTCATAAGACCCTACATATCGGAAACTAAGTTTTTCTTTTGTACCAAACCTCATCTCCCCTTTCATGGGTGACATTTTAAAATAAGACTAAGTCAAATACCATAAACTCAAGGCCCCTCTTTCTATTGCCAGCATAAGATTTTTGCTGTCTTTGGGTCGTCCTCAATCTATATCTTTTGAGTTGGACTTTCTCCACAACCTCATCTATTTGTTCGGGACCTATTATTGAAAACTAACCTACTTCAAACCAACCAATAGGAGATCTACATCTCCTCCCATAAAGGGCCTCAAAGGGTGACATGACAATACTGACATGATAACTATTATTGTAGGAAAATTCAATCAATGGTAGATGGTCATCCCAATTACCCTTGAAGTCAAAGACACATGCCCTCAACATATTCTCCAAGGTTTGGATGGTTCGTTCCGCCAAACCATCTGTTTGTGGATGAATTGTGATACTTAGTTTTACCTTGGTACCAAGCCCATTTTGGAATGGTTTCCAAAAGTGAGAAGTAAATTGAGTACCTCTATCCAATATAATAGACAAAGGAACTCCATGTATTCTCACAATCTCTGTAAGTTACAACTTAGCATATTGCTCTGCCAAATAAGTAGTCTTGACGGGAATAAAATTAGCTGATTTGGCCATCAACATTAACCCAAATTGAATCATATTACCTTCGTGTATGAGGCAAACCCACGATAAAATCCATATTGACATCTTCCCACTTCCAAGTAGGAATAGTTATATCTTGAGTCAATCCTTCCGGTATTTGATATTCAGCCTGACTTGTTGACAATTAGGACATTTGCCCACAAATTCCACTGTATCCCTCTACAAACCATTCAACCAATAGATGTCTTGAAGATCATGATACATTTTTGTGGCATTGAAATGAATGGAATATAAAGAACTATGAGCCTCTTCCAAAATTTGCCCTCTTATGTCTTCTACATCCGGTACACACAATCTACCTTGGTACCTAAGTACCCTATCCCCCCTTGGAAGAATGACTCATTGGATTTACTAAGAATCGATTCTTTTAATTCATCAATAGAGGATCAAGGTGTTTCTTAGATTTCACCTCAACAATTAAAGATTATTCGAAGTTATGATGAACCATGAAGCCCCCTTTTGGAGAATCTTTAAGTCGAACACCCAACCGGTCCAATCTCTAAACATCTCTCACTAACTCTTTCTTACCATTGCCAACATGGGTTACACTACCCAAAGATATTCAACTCAAAGTATCTGCAACCACATTGGCTTTCCCGTGGTGGTAAAGAACACTCATATCATAATCTTTCAAAATCCACTTTCTGTGTCAAAGATTTAAATCTTTTTGAGTGAACACATATTGGAGACTCCCATGATCGGTGAACACATATACATGCACTCCATATAGATAGTGTCTCTATATCTTTAAGGCAAACAATACGACTGCTAATGAAGATCATGTGTTGGATAGTTCTTCTTATGCACCTTGAGTTTTCTACAAACATATGATATCACCTTACCATGTTGTATGAGGTCACAACCCAAACCTATTTGAGAAGAGTCACAATACACCTCAAACCCTTCGGTACCCTCCGGTAAAGTCAACACCGGAGAAAAGGTAAGCTTATATTTCAAATTTCTGAAGCCTATATCTTTAAGGAAAACAATACGACTGCTAATGAAGATCATGTGTTGGATAGTTCTTCTTATGCACCTTGAGTTGTCTACAAACATATGCTATCACCTTACCATGTTGCATGAGGACACAACCCAAACCTATTTGAGAAGAGTCACAATACACCTCAAACCCTTCGGTACCCTCCGATAAAGTCAACACCGGAGCAAAGGTAAGCTTATATTTCAAATTTCTGAAGCCTTTATCAGAAGCTTCATTCTGTTCAATCTTGACTTTCTTTTGGGTTAACCAGATCCATATTTTTAGGGGACCGTAAGAACTTTGTTAGGAGCCAGAATTTAAAGAAATCTAATCCAACAACAATTAGCATAATTATTGACTTTGTTTCAAGAAGTGCGTGCAACCAATTTAGTAAGACAGGAATCCATAAATGCTCGCTTGGATGCACTAAATAAAGATTAAGAAAATTAAAAGGCAAATGTTGAGTCAACTTAAAGTGGCAGCAATAATCGAGGTTGGAAACATAAAGCAGCGGTTGCAGGCTCAGAATCAGAATCGGGTGGGAATTCCATGATTCCTAAATACACAAAGTTTGATTTTCCATGACTTTGTGACCACGAAGACCCCTTGCGATGGCTGAACAGGTGTGAGAATTTATTTCTACACCAGCATACACTAGAAGAATAAACAATTGGACTCGCTTCTTTTCATTTTGAAGGAATTTCACACCTCTCGTTTCTTCAACGAGAGAAAGATATACCTCAAAGAAGTTGGGATGAGTTCAAACGCCAGCGCAACCTTCGTGTGGACCACCAATTGGAAGTCAAAAGTGGGAAGAATTTTCTAAGTTATGACAAATTAGATCAGTGGAAGATTACCAAGAACAATTTGAACAATTGGTTTCACGGGCTGATACTCTTATACAAGTTCCAAAAATTAATCTTTACATTAGTGGTCTTGCTAATTATATAGAAATTTGAAGTAGAGTTCCATAATCCTCATGATTTTGCTACGCTAATGAGCATTTCTCGACTTTATGAACACAAAGAACAACCCCTTGGTTCACAATTGTTTGATGCCTATAAATCAAAGACAACAAATCTCTCACCGCAACAGCCCACTAGATTTATGAAGAAATTGACAAGATCTAAAATGGATGAAAGATGACATAAGGGACTTTGTTTCAATTGTGATAAACTATTCACTTGGGAAATCAATGCAAGAACTTATTGTGGATTGATATCATTAACCATGAAGAAGAATTACTTTCCACACTAAGCGCTTGAGGACAAGCGCGATTTGAATGGGGGGGGGGGGAGGGGTGATGTCATCACTATGTTAGTCTACCAACAGTTTTGTGCAGGGAAATTAAATCAATAGCTATTAATTATTTTTTCTGTTTTCTCTGTAATAGGTTTTCTAATAGTGTTTTCCAGTTGGAAGTTATTTCCTTATTATTAAGTGGATGGTTAATCACCAATGTTGTTTTTAAGTTATTTGAATTCAATGGAAAGATAAGGAGAAAAATTATTCAAGTCTTTGAGTATTTCAAACTCAAGAGATTGCAAGTTCTCTCTAAATGACCCAACACCATAGGTCGTAGGAAGAAAATATTTGATTTCACATTACGACGCCTCATAACCAGATCCATATCAAGTTACCATAAAATACATCTCTTTCTTAGTCCTTTTCGACATATAAATTGGTTTCATTTTCACTTCTCTTGAAGCCATAACAAATGAGATCATCATCAATCTTATTATACCACGCTCGAGGAGCCTGCTATTATTCATACAATGCCTTATGAAGTCTTTGTGTACATTTGTCCTCCAATCCTGCAACAGGAAAACCCTCTGGTTTATAAACATAAATATCCTCCCGGAACATTCCTTTTGAGAATGCTGATTTCACGTCCAAATGATACAACTTCCAATTTGTTTTAGATGCCAAAGCGAATATAAGCCTTATTGTATCATGCCATGAAAAACTTCAAATGTGTCTCCATAATCTAGACCTTCAACTTGCATGTAACCTTCCACAAAAAGCCTTGTTTTGTATTTACAATCTTAACCATTTGGATTAAGTTGTCTTATAAATCCACTTCATCCCTATTAATTATTTCTATCTTTGGGTTTATCAAACAACTTCAAAGTATCATTCTTCTCTATCATACCATTCTCCTCCTTCACAGCTTCAATCAAAACTTTAGTTGTTGATATTTCTTGAAAGGTATTGGTTTTGAGATAGCAACATTGCATCTTTCATATATTTTAGAATGGGATTTTTTTCTTCAAAACTGGATTTCCCGGTATTATTCTTCATCTTTTCATTAAGAAACATTTTACAATCCATTTAGTTTTTCTGAGTTAACGGATTGTGTTGCAAGGAGTGGATGCAAGTTCTCAAAACCTGTATTATCTTTCTCAATTTGCTCCTTATTCCAGTTCCAATGAGCATGCTCATCCACTACTACATCTCTTAAGATATAAATATGTTTTGTTTGCAAATTGAGAACTCTATAATACTTGGATTGTGATGAATAACCAATATAGACCCCCAATTTACATTTTGGTTCAATTTTGCTTCTTTTAACCAGAGGAGCATAAGAATAGCAAATTGAGACAAAGATTTTTAACTATTTCGCCGATGGTCTTATTCTCCTACATGACTCAATAGGATTTTTCCATCCACAGCTTTAGTTGGTAGCCTATTTATCAAGTACATTGAAGTATAAATAGCTTCTGCCCAAATTCTTAGTGGTAGTTTCTTTTCAAGCTACAAATATCTAGCAATTTCAACAACAATCATGTTCTTCCTCTCCAAGACATCATTTTATTCAGGTGAACGACTTACTATCGACTTGTGATCAATCCTCCTATCTTCACAATACTAATTGAAATCATTAGAAGTGTATTCACCCCCATTGTCTGACCTCAAAGCCTTTAGCGTACAATCACTTTGCCCTTCTGCACCTTGAAAACTGGAAATAAGTGAGACAACCCAAGTCATCCCTGTTAAGTCATCAATAAAAAGTATAAAATATTTATTGTATCCCAAATAGATGTCTACATAGATACACACATATCAGTGTGAACTAGTTCAAGTTTTCAGTTGCTCTCCAGGTAACATTTTTAGGAAATACTTTCTTGTGTACCTATCCCATATCACATGACTCACAAATTTCTTTAGACAATAAAATCTTAAGTAAAAACTTATTCAATCCCTTTTAATACATATATTAAATTTAAAGTAATATAGTTAAACTGTCCATATCTTTTGTGCCACAACCACGACTCTTGTACTATAAAACTTCCATCTAACGGATAAGTTTTATCAACCATTTCTACTTTAACAAACAAGCTATCTTCATAGTCACAAACAAAACTATGTTTTCTTTCAAAAATAAAGAGTATTATTTAGACATTATTTGAGCCTAACTTTACAAGTTACATGGTAAACAAGGAACATACACCACATTATGTATAAACTTTGTATCTTGTTTAGTCTGAAAGGAAACTGAACCCTTTCCATGTGTATCTAGTTTTTCACCATTCCCCATACCTACTTTAGTTTTGATTGAATCTTCAAGTGTATGAAAAATGAGCTCATTTTTAGACATATGACTCGTAAATCTACTATCTATGAACCATAAAGATTTGTTGGTTGTGCTTACATCAAGGGAAGACATATACAAGATTTTATTTCTTCTTTGTTTTCATATTCTTGACTAAAATTTACTTGTTGCACATAGCGTTGTTGTGTTGATTTTTATTGAAGCTGTAATTTTTTTTAATATGAACCATCTTTTTATTGAATCTACACAAGATCGGTGGATTTCCTTTGAACCAACATTCTTTTTCTTGATGATTGGTTCTTTACCATTGTGGCAAGGTGGAAACTTCTCTTTCTTTTAAGATTCCTTCCATAATTTTCCATTTTCTGCTTTATCTCCTCCCGTCCTTCTATTGTACTTCACCTGGCCTTTATGTTGTGCTTGAAATGCCACTTCTGGTATTTCTCAATCTCTTCTATTTGATCTGTATTCTTAGGCTTGAAAATTATTGATCTGTTCTGCCACAGAGGAAGGCTTCAAATCACAAGATTCTTCTATTATTGAAATCTTGGACTCGAATCTTGTTAGTAAGCTTATCATGATGTTCTCCACCACCTCTGGAGCAGGAAAGGTTGCACCAAACAACCTTATTTTGTTAACTATCTCCACAAGTTTGGTAGAATACATTTTCACAGTATCTCCTTATTTCATCCTTAACATTTCAAATTTTTTTTTTGAGATTAATGATTTTGGCACCCTTCGTCACTTTTGTCGGACTTCTCTTTTAGATTCTTCCATGATTCCTTAGGTGTCTCACAAGCAATTTTTCTTATGAAAACCACATCTGCAAGTGTTGAATGAAACAAATGTGTGAGTTTTTGGTTTGTTGATTTCACATCCTTATAAACCTTCATTTGTGCAATACTTGGATTATATTCAAGTGGAGGAGGATTATATTTACTTTTAATTGTATCCCATATACTACAAATTTTGACATGAGCCTATATCTTTATCACCCATATGTGATAATTTTGTATAGTAAGCATAAGAGGGCTTTCATACAAGAAGTTGTTGGTTTTGATGTTACTGCTGCTCAGCTACCACCTTAGAAGAATTGTAGAAAACCTTAGTTTTCTTACATTCATAAATTCCTCCAGAAGAATGAAAAGATAAGGTTTAACAGAATTTCCTTTTGCCATTCATGTGTCATATTACTGAAGGCTTAGACATGTGTAGCTATTTAATCTTTTCAAAATTTAGTAGAGACCATAACTATCAAACTAGTATTGACTTTCTACTTCAATGTTCAGCGTGTGTCTAAATCATAGATTTTTGGTAATTCGCAAGCTTTGGAATTTTTTAGTTAAAGCTACAGATGATGCAGAGCACAACATTCCATGGAACATAAATTGTGGTTGTTGTAATATGTGGTGGTGTAATTTGTGTGAGAAACTCTCCCTTGCAAAACTATATCTTTATTGTATGAACAGTGCTAAGCATTCTACAAAGATATGGATATGCTTATATTGTGCTATATGAATATTGACTGTAGATAGTTTTTACTCTAAAATATGTGCTTCATAAAGCAAAGAGTAGTTACACAGAAATCCTTCTGCAACAACAATGACAACACAAATACACATGAAAGCTGATAAATGACTTGAATTTTCTTATTCAGGAACTTTGCAACTGCAATTGCAACACATATATTAATGATAATGCTAGTTGTATAATGACGAAGCTTACCAATTTTCTCAAAATGATGCCAAAGGATGACATAGATAAATTGGAGGAATATCTCCCAATAAATTGAGTTTTATAGGTTTCTAAGAGGGGTTGCGGGTGTTGATGATTCTTTGTATATATTTTTCCCAAAGTAGTTTAGTTGAAATGATGGAGTAGTATGTACATGATGCTAAGCGTATTAATATTGAAGGTTGCTTTCCATTTTGTACCTGAGTTGGCGACAAGGTTATCACATGCTTGGAATTTAGTGTGAAAGTAGCTGAAATTATATAGTTATATAGTTATCAGATAGTGATGTGCATGATTCTATCAATTTTATACATCCGATAAAGTGTGCAATACAACATCTTGAAACATTTGTAATTCGGTGAGTTTCTCTTCATTGATGCAAGATGAAGCAGGAAATGAAAGAATTGAGATTGAAGGAATATATCGTGTTTTTTCTAACTTTCTGGAAGATTGGAGTTATGTCTGAAGAAGCTGGAAAGACAAATAGGTTTGGTAAACAAATAAAGAGGTGAGTCTATTCTAAGATGTTGGTTCCGGAATTATAATTCTAAAGGAGTTAGAAAGCATTCTAGTGTACTATCTTTGAAATACGGAGCTTTTGTACTTATAATGATAGTAGGTAAAAATATTGACTATCTTTGAAACCGTAACAACATCCTTCGATTTAATATCAAAATGTCTATTATCTGAAATCATACTCAAAGACTCCAGAAACTTTGCCCACAGCAAAAACAAATCACAAAATTTTCTTCAAGCTCAAGTTTCTTCTATCCCTTTACCTTTAATGGCTTTAGCTTTTAAAATTCCATTTGACAATTCTCAAATTTTTCTTTGCCCCAAATTCTAATAGCTTCATGCTTCCATTACATAATCACTAAACTGCATAGTTTTAATTAATTATTAATTACATCACAAATAATTAATGATAGCTAAAAAAATTAAAAAAAATTAAAAATTTAAAAGTTTCAAATTAATGTACTAACATTGATAACTTTAAATTTTGGGACAGTTCTATAAAATATTGAAAGATCCTTTATCGATGTAAGTATATTAATTTGAATCTTTTAAATATTTTTTAAAAATAGCTATTGTTAATTATTTGTGAAGTATTTAGTTATTATTCAATAGAAGTAGTAAGGTATTATAAAATTGTGGCAAAGGAAAAATTTGAGAATTTCCAAATAGAATTTTCAAAGCTAAAGATCTTAAAAGTGAAAGGATACAAGAAACTTGGGCTTGAAGAGAAATTGGTTAATTTTTTTTCCTCTGCGGGCAATATTTTTGGAGACTTTGATTATAGTTTAAAAGGATAGACATTTAAAAATTAAATCAAAGGATGTTGTTACGGTTTTAAAGATAGTTACTATTTCTACACACTATTATTAATTATAAGGACCAAAGCATTTCAGTCTATTATCTATACAACTTTGGAATCCTTTCTAACTCTTTTATTTATAGTTAAAACATATCAAGACCAAAAACGTACAGCCGACTCACCTCTTTCTTTGTTCACCGAACCCATCTAACTTTTAAGTCTATTTAGACACAGCTTAAATTTTTTCCAGCAAGTAAAAAAAAAAATGATGCACGCCCTCAATCTCAAATCATTCATTTTCCTGCTCTACCTTGCATAAAGGAAGAAAAATTTGTCGGTCTGAAAAATGCTACTTGATTTTGTATTGCGCGCATTACGGGATGCATAAACTTAATAAATTCACGCACTTCACTATCTGATAATTGTATAAACTCAGCTCACTCACTCAATACTGAAGTATGCGATAACCATGTTACTAACTCACTACTAAAAGGGAAAACATCCTGCAATTTAAACAGACATTTAACATCATGGACCTACCACTTCATCATTTCCGCTAAACTAAAACGGCAACATATATACAAAGTATCATCAGCATCTACAACCCCTCTTAGAATCTTACAGAACTCAAACAATAGAGGAGCAAATGTCCTATATACAGATATCGGGTTGGTGAAAAGTGTCTTATAAAGAAAGTAATGACCAAAAAAGTACACTGGGTTCACCCCTTCATTTTTTTTATCAAATCCACCCCTCTTTCCTGTTTCACTAACACAACTCAAATTTGTCCAAGTTACATAATACATGATGCATACCTTTCAATCTATTTTTTTTTATTGTGCGCCTCAAAACTCCTTCCTTCTTCACTCTTACCTTCCTTCAATGAAGGGAATCCAATCATACAACCTAATTCTTCTTGAGAGCATATTGCACACTTCACAGGAAGTATAAACACTACAAACAAATGAACATCACAACCTCATAGTCGTATAAACTAAACTAATCACACACTAAATTAAACTTGTTTCCAAATCGAAACAAATTGAGATATCATGTAATATTAAAACATTCCTAACATCATACGACTCCATCATAGCTTCTAAGCTACTACGAAAAAATACATACAAAGAATTATGAACACCAACAATCCCTCTAACAAGTTTATAGAACTCTAGAATATAGGAGCACTACCAAGACCTAATCCACATAGCCGTGCGTGCACCTATTCTGATACCTACATAGAAGAATTCTGATGCGCAATTTAAAATATGCAATGTAGAAGTAAAAAAATACTAACTAATCACCGCATTGTAAATAAAAAAATGAATTCAAAACTTGATTAAATAAAGTATTTTTGTAAAGAATACACTAAACCCTATGAAGGAACTGATCTAAACAAGTACATGAGCTTATAAGAGAGTAAAATACTATGAACGAGATACAACACATCTCCAACCACCAGAACATCACATCTTTCAAATAACTCATACAACCAAGGATCTCTAAGACATCATCTACAATGTTTAACTTTTAATTTAGATCTAAATAGGAGTTATCCCAACATTTAAGCACAAATCTCATGAAAATAGCCTGTACCTTTATCAATTAAGTAATCCTCCTACAAGACTTTTACTAGACCACATTAATTCAATACTTCTTATCAGATATGTCCCAATCCACAAAGGCTGACAATACAGTACAGTCTTTGTTGATAAGCTGAAGCCATAGTCACCTCACAAACTCAACATTAACAAATAACATGATCAAAGATGCTACAACAAGAAATAGTTGATTCATCACGTCTTTCAAGTAACCTATACCATCAAGAATATCTAAGACATCATCTATAGTGTTTAGAATGTAATTTTGGTTTAAAAAGGAACCATCCCACTATTTAAACCCAAATCACGTTCACTCATGGACAAACATGTAACAATATCATTACGAAGTATTATACCTACTTCTCTCATGAAACCACACATACAAAAGGTTGATTAAAATTGTACAAGGCGTGCTACCCAAGATAACCATTAGTTATTTTGACCAGCATGGTACTCGAGCCAACTGTTACTACATACCACGCTCAGTACCCGAGCATACCATATGAATATATTTTACCAAGAGTGGTACTCGAGACAACCATTAATCTCGCAAACAAAACCACAATAACAATGAAACACAAACACAATTGTAAAACTTGAGTAAACAAAGTACCTTCATCGCATGAGATAGTCAATAATTCATCACTTCACATTAAGCCTCTACAATTCCCCTAACATGAAATTATACAAGTTTCACTATATAGATAGTTAGAATGCAAACATAAAAAAACATGCAAAACAATAACAATCATTTAAATTCACAAGCTCTTTCATGACAGTTTTCCACTTGGAACCCAATTACACACCTCTTATTTTTCCTCAACATCCCGCCCAAAATAATCACAAGGTTGACATGAATTAATCAAACTCATTATCATCTTAAACCATAACTTACTCGTTATTAAGTCATTCAAACTCCATGTTCAAATTCCTGTACATGTAATCTCAAACAATTTACAAGGTATAAAGTAAGAGAAGATAGATCTAACAACTCAGCAAAAACCTAGCCTATATAATCGCCAAGAAATAGTAGAAGAACTCTGAACATGAGTTTCTAGCTCCGTGGGGGAGAATTCTCAAGTTTGTAGATAAAAAAATATTTGGGTATGACCCACCTTACACTAGCATCCTCTCTCTCCACTATTCTCAAGCTTTGAAAAGTTTTTGGGAGGATCTTTGGAGTAACCATCGGTTGTTTTACCACTAGAGAGACAGAGAACAATTAAAAAAAATACATTTTTGAGTTTCTTCCTCGCGGACCCATCCATAGAGGCTATCACGCCGCCACACTGAGAAAGTTGTTTCTATGGAAAGATAACATCAGTCGAAGTCTAATTTTCTAATTTTTAGTTTTTTTTTCTTTCATCCCAATTTTAAATTGAGATATCATTTTAAAGAAATATTAGGACACCACATGAGATGTCCTTCGAATAACGATGGATCGGGTTGTTATAAGCACACTCCCAATATATTGTTTTTGGGGTTAGGGAAAAGTTTCTTATATAAATCTATAAATTGGCAAATTCATCTATGAGAAACATGATTTCTAATATAAAAGGAAATATATAAATCTCTAACAAAGGCATGAAAATAGAAATATAAATAAATACTAGGAGATGCAGTTTCATAGATCATGAATAAGTGAGTTTAATTTATTTACCAGCCTCCACGTGTGAGGATGTTGTGTGCTTCACGTTTTCCCCAAAAGTTGTTGTTTGTCATCGATTTAGATATAACACTCTCACGATTTGGGCTTCACGCAATGCTATCATTTTGGAAAATTGAAGTTTTTTCCAACCATAGAGTAATTGATCCTCCATAGATGATACTCTGAAGGTCAATTGGATTGATCGAATTTCAATTATTTATTCAATTCTCTAATGACGTGATGCAACTATTTGATGGAATTACCTTGAAGGACTAGGGTTTCTCCGCTGCAAAAAATATATAAACGAAGAATTGAATAAAGTTGAGAAATAAGAAAGATGATTTCTTCTTTGTGCACTCTAACGTGAATGACATAATCATCAAACTTGTATTTGATGTTGTGTTATGGTGTAACTGATACTCCATTGAAAGTTGTGAGCAGAAAGAGTTGTTTGTGTTTGAGATCTAATATGTTTAAGGAAATGATATATATGTTGTAAAGTCTCCAACTAGGGAGTCAACAACTTTATTTTGTAAAACTAGTGAAATTTGTTGACATCCCTCCCCCCACCCATCCCAGAGTGTCCTATTAAGTCTCCCCTACTATCCCTTCCTCCCTCTACATCTATGCATGCAAAATCAAGAGAGAAAAAATGCTTCCCATCATGATTCGTGTAGAAAAATACAATAAATATATTCTAATGTAAAAAGTAAGAACACTGCAACAAACATGATATTTAGCTACGAAATTACTAGGTACGGCACATAATTCTTCACTAATTATTCGTTTTTTGTGACGAAAATTACATTTCGTACTAAAATCGATGAACCACACACTTGTAATGATGAAACATAAAATTTTTGTAGCAAAATTTCGTCTAGATGAGTTTCGTACCAAAATATAATTTGGCGTCATTTATTAAGTATTAGTATCGACAAATTTTAATTTAATAATGACAAATTGTTTTGTCCCTAATAATTTATCCAATTTGTGAGAAATTATTATTTGTCTTAAAATTAGTTGCAATTTTGGATACAAAAAGGCTTTGTCACAATTTTTTTTTGGTGAAATAGAGACACATTAGAGTACGTCATTGAATATTGTATGTTGTCGACACAAAATTTTATATTTAATTGTGACCTTAGCTTTTGTCACTACTATAAGCAATCAGTGATGATAATTTAATTGCCTCTAATCAATGTGTGATGTAGTGACAACATAGTTTTGTCATTGACTATGAAATGTTTAGATAAGGACTAGTAAAAATTTGTAGCTAAATAATATAACTATTTGTGACGAAAAAAAATTTCATAGCTAAATATAATAATCTTTGACTATGTTTGTTTATGATTACATGTGAAAAATGAAGTATAATAATTTCATAGTTACATATAAAAATTTCTCCCTATTATATACTCAATTTATATAACATCGACTTAATGTCTTTGAAAAATGTATTGAGTAAATATGTTTAAGATTCTATTAATTAAAAGTGGTAAAATGATAAACTTATCATATCAATCATTGTTTTTCTTCATAGGCGTGTTAAGTCAAAAATTGACTAATATAAAGGAACGGGGAGTATTTTCTAATAACTCTCACCAAATTAGGAGTTATTTCAGAGTTTTGGGCTCACACCAATTTTTTTAGTTAAAACTATTTATTTTTTTACAATATTACTACTATTTTTATGTATTTGTTTTACCCTTAATGGATCATTTACTTCATACAATTACATCTACAGATCTTATCTTTGAAAAAGATTTACTAAAACACAAATATAAATAACTTATTTTAGATTAAAAATTTCAAATTAATTTAATCAACACCACTTCAAATTTACAATGTTATAATATTTATATATAACTTGTTTATATATATATTTTTAAAAAATCTAGAATTATATAATTAAACTACTTAAAATTAAAGAATAACTTCATGAACAAATATTGGGTCTATGCAAAGCATGATGTTTTGCCACTAGTAGTATATAAGAATCTATGAGCACACATGTTATGTTCGGTATGTGTACTTTGTGGAATTTCAATTAAATTTGAAGGCCATTTTTTTTCATTTGACTATGAAAGTATTAAATTGAATTTCTAATATTTTATATATTTCAAAACTACGTAAAATCTATTATAAATCAAAATAATTTTAAAAGTTAAATAAAAAATTTATGTTATTCCCTTTGTCCAATTTATGTGACATTGATAAAAAATTATAATTAATTTAATCTTATATATGTCTTTTAATTTTTAATTACTGTGATTGTTGCCACACAATTTTGACCGTTGCCACTCAATTTTGATCGATCTGTAACCCTTTTCGAATTGCTATTTAATTATATTTTAATTCTATACTTTAACATTCATAATTTATAAAATTATTATTATTATTATTATTATTATTATTGTTATTATTATTATTATTATTTGTTGATATCCAGTCATAAGCACTCGTTCAAATGTGACCAATTGTTGAGATCGAAATCCTCTGCCTTCCCTTTTTAATACACAAAAAATTCTAAATCTTTCATTGTTCATTTACCCAAGAGGCGGATCCACCTCTCCTCTCTATCTCCTCCTTCTTTCTTCTCCCACTACAAAAAAACAATGAGTACCGATCTAATAATTATTGTTGGCATCTAGTTTTGATCGACCTATCACCATTTGACTGTGCTATGCGATTAAACAAGTATTTTAAAACTTATTTCAAGTTTAACATGTTAATCAAATCTGTCAAAAAAAGTATATATTTTACTATGCATAATATATAAAAAGATATTGTATTAAATTATTTTAGAATTTAGGCGTGTTTAATTATGTGAAAATATTTTAACAAGTGTAGTATTTTATTAATTGGATAACACTTCCTTAATTTTTCTTTTGAATCTTTAAAAATTCAACCTATTATGTTCTAATTTCTTTCAATTTTAATCACTCCAATTCAAATATTGATTTCAATTATAACCAATATCTATTCAAACTCTAGCCTATCTAATTCAATTCAAAATCATCAAGTCTCTTAATACTAACTGTTGATCTCGTTATATTTAATCCTAAACGGTCATCTAAAAATATTTCTACGGTTTAGGTTAATTTCTAATTTCTTTCCTATTTGTGGCTTAAAAGACCTTAACCCTTAAAAAAAATGTGCCTCCTCAATTTCACTTCCTCTCCAGCCAGCAGTGAGGAGGATGAAGCCTGCTGCTTCAGCTGCTCCGAGCAGCGACCTGCAGACTGACGAACCCCGCCCCCTCCAAACGGAGAAACCCCTTTGCCTCTCTCTTCTCTCTTGCCGGTAAGAACGACAGTAAGAGCAGTGCTGCTCCTCCTCTTTCACCTCTTGTTTCCGGCAACAACTCCAGCAGCAGCGATTGGAGGCTGGTCCAATAGACGAGCCGCCTCTCCCCTCTTCTCCGACCAGAATCATCAACTAGCAGGTCTAGCCGGCGAGCAACGACAACCAACAGCGATAGCAGACTGCCACAGGCGAACTCCGGCAAGCCAGCTGATTGGTAACCTTGGAACTCCGAAAATGATGGTAACCTTTGAATTGTTTATTTCTTTGCTTAATGGGTCTTGCTTCAAATATCGATCTAATCCTTGTTTCACTTCCTTTATTTATGCTAATTTATTTCATGTTGATTGGTACTCCTAATTGATGCATGCATGTTTGCTATGATAAATTTGCTAAGGAAATTAGTCTATGAATATGTGATGTAGGTACGTGATTGCATATGGCAATTGTCTTGCGCATAATTGTATTTCTTAGTTGTTTGTAATAGTTGAGTTACAGCTTATTTACAGATTATAAATTTGCTAAGGAAAAAATTCCCTTCACTCACTAATAGACTTATAATTTTATATTGACTTGTTATTGCCATCAATTGAATTAGTGGAGTATGATACAAGTTTTGTTTACCACGTCATATATATGTCTCATACATAATAAATTTTTTTGAGGTAGTTTGATTCGAGACAAATTTTAAGAAAGAAACGAAGATTTTTAAAACTTGTGTTCCAAACAAATGATAGAAATATGTATGACTTTAACTAATTTAATTAAAAGTTAAATAAACATTTTATAGTTAACTTATTACTTAATATAGAAATGTGTCATTCTTTTTAGGATTAACTAATAAGAAAAGTAAGTCAGATAAATTGGACAGAGGGAGTAAAAAATTGATGGAGATTTCATTGTCATCCTAGTGTATGCAGTTTAAGCTTAAAGAATATTCTTGAAGATTGTTTTAAACTCAACACATAGGCACTACGAACAATAAGTTGATCTAGTCATGAACAGTCTATGCAAAACTCAACATATTTATTCTGTTGATTAGCTAGAGTAAAAGTTCATTTCAATCTTTAATTTGAAGACAAAGACACCGTCCATATAACTTAGAATAATGGTAATCATTAGTTTCCAATGGTTATTGAGACATTTTTTAGAAGGATAAATTTTAGTATTTTGCATTTCTTTTTTGGGTTTAGAAATTTATTACAACCAAACAAAATGATTCCGGATAGATTCTTGAAAAAGAAGAGGTAGTATCACTCAAAATTACTTTTGATATGTATAGTCGCAGAAAAAGACTAGTGGGTTTATTATTCTATGATTTTAAAGAAAGAAGTTTTAATGAGTAATTTTAATTCTCAAATCAAGAGGGTAGTTGGACCGACTTTAAACTCCTTGACTCATAGGGTCCAAGTGAAATTGTGGGTATGACCGACACAACTCAAGGACCTCCATTTACGATATATGTCAATACATAATTATGAAAGAAATATACTTGTAAAAAGGGTTAGCAACTCAATACTTAAGAACATTCAACTCAAAGATACTACTCCTCTTAAAGATACTCAGTTTATGGAGTTCATGCGGAACTGTGGACATGTGCAACTCGACTAAAGGGTATTAATGAAAATAAAGAACTCATGGGTACAACTCTTCTCCATCCCATACTTACTTCCTCAAACTTAGCTCAAATCGATAGTTGATCTCAAAGGAGTCAAAATTTATCTCAAGGACTTTCTTGAACTCTACTCTTGACTCTTTCTTGAATTTGAATTATGAATTCCAGAGTAATAACTTTGATTGGCATGATCTTTCAAGGATAAAATGAATACTTTCAATTGTGAATATCAAGTAGAAAACATAGGTACGATTCGAGGGGACTCTTGCGGAAAAAAGTGAAGAGGGGTAGGGACCTAGAAACTCTAGCGCACTAAGTGGTATAGGGGGCTAGACCCCTATCCTACAAATCAATGGTTAGGGCGCAGTGAGTTGTAGGATGCCCCCATCTCCTATCCAGAAAACCGATGAACTTTCTTAGTCAAATTCATTCCCTAACTCATCTAGAATCGAACGATTTTCTTCAAACTCTTTTGGATCATTAAACCAAACTTAATTACAGCAATTGCTACACCAAAACCCACCAAGAACAACACACATTCACAATTCTCACCTCAAGAACTCGACAAGAATTTCATTAGTGAAAAGTGAAGCACAAAACCTGAAGAACTCAATAAGATTATCAATATACTCAATCTCCTGGATGAAATTCCTAAAAGAAACTAATGGTTGGCTTGTTAGAAATAAGCCCAATACTATCAAAGCTTACATACCTCAAAGTACTAGGTTCATTGTGAAATGCTGAATTTATTAAAGCTACTTGGGAAACTTAGAAAACATAGAAGGAAGTGCGAGACAAGTATCCCTAATTATTTGTCGATTCAGTTACTACTCATTTCCTTCCTTGATTTATTTTTCCTATGTCACTCGGGGAAGAGTGATTGGTAAATTGGTATCTATTTGTGCATTAGTTTGAGGTTGTGACCCTTCTTGTTTAGACTTATGGGTCTTGTTAGAGTTTTGGTGTATTGACTTTCTGGTTCTAGGCATATTTTTCCCATTAGTTGAGTTCTTAGTTCTTTTGGAAGTTTATGGAACTTAAAATTTTAGCTATGTAACTTGCTTCTGTAACTTAAATGCTTTAATATTTGATTAGAGTTAGTTAACTAATTGGTATTAATGGTTCTCCCACTGGAGGGTTAGTGTAGGTGTCAATTACAATGGTCTGGATCATGACAAAGTTGGAATCAGAGCCTATGTTTGTTGATCTTGATGTATCAAAATGAGTCAAGTATAGTTTTGAGGAATTGTACAGAGACGTCTATACTTTTCTTCGAGAGTCTATAGGACTTTAGGGAATCACTTTGTTTTCTCTTGTATTCTTTGTGCTATAAGTTGATTCCAATTGGTATATGTCGATTCCAATTGGTATTTAACCTCCTTTTACTATTCTGTAAGTAGATGGTTAAAACTAGATTTGATGACGTCACGCCCATGGCTCTGATCAATGCTCTAGCTGAGAAATCTGCAGCGAGAGGTTGCAATCGAGGCATTGGTAGAGGAAGATCTAGGGTTAGAGGCAGAGGAAAATTGACACCTACTAGACACATGGTATTGGTAAAAAGTGCTCTCCAAAATAAGGAGTCTGCCATACATCATAACGAGTAGAGGAGAATGGAGAGGATGAAAATGTTGACGAGGTTGGACAAGAGTAAGAGGTGCAGGCTAAGAATACAGGGATTGCTCCCAAAGACCCAGCGTTAGGTCAACATATTATGTCATTCTTGAAAGGGTTGGTTGGTCCAAGAGTGTTTCCTTCTACTCAAGCCACTCAATCTACAAACAATCCTTTTATTGCTATCATTGTCCCCAAGATGGGAGGGAATATATGAAATGATGTTTTCTTGAATCCTTTGTTGGGTGTCCTGTTATGTCTGGTAATGAGAATGAAATGTTGACTAAGTTTTTGAAGCTAAATCCTCCTGTATTTTTTTGTTCTGACTAGGGGTGTCAAAAGTGAACCCAAACATAGATAACCCGCCCAACTCGCCCATAATTTTAAGGATTGGACTCAAGATAATTTGAATTGGGTTCAATCTCAAGCCATTCAAGCATAACCCATTTGAAGAGAACTCAATTGAGCACAACTCAATCTCCAATTTCAACCCGTTTTAACTCTTTTTATTAAGATATGTTTCGATATTTAAGGTATAAATTATTATCTATTTAGCATTTTTTAGGGTTTATCTATCCATTTGTTCAAAAAAATAATTTCGAGCTAAAATTCAAATTGTGATTATAAAAGTTAAATATCAATATGTTAAATTAGTGAGATTAATCGTGTCAAATTGGGTGATTCAAGATCCAACTCGACTTCTATCTCAATCCATTTTAATATTTTCAATTTTAGCATAACCCGCTCATTTGACACCCTTAGATCTGACAATGAGGATGCCTATGAGAAAAATTTAGATTTCTATAAGATGCTTCATAAGTTGGGAATTTTCCATTATTATCGGATTGAGTTCGTGACATTTCAACTTCAACGTTAGGCTAAAAAGTGGTGGTGAGCGTATATGGAATGCAAATCTTCAGTTTTGCCTCCACTTAATTGAACCCATTTTCATGCCATGTTCTTAGAGAAATATGTTCCTAGGACTTTGAGAGATCGCATAAAGGATGAGTTCATGTCTTTGGAGCAAGGTGGTATGTTTGTGGCTTCTTATGAGGCCAAGTATCATGCCTTTTCTATATATGCTACACAATTAATGACTACCGAGGAAGAGAGGATCTGTTTATTTAGTAAGGGACTAATTTTGAGCTATAGGTATTATTTATTCATATGACCTCTGCACGGAGGAGCTTTAATGCAGTAACCGACTTTATCTATTCATACGATCTCTGCACGAGACTAAATTTTGAATTGTACGTATACCTGTAGGACTATATTTCCTTTAAAAACTCAACATAATATTCTTTTTTAAAAAAGGAACCATTAAACAAATGACTATCGAGAAATATCTCATTTTCTAATCGTGGTTTAGAACTCAACCATCTCTCTAGGCTGAGTTTGTGAAGTCTAAGTTCTACTTCAATGTTCACCGTGCATCTAAATCATAGATTTTTTGTAATTCGCAAGCTTTAGAATTTTTTAGTTAAAGCTACAGATGATGCAGAGCACAACATTCCATGGAAGATAAATTTTGGTTGTTGTAATATGTGGTGGTGTAATTTGTGTGAGAAACTCTCCCTTGCAAAATATCTTAATTGTATTAACAGTGCTAAGCATTCTACCAAGATATGGATATGCTTATATTGTGCTATATGAATATTGACTGTAGATAGTTTTAACTCTAAAATATGTGCTTCATAAAGCAAAGAGTAGTTACACATAAATCCTTGTACAACTACAATGACAACACAAATACACATGAAAGCTGATAAATGACTTGAATTTTCTTATTCAGGAGCTTTGCAACTTCAATTGCAACACATATTAATGGTAATGTTAGTCGTCTGATGAAGACGCTTACCAATTTTCTCAAAATGACCCCAAAGGATGACATAGATAAATTGGAGGAATATCTCCGATAAATCGCGTTTTATAGGTTTCTAAGAGGGGTTGCGGATGTTGATGATGCTTTGTATATATTTTTCCAGAGTAGTTTAATTGCAAGATGGAGCGGTATGTCCATGATGCTAAGTGTGTGTTTAAACTGATGGATGTTTTCCCTTTTGTACTTGAGTTGGCGACAAGGTAATCACATCTTTTGAATTGAGTGTGCAATTAGTTGAGTTTATATAGTGTTATCAGATAGTGATGTGCATGATTTTATCAAGTTTATGCATCTGATAAAGTGTGAAATACAACATCAAGAAACATTTTGTGGTTCGGTCAGTTTCTCTTCCTTGATGCAAGGTGAAGCCTGAAATGGAAGGTTTGATATTGAAGGAATGCATCATGTTTTTTCTAACTTTCTTAAAAATTCGAGTTATGTCTGAAGAAACTTGAATGACAAATGGGTTTCTTAAACAAGGAAAGAGGTGAGTCTATTCTGCGTTGTTGGTTTAATATTATAATACTAAAACCATTAGAAAGCATTTTAGTGTGCTATTTTTGAAATACAGAGCTTTTGTACTTATAATTATAGTAGGTAAAAAGAGTAACTATCTTTGAAATCGTAACAACCTCCTTAGATTTAATATCAAAATGTCAATTATTCGAAACTATACTCAAAGACTCCAGAAAGTTTGACCGCGGCAAAAAAAAATTCACCGATTTCTCTTCAAGCTCAAGTTTCTTGTATCGTTTCAGCTTTAAGGGCTTTAGCTTTTAAAATTCCATTTGGCAATTCTCAAATTTTTCTTTTGCCCCAAAGTTGTAATAACTTCATGCTTCAATTACATAATAACCAAAATGGATAATTAAATTATTTATTAATTACTTCACAAATAATTAACAATAGCTAAGAAAAACTAAAACATTTAAAAGTTTCAAATTAATATACTTGCATCAATAAAGAGTCTTTCAATTTTGGGAGAGTTCTATACAATATTGAAAGATCCTTTATCTATGTAAGTATATTAATTGGAATCTTTCAAATACTTTTTTAGAAATAGCTATTGTTAATTATTTGTGAAGTAATTAATATTAATTAAAATTAGGCAGTTTAGTGATTATGCAATTGAACTAGAAAGGTATTATAAAATCGTGGCAAAGAAAAAATTTGAGAATTGCCAAATAGAATTTTTTAAGCTAAAGCTCTTAAAGGTGATAGGACAAGAAACTTGAGCTTCAAGAAAATTGGTGAAATTTTTTATTCTGCTGGCAATGTTTCAGGAGACTTTGATTATAGTTTAAAAGGATAGACATTAAGAAATTAAATCAAAGGATGATGTTTCTGTTTCAAAGACCTAGTATCATTAATTATAAGGACCAAAGCATTTCAGTCTATCATATATACAACTTTGAATTGCTTTGTAACTCTTTTATAATTAAAAGATATCAGGACCACAATTGTAAAATCGACTTATCTATTTCTTTGTTCATCGAACCCTACTAACTTTTCAGTCTCCTTAGACACAACTCCGATTTTTTAAAAAGTCAAAAGAACATGATGCACACCCTCAATCTCAAATCTTACATTTTCCTACTCCACCTTGCATCAAGGAAGAAAAACTGATCGATTTGACAAATGCTTCTTCATTTTGTATTTCACACATTACCGGATGAATAAACTTAATAAACTCACGCACTTTGCGATCTGATAACTGTATAAACTTAGTTGATTGCTCACTGAATACTAAAGCATATGATAACTTTGTATCTAACTCACAACTAAAAGGGAAAACATCGTGCAATTTTACACACATTTAACATCATGGACCTACCACTTCATCATTTTAGCTAAACTTTTCCGTGAAAATATATACAAAGTATCATCAACATCCACAACCCCTCTTAGAAGCTTACAAAACTCAAACAATAGAGGAAAAACTTCCTATATACGACTATATGGTTGGTGAAAAGTGTCTTACAAAGAAAATAATGACCAAAAATGTATAGTGCGTTCACTCCTTCTATTTTTATCAAATCCACCTCTCTTTCTTGTGTCACTAGACACAACTCAAATTTGTCCAAGTTATATAATACATGATGAATACCTTCATTCTATTTTGTAATTGTGCATCTCAAAATTCCTTCCTGCTTCACTCTTACCTTTCTTCAATGAAGGGAAACTAATCATACAACATAATTCTTCTTGAGGGCATATTGTACACTTCATAGGAAGTATAAACTCGATAAACTCATGCAAATCAAAAACTCTTAACCCTATATACTGAACTGATCGCACACTCAATAAAATGTGTTTCCAACTCTCCAACAAATGGAAATATCATGTAATATTAACACATTCCTAACAGTGTACCACTTAATAGTAGCTTCTATACTACTACGAAAAAATATATACAAAGAATTATGAACATCGGCAACCACTCTTATAAATTTAAAGAACTCTAAAATATAGGAGCACTGCAAATACCTAACCCACCTGGCCGTGCGGGCACCTATTCTAATACTTACATAGAAGAATTCTTACGCCCAATTTAAAATATGCAATGAAGATGTAAAAAAATATAAAATAATCACTTTATCGTAAATAAAAAATGATTCCCAAACTTGATTAAATAAAGTTTTTTTTTGTAAAAAATACACTACACCCTCTCAAGTAACAGATCTAAAAAAATACATGAGCTTCTAAGAGAGTAAAATACTATGAAAAAGAGATACAACACAACTCCAACCACCCGATTCATCACATCTGTCAAGTAACTTATACCACCAAGGATCTCTAAGACATCATCTACAATGTTTAACATTTAATTTCAATTTAAAGAGGAGTTGTCCCAACATTTAAGCACAAATCTCATAAAAACAACTTGACCCTTGATCAATTTAGTAAACCTCCTACAAGACTCTTACTAGACAACATTAATTCAATACTTCTTCTCAATTATGTCCCAATCCAGAAAGGCTGACAATACAGTACAATCTTTGTTAACATGCTGAAGTCATAGTCACCACACGGACTTAAGATTCACAAACAACACGACCAACGATGCTACAACAAGAAATAGTTGATTCATCTCGTCTATCAAGTAACCAATACCATCAAGAATCTCTAAGACATCATCTATAGTGTTTAACATGTAATTTCAGTATAAACAAGAACCCTTCTAGCATTTAAACACAAATCATGGTCACTCATGGACAAAAATGTAAAAATTCTTTACAAAATAGTAAACCTAGTTCTCTCATGAAATTACACATACAAAAGGTTGCTAAACAATGTACTAGGTGTTCTACCCAAGACAACCATTAGTTATATTAACCCATATGGTACCCGAGCCAACTGTTACTATATACCACGTATAGTACCCGAGCCTACAATATGAATATTTTGTACCAAGAGTGGTACTTGAGACAACCATTTATCTCACAGACAAAACCGCAATCATAATGAAATACAAACACAATTGTAAAACTGCAGTAAACAAAGTACCTTCATCGCATGAGATAGTTAATAATTCATCACTTCGCATTAAGCCCCTACAACTCCCCTAACATGAAATTATACAAGTTTCACTTTAGAGATAGTAAGAATGCATACATAAATAAACATGGAAAATAATAACCATCATTTACACTCGGACACTCTTTCCAGACAGTTTTCCACTTGGAACCCGATTACACACCACTTATTTTCCCTCAACATCCCATCCAAAATGATCACAAGGTTAACATTAGTTCATCAAACTTGTTTCAACTTATACCATCACTAACTCCATATTAAGTCATTCAAATTCCATGATCGAAGGCCTATGCATGTAACTCCAATAATTTACAAGGTACAAAGTAAGTGAAGATAAATATAACTGCTCAGTCAAAGCCTATCCTATATGGACGCCACGAAACCGTAGAAGAACTCTAAACATGAGTTTCTAGATCCGTAGGGAATAATCCTCAAGGTCATAGATAAAAAATTTGTGGGTATGACCCACCTTAAACTAGCATCCTCTCTCTCCCCTATACTCAAGCTTTGAACAGTTTTTCGGAGGATCTTTGGAGTAACCATTGGTTGTTTTACCACTAGATAGATAGAGAACAATTGAAAAAAATAAATTTGTGAGTTTCTTTCTCGCTGATCCCTCCATAGAGGCTATCACGCTGCCATACTGAGAAAGTTCTTACTATAAAGGGATAATATCAACTGGAGTCTAATTTTCTAATTCTTAGGTTTTTTTTCATGTCATCCCAATTTTAAATTGGCATTTTATTTTAAAGAAAAATTGGGACTCCCCAATAGATGTCCTTTGAATAACGACGGATTAGGTTGTCACAACACACTCCCAATATATTGTTATGGGGTTGAGAAAAAGTTTCTTACATAAATCTATAAATTGGCAAATGCATCAATGAGCAACTTGTTTTCTAACATAAAGGTAAACATATAAATCTTCGCAAGAGGCATGGAAATAGAAGTATAAATAAATAAATAGTAGGATATGCAGTTTCATAGATAATGGATAAGTGAGTTTAATTTAGTTACCAGCCTCCACGTGTGGGGATGATCTTTGCTTTACGTTTTCCTAAAAAGTTGTTGGGTCAGAGTTTTGGATATCACACTCTCACCGATTTTGAAATAACACTATTATATCATTTTGGAAATTTATGTTTTTTCTGACAAGAGTAATCAATGCTCCATTGATGACACTCTGAAGGTCAATTGGATTGATCAAATTTCACTGATTTATTCGATTCTATGATTACATGATGCAACTAGTTGATGGAATCACCTTGAAGGACTAGGGTTTTTACGGGTAAAACATACACACAAAGAATAGAATAAAGTTGAAAAATAAAGAAAGATGATTTTATTTTTTGCACTCTCACGTCAACGGCATAATCATTAAACTTTTATTTGGTGTAACTGATACTCTATTTGATGTTGGGGAAGAACGAGTTGTTGGAGCTTTAGATCTGATATGGCGTCTCCAATAAGGGATTCAACAACTTTATTTTGTATAACTAATGAAATTTCTTGACATCCCTTTCCCCACCACTCCCTGAGATTCCTATTATTTCTCCCCTACTATCCCTTGTATCCCTTCCTCCCACTACCTCTATGCATGAAAAATCAAGTGAGCAAACCTCCCCATCATGATTTGTGTAGAAAAATACAATAAATATATTCTAATGTAAAGAGTAAGAAAGATGAAAAGAAATTTATATGGGAAGAGAGAGAAAGGATAGTTTGGACTATTTTCTGAAATGGAACCCAATTATGCACTTGTCATAGTATAAGTGGAGTATGATACAAGTTTTGTCTACCACGTCATATATATGCCCCATACATAGTAAAATTTTTTGAGGTAGTTTTATTCGACATGAAGTTTAAGAAAGAAAGAAAGATTTTTAAAACTTGTGGTCCAAGCAAATTATAGAAATTTGTGTGAAAACAACTTATTTAATTAAAGGTAAAATATATATTTTATTGTTCACTTGTTACTTAACATAGAAATGTCATTCTTTTTAGAATTAACTAAAAAGAAAAGTAAGTCAGATAAATTTGTAGAAGGAAAAATTTAAAAAGGGTTTAGAAATTTATTACAATCAAACAAACTGATTGCGGATGTATTCTTGGAAAAGAAGAGGTAGTATAACTCAAAATTGCTTTTGATATATATAGCTGTAGAAAAAGACTACTGCGTTTATTATTCTATGAATTTGAAGAACGAATGGCTTTAATTCTTGAACCAAGAGCATAGTTGGATTCACTTAAAACTCTTCGACTAATAGGGTCCAAGTGAAATTATGGGCATCCCAACTCAACTCAAGGACCTCCATGTATGATATATGGTAATCAATAATTATGAAATAACTATAGTTGCAAAAAGGGTTTGAAACTCAATACTCAAGAACTTATAACTTAGAGATACTACTCCTCTCCAAGATGATCAGTTTTCAGAGTTTGTGCGGAGTAATGGACATGAGCAACTTGACTCAACGATATCAATGAAAATATATAACTCATGGGTACAAAGCTTCTCCATCCCATACTTACTTCCTCATCTTAAAACGATAGTTGATCTCTAAGGAGTCAGAATTTAAGTCAAGGACTTTCTTGAACTCTTCTCTTCACTGTTTCTTTAATTTGACTTATGAATTCAACAGTTATAACTTTGATAGGCATGATCTTTCAAGGATAAAATGAATATTTAATTGTGAATAATTTCAAGGATAAAATGAATATTTCCGTGCAAGCCTTTGAGATGGAATTTCTGCCTCTAAGGTGGGGCCAATATAGTGGGATGGGTGTCATCATGGCGTGACAGACGCGACTTAAAGTCAGAAGTAAACCCCAAATAATGCTTTATTTTGCAATTTTTAAACTTGAGAGATAAGGAACGAACCTAGGGGTTTTCTTGATAGATTATCATCATTCTCTAGGCTAAATGTAAGATTTTAACTCCTAGATCCATTTTTTGATCCGTTGAACATATTCTAATGGGTAATTATCGAAAGGTAGAGTTTTGATCTGGAGTTAATTATGGTGAAGAAAGTCCTAATCTGGGCATGCGGATCATGTTTATGATCTAGGATTGATAAATTTAATAATTTGGATTATTAATTATTGTTTATTGATTTCCGTATTATATTGATTGTTAGTAGACCAAGAACAAGCAAAACGAATCAAGAAAGAAAACAATCAAGTTTCTCAAGGGATTCAAGCTTTGTTCGAGTTAGGTAATGGTTGTGATTCTATGATTTTGTGATGCATGTTTGTTCTTGCTTCATTATTATACATCATATCCATGTGAATGTTGCATAATTGATCATACTTGTTGTAAATGTGATATATGAATAATGAAAGCCATGAATCATGAATTGATTGTATGATTTTAAGAATATACTTGTGATTGTGATTGTGTATTGTTGAATGGATCGGGTGTTGCATTCTCACACATTAACTTTGATTTGTCGCCACGTCTCTGCATAATTATAGGATCGATTGTCACTTTCTAGCTTAAATATTTGATTGTGTATCATGTCATGTATGCTATTAGTTTGAGTTAAGGTTACATAAGAGACCAATGAATTAATATGATTATGGTATTTGAGAATTTTAAAATGCTTCGTTGTTCGTAAATAATGAGGATATTGTATATGATCGGTGTATGTATGTTATTATTTTGTTGTATTGACTTATATACGTTGCATTTGGTGGAATAATTATTTGATCCTACCAGTACATTGTGGTTGTGTACAGATACTTCACCGCTCTTTCTTTGTTGAGTATAGAGTATCTTAAGGCGATTAATGATACACCTCAATTAGAAAATCAGCGATAGCCGATCAAATTCAGGGGTGAGCCAGTTCATACGAGCTGTAATGAGTTCTCTTTCATCTATATCCATCATTGCGGACTTGGACTTTCTAATTAGTTATTTGTGCATTATTTTGGGTTGTGACCCTTCTTGTTTAGACTTATGGGTTTTGTTAGAGTTTTGGTACATTGACTTTTAGGTTCTAAGCGCATTTCCCCATTTGTTTAGTTTTTAGATCTTTTGGAAGTTTATAGAACTTCAATTTTGAGCTATTTAACTGCTTCCATAACTTAAATTCTTTAGTATTGCATTAGACATGGTTAAGTAATCAGTATTAATGGTTCTCCCACTGGAGGGTTAGTGTGAGTGTCAATCACAATGGTCTGGGTCGTGAAAAAGTTGGTTTTAAAGCCTAGGTTTGTTGTTCTCTTTGTCCAAATATGATTCTTGTAGAGTCTATAGGAATGGTATGGAGACGTTTGTACTTTTTTTCGAGAGGATATGGGACTTTAGGAAATCACTTTATTTTCTTTTGTCTTCTTCGTTCTATAACATGATTCCAATTGATATTTGTCGATTGTAACTGGTATCTAACTTTCTTCGCTCTTCTATTTGTAGATGGTTAACATTAGATTTTACGGCGTCAAGACCATATATCAGGTGAATGCTCTAGCTGAGAAATCTGCAATGAGAGGTCGTAGTCGAGGTAGTGGTAGAGGAAGAGCTAAGGGTAAGGGCCGAGGAAGAGCAACACCTACTAGACATGCGGTATCAGTCGAAAATTCTCCCCAAAATCAGGTCTTTCCCATACATCATAAAGAGATAGAAGAGAATTGTGTGGTTGAAAACGTAGAGGAGGTTTAAAAAGAGGCAGAGGTGTAGGTTGGGAATACAAGTATTCCTCCCATAGACATAAATCAACTAATAATGTCACTCTTGAAAGGGTTGGTTGGTCTAGGAGTGCTTTCTTATGCTCAAGCCAATCAAGCTCCAAAAAATCCTCTTATTGCTATCATTGGGAGGAAATGTAGGTAATGATGTTTTCTTCCATCCTTTATTGGGTCCTGTTATTACTAGTAATGACCATAAAATGTTGACTAAGTTTTTGAAGCTAAATCCTCATGTATTTTTTTGTTTGAGAGTAAGGATGCTTATGAGTTTACTTTAGATTTATTTGAGAGGCTTCATAAGTTAAGAATTTTCCATCAACATAGGATTGAGTTCGTTACTTTTCAGCTTCAATGGGAGGCTAAGAGTGGTGGAAAGTTTATATGGAATGCAAATATTCAGTTTTACCTCCACTTACTTTGACCAAATTTCATGCCATGTTCATAGAGATATATGTGTCTAGGACTTTGAGAGATCGCATGAAGGATGACTTTTTGCTTTTGGAGCAAGGTGTTATGTCTGTAGCTGCTTATGAGATCAAGTTTCATGCCTTGTCTAGACATGCTATGCAGTTGGTGACTAGTGAGGAAGAGAGGATTTGTTCATTTATTAACAGACTAAATTTTGAGTTGTAGGTATTATCTATTCATATGAGCTCTGCACGGAGGAGCTTTAATGCAGTATTGGCTTTATCTGTTCATATGACCTCTGCACGGGACTAAATTTTGAGTTTCATGTATATCTGTAGGACTATCATTCGTTTACATACTCAACATAATATTAAAAAAATAACCATTAAACAAACGACTATCTAGAAATATCTTATTTTCTGATCGTTGTTTAGAGTTCAACCATCTCTCTAGGCTGAGTTTGTGAAGACTAAGTACTACTTCAATGTACACAGTGTGTCTAAATCATATATTTGTGGTGATTCGCAAGCTTTGGATTTTTTTTAGTTAAATCTAAAGATGATGAAGAGCACAACATTTCGTGGAAGACAATTGTGGTTATTGTAATATGTGGTGGTGTAATTCGTGTGAGAAACTCTCCCTTGCAAAACTATATTTTAATTGTAAGAACGGTGCTAAGAATTCAACCAAGATATCGATATGCTATATTGTGCTATATGAATAGTGACTATTGATAGTTTTTACTCTAAAATATGTGCTTGGTAAAGCAAAGAGGGGCTACACAAAGATCCTTCTGCAACTACAATGACAACACAAATATCACAAATGAAAGCTGATAAATGACTTGAATTTTCTTATTAAGGACCTTTGCAACTGCAATGACAACACATATATTTATGATAATTTTAGTCGTCTGACAAAGATGTTTATCAATTTTCTCGAAATGACCCCAAATGATGAAAAAGATAAATAGTAGAATATCTCCAAATAAATAATGTTTTGTAGGTTTCTACGGGTGCTGATGACACTTTATATATATTTTTCTTAGAGTAATTTAGCTGCAATGATGGAGTGGTATATCTACGGTGCTAAGTGTGTGTTAAGATTGAAACATCTTTTTCCTTTTGTGCTTGAGTTAGCGACAAGGTTATCACATGTTTTAAAATTGAGTGTGCAATTTGTTGAGTTTATATAGTTATCAGATAGTGATGTGCTTGATTTTGTCAAGTTTATGCATCCGATAAAGTGTGCAATACAACATCAAAAAACATTTTGTAGTTCGGCAAGTTTCTCTTCCTTGATGCAAGGTGAAGCAAGAAATAAAATATTTGAGATTGAAGGAATGCATCATTCCTTTTCTAAATTTCTGGAAAATTAGAGTTATGTCTAAAGGAACTGGAAAGACAAATGGGTTTGGTAAACAAAGAAAAAAGTGAGTCTATTCTACGTTGTTGGTTCAAGTATTATAATTCTAAAGGAGTTAGAAAGCATTTTAGTCTACTATCTTTAAAATACAGAGCTTTTGTACATATAATGATAATAGATAAAAATAGTAACTATCTTTGAAACTGTAACAACATCCTTTAATTTAATATCTACATATCTATTATTTGACTATACTCAAAGACTATAAAAACTTTTCCCGCAGGAAAAAAAATTCACCAATTTCTCTTCAAGCTCAAGTTTCTTGTATCCTTTAACCTTTAAGGTCTTTAGCTTTAAAAAATTCATTTGTCAATTCTCAAATTTTTCCTTTGCCACAAAATTCTAATAGCTTCCTGCATCCATTACATAATCACGAAACTTCATAATTTTAATAATAGTTTCCTGCTACCATTACATAATCACCAAATTGCATAATTTTAGTTAATTATTAATAATGTCACAAATAATCAGCAATAGATAAAAAAATATTTAAAAGTTTAAAATTAATATACTTAGATCAATAAAGAGTCTTCAATTTTGGGACAGTTCTATTCAATATTGAAAGATTCTTTAGCGATGTAAGTATATTAATTTGAATCTTTTAAGTATTTTCCAAAAAAAAATAGTTATTGGTAATTATTTGTGAAGTAATCAATAATAATTAAAATTATGCAGTTTAGTGATGACGCAATGGAAACAAAACAATATTATTAAATTGTGGCAAAGGAAAATTTTGAGAATTGCCAAATAGAATTTTCAAAGCTAAAGCTCTTAAAGGTGAAAGGATACAAGAAACTTTAGCTTCAAGAGAAATTGGTGAAATTTTTTTTTTCTATGGGCAATGCTTCTTGAAACTTTGATTATAATTTAAAAGGATAGACATTTAGAAATTAAATCAAAGGATGTTGTTACGGTATGAAAGATAGTTACTATTTCTACCTACAATCATTAATTATAAGGACCAAAGCATTTCAGTCTATTGTCCATACAACTTTGGAAGGCTTTCAAACTCTTTCATACTAAAAAGTTATCTAGACCAATAGTGTACAATAGACTCACCTCTTTCTTTTTTCACCGAACCCAACTGACTTTTCAACCTCTTTAGACACAACTCCAATTTTTTCCACAAAGTCAAAAAAACATGATGCACGCCCTCAATCTCACATCTTTCATTTTCTTGCTCCATCTTGCATCAAGGAAGAAAAAGTGGATTAGTCTGACGAATGCTTCTTGATTCTTTAATATTGCACACATTACTGGATGCATAAACATAATAAATTCACGCACTTCGCTATTTGATAATTGAAAAAACTCAGCTGATTGCTCACTAAATACTAAAACATGTGATAACCTTGTTACTAACTCATGACTAAAAGGGAAAACGTCCTACAATTTTAACACACATTTAACATCATGGACCTACCACTTCAACATTTCCGCTAAACAACTCTGGCAAAATATATACAAAGTATAATCAACGTCTACAACCCCTCTTAGATTCTTACAAAACTCAAACAATAGAGGAGAAAACTTCGTATATATGGCTATAGGGTTGGTGAAGAGAGATACAAGAAAATAATGACCAAAAAAGTACAATCAAATCACCCCTTCATTTTTGATCAAATCCACCCCAGTTTCCCGTTTCACTAGACAAAACTCAAAATGTCCAAGTAACATAATGCATCATAATGCATACCTTCAATCTATTTTTGTAATTGTGCGTCTCAAAATTCCTTCCTGCTTCACTCTTGCCTTTCTTCAATGAAGGGAAACTAATTATACAACCTATTCTTCTTGAGGGCATATTAAACACTTCACAAGAAGTATAAACTTGATAAACTCATCCATATCACAACGTTATAACCCAATAAACTGAACTGATCGTACACTCAATTAAACTTGTTTCCAACTAGAGAACAAATGGAAACATCATATTATAGTAACACACTCCTAACATCGTACAACTTCTACGAAAAAATATATAAAAAGAATTAAGAACACCAGCAATCCCTCTAACAAGTTTACAGAACTTTAAAATATAGGAGCACTGCTAGGACCTAAACCACCAGGCCGTATAAGCATCTATTCTCATACTACACATAAGAAATCTTACGCTCAATTTAAAATATGCAATGTAGAAATAAGAAAATTATAAGCTAATAACCTTCTCGTAAATAAAAAAATAACTCCCAAACTTGATTAAAATACTATGAAAGAGACATAACACAGCTCTAACCACCTGACTCCTCACATCTTTCAAGTAACCCATACCACCAAGGATCTCTAAGACATCATCTACAATGTTTAATATTTTATTTCGATCTAAATAGGAGTTGTCCCAATATTTAAGCATAAATCTCATGAAAACAGGCTGGCCCTTGATCAATTCAGTAAACTTCCTACACGACAATTACTATACATCATTAATTCAATACATCTTATCAATTATGTCCCAATCCACAAAGGCTGACAGTACATTGCATTCTTTCTAAATAAGCCAAAGTCATAGTCACGAAACAGACTTAATATTCACAAATAACATGATCAACGATGCTACAAAAAGAAATAGTTGATTCATCACGTGTTTCAAGTAACCCATACAATCAAGAATCTCTAAGACATCATCTATAGTGTTTAACATGTAAGTCGGGTCTAAGCAAGAAGCATCCGAATATTTAAACACAAATCACGAAATTCATGGACAAACATGTAACAATCTCATTACTAAGTAGTAAACCTAGTTCTCTAGTGAAACCACACATACAATAGGTTGATAAAAAAATGTTTAAGGCATGATATTCAAGGAAACCATTAGTTGTTTTTTTGACCTGCATGGTACCCGAGACAACTTTTACTACATACCACACACGGTACCTGAGCCTACCATATGAATATTTTGTACCAAGAGTGGTACTCAAGACAACCATTAATCTCACAAACAAAACCACAATCACAATGAAATACAAGCACAATTGTAAAACTTGAGTTAACAAAGTACCTTAATCGCATGAGATAGTCAATACATCATCACTTCACATTAAGCCCCTACAATTCCCCTAGCATGAAATTAAAAAAACTTCACTATGTAGATAGTTAGAATGCACACATAAATAAATATGGAAAACAATAACCATCATTTACACTCGAACACTCTTTCCTGACAATTTTCCATTTGGAACTCGATTACACACTCATTTTCCCTCAACATCCTGCCCAAAAGTATCACAAGGTTAACATTAGTTAATTGAACTCATTATCATCTTAAACCATGACTAACTCCATATTAAGTTATTCAAACTCCATGATCAAAGGCATATACGTGCAATCTCCAATAATTTACAAGGTACAAAGTAAGTGAAGATAGATCTAACTACTTAATGAAACTTAGCCTATATGAACGCCAAGAGACCATACAAGAACTCTAAACACGAGTTTCTTACTCTGTTAGGTAGATCTTTGGAGTAACCATCGACTGTTTTACCACAAGAAAGACAGGAAACAATTTAAAAAAAAACATTTCTGAGTTTCTTCCTCGCTGATCACTCCATAGATGTTATCACCAACTGAGAAAGATCTTACTATGGAGGGATAAAATCAGCTGGAGTCTCATTTTCTAATTATTAGGGTTTTTTTCATGTCATCCAAATTTTAAATTGGCACATCGTTTTAAAGAAATAGTTTGACTCCGCATGAGATGTCCTTTTGAATACCGATGGTTTAGGTTGTTACAAGCACATTCCCAATATATTGTTATGGTATTGGGGAAAAGTTTCTTACATAACTCTATAAATTGACAAATGCATCTATGAGCAACTTACTTTTCTTATATAAAAAGAAATATACAAAATATTTGCCAGAGGCATGGAAATAAAAGTTTAAATAAATACTAGGAGATGTAGTTTCATAGATCATGAATAAGTAAGTTTAATTTATTTAACAACCTCCACGTGTGAGGATGGTGTGTGCTTCACGTTTTCCCGAAAAGGTGTTTAGGTATCACTGATTCGGATATAATCATTTGCTATCATTTTGTGAAATTGAAATTTTTTCCGACCATAGAGTTATCGATGCTCCATAGATGATACTATGAAGGTCAATTGGATTGATCAAATTTCGGTGATTTATTCGATTCGCTAATGACATGATGCAACTAGTTGATGGAATTACATTGTAGGAATAGGCTTTCTCCGCCTTAAAATATAAACACGAAGAATTGTATAAAGTTGACAAATAAAAAAAAGATGATTTCGTCTTTTTGCACCCTCACGTCAAGGTCATAATAATCAAACTTGTGTTTGATGTTGTGCTATGGTGTAATTTATACTCCATTGGAAGTTGGGAGCAAAACAAATTGTTTGAGTTTGAGATCTGATATGTGTAAGGCAATGATAAAACTCTTGTCGAGTCTCCAATTAGGGAGTCAACAACTTTATTTTTTAAAACTAGTGAAATTTGCCGACATTCCTTCTTCCCCCAGCCCTCCCTGAGTTTCCTATTAAGTCTCCCCAACTATCCCTTGTATCCCTTCCTCCCTCTACTTCTATGCATGAAACATCAAGTGTAAAAAACAACCCGCCATAGTTAATGTAGGAAAATGCAATAAATATGTTCTAATGTAATTGGCACGTAATAATTGTTTGAAGATCTTATGAAATGACACTTGTGGTCTATACCTAAACTTTATAAGAGGCCTTACTTCTTTTCTTCTTCTTTTTTTTTTGAAAAATAAAATTCTCATGTTTTTTAAAGTGTTTTGTTTCGCCTTTTGACCTAAAAGTTAGTAATCGTCCTTTTTTCTTGATATAGTTATTTCCCTAATAATTCTTTTACTATTGACAATATAGTTATGATACTTTTCTTAAGACATTATCTAGGATCATCTTCTTAGATTGTAATGAAATTCATTTCGCTTTTTCATTTTATATTTTGTAATGCTATTCATGTTTTCTATCTAATGAATTTTAATTCTATAATATAATTAAAAGATAGTATATACTTATATCTGATTTTTTTAAAATGTTACTGCTTGAATTTGCTTACTTCAAAGTATGAAAGAAAAAAATTATTAATTTAAATTTTTAATGTCCTCACCCTTGTTGTTTTTCTTTTTAGAAAAAAAATACTTTTGTAAATAAAATCGAGTACAAGCTTTACTACAAGAAAAAAGAAACAAAAAAATATCAAGATAGATTTAAAATATACTCTTAAGTTGTCCAACTCCCACCATTAATCACATGGTTAATAGTAGTTCTCTTTCCGATAAAAATCTTGCTCTTTATTTCCTATTGAAAGTGAATTACTTCATAAACAATTAAATATAAAACTCGGAATTCATTAAAAAAAAGGATAGGCCTCAATTACTAACACGAGTATAAACACAAATATAACTTTAACGATATAATCTGAAATATGAAAAAAGAAAAAAAAAGTTAAAATTATAATTAAAATTGTTAAAAACACATAGTTCTAACTAAAACTTTCACAATCAAAAAATATATTTTGAAAAGTTAGTCATATTTATGATTATCACAGTCACAAGTTATAACTAGGGAAAAAGGCATAGTCACAATTACAACTTTCCTTATTAAAATTATGAAAATAATAATAGTTGCAATTGTAATTTTTATATAAATATTGTGAAAAAAATTCGTAATCATCATTAGTTGTGGATTTAAAAATTCAAATTTAACTAGTATTAGTCACAAATTAGCCTAAATCCACTATCAGTCTCAACATTATAACAGTTATATGATAAATTAATTTTGTCTAATTAATTAATATATTAATTTCTATGATCGTCGTGGCTAAATGAGTTGATTCAATATATGCATCTCCACTCTATTTTTCATCCGTTCACTCCAGTTTCTTAAATCTCTTATTATTTTTTCTCCCTCTCATTTCATTATTTTAATCTTTTTAAATTAATCTTTTATTATATCAAATTATCTCTCTTTCATTTGTGTATGTAAATTTTTGATTGAATATGATAATATATACGATTTTAGTTCAAAATCTGTGATATACATTATATCTATACTAACATAATGTATTTAAAATAAATTAATACTATACATACTAATATATAATAATATGTATATGTAAAATTTCATGTATATATATATATATATATATATATATATATATATATATATATATATATATATATATCTATATATATGTATATCTCTCTCTCTATATCTCTCTCTCTCTCTCTCTCTCTCTCTCTCTCTCTCTCTCTTTCTATATATATATATATATATATATATATATATATATATATATATATATAGACACACACACTTGGGGAATATGGTATGTGCCAGCACATACCCAATATTGTCAAAATTGATACTACTACCTTTTATATAGTTGTTGAGTATTTCATAACATATAAATTGGAAAGAATATATTTACAGTGATATATCTTTATATCTGTGGCAGTATAATTATACTATATCATCATCATCATATCATATTAAAAGTGGAAAACTCAAACATGAAAAGTTAAAATACCAAATTACCTATTACATATTGAAAAACTATTTATTCTTGGGAAAATGCACAAGTACCCCCTCAACCTATGTTCCAAATCCAGAGACACACTTATACTATACTAAGATCCTGTTATACCCCCTAAACTTATTTTATAAGTAATTTTCTACCTCTTTCGGCCTATGTGACACAAGCTTTAAAGAAAAAGACAACCAATGTTGGACCCACAATATAGTTCCACGTAGGCCGAAAAGAAGTAGAAAATTATTAATAAAATAACTTCAGGGAGGTAATAGGACCTTAGTATAGTTTAAGTGTATCTCTGAGATTTTGGGCATAGGTTAAGGGGGTACTTGTGCATTATCCCTTTATCCTTTAAAACTTAGAGAGTTGAGGTGTCAACTCTTATATTCACATCCCATTTTATTTTTCATTTTTCCACTATAACTTCCATTCAGTTTAGAAACTTAATTTTTTCTTGATTCATTTTATTTTTTGTTATTGTTATGCTTAGATTTCGTAGGGGTTATGATATATTGTTAAATATTGGTTTAGATTTTTGAGTGAAATGTAACTTCATGCTTATATTTTACGGTTTATGTTATGGTACTGTTAGATATCAAATTTTGTATGTAACTTGTTAATCATATATTCATATTTTCACATATGTTGTAATGGGGTATGTAACTTGATATTCATACATTTATATGTAACATGTTTTGAGTGTGGGTTGGTTTGGTGGTATTATATTTGTGTGAGTTCTTTTATCCTTTTTGACATACAAGAAGACTAAGACGAGTTGGGTGTTGTGTTGTGTTGTATTTGTTAGGATCGAATACACGCACACACACTAGATGAATGAAGAACACAAGAAATTTCAAGAGAAAAGAGATGAGAGATTTAGAGAGAGAAAGAGAAAACCCAATATTTTGTGGTAACACCCCGTGAGTAAACTTCCACGGCGGTGAGGTATATTTATATTAATAAATAAGAGTATTTTTGGTTATAGAGAATAAATAGGAAAGCCTAAAATAGAGAATAAATAGGAAAGCCTAAAATTAATCAGGCTCCACTACCTAACAATTCTCCAACTTGGAGACTGACTCAGTCATCCACAAAATACATTCTCAAAAAAAAATCTCTTCATCATCAACATCTTTACCGCACCGCATCATCTGTAGCAACAACTACAGAAGACCAACCGAGGTGTTACATAACCTCAGTTTCCCAACATCAACACATTTCGTCAACATGTCTGCCGGGTTCTTTGCACCTTCTATCTTCTCAAAGCACATATCACCATCCTCCACTGCCCTGCGAGTGAAATGGTATCGCCTTCTAATGTGCTTTGTCGTCGAATGATAGACTGGATTTTTCACAAACTGTATGGCACTCTGGCTATCTTAGTAAATAATCTTCTCGCTCTGCTTCTTGTCCAATTCCTCAAGATAATCTGCCAGCCATATCATCTCTTTCCCAGCTTCAGCTATTGCCACATACTCAGCTTCAGTAGATGAAAGAGAAACACACTTCTGCAACCTGGACATCCAACTCACTGTTGTTCCACCTATGGTGTAAATGTACCCGGATGTACTCTTGCTCGTGTAAACATCCCCACCAAGAACAACATCCACAAAACCCTGTAGAGTCACCTTGACTTTGCCAAAACAAAGTGAAGTACTAGATGTACCTCTCAGATATCTCAGAAGCCACTTCACAGCTTCCCAATGCTCTTTCCCAGGGTTCGCCATGTACCTGCTAACAACTCCCACTGCATGTGCTATATCAGGTCTAGTGCAAAACATATCATACATCAAACTACCAACTGCTGAAGTATATGGAACAAGTGCCATGTGATCACGCTCCTCGGCAGTCTTGGGTGACTGCTCCTTTGACTATTTCAAGTGACTTGACAATGGAGTAGTCCTGGGTTTAGCATCATTAACCCAGAATCTGCTCAACACCTTCTCAATGTACAACTCCTGAGATAGATTTAAAGTGCCAGCAGATCTATCCCGAGAAATCTTCATCCCCAAAATCTGTTTTGTTGGACCCAAATCTTTCATCTCAATCGCTACAGACAACCTTGTCTTCAGATTGTTAATCTCCCTCATACTAGATCCTGCAATCAACATATCATCCACATACAAGAGTAGAAAGACATATGAATCAGTGTATTTCTTGAAGTAACAACAAGGATCCTTTTTGAGCTTTGCAGAATCCACTCCTTTTCATGAAAGAGTCAAACATCTTGTACCACTGCCTTGGTGCTTGCTTTAGTCCATACAAGCTCCTGGTGAATTTGCACACCATGTGTTCCTTGCCTGGAACCACAAATCCTTCCGGTTGTTGCATATAGTTCTCTTTGTCCAGATGTCCATGTAAAAACGCTGTATTTACATCCATTTGCTCTAGATGTAAATTCTCTGATGCAACAATACTCAATAGAATTCGAATAGAGGTTAACTTTACAACAAGAGAAAATGTTTCAGCATAATCAATACCTTTCCTTTGTGAATATCCAACCACTAAACGAGCCTTGAACCTTTTTTTGCCATCTGGCTCAGTCTTGATTATGAACACCCACTTGTTCAGCAAAGCTCTCTTCCCTGCAGGTAACTCAGTCAACACCCATGTGTCGTTCTTCTCAAGTGACCTCAACTAATCATCCATGGCTTGCTCCCACTTGATCGAATCCTCCACCTGTAGGGCCTCATCAAAAGACTCTGGTTCCCCCTCATCAGTCAGCAATAGATAGTGTAATGAAGGTGAATACCTATCTGGTGCCCTGATGGATTTGGATGATCTCCTTAACACCTACTCAGGTGTAACTTGATCCACTTCAGATTCTTCAGTAGTAGTTGGTTGAATATCTGCTTCTACATCTCTGGGGTTACTCTTCTCCAACTCAACCTCAACTCCCACTTGCTTTGTAATCTCTAGAACCTTCTGCTCTCTGTCCTTGTACAAGACAGTCTCATCAAATGTCACGTTACAATGTCTCAGGATATTTATATTCTTTTCATCCCAAAACCTGTAATCAAACAAATCAGAACCATAGCCTATGAAGTAACACTTCACGACCTTGTAATCAAGCTTGTCTCTCTTTTCTGGATCAACATGTACATAAGCAGTGCAACCAAAAGTCCTCAAGTGTGAGTACTTGAGTTCTTTTCCTGTCCACACCTCCTCTGGAATCTTGAACCCTAAAGAAACTGATGGTCCCCTATTGATCAAGTATGCAGATGTGCTCACAGCATCCTCCCAAAGTGTTTTGGGCAGCCCACACTGTATCCTCATACTCCTTGCACATTCAATTAATGTTCTGTTCATCCTCTCATCAATTCCATTCTGCCTTGCCTTACCAAGAACTGTTCTCATCAATCTGATTCCCTCAGCTGCACATAATGCCTTGAACTCTGATTTTTCATACTCTTCTCCATCGTCAAACCTTAGGCATTTGACTTCCAAACTGGTCTGATTCTCAACTTCAACTTTCCACTTCTTGAAAGTTGCAAACACATCTGACTTATGCTTCAAGAAGTAAACCCATACCTTCCTGCTGAAATCATCAATGAAGGTAACATAGAATCTGGATCCTCCAAGTGATGATACTGGAGATGGTCCCCAAACATCTGTATGGACCATTTCCAACCGCACTTTCTTTGGCTCTCTAGGAATCTTTGTGAAGCTTACTCTTTTCTGTTTGCCCATAACACAGCTCTCGCAAAGACCCATATCAACAGACTTCAGACGCTCTAATGCTCCTTTTGTAACCCATATCTTCATTCCTTTAGTATTCATGTGTCCAAGTCTGTTGTGCCACAGATATGAACCGGAAGCACCTTTAGCAACAACGGCCATGTTTATACACCCTGTAGTGGTGTACAAGGTTCCAGATTTGGTTCTACGAGCTACTACCATAGCACCTTCACGATCTTCCATGAACCTTTCCCAAACACTACTGTATATCCTGTGCTATCCAACTGACCAACAGAGATCAGATTTTTCTTATTTTCAGGAATATAGCTGACATCCTCCAATGTCCACTGGTTTCCCGAGGTGGTCTTTATGCAAACATCCCCCTTTCCTTCAATCTCTAAGGCTTTATTGTCAGGAAGATGTACTTTTCCAAAATTTCAAGATTTGAAATTTTTGAACAACTACTTGCTTGGAGACGAATGGAAAGATGCACCAGAATCCAAAATCCATGATTCAACCGGGCTGTTCACACTAAGGATTATAGCATCCCCAATGTCCTCTGCTGAATTTACAGAATCATTGTCATCTCCAAATTTCTTATTCTGTTTCTTCTTTGGCTTTGTACAGTTCGTCCGAAAGTGCCTTTTTCTCCACAGTTCCAACAAGTCACGTTTGATCTGTTCAGGGATTTTCCTCGATTCTTTGATTTTGATCGACCATGTTGATTTTGGCCATTCGTCTTACTTCTCCCCCTTAGGTCAACTCTGAGAGCACTGCCGATGAATCTCCTACTTCTCATTTGCCAATACTTTCGCTAAGAACAACATCACGGATTTTATCAAACTTCAGTTTGTCAGATCCATGGGAACTGCTAATCGCAGCAACAACAGTATCCCAAGACTCGGGGAGAGATGACATCAAAATCAATGCCTTAATTTCATCTTCAAAATTAATATCCACATAATTGAGTTGACTCACAATCATATTGAAATCGTTTATATGATCAGAAATGGATCCATTCTCAGACATCTGTAAATTGAACAATCTATGCATCGAATATACCTTGTTCATTGCCAATGGTTTTTCATATATGTTTGACAGTGCCTTTAACAGGCCGGACGCAGTTTTCTCCTTCACGATGTTGAACGCCACGTTTCTTGACAAAGTCAACCGGATCAACCCTAGAGCCTGGCGATCCTTAAGGTTCCACTTCTCCTCAGTCATGGATTCCGGCTTCACCCCGGTCAATGGTTTGAGAAGATCTTTCTGGTATTGATAATCTTCGATCTGCATCTTCCAGAAACTGAAATCGGATCTATCAAACTTCTCGATTCCAAGATTTGAACTATCCATCTTCAGTGATCGTGTTGAATCTCCTTAGCTTTGATACCAGTTGTTAGGATCGAATTCACGCACACACACTAGATGAATGAAGAACACAAGATCTTTCAAGAGAAAAGAGATTAGAGATATAGAGAGAGAAAGAAAAAACCCAATATTTTGTGGTAAAACCCCGTGAGTAAACTTCCACGGCAGTGAGGTATATTTATATTGATAAATCAGAGTATTTTTGGTTACAGAGAATAAATAGAGAATACCTAAAATAGAGAATAAATGAGAAAGCCTAAAATTAATCAGGCTCCACTACCTAACAGTATTATGGGTTACATTAAAATAACTTCATGTTGGGTGTTGTGTTGTGTTGTATTCTGGGGTTATAGTAAAATAACTTCATGTTGGATGTTGTGTTGTTTCTTTGTGGGTGTGGGTTACAGTTAAATAACACTATCCTAAGAAGAAAAAGATATGTTGGGTGTTGTGTTGTGTAAGTGTGGGGTTACAGACCTAATTCTAAGAAGACAAAGCTATGTCGAGTGTTCAATATATGTGGGGTTATAGTTACAGTAAATTTTTTTGCTTCAAATTGAATTGTTTTTATATTTGCTTTTTTGTGTGTGTTTCTTTAGTCAATTATTGTATTCTGTTAGTAACTTGTACTTAATTATTGTTAATGTTTATGCATATAGGTATGAGTGGATTTACATTCATTACTTTAAAGTTGTATCATGATGGGGCCTTATTGTCTGAAGGTGATAAAGCAAGATATGTGGGTGAGTTAGTGACTGAATATTGTAATATTGATGTGGATACAATGTCATATTTTGAAACTAAAGACTACATTAAAGAACTAGGATATAGAACAAATTGCAAATTTAGTATCCGGTCACCTAACATTTGCATCTTAGGAGATATTGACAATGATGATATTCTCTTAGCTATGTGTAATGTTTTGCAAAGTGGGGCTATTTTAGAAGTATATGTCCACATGCCTGAATAGGAATCTGGTGCACTTTTAATAAAGTTGGGACCACTGATATTAGGGCTAGTGGATATAATGAAGTAGGTGAGGGTACTTTTAATGGGGGTAGATGTAACTCTAAATACTACCTCAAATATTCCTTCTACTTTAAACCCAACAGCTCCAATAATTAATCCATCAGATTCTGAAGATAGTGAATACTCTTTAAAAGAATCTGATGAGTCAACTGAAGAGAGTGATCATTCCTAAGATAGTGAACTGCTTGAAGATGATCAATATGGAAGTGATGTTCATAAGGAGTTTATTCAACTGAGGGCCGAGAAAATATCCTTTTTGAGGAGGAGAAAAAGAAGGGAGAGAATTCCTGCAGATACTAAAAAAGTACCATGTGGTAATGCTGGAGAAGATCTTGGGTTTGATGAGACTGCTATCAATATATGTACTTTAGAAGGAAGGTTGGGGGTGATGAACCATATTATGCAAGTTCTGATGCTTGTAGTTTTGAAACTGATACAGATGATAGTTGTCTAGAGGAAGGTGAAAAAATGAAATTGAAACTGCCTAACACAAAAGGAAAAAACGTACCATAGAGAGTTAGATTTGATCCCAACATTAAGAAAACTATATGGCAATTGGGTATGGTTTTTAAAAGTGTAAAAGAGTTTAGATTGGCAGTCAGTATGCAATTCTGAGAGGCGTTCAGATTGAAAGGTGTGTGAATGAGCAAATTATAGTAAGGGTGAGTTACAAGGTAAATTGCAAATTGTTGTTATGCAAGTTTGGACAAGGATTCTAATAACTTTGTTATTAAGACTTACATGCCAATCCATTCACATCAAAAGGCTACTAGGAATTATTTGTGCAACTTTAATTTCATTGCTATTATTTTTAAAGAGAAAGTGATTGAACAAACAAATATCACGGTGTTCATGTTGCAAGAGTTAATCCAGAAAAAGTATAATGTGCATGTTGGTAAGACCACAACTAGAAGAGAAAGATCTAAAATTTTGAATGAAATTATGGGTGATCATATAAAAGAATTTGGGAGAATTCTTGATTATAAAGGTCTAATCCTGGGTGTACTTGTGTGGTGAAGCTAATGAATCTGGTAGGTCGATATTTGAGGCATTTTACATCTGTTTTGCTTCACTCAAGATGGATCATGTCAGCTAGAAAATGCATTGGTCTTGATGGTTATTTCTTGAAGGGGATATGCAAGGGTCAATTACTTATTGAAGTTGCCAAATATTCAACAATCAAATGCTTCCACTTGCTTGGGCTGTAGTTGAAAATAAGAACACAATCAGTTGGAGTTGGTTTATTTCTGTGTTGCAAGAAGAATTGGGATTAGGATATAGAACAAGTTTCACCATTATGTCAGACATGTAAAAGGTAAACTTGTTTTTAATTATTTGTTGGTTTATCATTTTTTCAACTTAATTATCTAATTTTTGTTGTAACTTGTAGGGACTGGATATAGCTATTAAGGAGTTGTTGCCATCTTGTAAGGAAAGAAGGTATGCTAGGCATATACTAGCAAATTGGTTAAAGAACTGGAGAGGGATCCAAAGGAAGAAGCAGTTCTGAAAGTGTAGAAGTACTTTTGAAGCTGAGTTCAGAGAAAATTTGCATGAGTTGTCTAAATTAGGTACTGGAGGTACATGTATAGTGATGACCTAATTTACTATGATAAAGAATACTGGTGCAAGGTGTATTTTAATTGTGAAGTCAAGTCTGATACAATATATAATAATATGTGTGAGAGCTTTAATGCTTGGATTTTGTCTGCAAGGCATGAAACTATTATTAGTATGCTTGAAGAGATAAGGATTAAGGTCATGACGAGATTAGCTAGGTTAAGTGAATTTCCGAAATCTTGGATAATCAATATCACTTCAATGGGAACGAAAGTATTAGAACAAATATTGATAAGTCAATGGCATGTAACATTGAGTTTAATGGAGTAACTGGATATGAGGTTTTGGATGGATACAAACAACACACTGTATGTTTGAGAAAGAGGCTAGTTGTAGATCTTGGTTGTTGAAGGGAATACCATGTGCACATGCCTTAGTTACAAAATTGCATACACAATATGACACACATGATTTCATTCATCCATGCTACTCTAAGGAGAGGTATTTGATGACTTACACACATTTCATACAACCTATGAAAACATGCCAATATGGCCAGAATAAAAAATCCTCTTTTTAATATACCAGTGATAAAACAAATGTCAGGCAGGCCTAGAAAGTTGAGAAGGAAAGAGGTTGGTGAAACTAAGGTAATTGGTAAACTGTCTAAAACTGGATTAGCTATGACATGTAGTCTTTGCCATGCTAAAGTTCACAATAAAAGAAGTTGTCATTTACGAAGGAGAGATGGAGTTGTCTCTACTGCCGAGGAACAGGGAGCTACCCCTACTTCAAATTTTGAAGAACCATCAAAATCAAGAAAAGAAAAGGGGAAGACAAAAGGTACATTACTAATTGTCACTTTTAAAGTTTAATCAACTTGCTAATATAATTTATGTTTTTTGCAAATTAGAGATCAACAAATATTGAGAGTGAGCCGGTTCCAAAAAGAGAGAGAGCCAGACCTTAAAACGCAAGTGCATGTGCTAGTGCATCAAGAGTTTTAACTAGAACTAGTGCACCTCCAACCACTTCAAGAACAACAAGAGCTACAACAAGTGCAAGTGCATCAAGGGCTTCACCTAGAACTATTGCACCTCCAACAACTTCAAGAACACCAAGAGCTACAACAAATTCAAGTGCATCAAGGGCTTCACCTAGAACCACTGTGTAACACCGCGTATACAAAAAAGACCAAAAATCAGTTTTTTAGAAAATCTGTAGGTGCAATCGATGGAGGCCATCTAGGGACTGTAGCCTGACCCACGGTGTGTCATGCACATCCATCGATGGAGTCAGAAACCCTCAAAATCTCAGCCCACAAAAATTCAACTAAGTGTCAAACGACGGACAATGGTAGGTCAGACTACGGTCCGTAGTCTGCATCCGTCATTTGACACTCCACACCCACTCTCCGATATGAACCACAGTTGACCAGCACGAACCGTCGTTTGATCTACGTTTCATGTGTCTGATCGTAGATGGAAATTAACAGACATTTAGGGGGGAAATGTAGTTAGGTCAACTTCAATTGATCATAACTCTGATCACAAAATGAATTGGGTGTTCCATGACATACCCACAGATAGATAATTGAATTATCTTTTTATAATCACAGACTTTGCTAAAATCATACCTCCAAGTAAACTCTTATGCTCGTATTAGTAAAGGCCTATCGAACAGGCCCAACCTACTGACCAAAATGACGGATCGTCGATTGAACGACGGATCGTCAGTCCATGTTGTTGTTTTGTCCGGCAGCACTTAACTCAAGGGTCTTTTGGTCTTTTTCTACTTCGTTTAAACACGAAGATACAATATCTTGACCCTAAATCATCAGATTTAAGTCAATTTAAGCATTGAAATATACTAAAACTTACCTAAGTCAAAATTATAGATCAAAACTTAGAAATTAGAAGCAAGAAAGGAGAAAAAGGTCAAAAACCCTAGTTCAAGAACGCAATAAGATTCCAATAGTTCCAGCCCAAAAATCTAAATATTTCTCCATGGATTTCATCACCAAGTATGTGATATTTCATTAGTGGATTCCTTTTAGCCATTGGGTCCCTAGCTTCCAGTCAGATTCTTGATTTCATATCATGATTAGACCTAGGGTTTCTAGAACTTCAATCGAACTTAATTAGTTATATGTTCCAAATCATATTACTATGTTATTACTTAGATTATTGCATGAATTTTGGAACACTAGATATGTATTTCTTTAGTTTTTTAATTATACATGCTAGGTTAGATATTTCAGTTATTTCAGATATACATGTCTCAGTTTTACATGCATAATTACCAGATTAATTGTTGCATTCTCAGTTTTTATGTTCAGTTCTGAGATATACAATATTTATAGAAACTCAGTCATAATTAGTTAGTTATATAATTCATGGGAGTAGCATAATACCGAGTTGGACTAGGGTTTAGCGTACCCAATTAGTTCTAGAACTACTATCCAAGTAGGTTGTAAGTCCCCTTTGTGGGCAATCAGTTTAGTGATCATGCCAACATGTATCTTTATCTCTGGTAGGGTTATTGGTCCTCTCGATGGGATGTATATATCAAACTCCACATTTCGCTCATGTGGTTTTACTGCCGGTTATTAGTGGCTCCCACAGTTCAGTCGGACTCTAATGCACTGACCATATTCACAGTTCAGTTATCATTCAGTCTCAGCATGTTAAAAATTTGATCATTTAATCCAGTTAGCTCTGAATATAGCATATTATGTTCAGATTGTTATACTTGCTTTGTGCTTGTTCAGTTATATTTTATTTCAGCTTTATTGTATCCTACATGCTCAACACTTTTCAAGTGCTGATGCATACGTATGCTACATCTTCACATGATGTCGGTTGAGGTTCTCAGCATCCAGATCACGCTTAGATTGATTCTCGATCTCCAGTGCAACAGATTCAATGGTGAGTCCTCATTCTCCGAGTACAATAGTAAAGAAATTCTTTTCAGTATTTAGTCCTTTAGTTTCAGTTTTTGCTAGACTTAGCAGGGACTTGTCCTAGTAAAGAAATGCATGTTTGTTGGTTATGATTTATACAGGAAAGAGTGGAAATGCATGGATCCAGAAATCAAAAAGTTTGTTATTTCTAGAGATGTTGTGTTCGATGAAGTTCCATCTTGGTTTACAATCCCAAAATCAAGTTTTCAGAATGTCATGCTTGATGATTACAAAAATGAGTCATTGTCTCCTTAAATTAATCCTCAAGGAGTTGATTAATCCCCTAATCCAGCTATGGAACCCTCGTCTTTAGAAAATGAATAGGAAATGGTTAGAAGATCTTTGAGGGAGAAATGGCAACCAAATAATCTCAAAGATTATAAAGTAAAGCTAAACCACTACAATGTAACTTCCTATTTCTTTACTGGAGCATTTGATGAAGAACCTACATGCTATGAGGAAGCTAAGGGATGTTAAAAATGGGAAATAGCAATGTAAGAAGAAATTGATGCCTTTAGGAAGAATGATACATGAGAGCTATTACCAAAGCCAGAAAGCAACAAACCAGTCATTTGTAAGTGGGTCTATCGATTGAAAAAGAAATCAGATGACACAATCGAAAGATGCAAAGCTCGTCTCGTTGCTAGACAAGCAAAGCTAAATAACGAAGGCTTCACAGAAAGTTAATTGATTAATTTCCTTGACAAAAAGTTTACTGATTCATTTCATTCTCCCTATTGAGCGAACTTGAATTGACTGAGAATCCAAAAACTTTATTAAGCACAAGTCACAAAATAAAGTAAGAAAGTTCCTGTAATTAGACAATTTAAGGTCTCTTAAAAACTGAAAATACAACTTGATGTTGTCATTGTCCTGTATGTAAATAGGCAAATAACACATGAGATAAACTTCATTTTGCTCATTCATAGAGTTGTATTTAGTACCTCTAAGAAATATGATTATCCACCGTTAGTTAGTAATGTTGATTGGCTATACTATAACAAAAGAAAGCAAGAGCAAGTATATAGAGGAAAACAACTGGACATATAATTTTACTAAATGAGGGCTATCTTGAAGTAAAATATATAGAAACTACTAAGAGTCAATACTCGTGATCCACTATTGTTGAACACATCCGTCAACATTTATGACTATATAATATATACAAATATTGAAGATCTTACTTCGGTCAAGGTTTGACAGGAATGAAAAATTGTGTTGATTAACTTTTTCCCTAAAAAAGGAGGTCAATAAAACATCTAACATATATACGGGTTATGAATAGCACATAGTATGAATTAAGTAGATATTTTAATTGAACAAAGACGAAGGACAAGGAGAAATCCAACAGAATTGAGTCGAAGATGAATCAGAAAATACTGTGCAGCACAAAGAATTCACCCAACAAAAATCAGAAAAATTGAATTTGTGCTGATTAAGTTAGCGGAGTCAATGCAGACAGTTAGCATCTGAATAAAAAATTGTAAAATCCAAAAAAATTAAAAAAAATTAAAATTTGCTCTTAAAGCCTAATTCCATTATCTATAAGCACCATATCTGACACAAACATAGCAAAGTTTTAAAGAGTGGTGAACAGAATATTACTGAACAAGATAGACAGAAGGATATAAGATGATTTAACAAAATAACTCTTACATCCACGACAAGATAAACTACATTATTATTTTTTGTTATTTTGGCTGGAGAGCACTTCAACTTTGATTGACCAAAAAGCACTTGGGAGGAACTAAAAACTACATGAAAAAAATAAATAGAAAAGCTGATATATTCTCAAATACTCAATGAACTGTAATTATTGAGAAATATCAACTACCATGTCTCCTACACCAAAACATTAATTCTGAAGGCATCTATTGTTTACAAAATAATTGAAATTTTTGAGTTTCAAAAACATCTGTCTTTTCTTTCTAACTAGATAGTCCAAAAGATGCAAACAGGGGCATGGTATACCAGATTTTCTTCAAAATTTTTTTATGACTTTCTTGTTTGTACAAACATTTTCAGCAAGCCTCTCAAACTATACGAAATCACCAATTTACTTTACTACAGTTAAGGAAGAGGTCCTAAATTTGTTTTGCATGGCTGCAGTGGAGGAGGCCAAAAAGTTGTGATCCTTTGATTAAAGCAAAGTGAAAGCATTGCAATGGAATGAAAGACACCTCAATATTTCGTGCATGTTTTTCGCTAACAACATGGAAAAACAGTGACTTGCAGATGATTCTACCCTCAACATTTAAAATTTTTCACATATCTCTAAATACTTTGAGCTGTTAATCATTGTGATTTATATTTTGATTTTTAATAATAAATGTGAAAATCATATGTAGACTGACCTTTTACAGTTTTTTAATTGGTGTGGGTGGTTCAAATTTCAGAGTTGCATTTGAAGAACCAATTGCAGTAGTTGTTTCCGTCACCTCCATCTCACTTATCTCCAAGGGCTTTATCTTTTTGGAATTCCTATCAATAGTGCTTGGCGGAGTATGTTGCTTTTCCATGTAGGAAATAATGGAGTAAGTTGCATGTGTGTTATTTGAGGTGCCCCCAAGATGACTTCTTTAGGTGAATTTGAAATTGTTTGTTTGAAAACATCTCATGGACATGATTATTGCCTCTGTAAATGTAAAGAGTGAGAAGAAATTCTTTAGATCTAAGCATATATGTTGTGACAATATATGCGTAGGAAGAAATAGGAGATCACTTTAGCACAAGTTATGTCAAATATGTCTTCCGCCGTCATGGAGAGTAATTTTTATCCCAATTCACCCGAGATAGATATTGTGACTGTAGCAGTATCGTCAGTAAGATCAATTTGAAAGATACACCTGAAATCATGACAAGTTTAAAATGTGAGTGTTTCTCACATTTCCTTTTAGTAGACTATTTGTGATTTGATTAAAGGTGCTTTTCTCTTTTATTATCAAAGGGACTATTTATGATTCATTCTTAATACATATCTATAGTGTTTGTCGTTATGTGTGTGATCTATTAGTTAGAAAAGTTGAAAGACAGTCAGTCTTCTACCAAAAAGTGTTTTCTATTTTGGCACTTACATAGTCAAAGTATAACTTAATGCTTCTATGTATAGGTCTTATTATTATTTCCCCAGACATATAATTTTACTAAATGAGGGCTATCTTAAAGTTAAACTATAAAGAAAACACTAAGCAACTAATATAAAGTCAAATTGGTATAAACATGTCAGTATTTTCTGTTATAAATGATTCTATACAAAAAACTATTATTGAACACATCAGTTGACATTTATCACTATATAACATATACAAATACTGAAGAGCTTACTTAAGTTAAGGTTTGACAGGAATGAAAAATTGTGTTCATCAACTTTTCACCTAAAAAAGGAGGTCAATAAAACATCTAACATATATACGGGTTATCAATAGCACATAGTATGTATTCTTAAGTAGATATATTAATTGAACAAAAATAAAGAAGAAGGAGAAGTACTGAGGAAGTAATATTGTTTTCCGATTGCATTTTGGACAATGAAAATCCTTTCTATCTTTTGTCCGCTTCTTTTGTTTGCATCCTGAGCATTCAAGTATACAAAACTCTTGTAAATCATTTGATATGGCAATTTCTGCTTCTAACATAGAAGAGTCCCATCTGTTGGAAAATATCATATATGATGATGAATAAATAATTTTTTTTTATTATTTAATGAAATGTATAATCTTTAATGATTAGCTTGAAGTATGACTTACAGAAGCTGGTGATAAAATTTCTTCAATAGAGATAACATGTTGGCCGGCAGGAGTCAATACAAAAAGATGGGTAGATGAGCTTGTTGAGGTTTTGACCGACGCACGACTTAACAACATTGATTTGTTTTCTTTTGCTTTATTGTTACAACAGATAGTATGTTTAGTAGATTCTTTAAATGCAAATTAAAGCTAGATAATAGTGATGGAATGTGAGTACCATTTGGTGAGTTCTACTACCTGTGGGTAATTATGAGCCACGCGTATTGTTGAACTGTACCTACTCTGTAGTGACAACCTTGTACGACAGAAAGCTTGCATAACATTTTGTTATTATCTAAATTATGTTGGCGAAAAATTCAATGCATGTACCTTGAAAAGTAGAGATGCCTATACTCCTGCCAAGGATTACAATAAGATCCGTCTCTTTTGCCATTTTTGCTTCGATTTCATTACCTTCTATTTCTCTGAAACTTTCCAATAGAGTGAGGAGAAACTGAATTTTCTTGAGAACATGAGGAAAGAAGGGCTAAGTACCATGATAACGACCAGATGATAAGTGATGGAATAATTAAACAAACAGTAAAAGTGTTTACTTATTCAAAATATTTTCATTAAATGGGAAAATATAAGGCAAAATGTTGTGCTTACTGATTGTCACAAATGGTAATTTCTCCTGTGTATTTTTTAGGACCACAACGAAGAACGATTGCCAGTATATCTGCATATATAATATATAATGGAATGTTGTAAGTGTGTCTATCAGTAAGCAGGTATATTTTTGTGTTCTAGAAGTTATTAGGATGGATATACCTATTTCAACAGCAGAATCAAGCATCATGTGAGGAATGCGGTCAGAGGTTGTGCTATTTAGCTTGGTTGGTGGTGGAAGTGGTTTCTCAACTCCATTAGATGGTGTGATATGTTCAATTACTGTTTCTTTGTGAAGAACCCAGTAAAATTTATGTATCGGCTTGCCGTATGAAATTTGGGGGACTTGACTCTTGCGGTAGAGATGAGGTAGTTATTCATGAGTTTAACAATTTCTTCATACTGTTCAATTTCATCGTCATACAGTACTGCCTTTATCTTTTCATAGGAGGTAAATATAGAAAAAAGAGAATATTCATGAGATAAAATGCAATGAGCTCACATGTTCATCTTCCAAAATTAAATTTGGAATCTACATTTCTTCTCAGGGCTTTCTCTCTGGCATTCGATTTCTACAATTTGAACTTTGCAAATCCAATCTCGTGTTGCTAATGCTATTTGATCGATGTTCAATCTTAGTACCATGTTTGTTAGAAACATTTGACCAAGCAATAGTATTTGCAAGATAGCATCTTATTAGTGAAAGTCCTTTCTTTTATGTGGTTGCATGAACATGAACAATTAATTTAGGAAGAACATGCAACAACATAACTGTCCTCCACATACTAAAAGTAGGAAAATGTAATGAAAATACTATAGGAATATTTGTAAAGAAATTCAGAACATGCAAGAACATAATTATTCCTAACTTAGTGAAACATTAGAAAATATAATATTCCCTTTCTGCTAGTAATAACATTTGAATTTTAAGTGAAAATAACAAATCTTATTTTGTCCCATATTGATTTTCTCCTTTGGTGACAACTAAAATCTGGAAAAAAAATTTTAAATGGGAAGAGGGAAAACATGAAAAGGGAAAAAAGTACCTGACAAAGGGAGCAATAGTTTTTTTATTCAATGGAAAGGATGATAAATTTGTGCTTTATGAGTAATGAATAATGAGTAATAATGTATATATATAATACAATACAAATAAGACACGTTATACGATATAAAAGTACAGGTGTCTTCTTTAAAATTGATGGATTTGGCAGCCAATGAGATTCTGCCAAAAAAGAGAAAAAATTATTGCATTTGATAGTAAAATTTAATGATGTATGCTAAAAAAAAAGTTATTACATTTGACGGTAGAATTTGAATAGACTTTGGTCCAAGTTTCTTTTTGAGCTCCATATTTTTATTAGATATATAAATTTGAGAGTTTTGTCATTTGTGTTTGTGGATGAGAGTGAGATGGTGTAATTTTCTAGAGTTAATTTTGTTTTTTGTATTATTAAATGAATTGATTGAGGAAGAGCACAGAAGGAATTGAGATTTCGTAAATATGGAGTAGAAAATAAAAATGGGGGGAATCACTTATCTTTGTTTAAGTATCTGTATTGTATATTTATCTTGAGTGATTGCTATGAAGTTGCCTCTTAGGATTTTTTGAAAATTTATTTAAGAATTAAGAGTTATTGGAATATATTTTTCATGGTTGAAAAGGTAGAGTGGATGTGCAAGATTTACAATAACTTCAACAGGTGACTTGTGACTGGTTAAAGAATTTATCTCACTTGTGAATCTACCGTATGAGGTGGTACATATCACTCTATATTTTTTAAACAAATAAAGCTCTAGCAAATGACTTTTAATTCTCTATAAAAAGGATAACTGTAAAAAGTTGATAATTTTATTTTAGATAATTGTATAAGCTCATATACAATATGTAACTATAAAAATAAACTGAAAAGCAATATATTATTTTTGAGGTAACAAAAGGCTCTTGAAGTTTTAACACCTGTCAAAGTTTAATTTTTTAATTGGTATGTATATACATAAAGCTTTCATCATTGTATAAACCAATAAATTACTACTTGAGATAATATGTATATTCTTACCTGGACATAAGAAAATTAGTAAAACTTATTCTTTAAATTAAGGAGGACCATGCAATTTGCTAATGAACCAGGTCAGATATAATTGGTGATTGACATGTTCCAATTTGTTCAATGTTCTACTAAGTTGTCATTGCATTATTCAACATTATGAGGTCTAAGTGTCGAAGCAAAAAAGCAAGCAAGAGAAAATAAAAACAGTTTTATATTCATTTAAGTACATAGCATGCAAATTCCCTAGAAACTAACTCACCGTGAATTCTGTAACCTGAGTAGCATTTGCATATACATGTGAGAAAGAGATGAGATATTTGTGCCATCAAACAACACTGATCATATTCCAATCTTGCATCATGATAGAACCAAACATTCATTCATGTTGAAGTACCAATAATTTTTAGTCTATGTGCAATAGTTGCCTTATAAGGGTTTTTTATTATTATATTAAACGCATAAGTTCATACCATGAATCAAACATACAAATATATAAATTACATATCAATAAATGTGCTACAAAATTTGCTCTCTGACATAGACTAGTAACAATGAACACAATTCTTGAATAAATATATTCATTCTAGACCCAAGTCCCAACCTTAATGAAGAAGTGAAGATCACAACATTTTAAAAAGTTAGATGTTGGAAGTTTGAATTGTGGCACATACACATTTGAAAAGGCCAACAACTTCTAAATGAATGTATTGTGACATGTTTCATTTGGTAAAACACGAATTATCAAATGATGAGCACTATTGTGGCTATGAAAAAATTTACAACTTCAAGACTAAGCTTCATCGTTGCAGAGTGTAAAAGGTCTGTAGTTACCTACTCTAAGTATGAGCAAACAAAAATTGTAACATCAGCAAGTGATATTAAAAAAAATATAGAGTCCTACAAAAATAAAGTAAAACATCGACATATAATAATGAGACCCAAGTTTTCAACAATCAGTAAAACAGAGCTCAACGTTCGAGTTGTGTTACAGTGAGAATAGATGAAAAGATTATACAAAATGAAGAAGTGGAGACGGAACACTATTTTTTTTCAGACAAATTTTGACCTTACTATTGTCAACAAAGAGAAAAGGAGAAAATTAGAAAGAATTTAATTTAATATCCTAATAAATTAACATAATCATGTTAATATGCAAATGTATATAGAACAGAATAATAAGGACTTAATACATTCAAATACTAAAATTATATTAAACCAAATAATCCTATAAAGGAATCTTGACAATTATCAAAATGAGAGCCTATAACAACAAGTTGAATAAATTAGAATTGGCTACAGAATCTCATGGTTCATGCTACTCCATTAAACATTTGATTCCCTCTAATTTTCATAAACAGTAGGAGAAGGGGGTGGGGGAATCCTGTTCATATATTAATTTTTTCATTGTTTCTTAGTGATATGGGAGGAGAATTTCGCTCTTCACAGTTCATTCAATTTTCAAATTTTAAATAAACATTTCAAACTCCTATACAAAAATATATAAAAGCATTTAAGTATAAAGAGAAGGAACCTACTCATAGCATAAAGCTCACAAGTCAAACTAATAATGTAAGAACTTGCATCAACAATGCTGGATTTTTTGGTCTTATATTTTTATGTTGAAGCATAGTACAGGAAGTAGAAGGACCTAAAACAGCTCTTTGAAAATTAGAATCAGGGACTTGATGAATATAATAAGCCTTGAAGAGAAAATAGCTCATATTAGGTAGATTGAGGAACATGCAAATTTACCTTAAATCAACATGAAGAATACTACAATAAGGCATCACAAATGAACAAAAAACTTGAGGAGGCTTCTCTCTTAGCCCTTTTTTCAGTCTATCCTGATTTCACAATTCTATTAGTCAAGGTTTTTTAAAGAACGTCGGCATGTAGCACCATTTTTGGTACCTTTTTGGCTTTCAAAAAATGCTTTTAAAAGGTTTTATGTTTATGAACACTTTCTAAACTAAAAAATAACTTCAAGTAAGAAGTCACAAAGAAATAAGTCAATCCAAACACCGACATAGTCTTTCTTAGATAAAACTGCAAGACACAGAAATTGAGACCCACATTTGGGCGTTTGCAGAAGGAGTTGCTAAATTAGTTGTCTATTGTAATTCTGTTTGTGTTTCTTTTCCTGTAATATTTGTTAACAGATTTAGTTACATTTAAAAAAGACATCTCTTATTCCTACTAAAACAAATAGTTTACATAAAGAATAAATGAATAATTTTGAAATCTGTTTCAGATGAAAAAGTCTTCCAAGAAAATCATGCAACCAGCATAAATTTTTAGTAGAGGGAGAGAGTGACATAAAGTTTTTTCGTGCTAAAAAGCTTCTTCGGAGTTGATAAACTATTACCAGAAATTTGAGTCATGAAGAACTGAAGTATTGCAAGACCCCAAGTAATATAAGACACAAGCAGTTGATCAGGCTATAAGAACTACTCGTACCTTGTCGTGACCACCAACATCCCACACAGTAAAACTTTTGTTTTTGTATTCAACAGTCTCCACATTGAAGCCTATCATTGAAATAGAAAATGGTTCAAATTGCATGGAATGATCAAGAAATCTCTCCTAAGAACACCCATGATAAGCATTTCATTAAGATTCATAATTTCAGGCCATAATAGCAATCTGCAAAAAATTGTTTGATTCCCAAACATATCATCCCCATTCTCAGAGAATACAATATATCCCATATTATCACCTGTAAATGCAAATAATGTCTAATAATTTTTGTAGAGTAAGCCAATCTTTGGAAGTACACCTATCAAATAATAGTAATCAATGGATAGACAAAATACATTCCTTTTAGCTATACAGATCAATATAATCTTACTTTCAAGTAGAATACCCCATGATGAGTTAAATTTCTAACCATGCAACATGACGAATCAAAATAGGTAAAAAAAAATAAGTAAAAGAAAACTAAAACAGATTCCACAGAACGAAGCATACCAATGGTTGGGATAGTAGTAGCAATTTCTCCCAACTTGATTTTGTACAGAATTGTGGTTTTACCAGCAGCATCAAGACCAACCATAAGAATTCACATTTCTTTCTTTTCAAAGAGGCGACTAAAGAGTTCAGTGAAAGACAGCCCCATCTCAGTCAATATAAAAAATAACATAAATACTTAATATGAGGGATGATATCTAATAAAGCAACTAATTTCCAAATAAAATAATTAGCATATGAATTATTCCCAGTCCAGAACCCTTTCCCCTGTCCTCGTCATTCCATTATTAATACTTAACAAATCTCCAGTGCTGAAGATACCCAACCATCAGCCATCAATTTCTTCCTAATATTATTAATATGGGATGAAGCAGACAAATTTTACCACTTTTTCTTTTTGATGACAAAGGGAAACCCGCAGCCGCTACCTTTTGAGTGAGCATAAGGTAAATCCTTCTCCTATGCAATAGCTCTCAAGAGCTTTGGAACTTCAGACATCCACATGGAAGTCCCAAGACCAAAACACTAGCCCCCCCCCCCCCTCCCCCGAACTGTAAAATTTTTATCACTTTAAACAAGCCTTTTATGGTCACAACTTCAGAGGATATCAAGTACTAACAGATATAGTCACATTTAATAAGACATCTCTTATTCCTAGAGATATATCCCTCAAATAACTATATTAGCCGCTGATTTTTTTCGAAAAGTTAGTACAACAATAAAAAGATCAACAATGAAAGCTTTCACTGTGTTTTCAGCCTTTAATATAATTGGTAATTTCATCGAAACACAAAAATATTCGACAACTCAAATTCTTGCAAAACGACTCATCTGAGAGTTGTAAAATTTATCAATTTTATTAGAAAAATACTAAATAACAAAAAATATCAAGAGAATAAATATCTACTCACCCTTAGTAGATAGTTCAATTTGAGTAGCATCTGCCAAGACAACCAGCTGTTGAAATTAATCAATTTTCATAACAAATAAGTATTTCCTTCATTGGGGAATTTCGTCAAACACATGACCACATCTATATCTGCAAAAATATCATATTGGCCAAAAAATTTAGTATTTAAGAAGTTGATAGTTGAAACTACAAAATAATGAGAAAAAGATCATGCATGAGTAGACTAATCAATTAAGAGAACATTTGCATATCCATAAAATGAAGGATTCCATCTTTAACTCTACCCTCCACTGTAATCTCTCTAGAGTCAAATCAACACTGGCAAACTTGGACTCAACTCCATTGTTTTGTCCCGAAAAATAAGTCAAACTTCACCTGGAAGTTCAACTATTTCCACTTTTTCACCTTTTATGTTTTAACCCTAAAATATGTAGAAATACCATAACTATGTGCACTAAATCCATTGAGAAAAATGTAATTTAAGGATGAGTATGTGCATCAAGGGTCCAAAGTCATTAGAAAAAAGAATTGAGAAAATAGACCAAGCTTAGCAAGGAGGATAGAGAAATGTATAGAGAATTGTGAGATTATGGTACAAAAGTTGTTAATTAGAAAAAAAATGATTGATAAAATGTGCCAAATTTATTGTACAATTTGTACTACCTTTAGTACAATTAGAAGATGCAATGATTGTAGACACAACTTAGTAGTTTCGCTTGAGATATATGAAAGTTCACAAAATAGAGTGTATTTTCAGTATAACAATGACTTTATGCCATCAATCTTTGTGAATACATTATTGTAAATCTTCTTTAAAGTGAACAATCCTTTCAACCTGACATTCACTTGTATATCAATAGAACCTTGAACATAGTAACAACCTTGTGAGTTTTCACATTACATACTTTTGTTAATCACGAATTATAGAAAAATGATAGAGTATTCAATATTATTTAGTTACAATAACGTAGTCATATTTGTCATGTTTCAACCTTGCATCAAGCCATGATTTCTTTTTGCGAAAAAGTACACAGTCAATTATGAACATGATACTTAGGTGGAGAGCAGTGTTATGAAAGGCAAAAATTGAAAAAAAGCTTTAAAGTCTGTGGGGGTTTAAGCATAAAGTATAAATACAGTGTGGACTTTAATGAAAAAAGGCAGAAAGGGAGAAAAAAGTACAAACATACATGTTCAGTTTAAGACTAATATTTATAAACGGGTTGCACAAATATTTAACTTAAACAATTTTAAATCTTAGTTATAACTTATGAAGGAATCAGCTACAAAAATCACAAGCCTGAAACGTAAGATAAAATGAGGTCTATGCTGAAGTAAAATGTAAACATAAAGTGTAAATTGTAAAGTGTAATCAACAAATTGCTAAGAAAATAGATCCAGCGGCCTAGACATGAATGAAGAAATAACATATAATACTTCTTTTGCCTTTCTCAGCATCATAAAAAGATGTCAAAAACTTGACAAAGTAAAAAAATAGCATCAAACATACTAAAATGAGGAAATATCAGAGAACAAGCAAGAGAAGAAGGAGAACCTCACAACACAGATTATTCAAGTTTTATATAGTACATTAACAACATCATTAAATAAAATAATCCAAAAGAGCGAAGAAGAAAGGCCTAAATAAAGTCAGCAAAATATATAGGTTAAATGCTGAAAGACTGAAGAAGAAACATATAGCAACCATTGGCTAAAAAGTGGCAAACAATATAGCAAACAACTTCGTTAATTCAGCAGCATTAAAGGAAAAAATACAACAAACCGCGGCTCAGAATACAACATAAAAAAAGCAATGAAAGGCCAAAAATACAACAGTAATTCAACCTCAAAATGAGGTGTGAAACAGTAGCAGCAAAATAAAAGTTACGTTATGAATAAAAACGCGAAACAGAAGTCATTGTAATATACACAAGTGAGTGCGTTAATGTGAAAAGTTAAAAAACAAACAAACAGAGAAGATAAGCAAGAAAAAATCACTGAGTGAAAAAAGTTAAGAGCATTAGTTTGTTTAACGTAATGACTGGAAATTTTTTTTACCTCATCATCATTTATTTGCACTTGTATAATCTGATATAAGAAAGTTTGAAGCCTTAAGAGGTAGGTCTTTTCTGTCATTTCCTTCAGCTAGAACTATAATAATAGTTACTCTTATAGGAAATGTTGTTCCTCCAATGTTAGCATTTAGGTAAGTCAAAATCAACCATTTCAAATTTGACTAATTGGACATGCACAATCTTAATTGAAAGGTGACATTTAAAACTTCAAATGTTGAACTTATATGATAGCTATGTAACTCCTAGTTAGCTTTAAAAACAAATGAAGTAAAAGAAACCAAAATTTCACAACATCTAGCATAAGGGTGATTACTTGTTACATTTGTTGCTTTTAAAAGTATCATCAGAACATTTTTTGAATGATTTCATCATAAACTACATTATATGTAGAATGACCATCTGTAACCTGTGCAGTTGGTGGACGTATTAATATTTTTAGATTGTCTGAACATTTTGCTCGAGATAAAGCAACATAAAGTTTTCCGTGTGAAAAAACGGGTTCACGCAAATATATTCCAACAAAATCTAATGTTTGACCTTGAGCTTTGTTTATAGTCATAGAAAAATATAACCTTATCGGAAATTGTATTCTTTTTAAGGGAAGTGGGAGCTTCTCATCTTATGATGCTAGTAATGGTATATTTGGAATAAAGACATGTTTTTCTTAAAATGACCACTGCAAATAGTAGCACTAATAACATTTGACTTAAAATCATGACATATCAATCCTGTACCATTGCATAACCCTTCAGTACGATTTAAGTATCTTAATAATATAACTGGACAATTTTTTTCAAAGTTAGCCTATAAGGTGGTAAGTTAGAAGGATGTAAGGTATGCAAAAAATCTTCAAATTGGCATTGATCATTTGGTCCTATAGTTTTATCAATAGTTGTGTATACTGTGGCATCATTGGGAAATCGATGTATAAGCATGTCATTTATTTCATCAACAAAATCATTTTTTGTTAACAAAATAATACGGCAAGTCATAAAAGATGGATTAGAATAGAATGTACGCAAATCAGAATAAGTAGCATTAGATAAAAGATTTGAATATTCTATTTCATCTATAAAAGGAATGACAAAATTATTGGGAATTTCAATTTTGTTGCAGTTGTTAATTTTTTCTTGTCCATTTCTAATTCTCATTAAATATGCACAACATGCTGGATCTTTTTTTGCACGCATGTTTTCATATACGCACAATTTTTGAGATGATTCCAAATATGAGAGTATAATAAACTTCGATTTATAAAGTCTTATTTTTTTCCACTACGAACAACAGGAAGTGTTTCTCTAAAGTCTCGTCCAAAAACTACAGTGCCTTTGTATTCATAAGGTCTTTTAGAAGTGTATCAAGAACTTCAATCGTGTTTTTTTGGCCATTGAGGCTTCATCCCAAACAATTAGTTTTGAATCTCGAACTAGAGTCGCTAACGAACTTTGTTTACTAATATTGCAAGTGAAATTGCAATCGATGTCAGCAGGAATTTTAAAAACATGAATGAGCTGTTCGTCCTCCCGGAAGTATTGAACCTGCCACACCAGAACATGCAGTTGCCAAAGCTATGAATCCTTAAGTTCTTACAATAGCCAACAAATCTCTAAAAAAATTCCAATTCCACCAGGACCATCAATGAAAAAAGCTCATGATTTATTGGAATATACTCTTTCAAGAATTATGTTATATGACCTTTTTTATTCAACATTTAATTTGCTTTGTAGAAGTATATCTTCTTTAGACACTATTATATTTCTTTCAAAATATATTTCTTTTGCCTCATTAGCTGTTCTAGAAGAGCTAACATTTCCAAGTATATCTTTGAATCCATTTATGTTATGTCTTAGAACTTCATTGATATGATTTAAAACTGACTGTTGAATATCATTTTTTTTAACATTTGCAATTGTTTTAAAATCCTCTGACATAGAGTCTTCATATTTTTTTCCAAAGATCTATTGGGTTACCAGGATTACAGTAAACTAATAAAGTTGCAAATAGTCTTCTTAAACTATAAGGCATTTGATAGATTATAGCTTCAGACATACAATCAATTAAGTTGTTATCAGAATGTAATAAGCCTTTTTTCTGCAGCTTCCCTAAATGTAGTGTAACATCTTCCATTTACTATACGAAGTTCTTTTCATATGATGTCGGTCCTCTTACATTCATTAGAAACAACCTAAAATAATATCATTCTCTTTCGGTTGGATGACATGTGACAATACATCCGATAGAAAGTCGTTTTCGACGTGACCACACTTTGTATGATGATTACCATACAAAGTGTTGGGAAACTCCTTATACAGTAAATTCAGATCTATAAAATCGTTATTAATTTTTTTCATATGAAAGAATTCTGTTAACATCTTTTGCTTTATCATTGGATTGTTTGTTATTTGATCCACAGTTTGGTTGTTTTTGATAGAAACAAATTGTTGTCCATCAAGATGCAATTGCAATTGGCAAACACTTGGAGTCATTTCACTTATAGGAAAAGCAAGCAGACGCCATGCAACCTCTGGTGGAGAAACCAATCTAGCAGTTTGGTATTCTTTGATTTCATCTATTTCTACACTAGTATTGTTAATATGTACTGAAAAATGCAATTTTACCATGTCCTTTGCAAATATATTTGTAAATGTATTTGACATCCTTAATGTCAGAACTTATTTCAACATTCATATGACAACTGAATTTCTTGAGTAAATACGGATTGCATGGAACAATCCTAGAGTTATCAATGTTGTTTCCTCTAACTTTGATTGGTGTAATCATTTTTGGTATTTTGTAAAGGGGATATAAATTCTTTCCTTTGGTTGTTTGTTCCATAAGTTCTTTTGGATATTTGAATTTACATTTTCCTTCCTTTTCCATGCATGAATTTGAAGGATTTAAATATCCACAGGGACCATGAATCATCTGTTTGGTCACATGTTTGTATAGATCATGAACAATATCGGCATCAGGTAGTTCAGCACATACAATTTTATCATATGCTTCTGGTGTTAACAATTTATATCCATCCACTAGAATAATGAGAAAATAGGCATGGGGAAGACCCTTTTTTTGAAACTCAACAGTATAAATAAAAGCTGCAACCTTTCCAAATATGTTCCTTTTTTGAATATCAATTTTAACTTCTTCTACTTTTTCTCTAAATACTCTACTAACTAAATCAGGTCTATTTTGAATTTCTTCAATTGGTTGTAAATGTTCTTGTATTTAAGGCCAAGAAGGATTACAAGTCATTGTTAAAAATATGTCGGGTTTTCCGAAATGTTGTACCAAAGTAATGGAATCCATATATCTTCAACGTATATCTCTTGGACCTCTACAAAACTACAAGGAAGAAATTTTTGTCTCCCGATATTCGAAGCATCTCTTTCTCATTGCCTCAATAAATCAATGATTCCTTGGAAGGCTTCAACTCTAAATAGATCTTGATTAAATAAAATAATATCTAATCTTTGTGTCTCTAGTTTTATATATTGGTCAACTATGTATTGTTGAAATACCCTTCCAGAATATAAAGTTTCATTTGGTTCTTCATCTCTTATTTGAATTTTATAACAATAATATTCACGACAGGAAACAGTGTCTCTTTTTCTCAATCCTTTTGATAGATCTTCCGATTCCATGTTAAGGACTCCATCAGTAGAAGTCATGTTCATTATACTTGGTAGCTGCTCATATTCACAGTAAATTTGTCTGTTGGAATAATTGTATGTCTTTTTGATTTTTTTAGTACCACAATGCCAGACATGTTGACCATAAAGAAACAACAGTGGATATTGCAATGGATCTTAACATCCATAATAGTAATTTACCAATTGACTAATGTTACTATGAGTGCAAATTCTAATATGTTGTGTGGAAATTTTATCATTTAATTGATCTTCAATCCAATCGCCCCAACTTCTGATTCAGTTGGTAAGTTGTGTGTTCTTAGGTCTAAATTGGAACTTGAGTTTAGGGCAATATAAAATTCAGATAAATTTTGAAGAATTGTTAGCGATATTAAAAAAGTAGAATAAGGATTAACTTTTAGTATATCCATGAGATCTGTAAAAATTACCTCATTAAGATTATCTGATAATGTCATTCGGTTTGTTAGCTCATTTTCATTATCTTAGAAATATAATTGTAAATTTTTTCCTTTTCCTCCTGAGGGTATCAAATCTTCAATGAAGTGATACATTTGTCCTTGGACTTTAAATGTATCAAAGCCATGATTTCTCCTTGCTAATTGTCTATCAAAGCCAAGTGAAGTGAATGCAAACATATTATTGTAGGCTCTATTGTAAGTGCAGTGTTGGGATTCTTTGGAGTCAGCTAAGAAGAAATTTCACAACTCCATAGGCATGCTATGAGAAGTTATCTTAATTGATCCATTATTACAACAAAAAGCTGCTGATTCATATTGAAACCTTTTTGCTGCACAAAATTTGTAATTTGGAACTTTCTTTAAAAGTAAGTAATCTTTTGGAAATAAATTATCATTTGGTAGATTTACTTCTAACTTATTTCTACATGTGCACGGTAAAAAGCAATTATTTGTTACGTAAAGGCAGAACAGTGCATGTTTTTCAGTACTATCGTAGAAAGAAGCATACTTCTATTTGAAGCACATCTTGAACTTGATCTGCTTGCAGCATGAGATGCACCCGATGTTGATCCTAGTATTAGCAATAAAAATATTTAGACACAGTTAGCCAATTATTAAAAATCAATATATTCAAAATAGTATAAGTAATATTTATGAATTCACCTACTTCAAAGGTAGATAAGCAATTAACTATACTTTCTCCTCTAGTTGAAGTAACTGGTAGGTTTATAGCTTCAAAAGCTTCAACCACAAAATGAGGAAATAACTTTAGTAAGAGTAGTTGAGCTGAAGCAGCTAACTATAGCTATAGATATTCAGAAGACACATTTCAGGGAAGGAATATAACAATATGGTTAGCTATCCTTCTTGAGGAGATACCAAAGAAGTGTTGATTGTAAGGGCGCCAGTACTATTTGATTGATGTTGTCCTGTAGTTAAAATTGACTGATAGGTTTGTAACTTTGAAAGCTTCAACAACAAAATGAGGAAAAAATCTCTAGTAAGAATAGGTGAGATGAAGCGTCTATCTATAGCTATAGATATTTAGCAGACATGTTTCAAGGCTTCAACTACTAAATGGTCACCAAAATGATCTCATCTAATGGTTGAAAGAAAACTTCAAGTATTTTAGATGGTACATTTTAAGGAAATATTGATTATGTTTGAGGAGAACATAGAGTTCCAGCTAATAGTTATCCCTAGCACAAAGAATTATTTCACAAGTTGTCCTTTTTTGTCAGAATTAGCTTGTGACCACAAGTAATTCCTTTTGATTTTGCTAAATTTAAACAGGAAGAAACATTTTACAACTACTGTGGTAAGAACAGAATATTTCCGGCAGCAACATAAAATTATTGATATGACTCTAGAATTACCAAAGCTTTGTAAAAGAGCATGTTATGTCTTGGAAAAATAACACAAGATGTAATGACTGTCAGAATAAATACTTGACATGTAATGAACTCAACATGTTTTTTATGCCTACTTCTAAGGAAATATTGATATAATGATATGATGTTTTTATATTTGTCATATTGGGTCGTGCTAGCATTACCACAAATAAAATGTTGTGCCTCCTAGGGCTCAGAAGTGTTTGTTTGTAATTGACAAACCATTCAGCTAGCAACAATATACACAAATAATCCATATATAATCATATAAAAAATAGAAGAAAGCACAAGATGGAAACCAAACTCTTAGTAGATCAAACAAAAAAAAGGCAGAGGAGAAGCAACTCATGTGAACTGTGAAGATTCGATAACTGCGACCCAATAGGAAAATTTTAGCTATTATTTCTCGTAGGTGCACTGTGCTTCTATTTGCTTTCCTTTTCTGATGACCTTTGGTAAGAAATCCCTTATAAATTGGAAGCTTAAATCGGTAAACTTTATGAAAGATTAGATTCTTGAAGACACTATAAATCTCTCCATTAAATTTGTTGACAACTTTTGCTACATAAAGTTCCTAATCAGTCCATTATTAAAATTTGACTATGTCTTTTGGTACATATAGTTCATATAAATAACTTTTAGTAGTTTCACCTTATACGCGTCCATTATGTTTGTTCATATACGTGAAACTACTAACACAATTTTGCTGCCTTTTGTACGGTTAGCTAACCTTCTTGATGAGATAACAAAGAAGTGTTAATTGTAAGGGCGCCAGTACTATTTGATCGATGCTCTCCTATAGTTAAAAGTAACTGGTAGAATTGTGGCTTTGGAAGCTTCAACTACAAAATGAGGAAAACAGCTCTAGTAAGAGTAGGTGAGCTGAAGCGTCTAATTATAGCTATAGATATTCTGAAGACGCATTTCATAGAAGGAAGATATGAATATGCTCAGCTAACCTTCCTGAGGAGATAATGAAGAACTGCTGATTATAAGAGCGCCAGTAGTATTTGATTGATGAAGGAGTTTTTGTATTTTTTACTCAGCCTTTTTTTCTCTTAGCTCAGATAAAAATAATTGCATTCTCTCTGGTGATATCTGTGCATTTCTTGTACAATGACGCAAATTTTTGTTAGAAGTTCTTTCTTGGGAAGACACATTATCTCTATTTTCTTCCATTATTGGTTGAAGTTGTTCATGATTTGTTAAACTAATTAAAAATTTAATGCAATATGGAAAAAATACATAGCTAAATGAAAAAAAAAAGGGCATACAATTGAGAAATATCAATGTAGCATTCACAAAAATAAAAATTAGAATGAAAATAAGACAAACAAGCACAGTTATTTAACTAATCACATTAATTTTGCAGAGTCAAATGTTGAGGTATCGATAATCTTTAAATATATCTAGAGCTAAAACAATGAAAGGGAAAGAAGTTTAAACATAAAGGAAAATTATTTGAAGATAAGAAGCAAATTATCTTTAAAATGCGCGACTGTTATGCAAACACCTCTTCTTCTCCCTAAAATCCTAACTAGAAATCTTTAAACAAATTTTTCTTTAAATTAAAATCTTTAGGCACCCATGCCTTAACTAATGTTATTAAAAATTGGCTCAAGGTCAGACATAAAGCAAACCAATTTGTGTCCACTATGTCAAGTTTTCTACAATTTTGCCCAAATCGTTTTCACTTTCAAATAAACGCTATGATCTGTATTACCTGGACATCATATATAGGAAAGAAATCAGAGAAAAGGGACAAGGAAAACTTATTGTAGCTAACGAATGCACCAACAATGAAGAGAAATTTGAGGAGAAACGGAGATTAATGGAGATGAATATGGCAGATTTTTGACGAGACAGAAGTGTTAGAGCAAATGTTGAGTAAAACTGGAGGAGCTAAAGTCGATACACAAAAAATGTACAGATCCTAAAAATTAATAGCGAAATTACCCATATTACAGAATTGTCTTCCGTTATGTTTATATGATTTGGTTTGATGGTCTATATGGGTCATTTACTTCCATTATGTTTTATTAGTACCAATATCCTCAATATAATGGCAAAATTACATAATTGTCTTCCATTATGTTTATATGGTTTTGTTTGATGGTCTATATGGGTCATTTACTTCCATTATGTTTTATTAGTACCAATATCTGAAATTTTGTTTGTTGGCATTTTTCAACTAGGCAACCAATGAACAGTAGTTTGTATTGAAGCTACCTTCCAAACTTAAAAAAGGCAGTGCCGAAACAATTGAGCAATCAATTTCTTTGAGTTTTCAACTTTCATCCTTACTATAAGAGGGAAGACCAAAACACAAAGTAAAACATCTTCCTCTGCATATTTATATTACTAAGCAAATGGTTAGAAATTATCAGTTGAGAAGTTAAAAGCATGAATAAGGTGCTATTTGTCACGACTGGAATCTAGACCCAAGACGAGATCGGCGTCGTTGACCTCTCAGTGGTCGCAAACAAGCCTACTTACGTCATTCTTACTTTACATTGGTTAATTTTACCGGAAAATTTGAAAATTTTGATTCATTAATTATACTTGCTAAACATTCTTAATATTTAGTAATCGTTCATCATCAACCATCTAACATATAAGAGATAAGCAACTGAAAGAAATAATTCATCAAGTATTAATTGTATATCAACCAAAATAGCACCAATACAAAGTCTGAACCAAAACAGAAAAGAAACGCTAGTGGAACATGCTCCACTAGCTCAACTCTAAAACTACGCTAGAATGTAAAATAGTAGCATCCTCGAAAGCATGAGGACCTACCAAACTCCAGATGAATGCTGACGTCCGGATAGCTGCAACAACGAACCTATAGCTCTACCGTCCACCTGTGCCAGCACGTAAAAGTTGATGTTTGTATGGAATTAGTACACACTTGTACTAAGTATGGGTATATGCAAGCACACACAGGGAGATGCATGAGAAATAATAGCTCTTTCCTAACAACATGATTTTTGAAAGTCATGTCAGTGGACTTGCCAAATTGAGATTGGGAAAGTTATGCCATGAGTGTGACATGCATCATTATAATTATCAAATTGCACACAACATACAACATCTGCATATAACACAACATATGACACATAGCTTTTTTCATATTATTCATTCATATGCCTTGAGACCTTTTTATCATGGACTTAACCTTAAGACTTTCCAAAAATAAGGGCTCAACATATGGGACCTCAACTAGGGAGTCTTCTTTAGCAAGCACAGAATTTTCTTCATTCATTCATACGTACCTCATTCAATTCATTCATAGGCAAGTGTGAACACCAGATATACCTAGGATGTAGTTTAAAACTTTCATCGGATTTGCTGTGCAATGATTAGGAATAACCTAATGTCATTACCTGAGTCAAGCCCACCTCTTTATTATCCTATCCTAACACCTTCGGTATCATTCATTTCTTTATATGATTCATTTGAGGCTAGCTTCATTCATTCATTGGGAACTTTAACTTTAACCGACATAGATCATTTGAGCATCATGAAATCCTGTGTCTCCCCCACACCGAAAAGAGGTAGAATCACCGGCCAAAGAAATTCAATAACATGCTAGCGTATAAGGGAATTTAACCCCGCCAGATCCCTATAATGGCAATATAGGTTCAAAGACTAGGATATGTATGGACACCTATACCCGGCAAGCCGTACAGTCTTATCTCATGAGAGTTACGTGAACCTCTGCCCTTCCTGAAAGAAGGCATCACCGCTCATTGCTAGCCTATCGGTGCTCAGTATAAAGTTCCATTGCATTCAACTCATACATCATGGAAGTTGGCTTCTAGTATGAGGACATCATAGCTCAATAGATGATTTCTCATATCATCATTAGTATTGAGTGTTTTTTAACTCAATATTTTCATTAGAGTGTTCATAGAGACTGGTCTCTTCATTATCTTACACTCTTTTGGGTAAGTACGTATTGGTAACATTTACTTAGGCTCATTTGAGATTGCTCTCATCATACACATTAGTCTCACATCATGATTGTCACCACATTCTTCATTATTAGCACCTTTATTTTACATAGTTACTCACCTCTTATTACGTGAATGTTCATTTCTTCATTTCAGTACGTATATCTTAGGTTCACTTATTTTTGAACGTATGTTAAACTTATGTGTCTATACATACAAACCATGGGGCTTCATTTATTGTTCGTTGAGTGATTCTTACTTTCCTAAAATTATACATTAAAAGACTTACGTATCTTGTATATATGTCAAGACCTTGATTTTTTATCTAAGTAGAGGGTATTATTCTAGAATATTTTACCCGCGTATGACTTATGTATCATTACGGAGGTTTGGGTACGGGAACCCAACTCTTGAATCTCTTGGATATCATTTATATTTTTCATTGATTTTATTTATAATATTCATAACATTAGAACTCTAAATTAAATCTCAACGTTTTGATGATATAATTAATTTTCTATTTTAATTAAAATTCTAAATTAAATCTCAACATTTACGAGAAAGAATAAATTTTCTATTTTTAATTAGAATTCTAAATTAAATCTCAATAATTACATAAAAGAATTAATTTTCTATTTTAATTAGAATTATAAATTAAATCTCAACATTTACGAGAAACAATAAATTTTTGATTTTTAATTAGAATTCTAAATTAAATCTCAATAATAACATAATAGACTTAATATTCTATTTTAATTAGAAATCTAATTTAAATCCCCCTTTTTTTTTAATTAAATTCGCCTGAATAGGGAGATTGTGTGTTCGAACCCCCACTGCCCCCTTATTTTTCAATCAATTTCGCTGAGAAGGAGGCTGTGAGGTGGTGGGTTCGAAACCCCACAACCCCTCCTTCTTTAATTTATTTAAATGGGCGACTGCACAGAGGTTGTGGGATCGAATCCTCACACCCTCATTTGTTTAAATTACGCTTACTGAGGTCGTGGGATCGATTCCCACGCCTCGCGTTTCTTTTTTATTTTTTTCTTTTTCGCGCGTATCGGGAGGTTATGGGTTCGAATCCCACGCCTCCCTTTTTTTCCTTTTCCCTTCTTTTTCCCTTTCCCCAGGTCGCGTGTTCGATCCCCACTCAAGCCCCATTTCTTTTCCCTTTTTCTGCGAACTCAGTGGCTAGGGGTTCAATTCCCCCTAGCCTCGTTCCTTTTTTTTTCTCTTGTCTGCGTACTGCGGGTTGTGGGTTCGATTTCCGCCCCCAGCCCCTTTTTTCAGTTTCATTTACAGGTGATGTCTTGGGTTCGATTCCCATTCACCTCACTTTATTTATTTTATTTTAAAAACTCTGAATTTGACACTTTTGAAGGGTACAATAATCTGGAAATTTTTTTTGTCCTTCTCCAACCATTTTTAGGTGCATTTTTTTTATAAGTTTAAGTAGCTATAGGATGGATATTCCATTCACTATACTTCATCTTAATGAACATCACATTGTACACCAATTACACACATAAAATACACAATAAATACACAACTTATACACCCCAAAACAGTGCCTAAAACACTGCCCTATACACGCCCATACATCAACTTTTCCGGTCATATTTTGATGATAATTATCGTGATTTCCCACACATAAACACATTCATATTTAATTTAAACACATCATACATGCAAAAATCTAGTAGCACAACATACCCATCCTACAAATTCGTTAGGGAGCTAAGGACAACGACATCTGAAGGGGAACAACCTTAGTTTCAAGAGTTTAAGAAACGTTCGAAAGAAAGTACTCTCTGAGAAAGAATTCCATGAGAGAAACCCATAATTTTATTGATGTTCAAACGAAGAATTTTCATCCCAAAACTCTCTCCAAAAATCAGTCCAAGTTACGTCAACGTCCACACCACTCAACGAACAACTTCTCTTCGCCTTAATATTTTTTGGTTGATTTGTTTTTCTTAAAATTTCATGTGAGTTCTTCAAGCGTGTAGAACTCTTGATATATTCTCTGTTTTTTGTTGTGCTTGACAGAATAACGTGCGATAGATGGAGAACGTGAGAGAGAGTTAAGAAGCATGAAAGAGAGAAGTATTGGGATTAGGAGACTAATTAAATGACTTAGTCAAATAGAATTTAAATTAAATTAATACAAATCTGGTTTAGTTTAATTAATACGCGAAAGGACCATTATTCCCTTAAAATTTTAGATTTCAAATCACCTTAAGTACCCATTATTCTTATTCTTTTTTCCTTTTTTTTGGATCGTTACATTATCCCCCCCCCCCCTTAGGAACATTTGTCCCCGAATGACACTACCATTACACATCGTAACGCCAGTAAAGGACGACGGAATCCACGACGGTCCGTTGTAACCACGACGGTCCGTCACGAGGTCCGTCGACCCAGCCGCATTTTGGCAGATTTCCAGCAATTAGAATCCTTGTTTAATTAGCTTTTTTGTTTTTTTGTAAATAGTTTGAAAAACCTCGTTTTTTAGGTTAGACACCAGATAGTTAGACTCCGTATTATTAGACATTGTGTATTAGTGTTAGATTTTGAGATTCTTGCAAGTGATTTTTGGAGATTAATCAAGCAAACTTTGGATTTTATTCTTTCTCATTGAAGTAAGTACATGAATTCGTATTTAATATATTTGAATATTGTGTTTATGGCTATGAGTAACTATACTCCATAACTAGGGTTGTGGGAACCATAGGCAAATAATGAGATAAACCCTAACTAAAATAACAATTCTAGATTAGTGTCTTGCATGTATTAATAATTCTTTCGCTTAAAAGTCTTTTTAATGGATGGCCAACGTTAGAACTCTCCTTAATGCTACTTGCCGGACCAAGGAGGTAGATAATAGGAAAGAATTATTAAAATAGATTTAGTGTATACTATCTAATAGGCTAGTATTGATTGGTACGAGGTAATAACTTAGTCAAATATTGAATACAATGCTTAATATAAGGTAAGGATAAGGGTTAGGATGGCAACACACGTAGCCGGACAAAAGGTGCGGAGTGAGATTTTCTAGATGTCGGACCAAGGATTTAGAAATACATAACTTATCACTTTGCATACAAGATACTAGGAAAGAATTGTTATAGTTGGAGTTATCAATCTATGAAACTGTGGGGAACACGTAAACCCTAGTTACTTTGATTAATTGATTAAAACCCAACATTCAAAGCTGTTAAGTGTCTCTTTCAAGTTCGTTATTTATTTTCACTCATTTAGAAATAGAGACCCCCCTTTATTGTTTTTACTTTCCAAAGAAGTCATTAACCAAACAATAGTAATAATAGGTTGAATTTAAGTCTAGACTATTTTCCTCATGGGAACGATCCCAACCTCACTAGTTGGGTTATTTACTTGACACGACCGGTTTACTTCTTATTTGAGAAGTACGTTCGAGCGTATCAAATTTTGGTGCCACTGTCGGGGATTATAGCTTTTAGATTAACCTGAACCTATTACTATAGTTTAGTTGATATTTTCTTGATTTTACTTTGTTTTATTGTTTTTGATTTCTTTTCAGAATTATCCTCCTTGTATGCCAAAAATACACAGAGAGGAAGAGAACCCTTGTTTCCCTGCGATCACGAGTTAGAGCGTACACTGCGCAACATGAATCGAAACTTGGGAATAAATGATGAGGATCCGAACCAGAACATCCCAGCTCCGGTTGATGTTCATGGTCAGATGTTACCCGATGCTATGGGTGAACATCAACATAGGGGACAAAATCCCGTTCCACTGCCCCAAGCATACTACAGAGGGTATGATAACATAGCAGACTCAGATGAGCCACTTGTCTTGCCCCCTCTACCCATAGGCCACACTTTTGTGGTAACTAGTAGCCTGATGCAATTGCTCACTGCCAGAGGTTTGTTTTGAGGGATACCTTCTGAGGATCCAAATGCCCATATAGCTAAGGTAAGGGCAGTGTGTAAAAGTTGTGTGGGGAGGCCTGATTTGGATCTAGATGTAATAGGGCTCAGAGTGTTTCCTCTCTCACTGATGGGAGAGGCGGCTATGTGGTTCACTGAGCTCCCATACAATTCAATCTTGACTTTGAACCAATTAAGGGATGTTTTCTTTGCATGCTACTATCCAGTCTCCAAGAAACTACACCACAAAGACAGAGTGAATAACTTTGTGGCACTACCAGGAGATTCAGTTAGTAGTTCTTGGGATAGATTCACCTCATTCTTGAGAAGTGTTTCAAATCACCGTATAGATTATGAGTCACTGAAGGAATACTTCTATCAAGGACAGGATGATAACAACAAAGCAGTGTTGGACACTATAGCAGCTGGATCTTATGGAGAATGCCCTTATGCTGAGATTGCTGAAAAATTAGAGAAAATCTCCCGGAATAACAAAGCTTGGAGTACTAGGAAGTCTGATACATGGAGAAACACCTTCGCGGTGCAGTCCACTCACAACCCAGCCACAGATGAGATTCGGGAAAAAATGGCTCAAATGAGAACCGAGCTTAGGTTGGTACTAAAACATGTCACAGGGGGTGCAGAAAAGATAAATGCAGTCAACTACTTGGCTAAACCACCACCTCCTAATGATGAATGCTATTATGCGGAGGACACTTATGCAGTAAATGAGAAGACGGGGGGTTTTCGACCAAACGCCCAAGACTCAAATCAGGATAATTGGTGCCAAGGTCAAGGGAACCAAAGTCAGAACTATGGTAATTACAACCGTGAGGTTCATTATGTCCGAGATGGAAACTACAACCACGACAACAACTTTAACAGGGGTAACTATGCTAATGAAAACGACAGGAATGGGCCCTATGTCCCTCCTAAAAATCGTGAAGTTACTCCTAGGGATGATAGAGGTAGTATGGCGTGAGTTGAGGATATGTTGCACAAAATAATGAGGAGGTTCGACACTGGTGATGAACACATTAAAGAGTTGAGGTGTGACTTAGCTAGTATTGGGCAAAAAGTTGATACACATGCAATTTCGATTAAGCAGATCGAATTGCAAGTGGCCCAATTATCTCCGACAGTGAACACATGGCAACCGGGAACTCTTCCTAGCAACACTGTCCGAAATCCAAAGAATGATGTGCACTGTATGACAATCACTACTCGGGGTGGTAGGCAAACCATTGACCCACCTATGCCATCTTCTGAGGAAAATGTGAGAAAGGATAATGATAATGTGGTAAAGGGTAGTGGTGAAGCAGACGAAAGTAATGGAAAAGATGCAGAAATACCTATCAATGTAATTCCGATGCCTAGGCCACCACCACACTTCCCTCAGAGATCAGTGAAAAAGACCAAGGATGGTAAATACCGGCGTTTAATAACAATGTTGAAGCAGTTTTCTATCAATGTCCCATTTGGTAAAAGATCTAGAACAAATGCCCGGTTATGCCAAATATATGAAAGATCTGTTCACCAAGAAAAGATCGGTCCCTTTCGAGGATAATGATAGACTGCAGCATCGTAGTGCTATTTCTACAAGATCCCTTGTACAAAAGAAAGAAGATCATGGTGCATACACTATTCCTTGTATAGTTGGGTCATTACATTTTGCGAAAGCATTATGTGATCTAGGGGCAAGCATAAATCACATGCCCCTCTCAATATACAAGAAGTTGGGTTTCGAGGATCCAAAACCCACTGCGATGCGGCTACTGATAGCTGATCAGACAGTGAAACGGCCTATAGAGATACTCCATGATGTACTAGTAAAAGTGGAGTCATTCATCTTTTCGGGTGATTTTGTTATTCTTGATTGTGAGGTCGATTTTATAGTGCCTATTATTCTTGGGAGGCCATTCCTTGCTACAGGTAGAGCATTAGTTGATATGAAGAAGGGACAGATGACATTTTGGTTGAATAATGAAGTGACCTTCAACATTTGTAGGACCATGAGGCAGAGTGGTGAGCTCCAATTGGTATCTGCCGTATCCCACAAAGAAAAGATGAAGAAGGAGACTGAACAGAAAAATGCAAAACAAGAGTTTATGGTTGGGGATTTGGTGCTTGTAGACAGTTTTGGGGTGCCTTGTCTTCGAAGCAAGCTCAAGTCTAAATGGACTGGCCCTTACTTGATTACCCAAGTATTCCCTCATGGAGCAGTTGAGTTAAAAGCCAAGGAGGAAGTGCGGTTTAAGAGGAATAGAGATAGAATAAAACTCTATTTTGGGCATAAAGCATCGGGGAATAAAGTGATAGAGGCATACCATCTTGATGAAGTCAGAGTAATCAAGGGTCCCAGTCGTGCCGCGACATTAAATCAGGCGCTTGTTGGGAGGCAACCCAATACTTATAGTATTTTTAGTAATGGAAGAATTTTTCTACTAATGGGTTTTAAATTTGCGGGCACATCACCAAGAAATTTTGCAGAAAATTACTCTATAGCAGTCACTAACGGACACATCGACGGACCGTTGCGCTTGCGACGGACCATCGTATGCATCCATCGTACCACGTACGTTTTTCAGTTATTTTGAAACTAGGGAACACATGATGGAACAAACGTCGGGTCGTCACATATGTGATGGACCGTCGTCGGGAACCGTCGCGTGATTAATGAGTCTTACCTGACCCAACCCGGCTGGACCATTTCTCAAAATCAGACCGTTTAAACTCCCCAACCCCTCATTTCACCCCCATTACTTCATTATTTCTCCCATTACTCTTTCCCTATTAACTTCCACAATCTATTCCTCTATCAACCACTGATCATTGCCCTCTCACAATCCTCAAAAGCCCTATAGTGTTATCTACTAATGGAAATTGCTCCTGTGAGTGTCTACCTTGCCACCGAGTACTTGTGCATTTGTTTTTCTCCATTTCTAAGGTATGTGTCTCTAATTTATACTCATTTCTCTTGCATTTTTTTACTAGTTAGTATTAAGATTAGATCCTCATCGTATTTTGTTTAGTTTATACGATTCTTTCTAACCTAGGTTACAAATGTTAGAAATTGCAATTTTTACCACCCTGGACATCGGTGCTTTAGCATTGCTAGTTTCCTAGATAGTTGGATTAGACATATGTAGGTCCAAAACATTACAAGGTTGATGTGGGTTCATCGAGAATGCTTAGGGTACCCTTAGTTCTGGCACTGTCATTCAGAATGAGACCCCGATGACGGACCGTCGTACCCATGACGGACCTAGCACTCTGTCCCAACAGACACATGTGACGGATCGTCGTACTCACGACGGACCGTCCTGCATAACCGTTTCGGTTGTCAGAGACCCTGTTTCTAAGGGTCTCTCATTTTTTCCCAAGTGTTCCCCAACGGTCTGGTTGTCAGAGACCCTGTTGCTAAGGGTTTCTCCTTTTTTCCAAGTGTCCTTCAACGGACACATGCAACGGACCGTTGTACCTATGACGGTCTGTCGTGCATATACCGTCGTGCTAGTCAGAGACTCTCCTTCAGGGTTCTCTATATATACATAGTCCAAGTAAAACACGACAGACCTTACGACGGTCCGTCATAGTCACGACGAGCCGTCACCAGGCCCGTCGTGCGTCACTATTCCTACAGCAATGACATACTATTTCAATGTTTTATTTCGTATGGTCTCGCTTGTCTTGTTTGCCACTACATGTACTAATATTGATCCTTTGCAGGTACTATCTACTATGGCACCCAAGCAAGACTGAATCTACGCACGCACGTGATCAAAGTCTGTCGCCCCGTCTGCCCGCATGATCATCGGCTCTGATGATGAGCGCGACCCTGAGTATGTGCCCCCAGGCACTTCCACACCTTCCTGTGCTGCACGTGCTCCCAGAGCCACACCCAAAAAGGTGGCGTCCGGCGTAGTCACTGCCTCTCAGTCTGATGAGGAGCGCACATTGACCAGCATACCCTCTGGGTCAGCCATAAATAAGGAACGAGCGTCTGGCTCCTTAGGAGTATCATGGTCCGAGGAAGCCTCTGGCTCTGCTGAGGTTCCCGCTTCCGCCACCGCTGCAGCGTCGGCCTTGTCTGATAAGGCTGACAGTTCAGACTCTACATTCGGCTCACCAGCTCAGGTCCCCACCCCAGCCACTGACTAGCCCAACCGATGGTGTGTCGACAGGCAGTTTCAAGTCTACTCCGACGCCAAGTTCCTGACTGATAAAGGAGTGATGAATTGAACACTCACTTTGGAGCGGAGGGTACTTACAGGGAGTCTCCCGATGATGCTTGAGATCCACAACCTATTCACCAGGCATCGCTTAGAGTGGACAGCACGTCCATTAGGACGATACAGCGAAGAAATGGTCCGAGAGTTCTACGCATCCTACATTGCGACTCTCCGATCACAGATCGATAGGTGGGCTGCCCCCGCTAAACAGGCCCCACAGGAGCAGGTCCGAGTGCAGGGCATACAGGTTGACATTTCTCTGCCAGCCATCCACTGGTTTCTATATGGCAAGAGTGCAGATGCTACTCGAACCCCCCTCACTGCCGAGTTTAACTACCGCAGGTAGATAGTAAAGGATGGCTAGTTCTTGCGCGAGGTAGCACTGAGAGAGACCACCAAGAGGTGGATGGCCCTGCACCTGTCTGTAGATGGAGAGGGTGCCGATTGGGTGACTGAGCCGAAGGGGTCCATCAAGAAGGCCAACCTCATGTTCACAGCAAAGTTCTTGTGGCTGCTTGTCCGTCACTGCCTTTCCCCCATAGCTGCTAATAACATCGTTACTTGGGATCGAGCAGTGTTGATGGCGGCGATAATATCCGGATTCGAGGTGGACTTCAAATGAATTCTCCAGGCAGTCATGCACGAGAGGGCATTCAAGGTCACTACTACCTACCCTTTCCCGTGCATGATCTTTTCGCTTTGCAGGTCCGCAAGTGTGCCCATATGGCACGTAGATCTGCTTAAGACCCCGCAGGGCAATGTAGACGTCGGCCTCATCAGAGACGAGGCCAATGAGTTGGATCCAAACAGAGGGCCCCGTCCAGAGCAGCCCCCACTTGCTAATGATCTTGCCTATACGGTAGCCCAGGCACGCACAGCTACACAGGCGTCCACTGACACTACCCTAGTCGAGTTTATCCCGGGTAGTAGCACAGCCCCGAGCTCCTCTCGCACAGCCCCTCTACCGGCATTGGTCCCGCTTGCAAGGGTCCAAAAACTAGAGGCACAAATTGCCACTCTTTTGTATCATATCTAGCCGTGGATGCAAAGGTCGATTACTGAGTCCGAAGAGCGTCTAGAGAGGAAGATGATGCAGTTTATAGAGCGGAAGATCGCTGAGGTTAACCAGCGCCTGGACGCCTTTGAGTTGAGAGTGCTATCCCGACCAGCCCCTCCGGTGGATGTGTCGACTCTTTAGGCTGCAGTCGACAGTCTTCGTGCAAACATTGACACGATCATAGAGGCTAGGGTGTCGGAGTTTGAGGCCCCTTCTATCGAGCCTGCTGAGGACATCGTGTTGGCAGCCCTTTTTGCTATTTCTGACATTCCACCACCTCTCCCTCGAGAGAGTGCCAAGAGGCGTAGGTTTCGAGCAGAGGACGAGGCGCGAGCATGAAAGAAGGAGCACCGAAATATAGAGGCTGCGAGGAGAGCCTTTCTTGCTGACGAGGAGGCGAACCGAATGAGAGCATCTGAGTTAGCATCTGGTGCGTCTAGCTCCCGCACTGTGGAGATAGTAGGAGGCACTACTGATGGTGCGATTGTTGCTGAGGACACCACTGAGGGTGTCCATATTGCAGAGGACCTGGGTTCCGGGGAACCAGACCCACCATCTTGCTGATCGACAACGCTTTGCGTCACAGGTTTGCTTCACCTACCACGCTTGTATTTAGATTTTTATGCATTGGGGACAATTGCATGCCTTTTTGTTGGGGTGGGGTAAATGGATAGTGAGTGTTAGGGTGAAGTCTGAGTATCCCAATTCACTATCCTCTTTTGGGGTTTTCTTGCCTGTGTTCTTTTTCCCCAAAAGACTGATTACTTTTTCTATTGAACCGGCCTGTTTATATCTTTTGTACATAGTTTAAATCGGAAGCATGATGGCTAAAATGATATCCTGATAAATTGGAAAATAATGCATGACTAGGCATAGTAACTGATAATTGTGTGTCTCTAAGCATGAAACAGAGTTACACCATTGCATTACCCTAAGTCTTAAATTCGAACTAGGTGTCTGATAATCTGGTATAGTGATGAGATGTCAAGTGAGTGTGAGGAAATTTTAATAGTCCACTATTGATACTGAGCTAGAACTTGCCTGGTTAGTCCTGCTAAAAGTAAGTTGTAATAGACAATTAAGAAAGGATCATAGACCCTTATTCACTATAGCCCATTTCTAGCCTAAAGAAAAGAAACCAAATGAAATTTATCCTTCTTTGATCCAAATAATCTGAGCTTAAAATTTGACCTTTCTTTTTCACCCCAAATGATCTTTTTTGGGAACAATGTGTTGGCCCTGGTCCCTTCTTTGACATGTGCATCTCTGATTATGACAAAAGCATAAGTTGAGGGTGGCTAATGCATAAACAACCTTCGTTATGGCCCTGACCCAACGTTGGGTATTGTGTACCTTGACTCATGGCAAAGCCATGAGTTGAGGGTGGCTACTATGAGGAATGCTCTGGAAAGTGGGGTTGAAAGAACAAAGAGATAGAAAGAACAAAAGTAAAGTGACTCAAGAATTAGATGAAAAGAAAAGTAAAGAAAAAGAAAAATACTCAAGAAATACAAGCAAGAAAAGAAGAGAGTCACTTACACAAATGAAGAAAGAAGAGAAAATAGCAAGGTGAAAGAATATGAGAAACTGGGCGAGATAAAATGAGAGACAGTGGAAGGTTTAGCCGATGTCAAGGAGGGTAAAAAGTCACTAAAGTATACCAAAATATACATTACCTGACCCCGAGCCTATGTTACTAGCTAAAAAAGTCCTATCGTGATCCTAAGGGTTGTATAGCGAACATAAGGCAGTGAAAACAAGGGCAAGCTTATGGCAAAAGGTATGAATGAGTGTGACTTTGTTCTGAGAGTGAGTGTTGAAAAGTAATCCTTATACTCAAACTGAAATCATTGTGTGAAAAAGGAGGATTTTGTTTTAAAGTGAGGATACTATACCAGAATTGTTAGCACCCCGGTGAGAAATTAAAGAGGATAGGTGTTAGTGCGTGGTGAGTTTGTGTCATGTTCTGATCCCACAAAATTCAAGCCTAATAGTGATAGCATGCATGATGTGATGAGATTAATCGAGATTGCTAGCCAAATGATTCAAAGGATAAAACATGGATACTATTGTACAAAGATTGTGTAGTGAGTCATAGTGCGTCGCTTGAGAACAAACAACGAATTTAAGTTGAGGGTGTTGATATAACGTGGTTTCACGGCATTATTAATACTTTTTCGTAAGTTAAGTGTGTCCAAAAGCCTTTTTGTGCTAATTTTTATATAAGTTTCTCTTTGTTTTGTAGGAAATCTGTCCAAAGAAGAATGCAGAGATTTTGAGCGAAGAATTGCAAAAGAGACCACCTACGGAGCTTATGACAGTCCGTCGTGCTTGTGACGGTCCGTAGGTGGCAGCGTAGTGCAGCTGCTAAAGGAAGATGGGGAAGTCTGACCAAGTGTGGGATTACAAAGCTTGTGACGGTCCGTCGTATCTCTGACGGTCCGTCTTGAAGGTTTGTCGTGAAGTTTAGAGAAGTGATCCCAGTACCCAGATTCCAAGGATTGAAGTGTTTTAGAACGAACACTCTCGCTGGACCATTGTGCCTATGACGGTCCGTCATACTTGCCGTCGAGGGGAATGAAGAGAGCAGCAGAAGAAATTGCACAAGTATGGGATGACGGAGTTCATGATGGTCCGTTATAACCACGATGGTCCGTCGCGAGGTCCGTCGACCCAGCCGCGCTTTGGAAGATTCCCAGCAATTAGAATCCTTGTTTAATTAGGTTTTTGTTTTTTTATAAATAGTTCGAAAAACCTCTTTTTTGAGGTTAGACACCAGATAGTTAGACTCCGTATTAATAGACATTGTGTATTAGTGTTAGATTTTGAGATTCTTGCAAGTGATTTTTGGAGATTAATCAAGCAAACTTTGGATTTTATTCTTTCTCATTGAAGTAAGTACATGAATTCGTATTTATTATATTTGAATATTGTGTTTATGGTTATGAGTAACTAAACTCCATAACTAGGGTTGTGGGAACCATAGGCAAATAATGAGATGAACCCTAACTAAAATAACAATTCTAGTTTAGTGTCTTGCATGTATTAATAATTCTTTTGCTTAAAAGTCTTTTTAACGGATGGCCAACGTTAGAACTCGCCTTAGTGCTACTTGCCGGACCAAGGAGGTAGATAATAGGAAAAAAATTATTAACATAGATTTAGTGTATACTATCTAATAGGCTAGTATTGACAGGTACGAGGTAATAACTTAATCAAATATCGAATACGATGCGTAATATGAGGTAAGGATAAGGGTTAGGATAGAAGCACACGTAGCCGGACCAAGGTGCAGAGTGAGATATTCTAGATGCCGGACCAAGGATTTAGAAATACATAACTTATCACTTTGCATGCAAGATACTTGGAAAGAATTGTTATAGTTGGAGTTATCAAGCTATGAACTTGTGAGGAACACGTAAACCCTAGTTACTTTGATTAATTGATTAAAACCCAACATTCAAAGGCTTTAAGTGTCTCTTTCAAGTTCGTTATTTATTTTCACTCATTTAGAAATAGAGACCCCCCTTTATTAATTTTTACTTTCCAAGGAAGTCATTAACCAAACAATAGTAATAATAGGTTGAAGTTAAGTCTAGACTATTTTCCTCGTGGGAACGATCCCAACCTCACTAGTTGTGTTATTTACTTGACACGACCGCTTTACTTCTTATTTGAGAAGTAAGTTTGAGCATATCAATAGGCCACCTCATCCACATGCTGTAGATTCTCATATGGCCCCACATATCTCAGACTCAGCTTCCCTTTTCTACCAAATCTCATTACCACTTTACATAGGTGATATCTTCAAGTAAACCTGGTCACGAGCGATAAATTCTAAGGGCCTCTTTCTATTGTCTAGATATGATTACTGTTGGCTGTAAGCAGTAGCCAACCTTTCCCTAATAAATCTAACTTTCTCCAAGGCCTCATGAATGATCTCTGGACCCAAAATGGATGACTCTCCAACCTTGAACCACCCAACTGGAGATCTATACGTCCTACCATACAATGCCTCAAACGGTGCCATCCCAATGCTGGAGTGATAGCTATTATTATACAAGAACTCTATCAAAGGTAGATGGTCATCCCAGTTACCTCTAAAGTCAATAACACACGCTCTCAACATGTCCTTCAATGTCTAAATGGTGCATTCTACCTGCCCATCTATCTAAGGATGAAAAGTGGTGCCAAGTTTCACCTGCGTGCCTAAGCTTTTCTAGGAAGATCTCCAAAAATGCAAAGTAAACTGAGCTCCTCTATCTGAAATGATCGACAAAGGAATCCCATGCCATCTCACAATCTCATCAATGTAGAGTCGGCCCTGTAAGTAGACTTCACAGGGATAAAGTGGGCAGACTTAGTCAATCTGTCCACAATAACCCATATGGAGTCATGTTGCTTCCTAGTCCTCAGAAGACCAATGACAAAGTCCATACTAATGGCCTCCCATTTCCAAGTTGGAACCTCAATAATCTGAGTCACACCACCAGGCTTAAAATGCTCTGCCTTAACCTGCTGACAATTAGGACACTTAGCCACATTGTCTGCAATATCCTTCTTCATGCCATCCCACTAATAAATCTGCTTAAGATCGTTATACATTTTTGTGGAACCTGGATGTATGGAATATCTTGAACCATGGGCCTCTGTCACAATCCTGATCCGTAAATCATCTATATCTGGTACACACAATCAGTTCTGGTATCTAAGTATGCCATCATCTCCCAAAGCGAAAGACTCATTCATTTTTAACAATAATGAATCCTTCAGCTCCAACAACACAGGAACAAGATGCTGACCCTTTTTCACTTCCACTATCAGGGATGATTCAGAACTAGGGTGAAGTGAAACACCTCCACTTGTAGAGTCAACCAACCGCACACCCAGTTTGGCCAGTCTGTGTACCTCTTTCACTAGCTCTTTCTTCTCATCCTCAACGTTGGTTGTACTCCTCATGCTCATCCTGCTCAAAACATCAGCCACAACATTAGCCTTACCTGGATGGTAGTGCACATTCATGTCATAATCCTTCAACAGCTCCAACTATCTGTGTTGACGTAGATTCAACTCCCTCTGCGTGAATACGTACTGGAGACTCTTATGATCCGTGAACACATCCACATGTACTCCATACAGATAATGCCTCCACAGCTTCAACGCAAACACCACAGCTGCAAACTCCAAGTCATGAGTGGGATAATTCTTTTCATGAACCCTGAGCTATCTGGAAGCATAGGCTATCACCTTACCAACCTGCATAAGAACACATCCCAAACCAACCTTATATGCATAACAATAGATAGTGTAATTCTCGTCCCTCTTAGGCAGAGTAAGCACCGGGGCTGAAGTGAGTCTGTCCTTGAGCTCCTGGAAACTCTTCTCCCAAGTCTCCGTCCATTCAAACTTGGATTTCTTCTTTGTCAAGGTTGTAAGTGGGGCAGCAATGGAAGAAAAGCCTTCCACAAACCTGCGGTAGTAACCAGCCAATCCCAGAAAGCTACGGACATTGGTGGGAGTAAGAGGTTGTGGCCAGTTCTTTACAACTTCAATCTTTCTGAGGTCCACTTCTACACCTTGATCGGACACAACATGGCCCAGGGAGGTCACTGATCTCAGCCAGAATTCACACTTGGTAAATTTGGCATACAATTGATGTTGGTTAAGTACCTGCAACGTTAGTCTCAAATGATGTTCATGCTCTTCCTTGGTCTTAGAGTAGATGAGAATGTCATCAATGAATACTATGACGAAGGAGTCAACGTATTCACGGATGACTCTATTAATGAGATCCATAAATGCAGCAAGTGCATTTATAAACTTGAATGACATAACCAAGAACTCATAATGACCATAACGGGTACGAAAAGCTTTTTTTAAGACATCCCCATCCCTAACCCTAAGCTGATGATACCCTGAACGAAGATCAATCTTAGAGAAGAAACTAGATCGTTGGAGCTGATCGAACAAATCATCATTTCTGGGAAGTGGATACTTATTCTTTATAGTGACTTTGTTGAGCTACCGATAATCGATACACATTCTAAGGGTCCCATCTTTCTTCTTTACAAAAAACACTGGATCCCCCAAGGGGATACGCTCGGCTGAGTGAAACCCTTATCAGTGAGATCTTTTGACTGCAGCTTCAACTCTTTGAGTTCTGCCGGAGTCATTCTATAAGGAGGAATTGAGATTGGTTTAGTATCAGGTTCTAAGTCGATACCAAAGTCAATCTCTCGAAGCGAAGGGACTCCAGGCAAATCTTCAGGAAACACATCTAGGAATTCAGTTACTATAGTCACCTAGTCTATGGAAGGAACGTCATGATCTAAATCATTAACACTCACTAGATGACATAGTAACTGCTTGGCCATCATTTTATTGGCTTTAAGATTTAAAATCAAGGGGTAAGGACAAATCGGATTGTACCCATCCCAGACTAACTCTTCTTCATTAGGGAAGCGAAACCTCATCACTCTAGTACGACAGTCATAGCAAGCATAATAGTTGTGAAGCCAGTCTATGCCAAGAATAATGTCAAAATCATGCATGGGTAACTCAATCAAGTTTGCACACATAGTCTTGCCACTCACAACTATTAGGTAATTCTTGTATACCCTATCAGTTCTTACATTTTTTTCTAAAGGCGTACTAACCACTATAGGATCATGCAGAACTTAAGGTAGTAATTCAAAAGTAAGAGCAAGCAAAGGAGTCACAAAGGAAAGAGTAGACCCTTGATTAAGTAAAGCATAAACAGAAGTTGAGAATACTTGTAGTAAACCTGTGACCATATCATAGGACTTCTCCTACTCCTCCATGCCTTTCAGGGCATAGAATCTATTCCTCTTGGGAGGCTCGGTTGTTGCTGCACTCTATGGGGTAGGCCTAGGTTGAGCATTACCTCCAGCCTGACCTCTCTTCTGGGGATAGTATCTGACCATGTGTCCACTCTTACCACAACCGGAGCAGGCATTAGTGCCCTGTCTGCATTCTCCACTGTGAGCTCGACCACACTTAGCACAAGTCTTCTTTGGACGCTTCATATCCCCTCCATTGCCCCTCTTGGGTTCGGGTCTGCCTCCTCTAGGCGTTGTATTTCTTTGAGGGTTATAATTCCCAGAACTCTATTGCCCCTTATTGATTTGGGCTGCTCACGGATGCCAAAACTATTTCTAGGGACTCCATGGCTGGGATCTGCCTGATCTTGAGGCCTAGGCCTCCTAATATCACGTACACCTCTCCTCTTTCAGCTGTCCTCTACCTGCTGGACATGCACCATTAACCTAGAAAGGTTCATATTATCATGGAGAATCGCAGACCAACACTCCTCCTCCGATCTTCATTGTTCCTGTGAGGAACATACCTCATCTTATCCTTGTTGTTCGAAACCAGGGAAGTACCACACCTAGATAATTTCAACAAAGCTAAATACTCTCCTCATTCTTGCTATTACATATCAAGGGAAGTAACATACCTTGATAGCTTCACAAACTTCAGGGAATACTGTTTCATCGTCATAGATCCTTGTTTAAGGTTGATGAACTCCTCAACTTTGGTCTCCATCATCTTTCTGGGGAAGAATCTTTCCAAAAATGTTGTCTTAAACAACTCCCTGTGATAAGCACTCCACCTAAGACGCGACTATCTTACCACATCTTGCACCAAGTCTGTGCAACATCCTAGAGTTTGTAGGAATCCAGCTCAGTCTTCTCAGTATCAGAGGCCCCCAGGGCCACCAGGATCTTATCCAACTCGTCTATAAATTCCTGAGGATCTTCTAAAGTCTTAGCCCCTGTGAATATATGAGGATTCATCCTCGTGAAATCTCGCAGTCTATCAGCCATGCTGCGAACCGATGGGTTCTCCTTCAGAACTTCCTGCCAGTTGACTTGGACAACCATAGCATGGGCCTACATCCTGATGGCCTTTGCCATCTGGGCTAGAGATGCCCTCACCTCCGCATCAGTCAACCCAGCTGGGTTAACTGGCATGTATGGAATTAGTACACACTTGTACTAAGTATGGGTATATCCAAGCACACCAGAGACATGCATGAAAAATAATGGCTCTTTCCTAGTGGACTTGCCAAATTGAGATTGGGAAAGTTATGCCATGAAAGTGACATGCATCATTATAATTATCAAATTACACACAACATACAAACTCTACATATAACACATAACATTTGACACATAGCTTCTTTCATATTATTCATTCATATGCCTTGAGACCTTATTATCATGGACTTGACCTTAAGACTTTCCAAAATGAGGGCTCAACATATGGGACCTCAACTAGGGAGCCTTCATTAGCAAACACAGAGTCTGCTTCATTCATTCATACGTACCTCATTCAATTCATTCATAGGCCAATGCGAACACCAGCTATACCCAGGATGTAGTTTAAGACTTTCATTAGGTTTGCTGTGCAATGATTAGGAATAACCTAATGGCATTACCTAAGTCTATCCCACCTCTTGATTATCCTATCCTAACACCTTCAGTATCATTCATTTCTTTATATGATTCATTTGAGGCTGGCCTCATTCATTCATTGGTAACTTTAACTTTAACCGACATAGATCATATGAGCATCATGAAATCCAGTGTCTCCCCCACACCAAAAAGAGGTGGAATAATCGGCCAAAACGATTCAATAACATGCTAGCGTATATGGGAATTTAATCCCGCCAGATCCCTATAGTGGCAATATAGGTTCAAAGACTATGAGATGTATGGAGACCCATACCCGGAAAGCCGTATAGTCTCATCTCATGAGCGTTACGTGAACCTCCGCCCTTCCCGAAAGAAGGCATCACCGCTCATAGCAAGCCTATCGGTGCTCGGTATAAAGTTCCATTGCATTCAACTCATATTAATACTCTATTTTAATTAGAATTCTAATTTAAATCCCCTTTTTTTAAATTAAATTCTCTTGAATAGGGAGATTGTGGGTTCGAACCCCCACTACCCCTTATTTTTTAATCAATTTCGCTGAGGAGGAAGTTGTGAGGTGGTGGGTTTGAAACCCCACAGCCCCTCCTTCTTTAATTTATTTAAATGGGCGACTGCACTGAGTTTGTGGGATCGAATCCTCACACCCTCATTTTTTTTAAATATCGCCTACTGAGGTCGTGGGATCGATTCCCACGCCTCGCGTTTCTTTTTTCTTTTTTTCTTTTTCGCGCGTATCGGGAGGTTTTGGGTTCGAATCCCACGCCTCCCTTTTTTTCCTTTTCCCTTCTTTTTCCCTTTCCCCAGGTCGCGTGTTCGATCCCCACCCCAGCACCATTTCTTTTCCATTTTTTCGCGAACTCAGTGGCCAGGGCTTGGATTCCCCCCAGCCTCGTTCCTTTTTTTCTGTTCTCTGCGTACTGGGGGTCGTGGGTTCGATTCCCGCCCCCAGCCCCATTTTTCAGTTTATTTCACAGGTGAGGTCTTGTGTACGATTCCCATTGACTACACTTAATTTATTTTATTTTTAAAACTCTGAATTTGACACTTTTGAAGGGTACGATAATCTGGAAATTATTTTCTGTCCTTCTCCAACCACTTTTAGGTGCATTTTTTTCATAAGTTTAAGTAGCTATACAATGGATATTCAATTCATTATACTTCATCATAATGAACATCACATTGTACACCCATTACACACATAAAATACACAATAAATACACAACTTATACACCCCAAAACAAGGCCTGAAACACTGCCCTATACACGTCCATACATCAACTTTTCCGATCATATTTTGATGATCATTATCGTGATTTCCGCACATAAACACATTCATATTTAATTTAAACACATCATTTATGCAAAAATCTAGCAGCACAACATACCCATCCTACAAATTCGTTAGGAGCTAAGGACAAGGACATACGAAGGGGAACAACCTTAGTTTGAAGAGTTTAAGAAACGTTCGAAAGAAAGTAATCATGGAGAAATAATTCCATGAGAGAAACACATACCTTCATTGATGTTCAAACGAAGAATTTGCTACCCAAAACTCTATCCAAAAATCAGTCCAGGTTACCTCAACGTCCACACCACTCAACGAAAAACTTCTCTTCGCCTTAATATTTTTTTGGTTACTTTGTTTTTCTTAAAATTTTATGTGAGTTCTTCAAGCATGAAGAACTGTTGATATATTCTCTGTTTTTTGTTGTGCTTGACAGAATAACGTGAGGAAGATGGAGAACTTGAGAGAGAGAGTTAAAAGGCGTGAGAGAGAGAGAGAACTATTAGGATTAGGAGACTAATTGAGTCAAATAAAATTTAAATTAAATTACTACAAATCTGGTTTATTTTAATTAATACGCGAATGGACGATTATGCCCTTAAAATTTTAGACTTTTAATTAAAAATTCAATTACCTTAAGTACCATTTATTCTTATTTATTTTTTTCCTCTCTTTTTTGGATCGTTACACTATTCAAGGTAAAATGGATGGCAACAACTTATAATGAAGATCAAGATATATGACAGTGTAGCTATATGGAACTATATACTCCCTGTGTAATCCTGTAGCTTCATCGATTGTGTGACTACTGTTTAAAGGGATCTCCTTTAAGTTTGTTAGGTATCTTGTATATTGTATTTACTAATTATTATAGTCAACCTTATAAGATATAGAACCTAAAAAATGTATTAATTGTTTAATACCTTCAAGCACGCCATATTGCTCTTAAGTCTTAATACATTTTTCTCTATGATTTTTAGTTGTAATGACATGCATACAGTAATTAGGTTTTTTATTGTAGAAATAATGTACAAGATTCATATTACTTTTGGGAAGAAAGTAAAGAAACAAAATGATGACAGTATGGTAAAAGCTTTCATATGTGAGATAAATTTCAGAAATTGTATAGAAGAGGTGATAGAGAGTTATGAATCGACTAAGCTATGATGGAGACTACAACATGTTTACTTAGGTTGTTAACTATGTTATTAAGATAAGTGTATAAGATTTAATTATTCCCCTTGAAGACACTCCATAATGGATATTACTCATTCATCCCAAATTAGGAATGTGTTTTCAGTGCTCTTGTAGAGAGTAAGTGACCTCAGACAGGGAAGTGGAAGTGTAGAAGAGCAAGATGATTCCATTTAGACCATACTTTGTCTAAATCAAATTTATTAATGAACGGTAAGAAAGAAATCATTTCAAATGGAACTCACTAATCCATCTTTGCATTACCATATTAATATAAAAAGTGAAAAAGAAACCTCCAAAATTACAAAGTATAACATTTGAGTAGTTAACTATCTATTATATTCAAGGTAATTGTACTTCACAAGATGCACACATAAAAGAAGGATGAATAAATTTCTCATTTCCTATAAAGTTTTCCTATAAGCAAGATATAAATAGATTTGCAAACCTACCTAAAAATAGTAGCAATTTCATTCTACTGGATATATCTTCATCTAAATTTCATTCTCCCTGAAAACTGATTGTAAATGTTTAAATTGTCACCAATTATGTATCACAATCCCAACCGATCTTCTATGTACTTCTTATGGAGAGTAAACTTGTAATTTATGTACTTTTGTCCAACTCTACCCATCCTAAAACCATAATGTATTTTGTCCACAATAACAACTAAATCACTTAAAAATTGTCAACTAACATGATAACATCTACAATTCCAATACCTTATTTATGTTACTACTGGTAGTTCGTTCATAACTAAGGAAAACAAGTAAACGCGTAAGCCTCGCATAAACTCCCGGTTATAGAATACTCTTTTGTATACATTCCGTTAATCAACACAATGGCAGAGGCAGTTCTTCTATCAAACTAACCATAATAAAATGAAATCGTATGTTCAAACGTCTACTATGCCATTGCACCAAAGCTGCGACGTAATAAGTTTGTAATATTGAAGAGTAGAAGCACAAAAGTTAGAAAATCAGATTTTGGAGATTACAAGCACTGTAAAATAAGAAGCATAGGATGGACCATTACTTTATTTGGACAAAAATCTAAAGTTTTAGTTAAATTGCTATTCATTTGCACTACAAATAATTAGGCAATTTACAGCATATATCTAAATATCACAGAAATTTCTTGTTTACTGGTTTTTCATTTAATTAACACCATATATCTTTCATATGGCTTCCTTTATTTCAACATCCACAGCTCCTTCAACCACACTTATTTGCACTTCTACTAATTCCCACTGTCACATTAAGAAAACAAAAAATGTAATGTGTTTTCAGTCTCGCTTTAAATCTTATGATTTTAAATATGTGGTGTCATATCTATGAGTATAATTTCACACGTATTAAGTACTGAATATAAAAATGTAACACGTTTCTTCAAATAAAGAATGCGAGGTACATAATTTATTGTAAGAGTTTCCACTTCTTTTATTATTTCTTTTTTTACGTAGCAGTTTGGTTTAAAGATAGGTGGGCTTAGACTTATGCTAAGCGTTCAAATTTCAAGAGCAGAAACAAAAAAAAAGCAAATTGTCTCATGGCTACAACAATCAAATATTATGCTGCATGCAAGGGCTTCCTGGAAGATGAACAATTACGCAATACTTAATGGTCCCAATAGAATGTACCATTCACTGAATTATTGGTACAATATAACTGATAGCAGTTTTATTGTACCTTGTTGAACTAACAAGTCAAACAAAGCAATAATCTGTTCAAATTTAAGCTCAAAAAGATTGTTACCTGAACTATATTCTAGACCTCTTCTTCTCCCTAATTTCTGACCACTGTAATGAGACAAAGAGAGCAATAATCTGTTCAAATTTAAGCTTACAAAGATTGTTACCTGAACTGTATGCTACACCTCTTCTTCTCCCTAATTTCTGACTGCTATAACGAGACAAACAAAGCAATAATTTGTTCAAATTTAAGATCAAAAAGATTGTTACCTGAATTGTATTCTACACCTCTTCTTTTCCCTAATTTCTGACCACTATGTCGACTTCTCTAGAATTCTGCCCAAATTATTTTACTTTGAAATAAACCCTCTAATATTAATTACCTGGACAGCAACAACGAAAGAAATTTGAGGAGAAATGGAGATTAATGGAGAGCAAATGTGGAGGAAAAATCAATGTAGAACAATGGGAGAGCAAATGTGGAGGAGAAACCGATATAAACAATGAAAGAGCTAAAGTGGATACACAACAAACGTACAGATCCAAAAAGTAATAGCGAAACCCATGTGCCCTTTAATCCTTTACAAATCTCCTAAATTTAATGGAAAATTACATAATTATCCTTGTTAAATAAAGTAAAATATATATATATTTAAATTACAATTTAAATTGCTTTGGGAACAACTTTTTGAAGCTTTGTTAGCCCTCTTCTAAATAAGGGGATATAGCTGCAGAGAGAGACAACTTGTTCATTATTCTATGATTTTAAAAAATGGAGTTTTAATGAGTTTTTTTAATTCTTTAAAGAAGATGGTAGTTTGATTGGCTTAAAACTCCTAGACTCATATGGCCCAAGTTAAATTACGGGCATGCCCGACTCAACTCATCCACAATTATGAAATAAATATACTTGCAAAAAGGATTACGAACTCAATACAAGAACTTTAAACTCAGAGATACTACTCCTCTCTAAGATGCTTAGTTTATGGAGTTTATACGGAGTTATGGACATGAAAAAGTTGACTCAAGGGTATTAATGAAAATATAGAACTCGTACAACTCTTCTCCATCCCAAACTTACTTCCTCAAACATAGCTCAAATTGATTGTTGATCGCAAAGGAGTCAGAATTTAACTCAAGGACTTTCTTGAACTTTACTCTTGACTCTTTCTTCAATTGGAATTATGAAATCAAGAGTTATAAATTTGATAGGCATGATCTCTCATGGATAAAATAAATATTTTAATTAGGAATATAAGTAGAAAACATAAGTAGGATTTGAGGGAACTCTTGCGGAAAGAAAGGCAGAGGTTTAGGGACCTAGAAACTCTAGTGCACTGAGTGGTGCAGGGAGTTAGACCTTATCCTACACACCATTTGTTATGGTAAAATGAGTTGAAGGGTGCCCCCATCCCCTACCCAGAAAACCGATGAAATTTCTTGCTCAAATTCGTGCAACTCTTTTGGATCCTTAATCTCAACATAATTACAGAAAATCTTGCACCAAAACCCTACCAAGAACATCATATATTCAGAACTCTCACCTCAAGAACAACAATTTCATTAACAAAAAGTGAAGCACCAAACCTCTAGAACTCCACAATATTATCAATATACTCAATCTCATGGATGAAATTAGAAAAAGAAACAGATAATAAGCTTGTGAGAAAACAAGCCCAAGACTATCGAAGCTTACATACCTCAAAGAAGTAGGTTCTTGGTGAAATCTAAATTTGTTGAAGCTACTTGAGAAACTTAGAAGGACATGTGAGGCACGTATCCCTAATTATTTCTTGATTAAGGTACAACTCATTTCTTTCCTTGGCCTATTTTTCCTAAGTACGTCACTCGGGGATGAGTGATGGGTAATTTAGTGTCTATTGTAACGACTGGGTTCCTTCATTATAGAAAATAAGATGGGGAAAATTTTTTGGTTGAAAAACATTTTCGTACTGACTTGGAATTTCGCAACCTAGTCCAGATTAGGACGAACTTTGAGTCATTAAAGTCTAGGAAAATCTTGTTATAATTGGGAAATCTAATTACGAATTTGGCAACATGAGTTGATAGATAATTCATTAAGCGACATGTATCATTTTACATAATTAGAATCAGACAAATAGAACTTTCGAAATTGATCTTGTTGTGAACGGTACTTTTTGAGTGTCGTTGATTGAAGGTGTGTTGTGAAATGGGGGGTCTTGTAATTATCAAAATAGCTCACTATTTTCGTTCAAGACTTTGAGGTTGTATTCCTTCCGCCACGGCAGTGCCACTATAGTAGAGTTAGTGTCGCCGTGGCGCGGCAGACGCGACTTAAAGTCAGAAATAAACTCCTTTGCAATTTTTAAACCTGAGAGATAAGGATCGAACCCAGTGGTTTTCTTGATATATTATCACAATTCTTAAGGATAAATGTAAGATTTTAACTCCCCAGATCCACATTTTGATCCGTAGAACTTAATCTAGTGGGTAATTATCAATAAGGAATTGTTTTGATCTGGAATTAATTGTGGTGAAGAAAATCCTAATCTAGGCATAGGGTACATGGGTATAATCTTGGGTTGATAGAAATTTTAATAATTAGGACTATTAATTAGTTTTATTGATTTCCGTAGTATATTGATTACTTGTAGACCAAGAACGAATGGAATGAATCCCAATTGGAAAAATTTACGTTTGTTAGGGGATTCAAGTTTTGTTTAAGGTAGGTATTGGTTATGATTCTATGATTATGTGATGCATGTTTGTTCTTGTTTCATTATAATACATTATATGTATGCAAATGTTGCATTATTGATCATAATTGTTGTAAATGAGATAGATGAATGATAAAAGCCATGAATCATGATTTGATTGTATAATCTTGAGAATATAGATTTGATTGTTATTGTGTCTTGTTGAATGGATCGGGTTTTGCATTATGACACATTAACTTGGATTTCTTACCACGTTCCAGCATAACTATGGGATCATTTGTCACGTTCTAGCATAAACATTTAACTGGGTATCACGTTCCGGTATTCTAACAATTTGGGTTTGGGTTCCATGGGAAGACCAAGGACTTTATATAATTGTGGTATTTAAGTATTGTGAAAATATTTCCTTGTTTGTAAATGATGAGGATATCGTATATGTTCGGTGTATTCATGTTATTATTTTGTTGTATTGACTTATATATGTTGCATTTAGTGGGATAATGATGAGATCCTATCAGTACACTATCGTTTGGTACAGATACTACACTCGCTCTTTCTTTGTTGAGTATAGGGATCCTATAGAAGATTTTTGATAGGCCTCACTTAGAAGATTAATGATCTCCGATCCACTTTAAGAGTGAGTCAGTTCCTACAAGATACCATGAGTTCTCTTTCGTTTATATCAGTCATTGCGGACTTGGACTTTCTAGTAAGTTATTTGTGCATTATTTTGGGGTTGTAACCCGTCTTGTTTAGACTTACGGATCTTGTTAGAGTTTTGGTACATTAACTTTCTGATTCTAGGTATATTTTTCCCATTGTTTAGTTCATAGATCTTTTGAAAGTTTATGAAACATTAACTTTTAGCTATTTAACTTGCTTCTGTAACTTAAATGCTTCAGTAATTGATTTGATTTGGTTAACTAATTGGTATTAATGTTCTCTCACTACAGGGTTAGTGTGGGTGTCAATTACAATGGTCTGGGTCGTGACAAAGTGATATCAGAGCCTAGGTTATTTTGACCCGTATGATAACCGAGCCAACTGTTACTACATACCACGCACGGTACCCGAACCTACCGTATGAACATAGTGTACCAACTGTGGTACTCGATACAACCATTCATCTCATAAACAAAACAACAATCTCAATGAAATACAAACACAATTATAAAACTTGAGTAAACAAATTACCTTCATCGCATGAGATAATCAATAATTCATAACTTCACGTTAAGCCCCTACAGTTCCCCTAACATAAAATTATACAAGTTTCACTATAGAGATATTCTTGTTAGAATGCATACATAAATAAACATGGAAAACAATGACCATCATTTACACTCGGAAACTCTGACCAAAAAGTTTTCCACTTGGAACCCCATTACACACCACTCATTATCCCGCCCAAAACCATCACAAGCGTAACATTAATTAATCAAACTCGTTATCATTTTAAACCATAACTAAATCCATATTGATTTATTCAAACCATGATCGAATTCCTATACATGTAATCTCTAAAAATTTACAAGGTACAAAGGCAGTGAAGATAGATCTAACTACTCAGTCAAAACTTACCCTATATGGATACCAAGAAAACGTAGATGAATTGTGAACACGAGTTTGTAGCTCCGTCGGGGAGAATTCTCAAGGTTGTAGATAAAAAAATTGTGGGTATGACCCACCTTATGCTAGCATCCTCTCGTCCTTGTCAATATAGGGCTGTCTTTCATTCTTCACTTACTTATTTTTGGAAATTTATTATTTTCCCAAATTTTTCATTGTCTTTAGTATGATCTCTCGCTCTTATCGACAAGCTTTTAACAGTTTTTTGGAGGATCTTTGGAATAACCATATGTGGTTTTACTATTAGAGAGACAGAGAACCATTAAAAATACAATTTTTAGTTTCAACTTCGCTGACCCCTCACTAGAGGCTATCACGCGCCATACCGAGAAAGTTCTTATTATAGAGGGTAAATATCAGGCGGAGTCTAACTTTCTAATTTTTAGGGTTTTTTTTCATGTCATACCAATTTTAATTCGCACATCGTTTTTAAAGAAATATGGACTCCACATAAGATGTCCTTTGAATAACGATGGATTAGGTTGTTACAATCACACTCCCAATATATTGTTATAGGGATGGGGGAATGTTTCTTACATAAATCTATAAATTGGCAAATGCATCCATGAGGATGATTTGTGCTTAACGTTTTCCTGAAAAGTTGTTGGGTGTCACGGACTTGGATAAAACACTTTGACTAATTTGGATATAACACTCTGCTATCATTTTGGGAAATTGAAGTTTTTTCCAACCATAGAGTAATCGATGCTCCATAGATGATACTATGAAGGTCAATTGGATTGATCAGATTTCGGTGATTTATTTGATTCTCTGATGACATGATGCAACTAGTTGATAGAATTTCCTTGAAGGACTAGGGTTTTTCTGCCGTAAAACATACACATGAAGAATTGAATGAAGTTGTCAAATAAAGAAAGATGATTTCATATTTTTGCACCCTTACGTCAACGACATAATCATCAAACTTGTGTTTGATGTTCTGTTATGGTGTAACTAATACTCCATTAGAGTTTGCGAACGAAAACAGTTGTTTGAGTTTGAGATTTGATATGTTTAACGAAATGATATATATGTTGTAGAGTCTCAAATTAGGGAGTCAACATCTTTATTTTGTAAAACTAGTGCAATTTGTCAACATCCCTCCCCTCACCCCTCCCTAAGATTCTTGCGAAGTCATCCCTACTATACCTTGTGTCCCTTCCTTCCTCACCTCTATGCAAGGAAAATCAAGTGAAAAATCCGTCCCGTCATGATTTATAGTGAAAAATTTGTCCCGTCATAATCCGTGTACCGAAATAAAATAAATATATTCTAATGTAAAAAGTTAGAAAGAGGAAAAAACTTTAAAAGGTAAGAGAGAGAAAGGATCGTTTGAGCATTTTTTTAATGGAACTCAATAATCCACTTCGCAAAGTATAAGTGGAGTATAATACAAGCTTTGTCTACCACGTAATATATATGCCTCATACATAATAAAAAATTTTGAGGTAGTTTGATTCGACATGAAGTTTTAGAAAGAAATGAAGATTATTAGAACGTGTGGACCAAACAAATAATAGAATTTTTTGTGACTGTAACTAATTTCATTAAAGGTAAAATAAACATCTTATAGTTAACTTGTTACTTAATATAGAAATATGTAATTCTTTTTAGGATTAACTAAAAAGGAAAGTAAGTCAAATAAATTGGACAGAGGGAGTAAAAAGTTGATGGAGCTTTCAATGTCATCCTACTATGTGTAGTTTAAGCTTCAAGAAGATTCGTTCACGAAGGGTCTGTGCAAGACTCAACGTATTTTTTTCGGTTGATAAGCTAGAATAAAACTTTCATTTCATTCTTTAATTTGAAGACAAAGACACTTTGCATATGACTTAGAGTAATGGTATTCATTAGTTTCATATGGTTATTGAGACATTTTTTTAGAAGGATAAATTTTAGAATTTTGCATTTATTTTAAGGTTTAGAAATAGACTACAACCAAACAATCTGATTCCCAATAGATTCTTTAAAAAGAAGAGGTAGTATCTCCCAAAATTTCTTTTGGTTTATATAGCCACAGAAAAAGACTAATGGGTTTATTGTTCTATGATTTTAAAGAACGGAGTTTTAATGAGTAGTTTTAATTCTCGAACCAAGAGGGTAGTTGGATTGGCTTAAAACTCCTCGACTCATAGGGTCCAAGTGAAATTATGGGCATGCCAGACTCAGTTCAAGTACTTACATGTATGATATATGGTAATCAACTATTATAGAATTAATATAGTTGCAAAAAGGGTTAGAAACTCAATACTAAAGAACATAGAACTAGAAGATACTACTCTCTATGATGCTCAACTTGTGGAGTTCATGCGGAGTTATGGACATGAGCAGCTAGACTCAAGGGTATCAATGATAATATACAACTTATGGATACAACTCTTCTCCATCCCAAACTTATTTCCTCAAACATAGCTCAAATTGATAATTGATCTCAAAGGAGTCAGAATTTAACTCAAGGACTTTCTTGAACTCTACTCTTGACTCTTTCTTCAATTTGAATTATGAAATCAAGAGTTATAAGTTTGATAGGCATGATCTCTCACGGATAAAATAAATATTTAATTAGGAATATAAAGTAGAAAACATAGGTACGATTCGAGGGAACTCTTACAAAAATAAGGGCAGGGGTTTAGGGACCTAGAAACTCTAGTGCATTAAGTGGTGAAGGGAGTTAGACCCTATCCTACACACCACTTGTTAGGGTACAATGATTGGAAGGGTTCCCCCATCCCCTACCCAGAAAACCGATGAAATTTCTTTCTCAAATTCGTGCAACTCTTTTTGATCCTTAATCCCAACATAATTACAGAAAATGCTGCACCAAAACCCACCAAGAACAACACATATTCACAACTCTCACCTCAAGAACTCGACAAGAATTTCATTATCGAAAAGTGAAGCACAAAACCTCAAGAACTCAACAAGATTATCAATATATTAAATCTCATGGATGAAATTCGTAAATGAAACTCATGATTAGCTTGTGAGAAAACAATTCCAACATTATGGAAGCTTTTACATACCTCAAATAACTAGGTTCTTCGTTAATTCCTTAATTTCTTGAAGCTACTGGGGAAACATAGAACGAAGTGCGAGACAAGTATCCCTAATTATATTCATTTACAACTCATTTCCTTCCTTGGCCTTTTTCTCTTAAGTTTGTAACTCATGGACAAGTAATAGGTAAATCTGTATCTATTGGAACAAGTGGATTCTGTCATTATAGAAAAGACAACGGGGAAAAATTTTGGGTCAAAATTGTTTTTTCATAGTGACTTGGAATTTTGCAACCTAGTCCAGATTTGGTTTAAATATACGTCATTTAGGTCTACGGAAATCTGGTAATAACTGGGAAATGTAATTATGAATTTGGCAACATGAGTAGATAGATAATTCATTAAGAAACTCGTACGACTTTACAGAATCGAATTTGAGCTAGTAAAACACACAGTTTCGATCATGGCATGAATGGGTTGTTTCTGAGTGTTGTTAGTTGAAGGTATGTTGTGAAATGGGGGTACTGGAATTATTAAAATAGCTCACTATTTTAGTGAGAGCCTTTGAGGCGTGAAATCTGCTGCTAGGGCAGCACCGCTGTAGCGAGGTAAGTGTCAGCGTTTTGGGACAAACGTGACTTAAAGTCGGAAATAAACCCCAAAAATTTTTATATGAAGATTGCAAACTTGAGAGATAAGGAATGAACGCATGGGTTTTCTTGATAGATTATGACCATTCTTGAGGCTAAATGTATGATTTTTAACTCCCAGATCCATTTTTTGATCCGTAGAACGTAATTTAATGGGTAATTATCGATAACAAAGAGTTTTGATATGGAATTAGTTATGGAGAAGAAAGTCCTAATTTGAGAATTGGATCATGGATATGATATAGGTTTGTTAGAATTTTTAATAATTTGGATTATTAATTATTGTTTATTGATTTTCGTATTATATTGATCGTTTGTAGACCAATAACAAGCGGAATGAATCCAGAAAGGAAAAATCAAGTTTCTTAGGGGATTAAATCTTTTGTTCGATGTAGGGAATAGTTGTGATTATATGATTGTATGATGCATGTTTGTTCTTGTTTCATTATGATACATGATATATATGTAAATGTTACATTATTGATCATACTTGTTGTAAATAAGATAGATGAATGATGAAAGCCATAAATCATAACATGATTGTATGATCTTGAGAATATAATTGTGCTTGTGATTATGTCTTGTTGAATGGATCGAGTGTTGCATTATAGCACAATAACATGGATTTGTTGTCACGTTTCAACATAATTGTGGGATCAGTTGTCACGTTCTAGTATAAACATTTGATTGGGTATCTCATTCCGGTATGCTAATAGTTTGTGTTTGGGTTCCATGAGAGGACCAATGACTTAACAGAATTGTGGTATTTGAGAATTGTGAAATGCTTCCTTGTTTGTAATTTACGAGTATATTTTATATGTTCGGTGTATGCGTGTTATTATTTTGTTGTATTTACTTTTATATATATATATATATATATATATATATATATATACACACACACACACACATATATATATAAATAGCATTTAGTGGGATAATCGTGTAATCCTATAAGCACAATGTGGTCATGTACTAATACAGCACTCGCTCTTTCTTGGTTGAGTATTGGTCATTCTTAGGCGGTTATTGATATGCCTCACTTAGAAGATTAGTGATCTCCAATCCAATTCAAGGGTGAGCTAGTTCTTCCGAGATGCGATGAGTTCTCTTTGATCTGTATCCATCATTGCGTATTTTGACTATCTAGTTAGTTATTTGTACATTAGTTTGGGGCTTTGACCCTTCTTGTTTATTCTTATGGGTCTTGTTAGAGTTTTGGTACATTGACTTTAAGTTTCTAGGCATATTTCCCCATTTGTTTAGTTGTTAGATGTTTTGGAAGTTTATGCAACTTCAACTTTTACTGCAGTAACCGACTTTATACGTACATTTGAGCGAGACTAAATTTTGAGTTGTATGTATATCTGTAGGACTATCTTTCCTTTACAAACTTGACATAATATTTTTTAAAAAAAAAGGAACCTTTAAACAAACGATTGTCTAAAAATATCTCATTTCTAACTGTGGTTTAGAATTCAACCATCTCTCTAGGCTGAGTTTGTGAAGACTAAGTACTATTTCAATGCCCACCATGTGTCTAAATCAAAGATTTGTGGTAATTCGCAAGCTTTGGAATTTTTTAGTTAAAGCTAAAGATATATAAATGATAATGTTAACGAAGATACTTACCAATTTTCTCAAAATGACCCCAAAGGATGACACAGATAAACTGGAGGAATATCACCAGATAAATAGAGTTTTATAGGTTTCTAACAGGGGTTGCAGGTGTTGATGATACATTGTACATATTTTTCCCCTAGTAGTTTAGCTGCAATGATGGAGTGGTATGTCCATGATGCTAAGTGTGTGTTAACATTGAAGGATGTTTTCCCTTTTGTACTTGAGTTGGCGACAAGGTAATCACATGCTTTAGAATTGAGTGTGCAATTATTTGAGTATATATACAACATCAAGAAACCGTTTGTAATTCGGTCAGTTTCACTTCCTTGATGCAAGGTGAAGGAGGAAATGAAAAATTTGAGATTGAAGGAATGGATTTTGTTTTTTCTAACTTTCTGGAAAATTGGAGTTATGTCTGAAGGAACTGGAAAGACAAATTGGTTAGGTAAACCAAGAAAGAGGTGAGTCTATTTTACATTGTTGGTTCTAGTATTATCATTCTAAAGGAGTTAAAAAGCATTTCAGTGTACTATCTCTGAAATACAGAGCTTCTGTACTTATATGAAAGTAGGTAAAAATAGTAACTATCTTTGAAATCCTAATAGCATGCTTCGATTTAATATCTAAATGTCTATTCATTGAAACTATACTCAAAGACTCTAGAAACATTGCCCACAACAAAAAAAAATTACTAATTTCTCATCAAGCTCAAGTTTCTTGTATTTTTTTCACCTTTAAGGGCTTTAGCTTTTAAACTTTATTTGGCAATTCTCAAATTTTTCCTTTGCCCCAAAGTTCTAATAGTTTCCTGCTTCCATTACATAATCACTAAACTGCATAATTTTAATTAATTATCAATTACTTGAAAAATAATTAACAATAGCTAATAGAAATTAAAACATTTAAAACTTTCAAATTAATTTACTTACATTGATAAAGAGTTTCAATTTTGGGACAGTTCTATACAATATTGAAAAATCCTTTATCGATGTAAGTATAATAATTTGAATCTTTTATAAACTTTAAAAAATATCAATTTTTAATTACTTATGAAGTAATTAATAATAATTAAAATTATGCAGTTTAGTCATTCTGCAATGGAAGGAGAAAGGTATTATAAAGTTGTGACAAAGGAATAATTTGAGAATTGTCAAATAGAATTTTCAAAGTTAAAGCTCTTAAAGATGAAAGGATGCAAGAATATTGAGCTTGAAGAGAAATTGGTGAATTTTTTTTTGGTAGGCAATGTTTCTGGAGACTTTGATTAATGTTTAAAAGGATAGAAACATAGAAATTAAATCAAAGGATATTTTTATGGTTTCGAAGATAGTTACTAGCTATTTCTACCTACTATAATTAATTATAAGGACCAAAGCAATTCAGCCTATTATCTATACAAATTTGAAATACTTTCTAACTCTTTTATAATTAAAAGAAACGAGGACCAACAATGTACAATCGACTCACCTCTTTCTTTGTTCACCGAACCCGACTGGCTTTTCAGTCTCTTTAGACACGACTCCAATTCTTTCTAGCAAGTCAAAAAAACATGATGAACGCCCTCAATCTCAAATCTTTCATTTTCCTGCTCCATCTTGCATCAAGGAAGAAAAACTGTTTGGTCTGACAAATGCTTCTAGATTCTGTATTGCACACATTACCGGATGCATAAAATTAATAAACTCACGCACTTCGCTATCTGATAATTGCATAAACTCAGTTGAATGCTCACTCAATACTAAAGCATGTGATAGTCTTGTTACTAACTAACAACTAAAAGGGAAAACATCCTGCAAGTTTAACACACACTTAACATCATGGACCTACCACTTCATCATTTCCGCTAAATAACTTCGGCAAGACATATACAAAGTATCATCAACATCCATAATCCCTCTTAGGAACTTAAAAAGCTCAAACAATAGAGGAGCGAACTTCCTATATACGGCTATAGGGTTGGTGAAAAGTGTCTTATATAAAATAATGACAAAAAATGTACAATGAGATCACCCCTTCATTGTTTATGAAATCCACCTCTCTTAACTGTTTCACTAGACACAACTCAAATTTGTCCAACTTACATAATACATGATGCATACCTTCAATCTATTTTTTTAATTGGTTGTCTCAAAATTCATTCCTTCTTCACTCTTACCTTTGCTTCAATGAAGGGAAACTAATCATACAACTTAATTCTTTTTAAGGGCATATTGCAAACTTTAAAGGAAGTATAAACTCGATAAACTCATGCACATCACTACCTCATAACCCTATAAACTCAACTGATCACACTCTCAATTAAACTTTTTTCCAACTCGCGAACAAATGGTAATATCATGTTATATTAAAACATTCCTAACATCGTACCACTCCATTTTATCTTCTAAACTACAATGATAAAAATATATATATAAAGAATTATGAACACCAGCAACCCATCGAACAAGTTTACAGAACTCTAAAATATAGGAGCATTGCCAAGACCTAACCCATCAGGCCGTGCAGGCACCTATTCTAATACCTACATAGAAGAAATCTTACGCGCAATTTAAATATACGATGTAGAAGTAAAAAAATATAAACTAATCACCTTATCGTAAATAAAAAATGACTCCCAAACATGATTAAATAAAGTATTTTGCTTAAAGAATACACTAAACCCTCACAAGGAACTAATCTAAAAAAGTACATGAGGTTATAAAGAGTAAAATACTACAGAGAGATACAACACAGCTCCAACCACTTGACTCATCACATCTTTCAAGTAACTCATACCACCAAAAATTTCTAAGACATCATCTACGATGTTTAACATTTAATTCCAATCTAAACAGGAGTGGTCCTAAAATTTAATGAAAGTAGCCTAGCCCTTGATCAATTCAGTAAACCTACTACTAGACTCTTACTAGACAACATTAATTCAATACTTTATGTCAATTATTTCCCAACCCACAAAGGGTAACAATACAGTACAATCTTTGTTAATAAGTTGAAGTCATAGTTACCACATGGATTTAACATTGATAAATACAGGATCAATGATGCCACAACAAGAAATAGTTGATTCATCACGTCTTTCAAGTAACACATACAATCAAGAATCTCTAAGACATCACCTATAATGTTTAACATGTAATTCCTGTCTAATTAGGAACCTTCCCAATATTTAAACACAAATCACTTTCACTCATGGAGAAATATGTAACAATTTTATTGCGAACTAGTAAACCTAGTTCTCTCATGAAACCACACATACAAAAGGTTGATAAAAATGTACAAAACATGCTACCCAAGAAAACCACTTGTTATTTTGACCCGCATGGTACTCGATCCAACTGTTACGACATACCACGCACTGTACCCAAGCCTACCCTATGAATATTTTGTACCAAGAGTGGTACACGAGACAACTATTAATCTCACAAAGAAAACCACAATCACAATGAAATACAAGCACAATTGTAAAACATGAGTAAACAAAGTACCTTCATTGCATGAGATAGTCAATAGTTCATCACTTCACATTCAGCCCCTACAATTACCCTACCATGAAATTATAAAAGTTTCACTATATAGACAGTAAGAATGCATACATAAATAAACATGGAAAACAATAACCATCATTTATACTCGGACTCTCTTTCCAGATAGTTTTCCACATCCAACCTGATTACACACCACTCATTTTATCTCTATATCTCGCCTAACATCATCACAAGGTTAACATTAGTTAGTCAAACTCTTTATCATATTAAACCATGTCTAACTCCATATTAAGTCATTCAAACTCCATGATTGAAGGCATATACATGTAATCTCCAACAATTTACAAGGTACAAAGTAAGTGAAGATAGATCTAACTACTAAGTCAAAACCTAGTCTATATGGACACAAAGAAACCGTAGAAGAACTGTGAAAAAGAGTTTCTATCTCCGTAGAGGAGAATTCTTAAGCTCGTAGATAAACAATTTGTGTGTATGACCCACCTTACGCTAGCATCCCCTCTCTCCCCTATCCTCAAGATTTGAAAATTGTTAGGGAGGATCTTTGGAGTACCATCGACTGTTTTACCACTAGAAAGGCAGAGAACAATTAAAAAATACGTTTTTGAGTTTCTTCCTCGCTGACCCCTCCATAGTTGCTATCACGCTGCAAAACTGCGAAAGCTCTTACTATGGAGGGATAACATCAGTCGGAGTATAATTTTCTAATTTAGGGTTTTTTTCATGTCATCCCAATTTTAAATTGGCATATCATTTTAAAGAAATATTGGGACTCTACATGAGATGTCCTTTGAATAACCATGGTTCAGGTTATTGCAAGCACACTCCAAATTTATTGTTATGTGGTTAGGGAAAAGTTCCTTACAAAAATCTATAAATTGGGAAATGCATCAATGAGCAACTTGTTTTCTCATATAAAAGTAAATATATAAATTTTTGTCAGAAGCATGAAAATAGAAGTATAAATAAATAGTAGGAGATGAAGTTTCATAGATCGTGAATAAGTAAGTTTAATTTATTTACCAGTCTCCACGTGTGAGGATGGTGTGAGCTTCACGTTTTCCCATAAAGGTGTTTGGGTGTCACCGATTTGGATGTGACGTTCTCCTATCATTTTGGAAAATTGAAGTTTTTTCCAACAATAGAATAATCGATGCTCCATAGATGACATTTTGAAGGTCAATTGGATTGATCGGATTTCGGTGATTTATTCGATTCACTGATGACATGATGTAACTAGTTGATGGAGTTACCTTGAAGGACTAGGGTTTTTTCGCCATAAAACATCAATACAAAAAATTGAATATAGTTCACAAATAAAGAAAGATAATTTCTTCTTTTTGAACCCTCACGTCAACAGCATAATCATTAAACTTGTGTATGATGTTGTGTTAATTGGAAGTTAGGAGCAAAAAAAATTGTTTCAGTTTGATATGAGATATGTTTAAGGAAATAATAAATATGTTGTAGAATCACCAATTAGGGATTCCACAACTTTATTTGGTAAAACTAGTGAAATTTGTTGACATTCATTCCCCCACCCCTCCCTGAGTTTCCTATTAAGTCATCCCTACTATCCCTTGTATCTCATCCTCCCTCTACTTTTGTGCATACAAAATCATGTGAAAAATCCTCCCCGTCATGATTCGTGTAGCAAAATATAATAAATAAATTCTAATGTAATTTACACGTAAAATTGTTAGAAGATCATATGAACTGACACTTGTTACCTATATCGAAACATTATAAGAGACCATACTTCTTCTTTTAAAAAAAAAAAAATTCTCATGTATTTTAAAGTGTTTTTCTTTTTTTTCCTTTTTACCTAAAAGTTAGTAATGGTCCTTTTTATTGATATAGTTATTTCTCTAATAAATTCTTTTACTATTCCTAGTATAGCTATGACATCTTTCTTAAGACGTTACCTAGGATCTTCTTCTTAGATTACATTGAAATTCATTTGTCTTTTTCATTTTAATTTTGTGTAATATTATTCATATTTTCTAGTTAATGAATTTGAATTCTAAAATATAATTAAAAGATAGTATATACTTATATGTGAATTTTAAAATAAAATCTTACTGCTTGAATTTGCTTACTGCAATGTATGAAAGAAAAAATTGATTAATTTTATTTTTTAATGTCCTCACCCTTGTATTTTTAAGAATAAATAACTTCTGTAAAAAAACAAAATTGAGTACAAACTATACTTCAAGAGAAAAAAATTAAAAAAATATCAAGATAGATTTAAATTATACCCTTAAATTGTCCAACTCACACCATAAATCACATGGTTAATAGTAGTTCTCTTTCCGATAAAACCTTGTTTTTTATTTCCTATAGAAAGTGAATTACTTTAGAAACCAATAAATAAAAACTTGGAATTCATTAAAAAAAAAAAAGGATAGGCCTCAATAACTGACACGACTATAGAAACAACTATAACTTTTACGATATAACCCGAGATACGAAAAAACAAAAAACAAAAGTCATAATTATAATTAAAATTGTTAAAAACACATAGTTGTAACTAAACTTTCACAATCAAAAAATATTTTTAAAAATTAGTCATATTTATGATTATCATAGCCACGAGTTATAACTGGGGAAAAAGTCATACTCGCAATTACAACTTTCCTAATTACAATTATAAAAAAAAAAATAGTCGCATTGTGATTTTCATATAATTGTCTTGAAAAAATTCATAATCATCATTATTTGTGGATGTAAAATTTCAAATTTAACGAGTATTAATCTCAATTTAGCGTAAATCCAATATCAATCCCTACATTATAATAGTTATATTATAAATTATTTTTGTCTAATCAATTAAAATTTTAATTTCTATGATCAGAGTGTCTAAATGAATTGATTCAATATCTGCATATATCTAGTCAATTTTTCACTGTTGTTTCTACTTTCTTACTCTTATTATTTTTTTCTCCCTCTCATTTTATTATTTTGATCTTTTTAATTTAATCTTCTATTCTATCAAAATATCTCTCTTTTATTTGTTTATGTAATTATTTTTATTGAAAATAATAATATATACCAATTTCAGTTCAAAATATGTGATAAACATTATATTTATACTAATATAATGTATTTAAAATAAATAAACCATGTACGTACTAATATATAATAATATGTATATGTACAATTCACGTAATATATATATATATATATATACATACATATATATATATATATATATATATATATATATATATATATATATATATATATATATATATATATATATATATATACACACACACACACACACAAACATACATACTTGGGGAATATGGTATGTGCCAGATCATGGCCAACATTGTCAAAATTGATAGGACTACCTTTTATTCAACTGTTCAGTATTTCATTACATATAAATTGGAAAGAACATATTTACAGAGTTATGTTTTTATATCTATGGGAGTTTAATTACACTATATCATCATCATATCATATTAAAAGTGGGAAACTCAAACAAGAGAAGTTGAATTACCGTGGGAAACCCAAACAAGAGAAGTTGAATTACCAAATTACCAATTAAATATTGAAAACTATTAATCCTTTTAAAACTTAAAAAGTTAAGGTGTCAACTCTAATATTCGCATCCCATTTCATTTTTTATTTTTCCACTATAACATCCATTCAATTTATGTCATAAATCAAATGGTTTTTATTAAAAATAGAATTGTTTGTTGAAGTCGTGTATTACAAACCAAAGAGATATATATGGAAATGTAATGACAATGGCAATATCAATTATGCATGTGTTTGTGCAAGGTTAAGTTACAAGGATCTAAAATTAGAGTGTTCTCTAATCGAAAAGTTTTATTATGTATGAGGCATATATATGATGTGACACATAACTTGTATGAGACTCTACTTATAGTTTGTCAAGAAGATAATTGAGTTTCATTTAAGAAAATGACCCAAACTATCCTTCTCTCTCTTCCCTTATCATGTTTTTTCTCTCTTTCTTAATTTTTACTTTTTTTTCTTTGGTTTCTTTTACAACCATTTTTCTAATTGCACTTCTATTATTTAATAGTTTTTCATTCTGTTTCTAATATTGTGATATTACTTTTCTATTTTTAAATTGATAATTTAAATTGCTAAAAATAATTTGAATGGAATTTTGATATTTGCTCCTCTTTAAATAAGCACTACAAGATACGTCTTGGAGTTATATGATATTGTAATATTTATTTAAGAATCATAATGATAATACACTTTAACTAAAAAAAATTCCAATGGATCAATAATTTTTCATCGATATACAACTTTTATTAGTTTGATAAAATGTAATATTCAATATTTTTGTATATACATATACTTGAATGGACAGTGAGTTTTCCATTTTATATTTTGCAATTCTTTAAACTTTCTACTCTTTTAATGTGGTACAATTGTTTTGTATTCTAATAAAAGTTAAAGCACAACATTAAGGAACACAAATACAAGGAAATACACTTGAAATTCGAAACTAAAAGCCTAAAATTGGGTTGAGAAGACAGAAGAAGAGGGTGAGGATATTCAGAATCATATTTAACTTTCTTCCTTTATCTACCCTCGTTCTCACACTTTTTTTACAACTTACATAACAACATATAGCCTTGCTAACATGACTTTTTCCTGCAAAAACAATAATTGTCCAACCTTTTATGTGGAATTATACTTCTACTACTCCTACGTGGCTTGTCAATGCGAAAATCTCTAGTCGCATCGTGCTTATGATTCACTAGTCACATTGTCCTTGTATGGATTTAAATAGACTCCTAGGCAGTGGAACTAGAAGCTTAAAGCAACCTTACTTGATATGAGGTTTTTCAATGTCATTATGAATACTCTTTGCTCAACTACTCCCCGTCTCATTTCATGTGAGGTAGTTTGAAATTTTTTATCAAGCATGTGGTACTTCAAGTCATACTTGTATGAGATATAATTTGATTGACAAGTGGACATGGGTGAAATTATCTTTATCCCCTCCACCTTCGATTTGGTTTTTACGCCTGATGTATTTTTTCTTTCTACTTTTTAATTTATCTTTTTGCATTCTTAGCTAATATAACTAGTTTATGTTTTTTCTGTTTTATGTAGTGAATAAATTTTTATGATGATTATATATGTTTTTAGTTTATTTTGTTAATATTTTTTTAAATTCGATATTGTTTATTTATATCGTAATAAATAGTTCTTAAGAGCATTGATGCTCTTTCCATTATATTTTCTGGAGAGTATTTGATGAATTTAAGTGCTTTTGAAAACATGAAATTATTGAGAGAAGAATAAAAGAACGCATAAAATTTTATACCTTTTTCTTTTCATATTAACAACCTAAATTTCTTTTTACAAAATTCTTAAGGAATCATAATAAAATATTTGTTTTACTAATTTGCACATTTATTTTTTTAACTTTATAAATTTTATTTACATCTCCAAAAAGAATTGATTATTATAGTTAAAAAATTGTAATTAATTATTATTTTTTAATTCATAAATTGAGAAATAATTTTATATAACTATTTTTAGTAAATTCAATAATCAATATCAAAACATAAAATAATATCACAATGTTAGAAGCAGAATGAAAAACTATTAAAGAATAGAAATGCAAATTTTAGAACAATAGATGGAAAAGAAATTAAAGTAAAAAAAGAATAAAAATTAAGAAAGAGGAAAAAAGCATTATAAGGAAAGAAAGAGAAAGGATACTTTGGGTCATTTTGTGTAATGGAACCCAATTATGCACTTGGCAAAGTACAAGTGGAGTATGATATAAGTTTTGTCTACCACATCATACATATGCATCATCCATAATATGATTTTTTGAGGTAGTTTGATTTGACATGAAGTTTATGAAAAAAAGGAAGTTTTTTAAAACTTGTGGTCCAAACAAATGAGAAATTTTTGTGACTGTAACTAATTTCATTAAAGGTAAAATAAATATTTTATGGTTAACTTGTTACTTAATATAAAAATGTGTAATTTTTTTTAGGATTAACTAAAAAGGAAAGTAAGTCAAATAAATTGGAGCAGAGGATGTAATTCTTTTTATGATTAACTAAAAAGGAAATTAAGATAAATTGGAGCAGAGGGATAAAAAATTGGTGGCGATTTCATTGTTATCCTAGTATATGCAGTTTAAGCTTAAATTAAAGAAGATTCTTGAAGGATTGTTCAAACTCAACGCATAGACACTACAACAAGTTGATCTATTCACGAAGGGTCTATGCAAGACTCAACATATCCATCGGCTCTTTTACCACTAGAGAAACAGAGAACAACTAAAAAAAATACATTTATGAGTTTCTTCCTCGTTGACCCCTCCATAGAGGTTATCGTGCTGCCATACTAAGAAAGTTCTTACTATGTAGGGATAACATCACCTGGAGTCTAATTTTTTAATTCTTAGTGTTTTTTCATGTCATCCCAATTTTAAATTGGCACATATTTTTAATAAAATATTGAGACTCCGCGCGAAATTTCCTTTGAATAACGATAGATCAAGTTATTACAAGCACACTCCCAATATATTGTTATGGGGTTGGGGAAATGTTTCTTACATAAATCTATAAATTGAAAAATGCATCCATGAGCTACTTGTTTTCAAATATGAAAGGATATATAATAATCTTTGCATGAGGTATGGATATAAAAGTATAAATAAATACTAGAAGATGCAGTTTCATAGATCATGAATAAGTGAGTTTAATTAATTTACTAGCCTCCACGTGTAAGGACTGTGTGTAGCTTCACATTTTCCCATAAAGTTGTAAGGTGTCACCGATTCGGATATAACACTCTCACCGATTTGGATGTAACGTTCTACTATCATTTTGGGAAATTGAAGTTTCTTCTGACCATAGAATAATCGATGCTCCATAGATGATAGTCTGAAGGTCAATTAAATTGTTCAGATTTTAGTGATTTATTCGATTTTCTGATGACATGATGCAACTAGTTGATGGAATACCTTAAAGGACTTGGGTTTCTCCGCAGTAAAACATACACAGAAAGAACAGAATAAAGTTAACAAATGAAGGAAGAAGATTTCATATTTTTGCACCCTCAAGTGAACAGCATAATCATCAAACTTGTGTTTGATGTTGTGTTATGGTGTAACTGATACTCCATTGGAAGTTGGGAGCAAAAAGAGTTGTTTGAATTTTAGATCTCATATGTTTAAGACAATGATTTATATGTTGTATAGTCTTCAATTAGGGAGTCAACAACATTATTTAAAAAAACTAATGAAATTTGTCAACATCCCTTCCCCCACCCTCCCTGAGTTTCCTATTAGGTCTCGTCTCCCTTACTATCCCTTGTGTCTGTTGGTCTCTCTACCTTTATGCCGGTAAAATCAAGTGAAAAATCCCCCCTTCATGAGTCATGTATCAAAACAATAAATATATTCTAATGTAAAAAGTTAGAAAGAGAAAAAAAACTTTATAAGGGAAGAGAGACAAAGGATAGTTTGTGTCGTTTTCTGTATGGAACCCAATTATGCACTTGGCAAATGATAAGTGGAGTATGATACATGCTTTTTATGCCACGTCATATATATGTCTCATACGTAATATAATATTTTGAGGTAGTTTGATTTGTCACGATGTTTAAGAAAGAAAGGTAGATTTTAAAACTTGCTTTCCGAACAAATGATATAAATTTGTGTGACTGTAACTAATTTCATTCAACACAAAATAAACATTTTATATTTAACTTGTTACTTAATATAGAAATGTGTCCTTCTTTTTAGGATTAACTAAAAAGGAAAGTAGGTCAGATAAATTGGAATAGAGTGTAAAAAATTGATGGAGATTTCATTGTCATCCTACTATATGTAGCTTAAGCTTAAATTAAAGAAGATTATTGAAGGATTGGTTCAAACTCAACACATAGTCACTACAAACAACAAGTTGATCTATTCACGAAGGGTCTATGCAAGACTCAACATATTTTTTTGGTTTATAAGCTTGAACAAAAAGTTCATTTCAATCATTAATATGAAGACAAAGACACCGCCCATATGACTTAGAATCATTGTAATCGTTAGCTTCCTATGATTTTTGAGATATTTTTTTTTAGAAGGATAAATTTTAGTATTTTGCATTTCTTTTAATGGTTTAGAAATTTACTACAACCAAACAAAATGATTCCGGATAGATTCTTGAAAAAAAGACGTAGTATCACTCAAAATTGCTTTGGATATATATACCCACAGAAAAATACTACTGGGTTTATTATTCTATGATTTTAAAGAACACAGTTTTAATGAGTAGTTTTAATTCTCGAACAAAGAGGGTAGTTGGATTGGCTTAAAACTCCTTTACTCATAGGGCCTAAGTAAAATTATGGGCATGCCGACTCAACTCAAGGACCTCCATGTATTATATATGGTAATCCATAAATATGAAATAAATATATTTGCAAAAAGGGTTAGGAACTCAATACTCAAGAGCTTAGAACTTAGAGATACTAATCCTCTCTAAGCTGCTCTGTTTATGGAGTTCATGCGGAGTGATGGACATGAACAACTCGAATCAAGGGTATCAATGAAAATATATAACTCATGGGAACAATTCTTGTCCATCCCATACTTAATTCTTCAAACTAATCTCAAAACGATATTTGATCTCAAAGGAGTCAGAGTTTAACTCAACGACTTTCTTCCAGTCTACTCTAGACTCTTTCTTGAATTTGAATTATGAATTCAAGAGTTATAACATTTATAGGCATGATATATCAAGGATAAAATGAATATTTTAATTGTGAATATCAAGTAGAAACATAGGTACAATTAGAGGGAACTCTTGCGGAAAGAAGGGCAGAGGCGTAGGGACCCAAAAACTCTAGCGCACTGAATGGCGCAGGGTGCTAGACCCTATCATACACACCAATGGTTAAGTCGTACTTAGTGGCGGGGTTCCCCAATCCCCTACCCAGAAAACCGATGAACTTTCTTGCTCAAATTCATGCCACTCTTTTGAATCCTTAAACCCAACATAATTGCAGAAAATGTGACACCAAAACCCACCAATAACAAAACTTATTCACAACTCTCACCTAAAGAACTCAACAAGAATTTTAATATCGAAAAGTGAAGCATAAAACGTCAAGAACTCAACAATATTATCAATATACTCAATCTCATGGAGGAAATTCGTAAAAGAAACTTGTGATTGACTTGTGATAAAACAATCCAGACACTATGGAAGCTTACATACCTCAAAGAACTAGGTTCTTGCTGACATCCTGAATTTCTTGAATCTACTTGAGAAACTTAGAAGGACATGCGAGACATCCATTATTTGTTGATTCAGGTACTACTCATTTCCTTCCTTGGCATATTTTTCCTAAGTTTGTAACTCGGGTATGAGTGATGGATAAATTTGTATCTATTGTAATGACTGGATTCCGTCATTATAGAAAAGACTACAGGGAAAACTTTTGGGTCGAAAAACTTTTTCGTAGTGACTTATAACTTTGTAACCTAGTCCATATTTGGACGATATATGAGTCATTAAGTTCTAGGGAAATCTGGAAATAATTGGGCAATCTTATTATGATTTTTTTAAAGATGAGTAGATATATAATTCTTTAAGAAACCCATACGACTTTACAAAATCGAATTCGGGCGAATAAAACTCCCACATTGATCTTGGCGTGACATTTCGAAAATCCGAGACGATTCTTAAAGCCTAACATAGGTACCATGAGGTATAAACACTGTTTTAAGACCTATTGTAATGAATATAGGCCATTTAGGTAGTTTAGGAACCAAAACGTCCATGACGTTCGGAAACTACTTCTAGGAGGTAGTAGCGTGCCTAAGCCTCTTTGATGAGCTTTTAGAAGTAGAAAATCCATGAAAATTGGTGGGAGGGTATTTAATAGGTGTTTAAGATGATTTGTGATCGAAATTTCTGGGTACGACTCCCCAAGGACCAACCAAGGGCCCTTGAGGAGGACTCTAGCACGTAGGAGGCAACACTCTCTGGGCATTGTGTACCAACGAGACACAAACAATGACTCGTGTGTGGACGACGGGGCGTAGATGCCAACCGTCAAACCACACTTATCCATTTCTCTGGAGGGGTTCGTATGCACACTCTTTGAACTCATCGATGGACGTGCAGCACGGAAGGGGGGTTGGTCCGTCGATTGAGCCACGGGGCATCGACATGGTTTCGTATGTGGGGGTTTATTTTCCTGCACTTTTTAAGCTAAGTCCTAATTAATTAATTTCGGGGTTTAGGTGTTATTTAGGGATTAAAACAAGACTAACAAACTGATTTAATCCCCTATATAAATATCCCAACCCTCATAAGATTAAACAAAACTTACAAAACAAATCCTCTTCCTTATCTCTTCTTTCTCTCTCTATTGGAAAACAGCGTTAAAGACCAGCTAGAGGAAGGATTTGGGGGCTGTGAGGGGATGAATTTACCATCAAATCTTCATCAAAAATTGTGTTATTGGGTCTAATCACCTTTGAAACCTCTTTCCTCAAAAGGTTCCTACAAAATATTTTCAAAAGTTGGGTTTTCATGTGGGTTCTTCTCAATCTCAAAAATAGAGTGATGACTTGATTTGTTTATGTTTTCTATGGGATACTATGAATAGATTAACATGTATTCTAACTTAATTGTGATTTATCATAATTATTCGGTATAGATTGTAGATGATGATCCTTAACCCTTAACCCTAGGTTTGATATTGATATGAATTAAGTTGAAATTGGTTAAATTGACTTGGTTATTGGTTGAATTGATATTAATTGATGTTGTTACATTAATCATGAACTAATTAGAATGAATTGTAGTGATTCATTCTAGTTATTGAGATGATGATCTAGGCTAGAAAGTAAATTAATCTAAGTATGTTGTCTTAAGCTATGATCTAGTATTGAATTGTGATATAATGATTCTTCTAGTCTTGTTATCATGTTGGTTATTGAATTATGATGTTTTATACCCTAAATTGCATTTAATTGAGGGTTTATGGTAAGACCTTCATGATGAACTATGAATGAGACTTGGTAAGTCTTATGATCTTTATCTTTTACTTCTAATTATTGTTAATTGTGATTAAGTCATGATTTTATATTGGAGTAAGCCTTGTATTAGGATTGATATAATGGTATAATGTTGAATTGAAATGTCTTGTCTATGTTGTGAGGTTGATTAAGGTGTATATGTTATAAGGATGATGATGACTGTCAATGTGCCTTACTATGATATGAAATGCTAATGTGCTAACCTCACTTATATGAATTATAATGGAAAGACTTATGCAATTCTTATTGAGCTATTGTTTATGATGATTATACAAGGGTTAGACCATATGACCTAAACTAATCTATGATTAATAATTAAAGGCCTAAAGACATTTCAAAAAGGGTCACTAGCTTAGCACCGAACAAACTAGAGTGAGGAGTGTCCATTCCCACATCGGGAAGGTAGGAGCACTAAAGTACTCTTGAGATTGGATACTATAATGCATGTAGAATAAAGAGGGTCCCAACTATATCTCCTAATTCTTGAACTATGTTGTCCCCATAGGAATACTAGCTAGTGGATCCACGTAGTTGCTATGTTTTATATTTTTGTACTACCTTGGCAAGTAGTCCGCCTTACTTTGGTATAGGGTTTTATGATTACGGATTCCACACTAGGTCATGTGTTCTATGTCGGTTAAGGAAAGATGTTCTCAAAAGGTAAAATGAATTAAAGCATTGAACTCTAACTATGATAACCTAAGAGGTCTAGGTTAGTCTAGGTAAGGGTATGAGACTCTACCTAAGCATTGCACTATTTATCCTTGAGGGGAGTCTTACGAGTATGTTATTATATATATTTATGTTTATGATGATATATGATATGTATATGATGAACTTGCATATTGTTGATACTATATGTTGAGTAGTTCACCTATGAATTGGTGTTGGTCTATATTGTGAAAGTAAGATGAAATGTACATCTAAAATGTTATGTTATGTGAAGTAGGGTGTTAGCCATGATTTTTGTTGGGTTACTTGATTGAGTAAGGTTATGGGGCTTTGCTTGGTCATTTAACTTGTAGACTTGATAGGGTTCCATGGGTAATTGTCTTACTTTGTTATAATGAAATGTACTCTCATTCATGCTTATTGTTAACTATGACTTGATGATGGAGTTACTTCAGTATGTATCTACTTACATGATATGAATGGGTGAGTTGACTAGACTTGATGTTGTAGTATTGTGATGAATATGACTATGACTTAATAAATGTGAAATATTGATTGGTATGGTTGTGTTGTATATGCACGAAGGTTTTAAATGAAAAATGCATACCTATAGAAATGTCCTTTTTCTTACCATGTTTTGCATGTATATGTGCATATGGTCTCATACTTAGTACAAGTGGGGTACTAACTCCATTTCTTCCCTTTTTTCCCCAACATTTTAGGTTTTGGTCATTGAAGGCTCATTCTAGACAACTTGAAGAAAACTTGGATATTATCTACCATCCAAGTGCGTAGGTTCTCACTTTTATCTCGCTTATGGAGTTGCATTGTTTTTCTAATACTCTTATGTTTATTCTATTTTCATTTGAGTATGATTTATATGAGCATATATGTTGCTTCTTTACATTCATGTAGGCTATGCCCAAAAATGTTATCATCGTTTAGATTATATGAGATGAGACAAATCATTAAGACTATGTTCAATCTTATATATAGATATATGTGCAATAAAAGCATAAGGCTATGTAACTTTCCTATACGAACAGTCTATGTATACTCGATATATATATATATATATATATATATATATATATATATATATAAGAGGTCTATGTAAACCTCCAAGTAGAACAATAAAGTTTAAAAATTTCTGCTAAATTCGACATATGAATGTGATGATGTAAGCTAAGAGGCTAGTCTTAGTCCTCAAATAGAACGACGATGCCGGTAACGTTTAGGAGGTAAACCTAGTTGTGACAGGTGTGTTGTGTAATGGGGGTCTTAGAATTATCAAAATAGTTCACTATTTTTGGGCAAGCCTCTACAGCGGGATTTCTGCCGCCATGGCGGCACCGCTGTAGCAGGGTGGGTGCCACTGTGGCGGGGCAAAGGCGACTTCAAGTCAAAAATAAACACCCAAAGATTTTTTATTTTACAATTTTCAAAATTGAGAAAGAAGGAACGACGCAGGGATTATCTTGATAGATTATCACATTTTTGAGTCTAAATGTAAGATTTTAACTCTCTAAATCCATTTTTGATCCGTAGAATGTAAATTAATGGATAATTATCGATGAGGAAGAATTTTGATCTGGAATTAATTATGTTGACGAAAGTCAATTCTAGGTATGGAGATCATAGGTATGATCTAGAGTTGACAGAATTTTTAATTATTTTGGATTGTTAAAAATTGTTTATTTATTTCCGTATTATATTGACTTTTTATAGACTAAGAATAAGCGGATCGAATCCAGAAAGGAAAAATTAAGTTTCTTAAGGGATTCAATCTTTGTTCGAAATAGGTAGTGGTTGTGATTCTATGATTGTGTGATGCATGTTTATTCTTGCTTTGTTATGATACATGATATGTATGTGAATGTTGCATTATTGATCATCCTTGTTGTAAATGAGATAGATGAATGGTTAAAGCCATGAATCATGACTTGATTGTATGATCTTGAAAATATACTTGTGACTGTGTCTTGTTGAATGGATCAGGTATTGCATTCTAACACATCAACTTGCATTCGTTACCACGTTCTTCCATAATTATGGGATTTTTTTATCACATTCCAGCATAAACATTTGATTGAATATCACGTTGTGGTATGCTAACAGTTTGAGTTTGGGTTCCATGAAAGGACAAATGACTTAATATAATTGTGGTATTTGAGAATTGTGAAATGCTTCACTATTCGTAAATGATGAGGATATTGTATATGTTCGGTGTATGCATGTTATTATTTTGTTGCATTAACATATATATGTTGCATTTAGTGGGATAATCGTGTGATCCTACCAGTACACTGTGGTTGTGTATTGATACTGAACTCATTCTTTCATGGTTGAGTATACGACATCTTTATGCGATTATTTATAGGCCTCGCTTAGAAGATTAGTGATCGCAAATCCAATTCAACGGTGATCCAGTTCTTACGAGTTGTCATGAGTTTTCTTTTGTCTGTATCAATCATTGCGGACTTGGACTTTCTAGTTAGTTATTTGTGCACTAGTTTGGGGTTGTGACCCTTCTTGTTTGTACTTATGGATCTTGTTAGAGTTTTGGTACATTGACTTTCAGGTTCTAAGCGTATTTTCCCATTTTTTTAGTTATTATATCTTTTGGAAGTTTATGGAACTTTTAATTTTAACTATTTAACTTGCTTCCATAACTTAAATGCTTTAGTGTTTAATTAGATTTGGTTAACTAATTGATATTAATGGTTCTCCCACTGGAGGGTTAATGTGGGTGTCAATCACTATGGTCTGGGTCGTGAAAAAGTTGGTATCAGATTCTAGGTTTATTGATCTCGATGTACCAAAATAAGTCTAGTAGAGTCTTGAGGAATGGTACGGAGATGATTGTAATTTTCTTCGAGAGGCTATATAGGACTTAAGAAAATAATTTTGTTTTCTCTTGTCTTCTTCGTGCTAAAACTTGATTCCAATTGATATCTGTAGATTCTAGGTTGTTTCTAACCTTCTTCACTCTTTTATCCATAGATGGATAAGACTAGATTTGACGGCTTTAGGTCCATAGCTTCGGTCATTGCTTTACTTGAGAAATCGGTGTCAAGCGGTTGCAGTGGAGGCACTAGTAGAGAAAGAGCTAGGGGTAGAGGCCGAGGAAGAGCGACACCTACTAGAGATAGGGTATCGATCGAAAATGCTCCCCAAAATGAGGTCTCTCCCATGCATCATAAAGAGATAGAAGAGAATGGATAGGTTGAAAATGTTGAGGTGGTTGGAAAAGAGTAAGAGGTGCAAGAGAATACAGGTGTTCCTCCCATTGACCCAATGTTAGGGTAACATATTATGTCATTCTTGAAAAGGTTGGTTGGTCCAGGAGTGATTCATTCTACTCAACCCACTCAAGCTCCAAACAATCCTCTTATTGTTATTTGTCCCCAAGATGGAGGCAATTTAGGTAATGATGTTTTCTTCCATCCTTTGTTGGGTCATGTTATGACTGGTAATCAACATGAAATGTTGACTAAGTTTTTGAACCTGAATCCTCCTGTATTTTATATGTTCTGAGAGTGAGGATGCTTATGGATTTATTTTAGATTTCAATGAGAGGCTTCATCAGTTGGGAATTTTCCATTAGCACGGGATTGAGTTTATGACTTTTCAGCTTCAGCGTGAGGCTAAGCAGTGGTGGAGAGTTTATATGGAACACAAATCTTCAATTTTACCTCCATTTACTTGGACTCTGTTTCATGCCATGTTCTTAAAGAAATATGTGTCTAGGACTTTGAGAGATCACAAGAAGGATGAGTTCATGTTTTTGGACCAAGGTGGTATGTATGTGGCTTCTTATGAGGCCAAGTTTCATGCCTTGCATAGATATGCTACGCAGTTGGTGACTACCGAAGAAGAGAGGATATGTTTATTTATTAAGGGACTAAACTGTGAGTTGTAGGTATTATCTGTTCATATGGCCTCTGCACGAAGGAGATTTAATGCAGTAACCAACTTTATTTGTTCATATGGCCGAGACTAAATTTTGAGATGTAGGTATATCTTTATGACTATCTTTCCTTTACAAACTCGGCATAATATTTTTTTAAAAAAAAAAAAACAGGAAGCATAAAACAAACAGCCATCTATCTCATTTTCTAACCATTGCTCAGAACTCAACCATCTCTCTAGGCTGATTTTCTTAAGGTTAAGTACTACTTCAATGTCCACCATGTGTCTAAATCATAATTTATTGTAATTCACAAGCTTTGAAATTTTTTAGTTAAGGATACAGATGATGCAGAGCACAACATTTTGTTTTAAACGTTTTCGGAAAAATATTTTATTTATAAGTTTTTGACTTTTTGAGTCGCCACTTAATTTTTGAGAAAAATTAAGAAAACCTTTGTTTCTAAAAGACTTAAACAGAAATATCGTTTTGAAAACTTTAAAGGGGTTCTGGAATTTCTATTAATATTTTATGAAGGTTTTACGGCACCTAAAATATTTGTTAACTCGCAATTGTCTGATAAACTTTAATTTGCTTTTAAAATTTGTTTAGAAATGCAAAGATACTAACCTATTATCTAAGTGGATTATTTTAATCCGTAAAATTATTTAAGTAATTTTTTAAGTCTTTTTATAGTCGATCGATTAGTTTAAACCGTTAGAATATAGTGGCGCTTTGCGGGGGTTTGTAAATTTCTAACCCTAAACTAGCGACAATCAACAAATAAATATACAAAAAATAAAGAGAGAGAGAGAGAGAGGGGGGATCGGGTCAAAATACGATTTCTGTCTGCATGGACCAGTATTTGGACCCTTTGTTTTTGGGCCTTAGGCCCACTCAACTTGTACCTATTCTAAACTATTCAACGTAAAAATGATACAAAAGGGATTTGGCCCAAAGATAACAAAATACAAAATTTCGAAAACAAATTTGGGCTTAGACCCAATCTTTTCAACTCCGGTCAATTTGCTTCGAATTCTTGAACTTTGAAACCTGTACGCTGGCTTTGTGAACTGAACTCAAGTAAAATGAGTTGCATTTGGGCCTTTATGGCCCACCCAGAGTGTACGAGGGAAGAAACAATACCCGAAGGTGGCTTGAATAGCAGCACATGCAATAAAATGATGAGAATTAGCATTCAAAATTTATATCCTCAAAACACAAATTAGGTAAATATCTAGAGTTTCCATGTAATCGGCATGTACTAAAATAAAATGTGTTAAACAAGTGCTTAGTTGAATTTAATGCTATGAGATGAAGCAGAGGGAAAATAACTTCACCGTACAACAATGCTCGACTAAGTGCACTTTCATACAGATAAATGACAATAACTGAACTCACCTAAATTCAGACACCAACTGGACATGCCTTTGACACATTAAGATATGATCAACCTAAGCATTTTGAACTAAAATTTTCTTTTATATGTAAAATTATATGAACAGACCACGAACTCAGCAAAACAACAAAAAACAAAAAGAGAAAATTAAAACTTGGCAGGCTAGTCTAAAGTCAACAGCTTGAGTAATTTGAAAGGAACACTCATGCCGTCTTTGATTCATAAAATAATATTGCGTACTACCGTGACTGGAGGACTTCAAAATATAAATTAACACATTCAACGAGGATAAGCTTTCAAACAAATTTAACAAGGGCAAGCAGGTAACCATAACTTAAACTTAAACATGGAAACAACTTAAAATTCACCCTAAACACCAATATTGTTGGACAAGGATGATTTCGGTAACAAAATCCACGTTTGAAATGACTATGTTATATTAGGTAAAGTAATGTGATTAAATTGATTGCAAAGGACAATTTTAGTTTTAGAAATAAGAGTTAGAATGGGATATTAAAAAGTTAGCCGAACTCTTAAAAGATTCACATATTTTATCACAAGCGAAGCCGCACATCCTAAGTTACCAACTTGGAATTTGCGACGGTCAAGTCAGTGAGAATATGATGTGAACAGCTTAAAGCAACATCAAAATAACAAACATAAATGCAGAAAAATCGACACTTGAAAACATGTTAGGCAAAGAGGTAAAACAGATGAACACACAACTCGAAACAAAATAAAAATTAACTCAAATCACTAAAGATACAACTTCTTTCATTAAAGAAGATAAGGGGATAAGGACTGACAATCGATAGTAAATCTTGCATAGTGAAGAAAATGAGTTGGGAGCTTATGCTTAAACAGAACCAGACTCTATCCAAAAATATTCAAGTCAAAACAGAGAATATAAACAAGACAGTAAGCTACTGCATTACAAGATTTGAACTAAAACAAAAGGAGACCTCCCATATTAAAACTGAGCGAACACACAAGCTAGACAAAGAAAATCAATATTGCATTTTACAACTGACAAACAACTTTCGGCAAAAATTTCCCCTCAGATTCTGCCCCATTTCATAAAAATGAAATAATATTGCCTAAAACGGAAATAACACTATAAAAACTCAAACTCGAACAACTTAAAGGCCATAACATTGAGTCATGACCCACGAATCTTCAACTCAATAGCGCAACTAACTCGATGAAACTAAACAATGGACATACGCAACATCCGAATATCAACATACCCACAAAAACTAACCCCATATAACCATGGTGCGAAACTTTCCAACATTAAATAAAATAGAGAAAATGTACAAGTGCCCCCTCAACCTATGCTCGAAATCTCAGAGACACTTATACTATACTAAGGTCCTATAATACCCTGAACTTATTTTATAACTAATTTTCTACCAATTTTCGGCCTATGTAGCACTAGCTTAAAAAAAATTTAACCTGTGTTGGGCCCACATGATAGTGCCACATATGTAAAAAAAAAAGATAAAAATTATTAATAAAATAAATTTAGAAGGATAATAAAACCTTAATATAGTATAAGTGTGTATTTGACCCTTCGGGCATAGGTTAAGCGCCTACTTGTGCATTATCCCAATAAAATAATAATAATAATACATTGAAATGAGGCAGAAGAATACACAAGAAACAGAAAACTCAAACACTACGTGTACAGATTTTATGCTTGATCAGGATGGAGTAAGAAAACAACAAAGACATCCAACAAGAACAAACTCAAGCATCGAAAGAGCTCAAATATGCGAACTACAACACCTCGACTAAAAAAAATTAAGATTTTGAGAGGAGTTTGCCTTTTAGGAGAAGCGAACAGGGTTCAAACGAGCTTCCAAGCACGATTCCACCAACAACCATGAAAGCCTGAGAGATTCGGCAAAATCCACAACCACGAACAAGAACAGAATATATATATATATATATATATATATATATATATATATATATATATATATATATATATATATATATATATATATATATATATATATATATTTTGAGAGTACTTCCTTAATAATTTTCTGTCATTTTCAATTTTTTACCAGAGGAGCAAAATTTTTCCTCTGGCTTCCCTAACACAGATAGTGAGTACTCTTTAGCTATTTTTAAACTTAAACCGCCCTATATATTTGCTGCTCAAAATTTTGTTATCCCTGAAAAAATGTTCCGCCTCCAAGAAAACACAGAGAGACAGAGTCCCCTCAACATTCAAGAAGAGGAAGCTTTTATAGGACGAGATAATAGGGCTTCCATTTTTCAGAAGGAAACCGATAAAAATCCCTATTACAGAGGGCCCTTTCGAAAATTCCAACTCCCCAACTTTTACCATTTTTATGCTAACATACTTTTTCTTGAAGTTTTCAAATCATTCTGGAAGAGGGAAAGAGGAATAAACGGCTTCGATCGACTCGGCGTCCTTCTTGCGATACGTGGCTTGATCCCACGCTTCAAGGACGCATTCGTGTGACTTCTTTTACTGCTACACTTGTATGAAATGGAAAGGGTGCGACAAAGATGACAAGGAAGGTTGAGTGTTGGGTTGTACTCGCGCAGATGGCTGTCGTTTTCGCGGAGAAGATGACAAGGCGCGTGGAGGTGAATTTCATCGCGTGGCCAAGTCGCTGAGTTTTCTTTGTTATGTGCAAGATTTGGGCCAGGTAAGGGGATTATGGTGGGCTGCTAATACATTGTTAATGTTGGGCTGAATTGGAGCTGGGATTTTAAAACGAATTGGGTTTGGGCTGGCTAGAGTCTGAAATGGGGTTATTTGGAATCAAATGGGAGATGGACTGCTGAAAATTGAAACATAATGGGCCCAAAATGGTCTGCCTAATGAATTAAAATTGAGAAAATTGTATATAATAGCAAACTAATAATCTAAATAAATAGAGTAGGTAGGGTTTGATTTAATTGTGTTCCATGCAAACGTTTGCAAAAAATTGCTAGGCGCTTCTCTCCCAAATATCTCGCTCGTCACTCTCCTCCTATCACTCGTTCGCTTCCTCGTTTTTTATACAAACACAAGTGTATAAAAAAATTTCTAATTGTAAAGCAGAGAAAATTGTATAAATACGTATATTTTTGTTCCCCTCTCTTCCCTCTTCTAGATCTCGCTCACCACTCTCCCAAATCTCGCTCGCCACCCTCGCCTTTCTAACTTATACAAACAGAAGCGAAATGTATGAATTGTGTTTCTATTTGTATAAAGTGTGAGAAAATTGTATGTACACATGCAAGTACATATATTTTCATCCTATACACTTATAATTATACAATAAAAATACTCTTCCGCCCAGTTTCTTTTGTCTTTCTCTCTTTCTCATTTTATACAATTTTCAAATTATATCTAATTTCTCCCTTTCTCGTTTTATAGAATTTGATTCAATTGTATGTTCCTTGTCCAGTCTCCTTTGTTTTTCTCTCTTTCTCATTTTATACAATTTGCTTCAACTGTATATGTATAGCGAATTATACAGTTTCTATGTTCGCTATGGAGCGCAATTATGCAAACTTTGCTACATCATATAAATTTAATTTTTTTATTTGTTATGTTTGAAAGTTGTCCATTAAAATTGGTACCTAGATGAGGTGAATTAACATAAATTAAATAAATAAGCTTCTTAATTTCAACGAAATAAAATAATTGACTTAGTTATAGGATAATTAATTAAAAAATGTAAACTATTATACGGTTCAACTAACTAGGAAAATACTTAAACGAAACGATTATTTTTTTAGACGACTTTCGAATAATCATAAAATATACTAATTGTATACACAACTACTTATGATCTATATATTATCTAAATATCATAAAAAATGACAAATTATTTAAAATAGTAATTTTATATTTTTCTTAAAGTTTTATAAAACTAATTATTTTAAATCGCTTGAAATCGAAGAAGCTTGAGTTGATTAATTTATATGGTGGAAGTCCAAAATTGGTGTCAACACATTCCATGGAAGATAAATTGTGGTTGTTGTAATATGTGGTTGTGTAATTTCTGTGAGAAACTCTCCCTTGAAAAACTATATCTTAATTGTATGAACAGTGCAAAGCATTCCACCAAGATATGGATATGCTTATATTGTTGTATGTGAATATTGACTATAGATAGGTTTTATTCTAAAATATGTGCTTGACAAAGCAAAGAGAGGTTACACAGAAATCCTTTTGCAACTACAATAACAACACAAATATAACACATGAAAGTTGATAAATGACTTGAATTTTCTTATTCAGGACCTTTGCAACTGCAATGACAACGTATATATTAATGATAATGTTAGTCGTCTGACTAAGATGCTTACCAATTTTCTCGAAATGACCCCAAAGGATGACACAGAAAAATCGGAGAAATATCTCTAGACAAATCGAGTTTTGTAGGTTTCTAAGAGGGGTTGCGGGTGTTGATGATACTTTGCATATATATTTTCTAGAGTAGTTTAGCTGCAATGATGGAGTGTGGTATATCCATGATTCTAAGTGTGTGTTAAGAATGAAGGATGTTTTCCCTTTTGTACTTGAGTTGGCGACAAGGTTATCACATGCTTTAGAATTGAGTGTGCAATTAGTTGAGTTTATATAATTATCAGATAGTGATGTGCGTGATTTTATCAACTTTATGCATACAATAAAGTGTTCAATACAATATCAAGAAACATTTTGTAGTTCGGTTAGTTTCTCTTCCCTGATTCGAGGTGAAGCAGGAAATGAAGATTTGAGATTAAAGGAATGCATCGTGCTTTTTCTAACTTTCTGGAAAATTGGAGTTACGTTTGAAGGAATTGGAAAGACAAATGGGTTTGGCAAACAAAGAAAGAAGTGAGTCTATTTTACGTTGTCGGTTCCAGTATTATAATTCTGAAGGAGTTAAAAAGTTCTACAAAGGATGTTGTTACGTTTTCAAAGATAGTTACTATTCTACCTACTATTATGAATTATAAGGATCAAAGCATTTCAGTCTATTATCTATACAACTTTGAAATGTTTTGTAACTCTTTTATAATTAACAGATACCAGGACCAACAGTCAACTCACCTCTTTCTTTGTTCACCAAACCTTGACTTTTCATTCTCTGTAGACACAACTCCAATTTTTTCCAGCAAGTCAAAAAATCATAATGCACGCCCTGAATCTCAAATCTTTCATTTCCTACTCCATCTAGCATCAACGAAGAAAAACTGATCGATTTGAAAAATGCTTCTGTATTGCACACATTACCGGATGCATGAACTCAATAAACTCACGCACTTGCCTATCTAATAATCGTATAAACTCAGTGATTGCTCACTCAATACTGAAGCATGTGATAACCTTGTTACTAACTAACAACTTAAAGGAAAACATCCTACAATTTTAACTCACATTTAACATCATGGACCTGCCACTCCATCATTTCCGCTAAACAACTTCGGCAAAATATATAAAAAGTATCATCAACATTCACAAAACTTTTATAACCTTACAAAACTCAAACAATAGAGGAGCAAACTTCCGATATACGGCTATAAGGTTTGTGAAAAGTGTCTCACAAAGAAAATAATGACCAAAAAAGTACAACGGGTTCACTCTTTCATTTTTTTATCAAATCCCCTGTTTCACTAGACATTACTCAAATTTGTTCAACTTGCATAATACCTGATGCATACCTTCAATCTATTTTAGTAATTCTGTGTCTCAAAATCCTTTCCTGCTTCACTCTTTCCTTTCTTCAATGAAGGGAAACTAATCATACAACCTAATTCTTCTTGAGGGCATATTGCACACTTCACAGGAAGTCTAAACTCGATAAACTCATACACGTCACAACCTTATAACCCAATAAACTGAACTGATCGCACACTCAATTAAACTTGTTTCCAACTCACGAACAAATGGAAATATCATGTTATATTAACACATTCCTAACATCGTACCACTTCATCATAGCTACTACAAAAAAATGTATACAAAGAATTATGAACATCAACAACCCCTCTAACAAGTTTATAGAGCACTGCCAAGACCTAACCCTCTAGGCCGTGCGGGCACATATTCTTATACCTACATAGAAGAAATCTTACGTGCAATTTAAAATATGCAATGTAGAAGTAAAAAAATATAAACTAATCACCTTATCGTAAATAAAAAATGACTCCCAAACTTGATTAAATAAAGTATTTTTCTTAAAGAATACACTTAACACTCACAAGGAACTGATCTAAACAAGTACATGAGGTTCTAAAAGAATAAAATACTACGAGAGAGATACAACACAGATCCAACCACCTGACTCATCACATCTTTCAAGTAACTCATACCACCAAGAATTTCTAAGACATCATCTACGATGTTTACCATTTAATTTCGATCTAAACAGGATTTTTCCCAACATTTAAGCACAAATCTCATGAAAACAACCTGACCCTTGATCAATTCATTAAACCTCCTCGAAGACTCTTACTAGACAACATTAATTCAATACTTCATATCAATTATGGACCAATCCACAAAGGCTGACAATACAGTATAGTCTTTGTTAATAAGATGAACTCATAGTTACCACATGAACTTAACATTCACAAATAACATGATCAACGATGTTACAAATAGAAATAGGTTATTCATCATGTCTTTCAAGTAACCCATACACTGAAGAATCTCTAGGACATCACCTATAATGTTTAACATGTAATTCTAGTCTAAAGAAGAACCATCCAAGTATTTAAACACAATTCATGGTCACTCATGGACAAACATGTAACAATCCCATTACGAAGTAGTAAACCTAGTTCTCTCATGAAACCACACCTACAAAAAGTTTATAAAAAATTTACAACGCTTGCTACCCAAGACAACCATTTGTTATTTTTACCCGCATGGTACCTGAGCCAACTGTTACTACATACCACGCACGGTACCCGAGCCTACCATATGAATATATTGTACCAAAAGTGGTACTCGAGACTATAATTAATCTCACAAACAAAACCACAATTACAGTGAAATACAAACACAATTGCAAAACATGAGTAAACAAAGTACCTTCATCACATGAGATAGTCAATATTTCATCACTACACATTCAGCCCCTCCAATTCCCCTAAGAAGAAATTATACAAGTTTCACTATATAGACAGTGAGAATGTATACATAAATAAACATGGAAAACAATAACCATCATTTACACTCGGACACTCTTTCAAGATAATTTTCCACTTGGAACCTGATTACACACCACTCATTTTCCCTCAACATCCATCCCAAAATCATCACAAAGTTAAAATTAGTTAATCAAACTCGTTATCATCTTAAACCATGACTAACTCCATCTTAAGTCATTCAAACTCCATGATCGAAGGCATATACAATTAATCTCTAACATTTTACAAGATACAAAGTAACTGAAGATAAATCTAACTATTCAGTCAAAACCTACCCTATATGGACGCCAAGAAAACATAGAAGAACTCTAAACATGAGTTTCTAGTTCCATGGGGGAGAATCCTCATGGGCGTAGATAAAAAATTTGTGGGTATGACCCACCTTATTCTAGTATCCTCTCTCTCCCCTATTCTTAAGCTTTGTACATCTTTTGGAGGATAATTGGAGTAACCATCGGTTGTTTTACCACTAGAAAATAGAGAACAATTAAAAAATATGTTTTTGAGTTTTTTCCTCGCTGACCTTTCCCTAGTTGCTATCACACTGCCGTACTGAGAAAGCTCTTACTATGGAGCAGCCGGAGTCTAATTTTCTAATTCATTTTTTTTCATGTCATCCCAATTTTAATTGGCACATCGTTTTAAAGAAATATTGGGACTCCACATGAGATGTCCTCTAAATAACGATGGATTAGGTTGTTACAAGCACACTCCCAATATATTGTTACCGGTTTGGGGAAAAGTTTCTTACATAAATCTATAAATTGGCAAATGATTCCATGAACAAGTTGTTTCTAATATAATATAAAATAAATAAATCTTCGTCAGGGGCAAGGAAATAGAAGTAAAAATAAATACTAGGAGATGCAATTTCATAAATCATTAATAAGTGAATTTAATTTATTTACCAGTCTCCACGTGTGAGAATGGTGTGTGGTTCACATTACTGCGAAAAGATGTTTGGGTGTCACCTATTTGTATATAACACTCTCACCGATTTGGATATAACACTCTGCTATCTTTTTGGAAATTGAAGTTTTTTCCGACCATAGAATAATCGATGCTCTATAGATTATGTTCTGAAGATCAATTGGATTGATCGTATTTCAGTGATTTATTTGATTCAGTGATGACATGATGCAACTAGTTGATGGAATAACATTGAAGGACTAGGTTTCTCTGCCATAAAGCATACACACGAAGAATTGAATAAAGTTTCAAAAAAAGAAAGATGATTTCGTCTTTTTGCACCCTCGCGTCAATGGCATAATCATCAAACTTGTGTTTGATGTTGTGTTAATTTGAAGTTGGGAGCAGAAAAAATTGTTTGAGTTTTAACATATGATAAGTTTAAGGCAATGATATATATGTTCTAGAGTCTCCAATTAGTGAATCAATAACTTAAATTTGTAAAACTAGTGAAATTTGTAGACATCCCTTCCCCCACCCTCCCTGAGTTTCCTATTAGGTCTCCCCTACTATCCCTTGTATCCCTTCCTCCCTCTACCACTATGCATGCAAAATCAAGTGAAAAATCCTCCCCGTCATGATTCGTGTATTTGAAGATCATATAAAATGACACTTGTGACCCTATACCTAAACTTTATAAGAGACCTTTTTTTTAAAAATGTATTCTAGAGTGCTATTTTTGCCTTTTGACCTAAAAGTTAGTAATAGTCCTTTTTCTTGATATAATTATTTCTTTAATAATTCTTTAACTATTCAAAGTATAACTATGAAATTTTTCTTAAGACGTTATCTAAGATCCTCTTCCTAGAACGTATTCAAATTCGTTTCTCTTTTTCATTTAGTTTTGTGTAATGCTATTCATATTTTCTAGTTGGTGAATTTGAATTCTTAAATATAATTAAAAGATAGTATAGTAGTTCTCTTTCCGATAAATTTTTTAAAGTGAATTACTTTAGAAACCAATAAATATAAAACTTGGAATTCATTTAAAAAAGGATAGGCATCAATTACTGACACGACTATAAACACAACTATGACTTTTACAATATAATCCAAAATTCGAAAAAGATAAAACAAAAAGTCATAATTATAATTAAAATGGTTAAAAACACATAGTTGTAACTAAAACATTCACAAATAAAAAAATATTTTTAAAAATTAGTCATGTTATGATTATCAGAGTCACAAGATATAACTATGGAAAAAGTCATAGTCTCAATTACAACTTTCCTAGTTACAATTATGAAAAAAATAATAGTCGTAATTGTTATTTTTATATAACTACATGAAAAAATTCAAAATCATCATTAGTTGTGGATATAAAAATTCAAATTCAACGAGTATTAATCTCAATTTAGCATAAATCAAATATCAGTCCCAACATTATAATAGTTATATTATAAATTAATTTTGTCTAATTAATTAATTAAAATTTTAATTACTATTATCATCATGTCAAATGAGTTGATTCAATATGTGCATATCTCCATTCTATTTTTTTCTCCATTCATTCCACTTTCTTACTCTTATTAATTTTTTCTCCCTCTAATTTCATTATTTTAATCTTTTTAATTTAGTCTTCTATCAAAATATCTCCCTCTTTATTTGTTTGTGTATTTTTTTTTATTGAATATGGTAATATATACCAATTTCAGTTCAAAATATCTGAAATACATTATATGTATAGCAATATAATGTATTTAAAATAAATAAATATTGTGCATACTACAATATAATAATATGTATATGTACAATTTCACATACTATATATATATATATATATATATATATATATATATATAGAGAGAGAGAGAGAGAGAGAGAGAGAGAGAGAGAGACTTGGGTTATATGGTGTGGTATGTGCCAGCACATGCCCAACATAGTCAAAATTGATACTACTGCCTTTTATTTAACTATTGGGTATTTCATTACATATAAATTGGAAAGAATATACTTACAGTGATATGTATGGCAGCATAATTACACTATATAATCATCATATCATATCATATCATAAGTGGAAAAGTCAAACATGAAAAGTTGAATTACAAAATTATCTATTAACTATTGAAAAGTTATTTATCCTTTTAAAACTTATAAAGTTAAGGTGTCAACTCTAATATTGGCATCCCATTTCATTTTTCATTTTCCCACTATTACTTCCATTCAATTTATGGCATAAATCCAATGGTCTTTATTAAAAATAGAATTGTTTGTTGAAGTCGTGTATCACAAAAAAAAAAGAGATGTATATGAAAATGTAATGACAATGGCAATGCCAATTATGCATGTGTCGATGCAAGGTTAATTTATAAGGATCTAAAATTATAGTGTTCTCTAATAGAAAAGATCAATGTATGAGTCATATATATGACGTGCAGACAAAACTTGTATGAGATTCTACTTACAGTTTATCAAGAAGATAATTGGGTTCTATTTTAGAAAATGACCCAAACTATCATTTCTCTCTCTTCCCTTACAATATTTTTTCCCTCTTTCTTACTTTTTACTTTTTTTCTTTGGTTTGTTTTCCAAACATTTTACTAATTGCACTTCTATTATTTAATAGCTTTTGATTCTGTTTATTTTTCTATTGATAATTTGAATTGCTAAAATTAATTTGAATGGAATTTTGATATTTGCTCCTCTTTAAATAAGTAATGCAAGATATGTCTGACGTCGTTTGTCTTAGAGTTATATTATATTCTGTTATTTATTCAAGAATCATAATGATAATACACTTTAACTAAAAAGAGTTCTAATAGATTATTTTTTCCTTGATATACAAGTTTAATTAGTTTGATAAAATGTAATAGCAATTTCTATATACATATACTTGAATGGACAGTGAGATATCCATTTTTTATTTTGCAGTTCTTTAGAAGTTCTACTCTTTTAATGTGGTAAAATTGTTTCGTATTCTAATAAAAGTGAACTCACAACTCTAAGGAACACAAATACAAGGAAATACACTTGACTCTGAAACTAAAAGACTAGAATTGAATTGAGAAGACAGAAGAAGAGGGTGAGCATATTCAAAATCATAATTAACTTTCTCGCTTTTATCTACCTACGTTCTCACACTTTTATACAATTTATATAACAACCTATAGCCTTTCTCACGTGAATTTTTTCCTAGCCAAAAAGTATTTGTCCAACCTTTTAGGTGGAATTATACATCTAGTACTCCTACATGGCTTGTCAATGCAAAAATCTCTAGTCACATTGTCCTTATTATTCACTAGTCACATTGTCCTTGTATGAATTTAAATAGACTCCATGTAGTGGAACTTGAAGCTTAAAGCAACCTTACTTGATATGGAGTTTGTTCAATGTCATTGTGACTATTCTTTCTTCAACTACTCCTCGTCCTATTTCATGTGAGGTAGTTTGAAAGTTCTTATCATGCATGAGGCACGCCAAGTAAGAATTGTATTAGATATCATTTGATTGACAAGTGGACATTAGTGAAATTATCTTTAAGTCCCCTCCACCTTTGATTTGATTTTTACGCCTAATGTATTTTTTGTTTCTAATTATTAATTGTTTTTTTGCATTCTTAGCTCATATAACTACTTTGTGTTGTTTCTTTTTTACGTAGTGAATAAATATTTATGATGATTATATATATATTTGATAGTTTTTTTGTTATTATTTTTTAATATTCGATTTTATTTATTTATATTGTAATAAATAGTCGTTACTTAATTTTTAGTTTATAAAATTAAGATATAAATAAATATTTAATCCGAACCATTATTTTTTATTAACAAAGTATAAATAAAATTTGTACAGTAAAAATTATAGTTTTTAAATAATTTTATAAAAAACGTGTAAGGAAAGTAGATAAACAAAATATTTATTAAATTTCACCTAGCTTGAATAAAGATAAAAATATCATATAAATTGACAGAAAGATTCTGTATTTATGGGGATGTTTATGGATGCTTTTTATTTTTGAATTTCAGGAAAATAGTATCAAAACTTATGTAATTATTTGTTAAGATCATTGATACTCTTTCCGTTATATTTTCTGAAGAGTATTTGATGAATTTAAGTGCTTTGAAAAGATGAAATTGTTGAGAGGAGAATAATAGAACGAATAAATTTTATACCTTTTTCTTATCATATTAATAGTCTATCATTCTTTTTACAAAATTCTTAAGAAATCATAAATCAAATATTAGTTTTAATCATTTGCACCTTTATTTTTTTTAACTTTATAAATTTTATTTACACCTCCAAAAAGAATTGATTATTATAATTAAAAAATTGTAATTAATTATATCTTAAATCATAAATTAAGAAAAATTTATATAACTATTTTTAGCAATTTAAATAATCAATATCAAAATATAAAAATAATATCACAATGTTAGAAGCGGAATGAAAAACTATTAAAGAATAGAAGTGCAATAGTTGGAAAAGAAAGCAAAGCAAAAAAAAAAAAAAGATTAAAAGTAACAAACAAAGAGGAAAAAAACATTATAAGGAAAGACAAAGAAAGAATAGCTTGGGCCATTTTCTGAAATGGAACCCAATTATGCACTTGGCAAAGTATAAGTGGAGTATGATACAAGTTTTGTCTATCACGTCATATATATATCTCATAAATAAAATGAATTTTGAGGTAGTTTAATTCGACAAGAAGTTTAAGAAAAAAAAAGGAAGATTTTTAAAACTTGTGGTCCAAACAAATGATAGGAATTTGTGTGGCTGTAACTAATTCATCAAAGGTAAAATAAAACTAAGTCAGATAAATTGGAGCAGAGGGATAAAAATTGAAGGAGATTTCAATTTGTCATCCTATTGTATGTAGTTTAAGCTTAAAGAAGATTCTTGAAGGATTGGTTCAAACTCAACATATAGGCGCTATGAACAACAAGTTTATCTATTCACGAAGGGTCGATGCAAGACTCAACATACCCATCAGCTCTTTTACCACTAGAGAGACAAAAAAAAAAAAAAAATACATTTTTGAGTTTCTTCCTTGTTGATCCCTCCATAGAGGCTATCACGCTGTCATTCTTACTATGGAGGGATAACATCGATCGGAGTCTAATTTTCTAATTCTTAGGGTTTTTTTTCATGTCATCCCAATTTTAAATTGTCACATATTTTTAAAGAAATATTGGGACACCGCGCGGATGTCCTCTGAATAATGATGGATCAGTTTGTTACAAGCACACTTCCAATATATTGTTATGGGGTTGGGAAAAAGTTTCTTACATATATTTATGAATTGGAAAATGCATGCATGAGCAACTTGTTTTCTAATATAAAAGGAAATATACAAATCTTTGGACGAGGCATGAAAATAGAAGTACAAATAAATACTTGGAGGTGCAGTTTCATAGATCATGAATAAGTGAGTTTAATTTATTTACCAGCCTCCACGTGTAAGGATGGTGTGTCACTACAAAAGAACAAGCGTTTAGCTAAAAATATATTTGTTATCTAATGTGATAAAATCCCCAGCTACGGTCAATTTATCTAGGAAAATGACCATAGCAGACCAACAAAGCTAATAAGCTCTTAGCTAAATTTTAGCTAGAAGATTATGTATTTCCTAGCTAAGTTAGCTACAATATCGTTGATATGCTTTTTCTGTAGCAAAAATGTTTCTAGGATATATGCTAGCTAAACTCATAGCCAACTTTTGTTGGTCAGTGTTGACTTTATCATGACTTAGCAAGGAATTACCCTAGCTAAACTTACAAATTCTCTTGTCATTTTTCAAGGTTTTCTTGGAAAATATTCTTCACTGAATGACTAGCTAAAAATAGGTAGGGATATTTTCTTTTTTTAGTTAAATCTAGCCAGAAATTGTATGAAAAAATACAAATGTAATTTTCTATATTTGAGACAAGATGAAAAACAAAGTTATATCTAATCGAATTCTCGAAATAAGCATAATCATAATATTGTCATTTCTAGAATAGCAAAGTACATGTGTACTAGCAAAAACATATCTTAAAACACAAGTAAGCAACAAAAATTATCTAAGGTGCATTTAGGGAAGAACCAGATCCATTTGTTGGTGGTTGAGAGTGAAACCAAGCATCTGAGCCACAGCAAAAGGAACCACATTATTTACCTGAGCTTCCATATTTCCTGAATATCCATTTGCATATTCTCTTGCATGTTCGTCATTTATTGCTCCAACACGCGATCAAGAAGTTATTGAAATTGAAAAGTTTCAAATATTTGTTGGGTAGGAATACTTGAAGGATTCTGAGAAAGTGGAGGATGCACAATTAGCATTCACAGAATCTGCTAACAAAATTTGAGCAAGAATCATTCTCCGAACTAGATAAGATACACATGTTCACAGATTACTACAGAAAGAAGAATCTTGGTTTACTCCATAAATAAATAAGTAAACAAAACTTAATGTTTAATTCAGTAAAACCAATATGAACTAATAAAGTGAACATCTTTCCTAAATGATCTATCAAAACTATTTAGGTTCCTTACTCAAACCATAAGGTGGAATAAGATTGGTGCAGAAACAAAAGTACAATGAGTTCAATAAGAAATATACAGATGGGAAGAAAGCTTGGAAAAACCTGTTCATGTTGAATTATACTGCCACCATGGGTATACCTTTACCTATAACCCACCCAATACGATTGATGGCCGACCAGTATTTGTACTAGAAGCATCAAAAATAGAAAAACAGACTGATAAATGGGAAAATTCCCTAGTGGGGTATATGTTTGGTGAAGCACCTGCTTTCTCCTACATGAATTATTATATTTTTGGATACTGAAATTTTGTTGATGTACCTGAGTTATATAACCATGGTGTGGGCTTCTTCATAGCGAAATTCAAAAATAGAACTGATAGATATGAAGTCCTGTTCACTAGCCCTTACACTATTAATAGTATACGCCTCATCCTTCAAGTCTGGACACACGATTTTGTAAGAAATGTACAAGATATAGTCATATTTGCAGATTTAATGAAGTTAGAAACAGTCAACCTCCAAATATAATGGGTCAAAAGGATAGTCTTTCTTCAAATAGAGGTAGGAGAAAGGATGCTACATAGTGAAATTCCAAAACAAAATGACAAAGATGAGGTCCAGTTCACCGGCCCTTACACTATTAATAGTAGACCCCTCATCCTTCAAGTTGGGACACATGATTTTGGAAGAAACACACAAGATTTAGTCATATATGCAGCTTTGATGAGGATAGAAACATTTAGCTTCCAAATAAGAGGGATAAAGAGGAAAGTGTTTTGCCAAAACAATGCCGGTGAAAGACTGCTACATAGTGAAAATTCAGAACAAAAACGATAAAGATGAGGCCGTGTCCCTTGGCCCTTACAATTAATAGTAGACCACCTTTCCGTCAAGTCTGGAGACATGATCTTGTAAAGAAATGTACAAGAATTTGTCATATATGCAGCTTTGATGAGGATATAAATATTCAACCTCTAAATAGGAGCAAGAGGAAAGAGTTTTGTCTAAACAAGGCAGGAGAAAGGCTGCTACATCGTGAAATTCATAAACAAAAACGATAGAGATGAGGTCTTGTTCACTAGCCCTTACACTATTTATAGTAGACCCCTTGTCCTTCAAGTCTAGACATGATCATTTTATGCATCTAAAGGTAGAAATTAAGAGTTCCCAATTTTCAGTGTCTGCTAACAATGATCTATGCTGAAAATTCTAGAGAGTAAATTAAATGAGAAGCTTAAGACATTAATTACTTAGAATAGGTCCTACCATCACTGAACCTTGATGTTTTGTGGAGATTTCAATAATTGGAGGGCCAACAGGTCTCTGAATCTGAAACAAGACTTCCGAAAAGTATTAAATGTTTTAAATCTTATAGAAGAAGGTAATCTTGGACAAATAACTCATATCGAGTAGAATTGGCAGGGTTCTTTGTAATGATTCTTGGGTGATACCATATGGAACCTTGACGTGTCAATTCAAGAAGAATAGGTCTTCTAATCACTTGCTAATTATTATTGAGCACCGCAATGCAGTTAGTAGACACCACACACATTTCAGATTTCTGAAGAAGGTGTCACCTCTATTTATGATTAAAGTAGACATCTAGAAGGCATAAAACTCTTGAATCAGTGTTTTTCAAACAACATTTAAATAATTGGAATTTCCCAGTAGAATGATAGCTTGGATAATTTTTTCTTTTGTGAAATCACTTTCTTGGAGAAATTGTTCACCCTCAAAACAAGTGCATGTAACACCAAAACTAATTAAAAACCAAATATACTTGAAGTTCTTTCAAATGTAAAACAACTCTCTTTGCATTATGCTCAAGAATTAATGAAAAGGAAAAATTCTCAATAACAGAGCAATTGTTTTTGCTTCTTAGAAAACAATTCACATGAATTTAAATTTAAACAAAAATAACTTTCAGAATAAATATCACTGATGAAATGAGATAAAAACATACCCACATCCTTTCCAGTTCGCCACTGATCCACTTCTTTTCTTTTTTGGTTTTGTGAGTCTTTAGAATTAATTCATCATTTGGAAGCTCTTTACCAGTTAGTTCCTTCTACAACCAAATATATTGTTAATTTTCAACATAAATATAGAATAACATATGACTAATAATAATAAAAAATAAACAAAAACAAAAAATTACTTACATTTCTTTTGTACTCAGCAAATGCAACCGATCCTCCAGTATGTAAGGAAGGACCTTCTCCATTAGTAGATGACATTTTATTCGTCGAGTTTTTTTGCTGATAATTTTTTCTAAGAGTCCCAATATCTCATCAAACCTTCCAAATGAACTTGAGAAATCAAATTCGGTATTTGCTTTGTTCTTGCAAATGTTCTCTTTTGTTTTCCCAAATTGTCACTCAATCTTTCATTACCCACTCGGTTAAAATTTCTCCGAACAAGTGCTTTATCTTCACCAGAAAAAGAATAACTCTTCTACAAATAAAAATTAAATAATCAATTTAGTATTGTTTTTCATGTAGAGATGCACAATTCTGGTTAAAAAGAATAATTGGTCATCAAGGAGGCTGACGTTGAAAACGTATGAGACACAATGTAAACCTAGAAGTGCAGGACACTTGAACATAATTGATTACAACTGTGTAACAACGCTGCTAAGATTCTATGAGTTGTATCTTTAAGATATGATAACCTAAATGGATAAAAAACATCTACATAAAGAGACAAGATATATGCACAATGAGAACTCCTCAAATAACTTGTTGGCTTGTGAGAACGATTTTCGAATGTAAAATATGATTCAATCATAACACACTACTTGTTGATCTGAAGCAGTTAGCCTCAAAACAAAAGTACAATATCAAAGTAACTTACCTGTTCTTGTGTAAAGATTCCAGATTCCAGAGTCTTATAATTATCAAAAAGATAGCACCACAATACCATTACATTCCATGAATAACATTACAAGAAGGATTAGCTACTATAGATATATCTGAGAGGTGGTAAATACATGTTCCCCCAGATTGTGTGATATGTAACTCATGAGAAGTGGAATCTTTCATACATATATTTATTAGTTTTAGATATGCAAAAAAGTTGTGGAAGACACTAATAAATTGGCTGAAAATATAGAGACAGATACTAATATTGAAGGTTGATATCAAATGATATTCATATAGGGAAAACAAAGAAAATCTGAATCATAGGTACTATAATCGTTGTTAATGCTTTCATATAACATGTTTCAACTTAAGCAAAATGCTAGAAGATTTTAACAGCACTAACAATAAAAAAACATTTAACTCGAGAAATCATCTTCCGACTTAACACAAAAATACAACATCAGGCCAAAAGGAGGAATCTCTTTTAAAGACTTATCGATTTTCCCATTAATTAGTACACTACAAGCTACTTGTATCAATAAGTGTCTTCTCATATGCATGTACATATACTTATTTTTAGAAGTTACTAATGAAAAAAAAATCTAATGCTTAAGTTAAATTCGCAGATTCTTGTTCAGGTATAGATACCTCAAAGTCATTAAACCATTTGTCTCGTACAAGCTCTTGAACCTTGCTCCAACAATGCCATGGTCCAGAGAAGCTTTTTTTAAAGGCTAACACCACATCCCCAACAGCCTCATGTGGACAAAATCTACAAAATAGTTAGTAGAATAATTTATGAGAAGATCATTAAATAAAAAATATTTAGCTATAACTTATATCCTTCTGTTTCACTTACATATCTCCATTTACTTTCAAGGATTTCATGCCACTATGTGTATCTTGTCTTTTATGTGGATTACTACTTCCAAAAGATGCTAGTGTTTGTTCAAGAGAAACATGTTGAGTTGGAGTTTCGGGTTGAGCACCAAAATTCTAAGATAAAGGTGTTTGTTGTCGTTCAATGTCCAGAGAAGCATGAGCTTCTTGTTGACCACCAACATTTTCAAGAGCAGTTATTTGTTGAGAAATTGCATCTTGAAATTGGGATAACTGTCACGTGATGAGACAATACGCTGGTTTAAACCAACTTGTTGAGTTGTAGGAATTTATGGTTCACAAGCATCCTTTTGAGAAGTTTATGGTAGCTGCTTGTAGCTTCCTCCTCCTTAGTTAGTCATGCCTCCACGGCCTCCCCAATTACGTTAATGTCTATTCCCCTTGTCATATTTCCTGATAAAAAATCTAACAAGAACTAGAGAATAATATTCCAGCAGTCACTAAAAATCTGCACCATGTCATGCTATAAAAATGATCAATGTATAGAAAATAATGAAGCTTATCTGTACTCAATTTTCACTGAAATAACAAAAGCAAACAACTAGATTGATTCACCGATTTAGATGGTGAATCAATACAAAATTTACTCCTACAACAATAGTGGTATACTTTGTTGCAGCAAAGGTAGAGTTTGTGTTTAGTCAATAAAAAATAAGTATAGTTCAGCATGGTCGAAGTGTTACATCAAACTCTTGAAACACAGAAAGAGTGTGATTAAAACCATAATATACTATCCTGCAAACATTTGCTATTGTGGAGACTACATTTCATCCACCCTTCTCCATATGCATATTGTAAAGACTGAATAGATTCTGAAAAATGGTACTTTTTTAATGAAGACTGAAAGGTATTAAATAGAGTTATAAAAAAATGAATAAGACTCCTAAACTAATTGAACTATATAGATAATATCTTCTAATATAGATAATGCAAATTCCTCAATAAGCAAGGACTATGAAACACTAATACCGACATAATTACTAATTACTATCTGAATTAACTGTTGATGCTCCAATACGGGTTAGGTGATGGATCACTAGGCCTAACTTGAATAGATTATTCTCAAATGCAGATTTAGGCAGTCCCTTGGTAAGAGTGTCGGCGATTTGATCGGCACCATGGACATGAATAACACAAACACTTTTGATGTTTACATGGTAACAAACAAAGTGTAAGTCCAGTGTGACATGCTTCACACGGCTATAGAGGACATGATTCTTGCTCAAGAATGTGGCTCCAGGATTGTAACAATAAATTGTGGGTAGCTGATGTAATGGAAAACACAAATTATTTAGGATATTGATGACCCACAAGGTTTCAAAAAGGGCATTAGCCACCGCTTTGTACTCAGACTCGGTGGAGGAGCGCGAGACAATATTTTGTTTCTTCGAGAACCAAATAATTTGATTGCAACAAACAAATAAGATGTAGTCAGATGTAGATACTCTATGAGAGATGTCTCCACCCCAATCCGCATCAGAGTACATATGTAGGTTGAAGTCATAAATGGGAGTAACATGTAGGCCTAGTTGAATTGTACCACACAGGTATCGGAGAAAAGGCTACACAACTTTTCAGTGAAGAATAGGTATTGAAGCCTACCCAAGACTTGGCGATAACGTATAACATCAGTTAGGTGAATTCCATCAGATAAGGTGAGTAACTCAAAGGCACTCATTGGTGTGTTGACACTCTTGCAGTTTGTCATTAGCTCATCATTTAAAATCTCATTTACATAGTTTGATTGGGTGAGAATTAAACTTGAAGAGCTGCGTATCACTTCAACACCAATAAAGTAATGAAGATTACCTAAATCTTTAATAGAAAACTGAGAAGCAAGGAAAGTGATAAGGTAATTAACACTCAAAGTGTTGCTTCCAGTGACAACGATATCGTCGACATAGACAAGGACAAACAATTTTTCATGTAGACCATGTCTAACAAGTAGTGAGGCATTTGATTTTATCTTAACAAAGTGTATGGATGAAAGGTAACCCGTGAGAGTATTATACCAAGGGCGAGGAGCCTACTTCAAGCAATAGATTGCCTTGCAAAGAAATCATATATGTGTTGGTTTGTCATCACTAGTAAACCCGGAGGTTGTGCCATGTCCACTTCCTCGTCCAGGTTTCCCTGGAGAAAGACATTATTGACATCAAGTTGTCCAAGGTCCCAATTGTGATGAATTGTCACAAAGAGGATGATGCCATCTTTGGTGGGCTTGACAACAAGGCTGAATGTGGCGTCTGAAGGATTTGGCAGTGTAGCGTCTAATGGTGGGGAAATATTTGTAACTATGGGAATTTTAGTCGTGGGGTCTGAAAAATTTGGGAGTGTGGTTTTTTTCCATTACAGGTGAGCTGAATTAATGGTAGTATTAGAGAACAAAGTTCTAAATGGAACAATATGCTTAACAAATCGCACATATCGGGATAAATACACCTTTGTAGAAATTGGATCAAAACATTAGTCACGGTGATGTGATAAGGAGAATCCGAGATAGACACACAGGGTAGATTTTGGTTAAAGTTTATTTTTTTGTGTATGGTTTAATCCATGGATAGCACAAACAACAAAAAACCCATAAGAAATTATAATTGGGTGATTTACCAAGTAATCGTTGGAACGGAGATTGATTGTGGCAGAAGGTTGATGAGGCAAACACTAGATGACACGCGAAAGACCAAAAATTGGGGTGGAAGGGATTCCTCAAGTAAGAGTGTTCTGGCAGTTTCAGTGATATGATGATGTCGTCGTTCTTTAAGTGCATTTCGTTAAGGCGTATAGGGTGGGGTAGAGACGTGTTCAATTCCTTAAGTGTAACAAAAGAGTGAAGACTTTTATACTCTCCTCCACCATCAGAATACAATGATAAAATTTTTATGTCAAAATGTTTTTCCATCAAAGGATGAAATTTTTGAAAGATGTCTTTAACTTCACTTTTTTGGTTAATGTGTAGAGCCAAGTGTATTTTGTATATTGATAAAAATAGATACAATAGTACAACTTTTTATTAATAGATAAGATGGGTGACGGCCCCCATAAATCACTAAAAATAATTTGAAGCGGTTTAGAAAAGAATGCCGATGGGCTTTATTAGATAACAAGAATTACAATAAGATAGTTTGGCTCGCTCATGAAGCAGTAGCAATAATTTATTTAAAAAATACACCTAAGAATCCTAGTGTGAGGATGACCAAGACGTTGATGCCAAGTAGTGAGAGGAGTGGATGTGGTAGTCATGTGAGCTTGGGTATATGAGAGAGGTCACTCATACAGTCCATTGTTGCTCTGACCGTGCACCAACAATTGTCGCGTTTTCATATCCTTAATAACAAATTCAAAAGGAAAATATTCAATGGACTTGAAATTATCTTGACAAAATTTAGAAACAGAGAGAAGCTTGCGTTTAATGGTTTAAAACATTATTTAATGCATTTAATTGAGTAGAACCAGTGTGAGAGATGACAATTTTGTTCCCATCACCCATAGAGATATCCTCGTTACCATGTACGTTTGTAGGTTGTGTGGCTCCATTGTGATGTGATGGGTGGCGCCTTATTCGACTATCCAAGGGTTGGTGGCGGCAGTTATCTAGCAAAAAAGTTATCTTTGGCTTCAAAGTGATTATGAGACTTCGAGCGGTAGACATTGGTGGTGTTGCCAATCTTGTTACATAGTTGACATCAAGTAATACTATTTAGATGGAATGCTATTATTGTTGAGAATTGTTGGTCTGCATGCGACTGTTGCAATTATTGGTGTTTTACTTGGGAGTAGCAACTGCTGCTATGATAGGAGAGGACAGTTTCTTAGCATCCTCATAGCAAAGGAAAAGTTCACAGTCTAGTAGTTTTTTGAACAATTCCTCATAGGATATAGCCATATCACGTGCACGAATGGCAGTGGAGATCTTATAAAACTCGTGACCTAGACCACTGAGTATTTTGATGATGAGGTAAGGAGTGGACATAGGATCACTAACTCATCTGAAAGAGACCAAATAGTGTGAAGATAATCAATAATAGAGTGGGATTCTTTAGTGACATGGGCAAGCTGATCAGGCAAACTAAAGACCCGAGTTTGAGACTTGTTCACATTAAGGGTATATACAACATCCCAAGCTCATTTAGTTGAGTCTGCGGCAGTAACAATAGATGCAATAATGGGTTCGACAGAAGTCATGAGGGAATTCTTGATGATTTTATCCTGACGGAACCGAGTTAAAAAGGATGGATTAGGAGTTGTGTTTGTGCCAAGGGTAATCGTGCTACTGAGGGATAGAGTGGTCCCATAGAGATGGCTTAAGAGGTTGTTGCAATGAATAAGCATGGACAATTGGGCTTTCCACGTGGCGAAGTTTTGACCACCGCTTAGTTTGAGGGGTAATTGGGGCACTGAATTGAACTGAATTATAATATTACTAGTAGTGTTATCAACATTGACAACTCTAGGATTGTTTCCATTGTGATTGGTAATGTTTATGATCATCTATGAGAAGAAAGGAAAAAAAATTGCATCGTTCTCGTTAGAGGGTTAAGAGCCCAGTTACCATGTAAAGACTAAATAGATTCTGAAAAATGATACTTTATTGATGAACGCTGAAAGGTATTAAATAGAGTTATAAAGAAATGAATAAGACTCCTAAACTAATTAAACTACATAAATAATATCTGCTAATATAGATAATGCAGATTCCTAAATAAGCAAGGACTATGAAGCACTAATACCGACATAATTATTAACTACTATCTGACCTAACTATTAATGCTCCAATACGCCCCCTCACGTTAGGCAATGGATCACTAATCCTAGCTTGAATAGATTATTCTCAAACAAAGATTTAGGCAAAGCCTTGGTAAGAGTGTCAGCTATTTTATCGGCACCATGGACATGGTGGCGAGCAAAGTGAAAGTCCACTGCAACATGCTTCACACGACTATGAAGGAAGAAAATTGTTGCTTAGGATGTGGCTCCAAGATTGTCACAATAGGTTATGTGTAGCTGATGTACTAGAAAACAAAACTCATGTAGGAGATTATTGACCCACAATGTTTCAGAAAGGTCATTAGCCACTGCCTTGTACTCAAACTCGGTGGAGGAGCGTGAGGAAATATTTTGTTTCTTTGAGGACCAACTAATCGGATTGCACCAAGAAATAAGATGTAGCCAAATGAAGATACTCCGTTAGATATGTCTCCCCGTAATTCGCATTAGAGTACACATGTAGATTGAAGTCATTAAAAAGAGTAACACGTAGTCCTAGTTGAATGGTACCACACAGTTATTGGAGAACACGCTTCACAACTTTCTAGTGAAGGTCTTATGGTGCTTTCATGAATTGAGAACTTGTTTACCGCATAGGCTATGTCCATCCTGGAGAAATATGGGTATTGAAGCCTATGCAAGATTCGAAGATAATGAGTAGCATCAGTCATCAGGTGAGTTCCATTAGACAGGGTGAGTGACTCACAGGCACTTATTGGTGTGTTGACACTCTTGCAGTCGGTCATTAGCTCATCATTTAAAATCTCATTTACATAGTTTGCTTGGGTAAGAATTAATCCTGAAGAGCTGCGTATCACTTCAACACTAATAAAGTAATGAAGATTACCTAAATCTTTAATAGAGAACTAATAAGCAAGAGAAGTGATAACCTGATTGACACTCAAAGTGTTGCTTCCAGTGACAATGATATTGTCGACATAGACAAGGACAAACAATGTGTCACGTAGACCACGTCAAAAAAGTAGCGAGGCATCTGATTTTATCTTAACAAAGCCCATGGATGAAAGAAAACTCGTAAGGTCATTGTACCAAGCCTGAGGAGCCTGCTTCAAGCTATGGATTGCCTTGCGCACGACATATATGTGTTGGTTTATCATCACTAGTAACCCCTGGAGGTTGTTCCATGTACACTTCATCGTCCAGGTTTCCTTGGAGAAAGACATTATTTATATCAAGTTGCCGAAGGTGCCAATTGTGATAAATTGCCACAGGAGGATGATGCAAACTGTGGTGGTTTTGATGACTAGGCTGAATGTGGCATGAAAATCAATACTTGATCTATGAGTGAAGTCCTTTGCATGCAGGCGGGCTTTGTATCTATCGATGGTGCCATCAACATTTCTTTTGATCCGAAAAAGCCCCTTACATGATACTATATTTTTTGTTGGGTCAACAGTAACATTTTTCCAAGTCTGGTTCTTAGTTAAAGCATCAAGTTTGTGTTACATCGCATCACACCACTCATGGTGTCTTTGTGCTTGTTTGATAGTAATGGGTGAGATGGTGGGGTTTAATTTGGCTACGTAATCAAAAATTGGTTTTGGTTTGGTGATGTTGTTTTGAAGTCGAGTGACAACACCTGTAGGAGGAAGTGTACATTTAGGTCGTGAAGGAGTGAGTTCCAAATCAGTGATAGGACTGGCTGGCTGAGGATCCAGGTTTGTTAATGGTTGGTGTTTTGATGTTTATAGACAAGGAGAGGGAACGAGTTTCTATGTGTGTTTATAAGGAAAAGTGTTTATGAATTTTTGGAGAGGCGTGGTGGTGGGATAAAATGGGTAGTACGTACATAAGATGGGTTTTGGGAAACAGGAATTAAAAGAGGTGAGGAAGATGGAAATTTAGTTGGAGAAGGGGAAGTTTCAGGAGGTGAAGCTGCGTCCGCCACTATGAATTTTCAGATGAGGACTGCGATCTTGAGTTGCCTTGGGACTTGTCTAGAGAAGGAGCTGACAATGATGGCAAATCTGTTAGTGTGCGTGCTTCTATTTCTAATGGTGGAGGAAGATTTGTAACTAAGGGACTTTAGGCGTAGGGTCTGAAGAATTTTGTAGTGTGGTTTTTGCCCATTTTAGGTGAGCTGACTTTATGGTAGTATTAGAGAACAAAGTTTTAAATGGAAAAAATATGCTCAACAAATAACACATCCGTGATAATACACCTTTGTAGAAATTGGATCAAAATATTGGTGACAGTGATGTAATAAGGAGAATCCAAGATAGACACACGGGTATATTTTTGTTCAAGTTTATTTTTGTAGTATGGTTAATGCCATGGATAACATAACTAACTGAAAATCCATAAAGAATTATAATCGTGTGATTTACCAAGTAATTGTTGGAATGGAGATTTATTTTCTAGGTGAGAGGTTGGCAGACGGTTGATGAGGCAGACACTGTGATGACACGTGAAAGACCAAAAATTGGGGTGGAAGGGATGCTTCATATAAGAGTGTTCTGGAAGTTTCAACGATATGACGATGTCGTTGTTCTGCAAGTGCAACTCCTTGAGGCGTATAGGGTGGGGTAGAGAGTTGTTCAAAGCCTTAAGTTAAAGATAAGAGTCAAAGACTTTAATACTCTCCTCCGCCATCGTATACAATGATAAAATTTTTGTGTCAAAATTTTTTTCCATCAAAGGATGAAATTTTTGAAAGATGTCTTTGACTTCACTCTTTTTGGTTAATGTGTAGAGCCAAGTGTATTTTGTATATTGATCAACAAAGATACATTAGTACAACTTTTTGTCAAGAGATAAGAAGGGTGATGGCCCCCATAAATCAGTAAGAATAATTTGAAGCAGTTTAGAGCTACACAAAGATAATCGAGTAAAACAATGTCGATGGGCTTGATTAGATAAGCAAGAATTACAATAAGAGAGTTTGTCTCGCTCATGAAATGGTAGCAAGGATTTCTTTAAAATACACCTACGAACCCTAGAGTGAGGATGACAAAGACGATGATGCCAAGTAGTGAGAGGAGTGGATGTGGTAGTCATGTGAGCTTGGGGATATGAGACAAGCCACTCATACAATCCATTGTAAATATGACCGTGCACCAGCGGTTTTTCGCGTTTTCATATCCTTAATAACAAAGTCAAAAGGAAAAAATTCCATCAACTTCAAATTATCTTGACAAAATTTAGAAATAGAGAGAAGCTTGCATTTAATGGAGAAGGCACAAAGAGTATGTGTTAGGTTAAAAACATTATTTGATGCATTTAATTGAGTAGAATTAGTGTGAGAGATAAGAATTTTATTACTATCACCCATAGATACATCCTCATTATCGTTGTATAGTTGTAGGTTGTGTGGCTTCGTTGTGATGTGATGGGTGGCTCCTGAGTTTACTATCCAAGGGTTGGTGGCGACAGTAAATATGCATGAGAAAAACTATCCAACTCATGAGCTCGAGCTTGCAGCAGTCGTGTTTGCACTCAAGATATGAAGACACTACTTGTATGATGTTCATGTAAATGTGTTCACCGATCATAAGAGCTTTCAGTTTGTCTTCACCCAGAGAGAGCTGAATCTTCGCCAGAGGAGATGGCTTGAGTTATTTAAGGATAATGATATGAATGTGCATTATCATCCAGGAAACGCGAATGTAGTGGCCAATGCTCTTAATAAATTATCTATGCGTAGTGTAGCCCATGTTGAGGATGAAAGGAAGGAGCTAGTGAAGGATGTTCACAGGCTTGCCCACTTGGGAGTTCACTTTATGAGAATATATGACAATTGTGTAACAGTTAAGAATGGGGTAGAATTTCCTTTGGTAGTGGAGGTTAAGGAAAAGCAAGACAGTGATCCAATCTTGCTTGAACTTAAGGGTGTAGTCCATTATAAGAGAGTGGAGGTTTTCTCCCAAGGGGGAGATGGTGTATTTCGCTACCAGCGTAGATTGTGTGTTCCTGATGTGGGCGAGTGAAGACAACATATTCTTGCAGAAGCCCATAACTCTAGGTATTCTATTCATCTAGGTTGCACTAAGATGTATCGCGATCTGCGGGAAGTGTATTGGTGGAATAACATCAAGAGGGATATAGCAGACTTTGTGAGTAAGTGCCCCAATTGCCAGTAAATCCAGGTAAAACATCATAAACTAGGGGGTATGACTAAAAAAAATTGATATTCCTACTTGGAAGTGGGATGTGATCAATATGGATTTCATCACAGGATTACCGCGTACTCACAGACAGCATGCCTCCATTTGGGTGATAGTTTATAGGATGACTAAGTCTTCTCGCTTCTTGGCGGTCAAGACTACATATTCGGCAGAAAGGTCGTGGTACTCAAGTTAACCTTAGTATAACATTTCATCCACAAATGGATGGGCAGGCAGAGCATACCATTAAGACCTTAGAGGATATGCTAAGAGCTTGTGATCGATTTCAAGGGTAGTTAGTATGATCACCTTGCTCTTATTGAGTTTGCCTACAAAAATAACTACCATTCCAGTATTCAGATGGCCCATTATGAGGCTTTATGTGGGCGTAGATGTAGATCTCATGTTGGTTGGTTTGGAGTAGGTGAAGCAACTTTGATAGGGCCATATTCAGCCTTTATGCTATGGAGAAAGTGCAACTCATTAGAGATAAACTTATGACAGTCCAAAGTCGTCAGAAATCTTATGCAGATGTAAAGAGAAGGGAACTAGAGTTCAAAGTCGATGAATGCGTTTTTCTTAAGGTCTCGCCTATGAAAGGAGTGATGATATTTTGAAAGAAAGAAAAGCTCAGTACATGATATGTAGGCCATTACAAGATCTTGAAAAGGGTTGGCAAGGTGGCATATGAGGTAGAGTTTCCAGCAGAATTAGCAGATGTGCATTCGGTCTCCCCCATCTCACTCTTGAAGAAGTTTGTGTGTGATCCAACATCTGTAGTGACAATAGAGAGTGTGGCGGTGAAAGATAGTCTTTATTATGAGGATGAACTAGTTGAGATTCTTTAACGTCAGGTCAGAAGGTTGATAGACAAAGAAGTCGCTTCAGTCAAGGTTTTGTGGAGGAATCAGTCCGTAGAGGGAGTTACTTAGGAAGCAGAAGCAACCATGAAAGACAAGTATTCTCACTCTTTCCTTCCGATTCAACTCCAGCTTGAGGTAATAGTTCCTCTTCAATTTTCCAGTCATTCATGCGTAAATTCAATTTTAGAATCATGTCCCCTCATTTTGTACTTACATTTTTAGTGTGATTGCATGTACTTAGAACTCAATTCAGTCAGAACTCAGTTATCAGTGTTTAGTAGTGGGGTTTGCATCTCTCTCCCTCTATTTCAGCTAGTTTAGTCTTCATTCGACAACGAATGTTCCCAAGGGGAAATAATTTAACACCACATAGACAAAACAGACAAAAAATTAGTTTTTCAGAAAAATTTACAGTTGCTACAAACTGTGGAATCGATGGACCGTGGCCTGAACCACGGTTCGTCCTGCACAACCGTTGATGGGATCAGAAACTCCCAAAAATTTCAGCCTAGAAAAATTGGTTAAGTCTTGGACGACGGACAGTCTTACGGTCCGTAGGTCAAACGATGGTCCGTAGTTCGTGACCGTTGATCAAGACTCCCTTCAACCACTCTCTGACAAGAGCTATGGATGACCAACATGGTTCGTAGGTGGACCTACGGTCTGTAGGTGGAAAATTTGCAGCCGGTTAAGGGGAATGTAGTTGAGTCAACTTAAAATGATCATAACTCTTAGCACAAAATTAATTAGGTATCCCATGACTTACCCACAGATAGATAATTTAATTATCTTTCCATATACACCAATCTTGCTAAAATCAGATCTTTGAGTAAAAATTTATGGCCATTTTAGTAAAGGCATGTCGAATAAGCCCTCACGATGGACCCAACGACGGGGCATCAGGCGCATGACAGACCGCCAGTCCTAGCCGTCGTGAGGCCTGACAGCAACCTTCCCAGGGGTCTTTTTGAACTTTACCTCTCTTTTTAAACCCTAAATTACATCGTTTTTACCCTAAATTGTCAGATTTTTGTCAGTTTAAGCCTAGAAACATAAATAAAACATGTCCAAGTAAAATCATTAAATCAAAACTTAAAAAATTAGAAGCAAGAGGGGAGAAAAAATCTCAAGAATCCCAGTTGAAGAATGCCACAAGCTCCAGCAGTTCCAACCCTAAAACTTAAGTATTTCTTCGTGGATTTCATCTCTAGGTATCTGGGATTTCACTAGTGGGTTCCTTTTACCCATTGGGTCCTTAGTTTCAGTCACTTATTGACTCTCTTATCATGATTAAACCTAGGGTTTCTAGAACTTCGATATAACTTCATAAATTTACTAAATATATGTTTCAAATCAGATTAACATGTTATTAATCTAATTATCGCATAAATTTTAGAACCCTAGCTTTGTATTTCTTTAGTTGTTGAATTACACATGCTAGGTCATATATTTCAGACACTTCAGATATACATGCCTCAGTTATAAATGCATAATTACCAAATTGATTGTTTCATTCTCAGTTTTCATATTCAGTTTCGAGCTATCCAGTATTTACAGAATTCAGATATAATCAGTTAATTTACAAATTCATTGGGAGTAGCATAATACCGAGTTGGACTAGGGTTTAGCATACCAATAGTCCCAGAACTACTAGCCTAGTAGGTTGTAAGTCCCCTCTGTGCGCAATCAGTATAGTGATCATGCCAGCATGACTTTATACCTTTGGCAGGGTATATTGGGTCCTCTCAATGGGGCGTATACATCGGGCTCCACATTTAGCTCATGTGGGTTTATTATCGTTTATTAGTATCTTCCACAGTTCAGTCAGACTCTCTGCATAGAGAATTTATCAGTATATTCACTATTCAGTTCAGCATGTTATAAATTGATCATTGCATCCAGTTAGTGATACGCTCAAACTTACTTCTCAAATAAGAAGTAAAGCGGTCGTGTCAAGTAAATAACGCAACTAGTGAGGTTGGGATAGTTCGCACGAGGAAAATAGTTTAGACTTAACTTCAATTTATTACTACTATTGTCCAGTCAATTACTTCCTTGGAAAGCAAAAGAAAAAATGATAAAAGGTGGGGGGCGGGGGATTTCTATTCCTAAATAAATCAAAGTAACTAGGGTCTATGTGTTCCCCACAAGTTCATACCTTGATAAGTCTAACTATAACAATTCTTTCCTAGTATCTTGCATGCAAAGTGATAAGTTATGTATTTCTAAATCCTTGGTCGGACATCTAGAAAATTTCACTCCGCACCTTGGTCCAGCTACGTGTGTTTCTATCCTAACCCATATCTTTACCTCATTTTAAGCATCTTATTCGATATTTGACTAAGTTATTACCTCATACCAATCAATACTAGCTTATTAGATAGTATACACTAAATTTATGTTGATAATTCTTTTCCTATTATCTACCTCCTTGGTCCGGCAAATAGCATTAAGGCAAGTTCTAACGTTGGTCATCCGTTAAAATGACTTCTGAACGAAAGAATTATCAAATAATGCAAGAAACTATTCGAGAATTGTTATTTTAGTTAGGTTTACCTCATTATTAGCCTATGGTTCCCACAACCATAGTTATGGAGTTTAGTTACCCATAGTCATAATTACAATATTCGAATATGTGATATAAGAATTCATGCACTTACTTCGATGAGAAAGAGTAAAATCCAAAAGTTCACTTGATTAATCAGCAAAAGTCACCAACAATCAATGATAAAAGTCTCAAGATAAACAATAATCTCTCAAAGAGTCTACAAAATAATCAAGAGTCTCCCAATATTCAACGGTCTAACAATGATCCAGAGTCTAACCTGATATTCCCGAGTCTAACTAATCATCCCCAGTATAACCTCAAAAACAAGGTTTTTCAAACTATTTATAGAAATAAAAACCTAATTAAACATGGACTCTATTTGTTGGAAATCTGTCATAACGCGGCCGGGTCGACGGATCGTCGTGGTCACGACGGGCCGTCATGGATTCCATCGTCCCATACTTGTGCAATTTCTTCTGCTGCTCTTTTCATTACCCTAGATGGCAGGTATGAAGGATCGTCATAGGTACAATGGTCTGTCGAGGGTCTCCATTCCAAAATACTTGAACTCTTGGAATATGGGTACTGGGACTACTTCCCTGATCTTCATGACGAACCTGCCGGACGGACTTTCATGGATATGACGGTCCGTCACGCTTTCCGTAACCCCACACTTGGTCAGACTTCCCTATCTTGCTTCAGCATCTGCACTACGCTGCCACCTACCGACCGTCACAAGCTCCGTAGGTGGTCTCTTCTGCATTTCTTCGCTCAAAAACCCTCGCATTCATCTTTGGACAGATTTACTGCAAATAAGGAGAAACTTATATAAAAATTAGCACAAAAAGGCTTTTGGACACACTAAACTTAAGGAAAAAGTATTAATAATACCGTGAAACCACGGTATATCAGTTAGCTCAGAAATCAGACCATCACATTGTTATTATTATAGTTGTTTTTGTGCTTGTTCATTTATGTTTTATTTCAGCTTTACTCTATCCTACATGCTCAGTACCTTTCAAGTACCGATGCATACATGCTCTATATCTTCTCGTGATGTAGGTTTAAGTTCTTAGCATCCAGATCATGAATAGATTGATTTCCCGATCTCCAGTTCAGCAGATTCAGTGGTGATTCCTCATTCTCCGAGGACAACAATCACGAGTTTCATTTCATTTTTTAGTCATTTAGTTTCAATTTTTTCTAGATTTATCTAGGGCTTGTCCCAGTATTTCTAGTCTAGTTTAGAGGCTATTTTCATACATAGTTAGAGTCAACTTAGTATTGAGTTAATATTTCTTTTGTATTAAACTCATTGTTTCCAAATATCTCAATTATAGAATATGGGTATTCCCCATCTTTTCATTTTATGTATGATTTAGCTTCCGTAACATATTATTATCTTTAGTATGCTCATGATCATGCCAACAGGGTTAGCTTTGAATCACTTTTTGTCCTAGGTTCTGTGTCCACGTCTCGGGGGTAGCTCGGGGCGTGACACCACCAATCAAGACTATCTTTCGGGATATTTTGCAAAATAAAATTGTTGCGCTTGTTCAACCAACACAAAAGTTTCATAAGCATAGCTTTAGAACCTTTTCTTATGATTGATATCAATTATCCCATAATGTTTATGAACCTTACACCTTCGACCAATTGTTGGATCAACCAATAAAATTTTAACAACACAAGAGTGGTTCATTTCTTTGTTGGATTGGAATATTCAAGTTGTATCACCTCACGAAGCAAGCCGTAATAGTCATTTTCATAGTCATTCCATGTTGTCCGTTTAATGCACACTCCACTATTCATAGTTCATTTGTTAGAGCCATAAGTAAGTGTGTTGAACCTATAGCCATTTGTAAAATATTGTGTCCAAGTTTGCACCCACTTATAAAGATCAGAAGCCAAGTCTTTTAACTGCTCATCATTTATGTTGTTATCTGGATTGAGAACCTAACAAATACACAAAATAGATCGATGATATGCATAGTTGTGTATAAATCATAACTTGATATAGATAAAATAAAATAGGAACTTCTCCTTACTATTATATTTTACTCATATAAGCTTCGAACCAGTTGGGAAATCTAATATTTTTCTGTTTATCGATTTCCTCGAGGCTGATATTTATAGATATTCTTTTCATTCAGCTTCAAAGATACTACAAAAGTAATAATCAGTTTTATTAAATTATCCATTCATTCACACACACACACACACACACTATATATATACATACATACATATATATATATATATATATATATATATATATATATATATATATATATATATATACATAAGTAAAATCTATAAAATTACGATATGAATTGTTGAATCTCCTCACAATTCAACAAAACATATATTCTTGCCGCATCACACTCTTTATCGTACAAATAACGACCATTCATCTCCCCACTCGGACGTCCTGGATGCAGAAAGATGAATAGACAACCATCAGGTGCATCAATTTCAGCTTCATCATCATTTCGAGTGACTTTGTTCAACCTAGTTTATACCTTAGGCTGGAAATAATGGAAACTAAATGTTAAAATTTCCTTAATGATATAATTTTCACATATTGATCCCTCGACATGATATCTATTTTCACCATGTTTTTTAAATTTTGTAGCTCTCTACAACAAGAAGGAAATATTTTGGCTAACTTGCAAATTGTAACCTTTATGCTTTGTTCAAGCTTTCGGGGATTTACACTTTTAACACAATTGTGCATAAACCTTTAAAAATAAACTTATCTATGTTAAGGCATTCCAAATGGGCTCGCGCAAAAGATCTAGAAATGCAATTGGTAACAACCATTCTAGAAATACATGAAAATCATGACTCTTCATCCTTGCTACTTTACAATCTTTCATGTCGACGCTCCAAGATAAATTGGAAGCATAACCATCTGCAAACCTTAAGCTTTTGAACCACTCACATATCAACTTTCTTTGTTCTTTTGCTCTATCAATTCAAACTCTTGACGATTGCATAATTTTGCACATCTTTTCTAGCTTTTAAATTATCTTTTGTTTTATCGTTTATATCCATTATTGTGTTGAATATATTATCAAACCCATTTTTTTCTCAATATGCATCACATCAAGATTATGTCAAATAATGTTTATACTCTAATATGGCAATTCCCAAAAAATTCTTTGTTTTGTCCAATTATGTTGATCTGCAAATCGTGGCAACTTATCAGAGGTGTGGTGATCAGTAGTTTTTTTTTAAGGTTTACACTTTGTTCCAAACTTCTTCACTATAAAACCTAAGAGGGAGAGTAGAGTTCTGAATCCTTACTTTCAAAAATGATTTCTATCCCGTCGAAATGAATGACCCATAGACAAAAATTTACGATGGCAATCAATGAATGAAGCTTTTCTCCCATTTTTCAAGTAAAATGCCTTACTTTTTCCCATACAACAAGGGCTTGCCAATAGACCGTGTGTGCTCCAACCAGACAACATTCCCTAAGCTGGGCAATCATTGATAGTTCACATAAGTGCAACTCACATTTGAAATTCTGTTTCTTATGAAAGTCATAAGTCTCGGACCCATCACCCTATAATTTCTTTAATTCATCTATAAGAGGTTCCAAGAATACATCTATGTTCTTACCAGGGTTGTTTGGACAAGAAATGAGAAGACTTAAGAACATATAAGGGCTAGTCATGGACATTTCAGGTGGAAAATTGTATGGTGAAATAATTACTGGCCAACACGAATAAGGATTGGGCATCTTCCCATAAGGACTTAATCCATCAACTGCAAGTCCAAGTCTTATATTTCGAGGCTCACTTGCAAAGTTAGGATGGCATTGATCAAACATTCACCATGCCTCTCCATCACTTGGATGACTCATTACCCCAGGTACTTGATGATATTTCCAGTGACATGTCATATGTTAAACAGTCTTTGTTGACATATATAATCCCTGCAACCTCGGAGTTATAGGAAAGTAACACAATACTTTAATGGAACATCTTTTTGACTTTCATTGCGTTTTCTGTTAGGTTTGTAGCATGGTTTAACACACATGGGACAATCTCTTTTGTATTTGTTATCCTTGTAATATAGGATACAAACTTTCTAACATATATCTATCTTTTCATATCTAGCCCATGTTTTGCAACCATTTGTTTAATCCTTTGGTAATCATTAGGTAATTGTGCATGTTCGGGTAAGACTTCTTCATAAATATCAAAATTTTATCGTAGCAATTATCACTAATGTTAAACTCAGGTTTAATGTTCAACAACCAGAACACTACTAATAGGGGAGAATGAGTGATACATCTACCAAAAAATGGCTCTTCAGCAGCTTTCAACATTTCAAAAAATTCTTGAGCATTTCGATTAGGAAGTTCTTCTTCATTAACATCCTTATACAATACATCATTGTCTTAGTTGAAACTAGGACCAACTGCATCCAAGACTATAATGCGATATGAATTTATTGCTGCTCTATTAGCACCAATTTCATCATCTGTATTGGTACTAGTTTGAGGACTATTGGTACTAGGTCGAGGCCTAGAAATTAGTACAAAAGACTCCCCATGTGTATCCCATTGATGATAGTTGGGCATGAAACCATGATTGTATAAATATGATATAATATTATTAGGTTCAATAAATCCACTACTGTTTTTAGATTTTGAACAAGGGCACCTTATACTTCCATTAGAAACAAAATCAAGTTGAATTAATGGAAAATCTATAAATCCACACACACCTTCTATGAACTCAGTTGTTATAGTTGTTCGACTTGGCACTAGTCTCTTATATATACACAGACGATCAAATCTAAAGGAACTCATGCTTCCTTCTCTACCAAAGAATGATAAAACACTATTTTAGTAGTAATCAAGTAAATGAAATTCAAATTTAAATAGACTTGACCATAATTCTATGTACAACAAACAAGAATAGGAAAAAATACTATGCTATGAAAGCTGAACATGAAATTATCACCAGTTGCAAAGAAGCAACATCTGAGACTAAAATGGCCACAAAAAGCTGAAGCAAAAGTCCAAGAAAGCAACTTGTGAAGCTAAAAGAATTGGCTTGAGAAGAGAGTGGTGCTTGCATCATATCTTTAAGAAAATGTAAACCACAATACAAAATTTGATTCATAAAGAGAGACGTACTAGAGAAAATTGATCCAACTTCTTTCTAATGAACATAATAATGAGCTTAAATATAAAGCTTTTAAATTTTGAACATTATTATTGTTAACTCTTATATCCTGCATGTAACATAATCATTTTCCATTATTTATTTGTCAACAATGGAGGAAGAAAAGTAGTTCATTCAAATCCTTACAAAAATAAAAAATGTCACGACCCAAAATTTGAAGTAATGGCACTTTTCTTATTCCACCAAAAAAAACTCAGCCTAAAACTCAACAATTATGATAATATGCAGAAAATTTAAAATCAACTTAAATATACCCCCAAAATTTGGTTGTGACATGTACAAGACTCTAAAGTATTACAAATGAATCAAAAGAAAAATACAAGTCTCATGTGACATTGCTTTTGAAGTAGAACAAGATCATAAATAGGCATAAGAAGGTCCGCTGAATGACAAGCAACTACCTCACAAATCTCCATAAGAAGCCTCAGACAAGGAGAAGAGAAAATATCACAAAGGTCAAGACTAATAACCTACAAAAAAATTGTAGAAGCAAGGGGTAAGTGCCAAACACAGGGTACTCAACATAACCTCTAAACACAAGTTAAGGGGATAGATTAGGGGTACTTCTTACATCCCAACCGATCCTTCACAACTACAACCTGCATAAAACCATCCTAACCTATAAGTTCACAATTTACAAACACATATCTCAACAAAAATATTCTAACAATCACATATTCTCAAAAACAAGCTCAATATTCATCAATTATAACCTCCACAAAAAAGTACTCACGATATCAACAACACACAAGATTAAGTTCATCACCAAGTTGTTGAACCCAGATGCGCTCCAATAATAACTTCCTCACCTCCGTGGAAGCCAAATTAGTCGTACAAAGTTATTGGCTAAGGACGGGACATCCATAGCCAAGGGACACTCAACCACATGTACCAATAGTAGACTACCTATACTCACTGTTTTTCAACCTAAGGCATCTACTGTCATATTCACTTTATCGAAATGATAAACAATACTCATTTCATCGTCTTTGAGAAACTCTAACCATCTCCATTGTCTTAAATATAGATTTCTCTTATTAAATATTATACCAAAACACCTTGCAATACACACTATAAATATAAGGCATCTATAATTTTAATGCAAGCACCACCACCACCTACTCTAAGCTACAACTAGGACAATTCGTCTCATACACTTTCAATTATCTCAAAGCATAAGATTATCACTTACAATTCTACATTAATACCCAACCAAATGATAAAAAGAAAAACCACCCAAACACAACTTCTATTCGGGACCTAAAAAATGATTTTTCTTCACTCTGAATCCGATCTCCACCTTTCAAATCAACCATCAAGATGACAGGAACACTCAGCCTAAATTTTATCCCAATCAAACAGTTAGTAAATCGAAATACACAATCTGAAGGTTGCTGGTCGGAGAAAAAGACTGCAGTAAAACAATTTTTTTTCTTTTCTCTTTATGTTCTTACGCCTTTCAAAAAATTACTAATGACTAATTGAATTGTTATCTCAAGATCCTCCTCTATTTGTAAAGTTGTGCATTTTCTTACAAGTCCAAAACAACTACAAATAGGATGACAATTTCAATCCCTTTTCAAGTAGGATTAGGCTAGGAGACTTTTTGTTGGAACATGGGCAATAGCCTAACATTGAGCTTTAGAAGTCTCACCTCCCACACATCAAAACATTGAAAAAAAACCACCTACTTATAGGTTAATCTAGTGAATGAAGGTGTAATGAGTGAGAGAGCCATCGATACTAACCAACTAGGCCTAAGAACTAAAAATATCATAATTAAAATAGGTCAAGCCCAATTTTAAACTGCCTCAGTCCTCTTGGGATCCCCCGTAACACATTTCTTGATCACTACACATTTAAACTATGCCACCAATTAATGGAAACCCACACATAAAAAAACATGAATAGAGCTTAATCTTCCTTGTTATAAGAACTATCCTCAAATGATGCTCATGATCCTTTCTACTACGGCAGTATACCAATATTTCATCGATGAAGATAATAATAAAGGATCCAAATACGAACGGAGCACCGAATAAAGATATAGATGCTTGATCTAATAATTTATTTTTTTATTTACTCAACAAGTCCTGTTACCGTTTTTAGCTACACCAGAGTGTTTGAATAAGAAATAATTAAATAAACCGAGTGTCTAACTCTAAGTCAATTATAAATCTGGTATCAATCTCACATGGAACACCTTCAAACACTTTTTCACTATTAAAACTAACTCTAAAGGAAATGTTTTGGTACTGGCATCGTGAACATAAGTTAAATAGGTAAGGCACTACTTTCCTCTTCTTCTTTTTTAAACCATAAACTCAACTTCTAAAAAAACCAAAATACCCTTCTTAAATAAATATTGAGAATCTTCTGCCACTTTAAATTAGGATGACCTGACACATTTGAGGTTATTGTCTTAGATTTATAGTCATAAATTGCATGATATTGAGAAATTCCATCCATATCCAAATGTTGTTTAAATCTACCGTATATAAAATAACTAAAGTTTTTCCAAGTGTTATACTATTAATTCAATACAATATTGATGTAATCGATCTACCATTAAGAACCATCTACATGAGTAGGAATATGTATAGACATAGGAGGGGAGTCACAAAACATATTCAAATCCAAAATAAGGTACTTACTTACATAAATGAAGTAGAGTCAAAATAAAATTATAGTCCACCGAGAGTATATAAAATGATACTTTGAACAACCTTGATTACCCCAATACAACTAGTTATTTACTAATGTAAGACATTCAACCACCACTTATTGGTCTATGATCTGTATAGCTATCCATAATTACTATGCATACATCTTTACATACGTGATTATATAGCTTCATACAAGTATCCCTTCTATTATCCTTTAACTAAATAATCTTTCTCCCCTATGAATTTTGATATGCTCAAACCTACTTCTCAAATAAGAAATAAAGTGGTCGCATCAAGTAAAGAACCCAACTAATGAGGTTGGGGTCGTTCCCACGAGGAAAATAGTCTAGACTTAACTTTAACCTATTATTAATATTATTTAGTCAATTATTTCCTTAGAAAAAAAAGAAAATAAAGGGGGTTTTTATTTCTAAATAAGTAAAGATAACTAACTAAAATAAAGTAACCAACTAAAGGAATCAAACCTTGGTGTTTAATCAATTAATAAAAGTAACTAGGGTTTGAGTGTTCCCCACAAGTTCCTAACTTGATAATTCTAACTATAACAATTCTTTCCTAGTATCTTGCATGAAAAGTAATAAGTTATGTATTTCTAAATCCTTGGTCCGGCATCTAGAAAATTTCACTCCGCACCTTGGTCCGGCTACGTGTGTTTCTATACTAACCCTTACCTTTACCTCATATTAAGCATTGTATTCAATATTTGACTAAGTTACTACCTCATACCAATCTATGCTAGCCTATTATATAGTCTACACTAAATCTATGTTGATACTTATTGTCCTATTATCTACCTCCTGGGTCCGACAAGTATCATTAAGGCGAGTTCTAAAGTTGGTCATCCATTAAAAAGACTTCTAAACGAAAGAATTATCAATACATGGAAGACACTATTCTAGAATGGTTATTTTAGTTAGGTTTTACCTCATTATTCGCCTATGGTTCCCACAACTCTAGTTATGGAGTTAAGTTACCCATAGTTATAATCACAATATTCATATATGAAATATAAGAATTTATGCACTTACTTCAATGAGAAAGAATAAAATCTAGAAGTTCAATTGATTAATCAACAAACGCACCAACAATCAATTCCAGAAAAAGTGTCTCAATTACTGAAATCCACCGAGGACTAAAGATTATTTAAAAGTATAACACAGTCACAAAGTCTACTAACAAAGTGTCTATTATAAGATAATCTAATCAACAAACATTCTAACGCCAAAAACGAGGTTTTTACAACTATTTATAAAAAACAAAAACTTAATAAAAGAAGGACTCCAATTGCTGAAAATCTGTCAAAACGCGGCTGGGTTGACGGACCTTGTGATGGGCTATCGTGGTCACGACGGGCCGTCATGGCCTCCATCATCCTATACTTTACAAATACTTCTGTTGCTTTCTTCATTACCCTTAACGAACAGGTCTGACGGACCATTTCAAGCACGACGGTTCGTTGAGGGTCTCCGTTCCATAACACTTAAACTTATTGGAATTTGGGTACTTGGACTACCTCTCTAATCATCACGACTAAGTTAAACTTATCGAAATTTGGGTACTTGGACTACCTCTCTGATCATCACGACTAACTAGCAGGACGGACCGTCGTGGTTATGACGGTCCGTCATTGATTTTCGGAATCCCACACTTGGGTCACACTTCCCCATCTTCCTTCAGCATCTTGACTACGATGCCACCTACGGGCCGTCACAAGCTCAACGGACCGTCACAGGCCCCGTAGGTGGTAACTTTTCTGCATTTCTTGCTCAAAAACTTCTGCGTTCATCTTTAGACAAATTTCCTGCAAATAAAGAGAAACTTACATAAAAATCAATACAAAAAGGCTTTTGGACACACACTAAACTTAAGGAAAAAGTATTAATAATACAGTGAAACCACAGTATATCAACACCCTCAACTTAAATTCATTTTTTGTCCTCAGGCGATGCACTATGACTCACTACAAAATCATTGTACAATAATATCCAGTTTTAGCTTTTGCAATCATTTGGCTTTCAATCCCGATCAGTCTCATCATATTTATGCATGTTACCACTATTAGGCTTGAATTATGTGGAATCAGACCATGACACAAACTCACCACGCACTAACACCTATCCTCTTCAATTTCTCACCGAGGTTCTAATAATTCCGGCATTGAAACTAGTGTCCTCACTTCAAAACAACATCCTCATTTTTCATACAATGATTTCAGTTTGAGTATAAGGATTACTTTTCAACACTCACTCTCAGAACAAACTTATAACTCATTCATACATATTGCCATAAGCTTGCCCTTATTTTCACTGCTTTAAGTTCGCCATACAACTCTTAGGATCACGATAGGACTTTCTTATCTTGAAACATAGGCTCTGGATCAGGTAGGATATATTTAGGTATACTTTAATGACTTTTTTGCCCTCCTTGACTTATCGTCTAAACATACCACTTTTTATCATTTTATTTCGCCCAATTTCTCATATGCTTTCACTTTACTATTTTCCTTTCTTTCTTCATTTGTGTAAGTGAATGTATTTTTTTCTTGCTTGTATTTATTGTATTTTTTTATATTTCACTTTTGTTTCAACTGGTTCTTGAGTCACTTTACTTCTGTTCTTTCTCTTTCCACTTTTCTTTCAAATGGTTCTTGAGTCACTTTACTTTTGTTCTTTCTCTTTCTTTGTTCTTTAAACCTACTTTCAAGAGCATTCCTCATAATAGCCACCCTCAACTCATGGCTTTGCCATGAGTCAAAGTACACAATACCCAAAGTTGGGTCAGGTCCATAAAAATTGCATTAGCCACCCTCAACTTATGCTTTTGGCATAAGCTGAGGTGTACATGTCCAAGGAGGGACGAGGGCCAACACATTATTCCCAGAAAAGATCAGTTGGGGTGAAAAAGAAAGGTCTATTTTAAGCTCAAATCATTTGAATCAAAGAGGGATTAATTTCATTCCTTTTTCTTAGTTAGGCTAAAAATTGGCTATATTGAACAAGGGCCTATGATCCTTTCCTAAGTGTCTATTACAACTTACTTTTAGCAGGATTAACCAAGCAAGTTCTAGCTTAGTACAAATAGTGGACTATTCAAGTCTTCCCCACACTTACTTGACATCTCATTACTCTACCAGATTATCAGACACCTAGTTCAAATTTTAGACTTAGGGTCATGCGGTGGTGTATCTCTATGTCATGCTTAGAGCCACACATTTATACTATGCTTATTCATGCAACATTTTCATTTCATCAAGATATCATTTTAGCCATCATGCTTCAGAGTTAAACTATGTACACAAGATATAGACATGCCGGTTCAACAATAAAAATAATCAGTCTCTTGGGGAAAAAGAACACAGGCAAGAAAACCCCAAAAGAGGATAGTGAATTGGGCTACTCAGACTTCACCCTAGGACTCACTTTCAATTTACCCCACCCCCGACAAAAATACAGGCAATTGTTCCCAATGCATAAAAAAATTAAAGTACGAGAGTGGAAGGTGAAGCAAACCTGGGGCACAAAGCGCCGACGATCAGCAAGCTAGTGGGTACGGTTCCCCTGAACCCACTAACTCTGTAGTATGGACACCCTCAATAGTGTCCTTATTAACAACAACACTATCAGCAGTGCCTCATACTATCGCCACATCTCTGGAGCTAGATGCCCCAGCAGCTGACTCTACAGCCCTGATCCAACGCGCCTCCTCATCAGCAAATGAGGCTCTCCTCACAGCGTTCATCTCACGACGCTCCTTCTTCCGTGCTCTAGACTCATCCCCCTCTCGACCCTTATGCCTCTTGTCATTCTCTTGAGGGGGAGGTGGTGGAATCTCAAAAGTGGCGAATAAGGCTGCCATCATTGTGTCCTCAACAGGCTCTACAAAACGGGCCTCGCACTCAGGTACCCTAGCCTCTAAAATCATATCAATGTCTGCTCGAAGCCTCTCGACCGCTGCCTGAAGGGTCGACACATCCACCTGAGGGGCTGGCCGGGCTAGCACCCGCAACCCAAAAGCGTCCAAGCGCTGATGAACCTCAGCGATCTTCCTCTTTGTCTGATGGACCATATTCCGCTCCAAGCGCTCTTCTGCCTCGGCAATAGACCTCTGCATCCAAGGGTGGATGGGATGCAGAAGTGTAGCCATCTGTGCCTCTAGTTTCTGGACCCTAGCAGGCAGGACCAGAGCAGGGAAAGGGGCTGAGCGAGAGGAGATCGATGTAGTGCTACTACCAGGGATAGACTCGACCGGGGTAGTGTCAGTGGTTTCAAAAGCAGTCTGCGTAGCCATGCGAGCATGTGCTACCATATAAGCCAGATTTTCACTAAGTGGAGGCAACTCTGGACGTGGCCCTCTGCGTGGAGCCAACTTATTGGCCTCATCCTTGATAAGGTCGATATCAACAGTGCCAGCGGAGTCTTGAGCTGATCAATATGTAAGATGGGCACAACTGAGGACCTTCATAGGGAAAATATCATGCACGTAAAAGGGTAAGTAGTTGTGACCTTAAAATGCCTCTCGTGCATGAACACTTGTAGAAGCCAAGCGAAGTCCACCTCAAACCCGGCTATCATCGCCTCTATCAGAACTTCACGATCCGATGTGACTATATTATGAGCGTCCGTGGGGGAAAGGCATTGGCGGACAATCAACCGTAAGGAAGATAGCCTTGATGGTCAAGTTAGCCTTCCTGATGGCTCCTTTCGGCTCCGTTACCAGTCGGCACCCTCTCTATCAAAAGACAAGTGCAGGTCCATCCACCTCTTAGTTGTTTCTCTCAGCGATGACTCACGCAAGAATTGGCCATCTTTTAAATTTTTCCACCGGTAGTCGAACCCGGCGGTGACAGTGGTCCGGTTGGCATCAACATCCTCGCCGTATAGATACCGGCAGATGGCAGGCAGGGAGATATCAACCTCAATGCCACGTACTCAGACATGCTCAAGTGGGGCCTGTTTGGCGGGGGCAACCCGCTTATCTATCTGTGATCTGAGAGTATCCACGTAAGAGGCGTAGAACTCTCGGACAAACTCGTCACTATAACGGCCCAAAGAACGCGCTATCCACTCCAGTCGGTTTCTGGTGAAGAGATTGTGGATCACTGGCATGGTGGGAAGACTACCCGTAAGGACATGCCTCTCTAGTGTAAGGGTCCGTGTCATGACTTCTTTATCATTCAGAAACATGGAGTCTGAATAAACTTAATATTGCTCGTCGACACACCACCGGTTGGGCTGGTTGGCAACCGAAGTAAGAGCACGAGTCGCTGAGCCGGAGTGGAATTAGAACTGCCAGCCTCATTAGACGAGGACAACTGTGCCGCTCTGGTGGGTGCACGGACTTCAACAGACCCTGAGGCTTCCTCTGACCACGAAACTCCTAAGGAGCCAGACACTCATTTTTCATGTGTAGCTGACCCAAAAGGTGTGCCGGTTAGCATGTGCTCCTCATCAGACTGGGAGGTAGTGACTACGTCGGGTGCCACTTTTTTGGGCGTAGCTCTGGTAGCACGTGCAACTCGTGATGGAGTGGCAGTGCCTGGGGATATGTACTTGGGGTCATGCTCATCATCAGAGCCTATGACAAGGTGGACGGATGGGGCGACAGATTTTGAACGCCCACGTGCATAAACTTGATCTTTTTTTGGTTCCATAAGAGAAAGTACCTGTAAAAAATCAATATTAGTACGACAAGCAGCAAACAAGATGAGCAAAAACGAAACAAAATAATTATAAGAGCTAAGCTGTAATGACTTTTCTGCAGTAACAGTGAAACACGATGGAACAGGTGATGGCTCATCGTGAGTACGATGGACTTTCATGGGGTCCATCATGTCTTACTTCAACTATGTTGATGTGGAGACTCGTGAAGGAATGTCTCTGACAAGTATGAAAGCTAAGCAAGAAGGAACGTCCTGACAGTGATGGTCCGTCGTGGGTATTTAGAAAAACGTATGGATACCCTTAGGAGAGGGGTCTTTTACCGTGACGACGATTGTGTAGGACGGACTGTCGAGGGTATATGGTCCATCGTATACGTCCGTCAGAGGACACTTAGAAAAAGTGGGAGACCCTTAGGAAAAGGGTCTCTGACAACCATGACGGTTGTGTAGGACGGACCATCGTGGTAATGACTGTCCGTCGTAGATGTCCATCAGAGGACACTTAAAAAAAGTATCGATACCCTCAGGAGATGGGTCTCTGACCATCACGATGGTTGAACAGGATTGACCGTCGAGGGTATGACAGTCTGTCGTAGATGTCCATCACAGAACACTTAAAAAAAGTAGAAGACCCTTATAAAAAAAGTCTCAGACAACCACAACGGTTGTGCAAGACGTACCGTCGTGGGAAAAACGGTCGTCGCATGTATTTGTTGGTTGACACTTGGAGAAAACATACAGTGGGTTTGTTGGAATAGACCCTATGATGGTCCGTCGTGGGTACGATGGTCCATCATCGAGGTCTCGTTCTGTCATTCAATGATAGAACTAGGGATACCACAATCATTTCCTATGACTCAAATGGAATTTTTAGTGTTAACCTACATGTTTCTAACCCAAATACAAAGCAATCTAGCAATGCTAAAGCACCTATTTCTAGAGTTTTGACAATGCAATTTACGGATTCTTAACCTAGGTCAGACAAAATTGGATCAAATCAAAAAAGACCCACCAAAAAGAAATAGGCTAATACAAATTAAAAAAATGCAATGTAAATAGGTAGAGATCAGAGACACATACGTGAGAATTTGAGAAAAACAAGCAATGGAGGTACTTGGTGATCAAGAACAAAACCACAACAACCGACTCCAATGAGTAAAAAGGAGATATTGGTAATTAGGGAATTTGGGGAAGCAATCGGTTGATAGAGAAGGGAGTAGGAAGTTGGAAGTTGAAAAGGGAGGGAAATGGGAGAAAGAGGGAAGGAAATAGGTGCAATGAAGGAGTGGGTTTTTTAAAGGTTGCCAATTTTTTAAATTAGCCCAACCGGGTAGGGTTGGGTACGTTCATTTATGATGCAACGAGTCTTCGACGACGGTCCATCGTAGATGCGACGGTCTATAATTTGTTCCATCATGTGTGACCTAGTTTTGAATGTAAAATAAAGACGTACTTTGCACGACGGATTAATGTGACGGTACATCGCATGCGTGACATTCCATCGATGTGTCCGTCAGTGACTGTTGCAGAGTGATTTTCTGCAGAATTTCTTGCTGACATGCCTGCAAATTTAAAACCCATTAGTAGAAAATTCTACCATTACTAAAAAGAAAAACTATAAGTATTGGGTTGCCTCCCAACCAGAGTCTGATTTAACGTCGCGGCATGACTGAGAACACTTGATTACTCAGCCTTCATGACAATTTTATGACTCGATCACTTCATTCACCGATTCAGCATGCCAAAAATAGAGTTTTATTCTTTGTCCATTTACCTTTAAACCGCACACACTCCTTGGTTCCTAACTCAACATCTCTATGAGGGAATAGTTGGATAATCAAGTAAGGGCCAGTCCATTTGGACTTGAGCTTGCCCGGAAACCAACCAACCATAAACTCTCTTTTTTCACTTTTTAGGTCATGGTACTTCTTCATCTTTTCTTTGTAGGATATAGCAGATATCGATTGGAGCTCACCACTCTTCCTCATGGAACTACAAATGTCGAAGGTTGCTTCTTCATTGTTCAACCGAAATTTCTGCCCCTTTTCCATATCAACTAAGACTCTACCCGTACAAAGGAATGGCCTCCCAAAAAAATAGGCACTTTAATATCGACTTGACAATCAGGAATAATAAAATCTGACGGAAATATGAAGGACTCCACTTTTACTAACACATTGTGAAGTATCCCTATAGGCTTTTTAACTGTTTGATCAGCCATCAATAGCCGCATGCAGTGGGCTTTGGGTCACCCAAACCCAACTTCTTGTAAATCGAGAGAGACATGAGATTTATGCTTTCCCCCAAATAACATAATGCTTTCACAAAATGTAATGATATCACAATACAAGGATTAGTGAACGCATGCGGATCTTCTTTCTTTTGTACAAGAGATCTTGTAGCAATAGCACTACAATGCTGCATCATCTCATCATCCTCGAAAGTGACCGATCTTCTCTTTGTAACTAGATCTTTCATTAACTTGGCATAACCGGGTGTTTGTGCTAGAGATTCTACCAAAGGGACATTGATAAAAAGCTGCTTCAACATTTTTATAAAACACCGATATTTACCATCATCGACCTTTTTCATTAATCTCTTTGGAAAGGGGGGGTGGTGTTCTAGGCATGGAAATTACCTTTA